>NC_138771.1:483848313-484448313 GCF_965119305.1 Pelophylax lessonae | reverse complement strand
CGGTCGGCCCAGTGAGATCAATGCTAATGTTTACGTACTTGCTATAGTTCTGCAGGACTGTTGTTATTATGTTATACTTATTATTGCTCTAAATAATATGCTCAGGGGTACATTGCTCACACTCCTCTCGTGTTCAGTCACTTTCCCTAAGTAGGACTGTCTCTCTTTTTGAGGATTCTTTTTTTGCCCCTTTTTGTGGCATCCTGTGAGATATGGGTTCTCCATGTCCCAGTTTAGATTTGGCTTATATGCCTTTTTTTTTTTCTGTCTTTTTTTCTTTTTTACCTTTTTTTATGTTGGAGGTCCGGGGACTTGTCCGGCGTCCACGGGGAACTGAGCAACCTACCCTTGTGGCACGTCATTCATCTGTTAAGTGAGTGGTTTGCTCCACTCATGCTTCCCTACCTGGGTCTTATCGGATTCGTGTTGTTACGAACTGAAATTGATGTCATACAATGTGAGAGGTCTCTGCTCTTCCCAAAAAAAGGCGAAGGTTGTGGCAGGAACTGCGTCATCTTCATCCTGATATTCTATTTCTGTAAGAAATGCATTTTACTGCCTCATCCACCCCTAGGTTGCCTGTACAGATGTTTAGCAAGTGGTACCACAGTGTATCTCCTATCAGTGCCATCTTAAGAGCATTATAGGCCCCCGGGCAATGCAGTGCACTGGGGCCCCGCCTACACAATCACCCACGAAAATAAAAATGCCAATTATCGATAAGTCGATATTTATTGGTACAGCAGTGCCAGGCTAATGACAGCTTCCATATTAAAAAAGAATAGCGCACACATGCAAAAGAAATTACTACCAAATTTAAAGACAATCCATAAATAAAAATGGGGATTTGGTCCCACCATATGGCCATATAGTGCTCAAGCCCACCACTGCGTCAAAGTACCCCTAATGACAGCTTCCAAGTTGGGCGGCTGGGTCCAGTGAACACACATATGGACGGGAGTCAGACTTGACTGTCCTGTGTGTGCCTGTTCCCATGGAGGTGGACAGTTGTGGGCTCCCCCTCCACGGCTCAAGTGGCCTGACAGCAGCGCAGGGCCGACAGGTGCTTGTCACCTGCTAAGTTCGGCGGCAGAATGCACACGAGAATTGGAACTAATGCTTGGCTGGGGCTGGGTCGCTGGGGCCCCCCAGGCAAGGGGGGCCCCGGGCAACTGCCCAGCATGCCCATTCGGTAAGATGGCCCTGTCTCCTATAGCAAAATCGAAAGGGGTCTCTATTGCCATAAACAAGTCCTGTCCATTTACCCTTTTGTCTTCCCATATAGACCCGGAAGGGAGATTTTTGTTTTTGAAGGGAGTGCTTCATGGGCAACTATACACGATTGCTGCTCTGTATGCCCCGAACTCCAGGACAGTTGCATTTTTATCTAAGACCGTGCGGCTGCTTCATGAGTTCCGGGAGGGTGCGCTCTTTCTCGGGGGGGGACGGGGATTTCAACATTGTCCTGGATCCAGATCTTGACTCATCTTCGGGCAAGACACCCCTATCTTTTAGAGCTTTGAAACATGTTAAAAAGTTGCTCCATGAACTACACCTTGTAGACAGTTGGAGAATATTCAACCCGAAAGTTAAAGATTACAGCTATTTTTCTAAAACACATGACACATACTCACGACTAGATCTCATTTTCATCGACCAGTTTTATTTAGATATTGTCAGTTCTGCTTCCATTGGTTTGATTACAATCTCTGATCAAGTGCCGGTTTTGCTCTCTTTTTGTCCTCCGGGTGCACACCGCAGGGAGAGAAGCTGGCGACTTAATGAGACACTACTAGATGACCCTTCAATTTTAGCTGCAGTAACGACATCTCTATGCACCTATTTTGAACTTAATTCCACTGCTGAGGTGTCTCCTCAGACACTTTGGAAGGGCCATAAGGCAGTGATCAGGGGTGAGTTGATCTCCCAAGGGGCCAGGCTAAAAAAAAGGAGACAACAGGAGATTTCGGATTTGCTTACTAAAATTCACGATTTAGAAGTGTGGCACAAATGGTTCCTTGGCCCTGCGGATGCCTTGACTCTGGACTTCCTTAAGCAAACCCTGGTTCAATGTTTGGAACGTAAGGTGAAAGACAAAATGCGCTTTTGGGCACATAGTTTTTACGAGCATGGCAACAAATGTGGGAAATTGTTGGCGCGCATGCTGAAGAAACATCAGAGCACTCAACATGTCCATTCCTTAATCACACAAAAGGGGCAGGTTACAAGTTCTACTTCTATAGCGAGCGAATTCCCTTTACCATCTCCCACCTGGCGACATGGCTCTGGGGGAGCACACTTGGGCTTATTTACAGGGGTCTAACTTTCCCAGACTATCTGCTTTGGAGGATCTAAGGTCCCTATACGGAGACTTCCAGATGTCCTTTTGGCGATACAGAATTGACTGACTTTTTCGGTACGTTACGATCGCCTTTTCGAATTGTGGACTCGTAGTCCATTTTTGAGTCCTGGTGTGTGTGTGGCCTCCAGAGTCTAGGCATTTGCTGTCCCATATGTACAAGTTGGTACTTGGAACTCTCTCGGACACCATCCCGTATTACTTGAAAGAGTGGGAAAGGTAATTGGGAATGTATTTGAGCCAAGACAGGCATTGAAGATTATGCGCTTAGCCCATGTGTCATCCATTAGTACCCGAATCCAAGAATCCTCATATAAATTCCTCACTAGATGGTATAGAACTCCTTCCCGCCTTGTTAAGATGTTCCCGGGATCTGACCCCAGCTGTTGGCAGGGTTGTGGTCAGCGAGGTACGTTCCTTCACATTTGGTGGGAATGCATAATGATTAAGGCCTTTTGGAACTCGGTTGCTCCCTGGATTCAGAAGATGTCAATACGTCCAGTTGAGCGAATCCCACTCCAATTCCTTTTTCATGATAAGACCTCGATTAAACGATATAGGCATAGTGTCATTCTACATTTATTAAATGCTGCCAAATGCTTGATACCAAGGCACTGGAAACAGGACGCGTGCCCCACTGTGGCTGAGTGGAAGAGAGGGAGGTGAACTACATCATGGGATCGAAGCGTTGGGTTCATACAGTCAGAGGGCAATTGGATCAATTTCAGGAAATTTGGTCGGGATGGATGTTTAATTCTGAGGGGATGGCGGATGTTTAATTATGCTGACCTCAGGGGGGTGGGGGGGGGGTTCTCTTTCAGTCCTGCCACGTTGGCACAGATGACTATTAATATGCTCAATAGTATATGTTAGACATGATGATGGCACTTTGGACTACAATAAGACCGTTTGAATTTGTCCACTTATTTGTTTTTATACTACTTTGGCACTGTGGCTCTCTGGCTTTTCCCCCACCTCGGATCTTACTTTCTAATTTTGTGTTTTCTTCCTTTTCTCTGCATGTCTTTTCCTCTTCTCTTCTGTTTTTATGTATCCACCGCTACATGATGGCACTCTCCCAATGATATTTCATAGTGTTTGCTTTACTGCACTCTCAGACTGGTCTAAAGGTGCCTTTCTGGGAAGACAAGTCTGACACACATGTTAGATTAAGATGAGGGTAAGCTTCTGTTTGGCCTATGGGCAAAATCTAGTTGATGTGCACTGTTCCCTGTTGTTTTACTGCTTTAATCAATGTTTGGACTCCTGCCACATATCCTTTCTTTGTATAAAATTTTTTTGTGTCTTGTTTTGTATAAAATTTTTGTATACCTAAATAAAGATTATATAAAAAAAATTGATTAAATTCATTATTTTCTGCAAAATTCTACGAACAATACCTCTTAACCACTTAAGCCCCGGAAGATTTTACCCCCTTCCTGACCAGGGCCTATTTTGCGATTCGGCACTGCGTGACTTTAACGGACAATTGCGCGGTCGTGCGACGCTGTACCCAAATGAAATTGACGTCCTTTTTTTCCCACAAACAGAGCTTTCTTTTGGTGGTATTTCATCACCTGTGCGATTTTTTGATCATGCGCTTTAAACAAAAAAAGAGCGACAATTTTGCAAAAATAACTATTTTTCAAATTTTTTTATATGAAATTCCCCCCCCCCCCCCAAAAATGTAAAAATCAAAATTTTTTAACATTTTAGGCCAAATTGTTTTCTGCTACATATATTTGGTAAAAAAAATTGCAAAAAGCGTATTTTGATTGGTTTGCGCAAAAGTTATTGCATTTACTAACTAAGGGAAAGATTTTTGTCATTTTTATTGTTTTTTTTTTAACGAGCAATAGCGGTGATCTGCGTTTTTTTTTGCGGTACTGCGACATTGCGGCGGACACATCGGACCCTTGACTGACATTTTTGACACTTTTGGGGGTACCAGTGACATTACTACAGTAATCAGTGCTATACATATGCACTGTTACTGTAAAAATGACACTGGGATGGAAGGGGTTAAGTGTGTCCCTAGGGGCGTGTTTCTTACTGTGATTGGATGTGGCTTTGTGTGTAACAGCACAGCTCAACGGTCCTACATAGCAGGACCGAGTGATCAGTGCTTTTACACAGGTGAGAGTGACAGGCGGCTTTGTTTACATTAGCCGCCTGCCTTTCTCCCTCTCCACCCGACAATCGCAAGTGACCGGCGGACATCGGGTCCGCCGGTCACACACACCGGCTTCTTCGGGTACGAGCGGGAGCGCGCCTCCGGCGGCGCGCGCTCGCCCGTTATTCGCTCCCAGGCTAGTGACGTACCGGTACGTGACTTTGCCTGGGAGGGGCTGACCGCCGCCGTATATAGTCGGGCGGCGGTCGGCAAGTGGTTAATGACAATGTGAAAGAAGTTTGTTTGAAATCTTTGCAAATGTATTAAAAATAAAAAATAAAATAAAAAAAACACATGTATGTAAGTATTCACAGCCTTTGCTGAACACTTTGTTGAAGCACCTTTGGCATTAATTACAACCTCAAGTCTTTTTAAGGATGATGCTACACACTTGGCACACCTATTTTTTGCCAGTTTCTCCCATTCTTCTTTGCAGGACCTCTCAAGCTCCATCAGGTTGGATTGGGAGCGTCGGTGCACAGATATTTTCAGATCTCTCCAGAGATTGTTCAATCGGGTTCAAGTCTGGGCTCTGGTTGGGCCACTCAAGGACAATGACAGAGTTGTCCCGTAGCCACTCCTTTGTTATCTTGGCTGTGTGCTTAGGGTCGTTGTCCTGTTGGATGATGAACTTTCACCCCAGTCTAAGGTCCAGAGCGCTCTGGAGCAGGTTTTCATCAAGGGTGCCTCTGTACATTGCTACATTCATCTTTTCCTTGATCCTGACTAGTCTCTCAGTTCCTGCCGCTAAAAAACATCCCCACAGCATGATGCTGCCACCGCCATGCTTCACTTTAGGGATGGTATTGGCCAGGTGATATGCGGTGCCTGATTTCCTCCAGACATGACGCTTGCCATTCAGGCCAAAGAGTTCAATCTATGTTTCATCAGACCAGAGAATTTTGTTTCTCATGGTCTGAGAGTCCTTCAGGTGCCTTTTGGCAAATTGCAGGTGGGCTTTTATGTGATTTTTACTGGGGAGTGGCTTCCATCTGGCCACTCTACCATACAGGCCTTATTGGTGGAGTGCTGCAGAGATGGTTGTTCTTCTGGAAGGTTCTCCCCCCACTCCACAGTGAAATGCTGGAGCTCTGTCAGAGTGACCATCGGGGTCTTGGTCACCTCCCTGACTAAGGCCCTTCTCCCCCAATCACTCAGTTTAGCCGGGCGGCCCGCTCTTCGAAGAGTTCTGGTGGTTCCAAACTTCTTCCATTTATGGATGATGGAGGCCACTGTGCTCATAGGGAACTTCAATGCTATAGACATTTTTCTGTACCCTTCCTCAGATCTGTGCCTTGATACAATCCTGTCTCAGAAGTCTACAGACAATTCCTTGGACTTTATGGCTTTGTTTGTGCTCTGACATGCACAGTTAACTGTGGGACCTTATATAGACATTATGTGTGCCTTTCTAAATCATGTCCAAAAAGTGAAGCACTGTGAATAGTTTCTGGATGCACTGTATATTATAGAAAAACTGGAAACCAGTCATACCTGTATAGTATAATTTATATCTGAAGAACGGCGATGTCACTCTGCATAGTATAATTTATATATCGAAAAGGATTGATATCACTCCTGTGTAATATAACTTACTGTATATCTGGAGAGCAATGATGTCACTCCTCTATAATATAACATATCTGGAAAGCAGGGTTGCCAACCTCCTGCAACTTTTTTTACTGACAAAAAATAGTAAATTTACTGACAGAGCACATTTTTTAATGACATCCTGAAATATGACAGAAACTCTTATTACGAACTAAGACAATCAATATTTAAGCAGTGTAAATGATGTGTAAACATTAACAATACAAGTAATCTGCTGGCTCTACAATGACAGATTCCAAACAGAGTGACAAAATATGAGCGTGACTAGGATGATGAAATGCCTGGGGCACCCTGGGATGAAACAGAAAAATAAGTTCAGTAATGCATGGCCAGATTTTGGCTAACAGTCAGGGGGAAGGCTTAAAGGGGGATCGTTAAACAGAATGTGTGCCTAGTCTCTATATACACTGCACACATATAAAAGTCCTTGTACCCACAAAATATTCTTAGTGCCTCAGAGACACAAAAAAAACCTCAGGACAAAGGATCGTTTTTTAAAAATTAAACATTTTCATTGCATATGCTTTCATGCACACAAAAAGGACTGACTAACTGAGCCTACCTTAAAGAAGAACTTCATTAAAACCAGCAATTGTTGGGACAATGAATTCCTTGGTCATAACTATGTAATATACAACATAATGTATACAGTGCAGGGGTCAGGAGTAAGTAACATACAAAACAAAATATAGAGTGCAGCAGTCAGGATGAACACTGTGTTCACATCAGTTCCTCCTTACATCAGAGTCCCCCTTTACATCAGAGTTCCCCTCTACATCAGAGTCCACAGACTTCCTCCTTACACAAGAGTCCCTAAAGTAAAGTAAGTCGCTTGGGGTATGTCTCTATCAGTTTTGCACATCGAGAGACTGAAATTTTTGCCCATTCCTCCTTGCAAAATAGCTCGAGCTCAGTGAGGTTGGATGGAGAGCGTTTGTGAACAGCAGTTTTCAGTTCTTTCCACAGATTCTCGATTTGATTCAGGTCTGGACTTTGACTTGGCCATTCTAACCCCTGGATATGTTTATTTGTGAACCATTACATTGTAGATTTTGCTTTATGTTTTGGATCATTGTCTTGTTGGAAGACAAATCTCCATCCCAGTCTCAGGTCTTTTGCAGACTCCATCAGGTTTTCTTCCAGAATGGTCCTGTATTTGGCTCCATCCATCTTCCCATCAATTTTAACCATCTTCCCTGTCCCTGCTGAAGAAAAGCAGGCCCAAACCATGATGCTGCCACCACCATGTTTGACAGTGGGGATGGTGTGTTCAGGGTGATGAGCTGTGTTGCTTTTACGCCAAACATAACGTTTTGCATTGTTGCCAAAAAGTTCGATTTTGGTTTCATCTGACCAGACCATCTTCTTCCACATGTTTGGTGTGTCTCCCAGGTGGCTTGTGGCAAATATTAAACAACACTTTTTATGGATATCTTTAAGAAATGGCTTTCTTCTTGCCACTCTTCCATAAAGGCCAGATTTGTGCAGTGTACGACTGATTGTTGTCCTATGGACAGAGTCTCCCACCTCAGCTGTAGATCTCTGCAGTTCATCCAGAGTGATCATGGGCCTCTTGGCTGCATCTCTGATCAGTCTTCTCCTTGTATGAGCTGAAAGTTTAGAGGGACTGCCAGGTCTTCGTAGATTTGCAGTGGTCTGATACTCCTTCCATTTCAATATTATCGCTTGCACTGTGCTCCTTGGGATGTTTAAAGCTTGGGAAATCTTTTTGTATCCAAATCCGGCTTTAAACTTCTCCACAACAGTATTTTGGACCTGCCTGGTGTGTTCCTTGTTCTTCATGATGCTCTCTGCGCTTTAAACAGACCTCTGAGACTATCACAGTGCAGGTGCATTTATACGGAGACTTGATTACACACAGGTGGATTCTATTTATCATCATTAGTCATTTAGGTCAACATTGGATCATTCATAGATCCTTACTGAACTTCTGGAGAGAGTTTGCTGCACTGAAAGTAAAGGGGCTGAATAATTTTGCACGCCCAATTTTTCAGTTTTTTTTTTGTTAACAAAGTTTGAAATATCCAATAAATTTCGTTCCACTCCATGATTGTGTCCCACTTGTTGTTGATTCTTCAAAAAAAAAAAATTACAGTTTTATATCTTTATGTTTGAAGCCTGAAATGTGGCAAAAGGTCGCAAAGTTCAAGGGGGGCGAATACTTTCGCAAGGCACTGTATTGTCTAAACCGCTGGCAACACAAGTGAGTATACCCCTAAATGACAATATCTGAATTGGGCCCAATTAGCCATTTTCCCTCCCTGGTGTCATGTGACTCGTTAGTGTTACAAGGTCTCAGGTGAGAATGGGGAGCAGGTGTGTTAACTTTGGAATTATCGCTCTTACTCTCTCATATTGGTCACTGGAAGTTGAGTGCACATGCTCAGCATCACATCCAGAGGTTGCCATTGAAAAATAGACATATGAGTGCTGTCAGCATTGCTGCAGAGGTTGAAGGGGTGGGAGGTCAGCCTGTCAGTGCTCAGACCATACGCCGCACACTGCATCAACTTGGTATGCATGGCCCAGAAGGAAGCCTCTTCTAAAGATGATGCACAAGAAAGCCCGCAAGAAGTTTGCTGAAGACAAGCAGACTAAGGACATGGATTACTGGAACCATGTCCTGTGGTCTGATGAGACCAAGATAAAGCTATTTGGTTCAGATGCTGTCAGGCGCGTGTGAAGGCAACCAGGTGAGGAGTAGAAAGACAGGTGTGTCGTGCCTACAGTCAAGCCTGGTGGTGGGAGTGTTATGGTCTGGGGCTGCATGAGTGCTGCCGGCACTGGGGAGCTACAGTTCACTTTTGTGAGATACTGTATATGGTGAAGCATAGCGGATGGGGTTGACACAAAGGGCGGATCTCCCCTATGCTTCGCCATACATTTTTTAACACTTTTCTTGGCAGAGATTTCTTCCTCCACATAGATCAATGTGAATGGAGGAATCTGTTATATTCTTTTTTTTCGTTCAGCCAAAAAAAGAACATTGCATGTATGTGGGTGGATGCTGGGAGGTCTATTGGTGGGCATATCACACACTTTCTGGCAGAGACTTCTTCATCTACATCAAGAGATGTTAATGGAGGAATCTGTTTGGTTCTCTTTTTTCATTCAGCCCACAGGCTGCATGAAAAAAAAAAGAACCTTACAATATATGCCCAAGGTTCAGCAAAGTACTGGTACGTCGCTGGGCTTTGAGTGGTCATACCAGGATGATGCCTGTAGGTTTAGGCATCATCTTGGTATCGTTTTTTACAGCCAGCGCTCCGCTTTCATGTAAAAGCAATCCTAGTGGGACCACCCCTCCTCCTGCCACCGTCCACGGTTTTCTCTGGCTCTCCTGTCCCGCCGGGTAACCCAAGACTGCAGCCGGTGGTTCTGTAAGCTGACAGAGCTGATTGGAGACCAGAATGGCTCCAATCATCTCTATGGCCTAAGATACCGGAAGCTACGAGCATTTCATCACTTCGGTTTCGCCAGATATAAACAGCGCCATTGAGAAATTGGGAAAGCATCTTATCAATATTGGTGTGGTCAGATGCTTTAAGGGCAGAGGAGAGATCTAGAGTCTATTAGACCCCAATTGTTTCAAAAAAGAGTACCTGTCACTACTTATTGCTATAAGGGATATTTACATTCCCTATAACAATAAAAATAATAAAAAAAAAAAAATGAAAGCTGAGGTGTCAAAAAAATAAATAAAAAAGCAAAAAAAACTCAAGCACCCCTGTTCCATGGTGTTTGCATACAAAGGCGAATGCAATGCAAGCATCGGCCTAGTGTCAAATGTAAACAGCAATTGCACCATGCATGTGAGGTATCGCCGCAAACATCAGATCAAGGGCAGTAATTCTGACCTCCTCTGTAAATCTAAGGTGATAACCTGTAAAAGCTATTAAAAATGGACGTAGTTTGTCGCTGCTGCATGGGCGTGCGCACTTTTAAGACATGTCATGTTTGGTATCCATGTACTCTGCATATGATCATCTTTTATATTTTACCAAACAATTGGGCAATATAGTGTATTTCTGCATTAAATTTAAAAAAAAAGTGTTTTTTTCCCCAAAAGATTGCGTTTGGAAAATCTCTGCGCAAATACTATGTGACAAAAAAAAAATTGCAATAACCACTATTTTGTTCTGTAGGGCCTCTGCTTTAATACAAGATATAATGTTTGGGGGTTCAAAGCAAATTTCTAGCAAAAAAAAAAAAAGTATTAATGTAAACAAAAAGTGTCAGGAAAAGGCTTGGTCTTCAAGTGGTTAGAAGAGTGGGTGATGTGTGGCATAAGCTTCTAATACTGGGCATAAAATACCAGGACAGTTCAAACACCCTGCAAATAACCCCTTTTTGGAAAGTAGACATCCCAAGCAAGTGTGTCCATGTAATATTTTATATTTTGCCACAAGTTCAGGAAAATTAAATTTTTTTTTCTATTTATTTTTTTACACAAATTTGTTAATTAAATTATATATTGCTCACACATGCCATGGGTATATGTGGAATTACACCCCAAAATACATTCTGCTGCTTCCCCCGAGTACAAGGATACCACCTGTGTAAGACTTTTTGAGAGCCTAGCCGTGTACGGGACCCCGAAAACCAATTACCGCCTTCAGGTTTTACTTCCTCACTACCTATCACAGTTTCGGAAAATCCTGAAATGTCAAGATAGCATAAAACCCCCCAAAATTACCCCATTTTGGAAAGTGATACCCCCAAGTTACTTGCTGAGGGGCATGTTGAGTTCATGGAATAGTTTATATTTTGCCACAAATTTCGGGAAAATTACAAACGTTTTTTCTTTTTTCTACATAAAGCTGACACTTGATATACCCATGGCATGTTTGAGCAATATATGTGAAATGACACCCCAAAAAACATTCTGCTGCTGCTTCTCCTGAGAATGATGATACCCCATGTGTGAGACTTTTTGGCAGTCTAGCCGTGTACAGGACCCCGAAAACCAATCACTGCCTTCAGGCTTTCTAAGGGTGTAAATTGTTGATTTCACTCCTTACTACCGATCACAGTTTCAGAGTCTATGAAATGCCAAGATAGCACAAAATCCCCCCAAATTACCTCTTTTCGGAAAGTAGGCACTCTAAGCTATTTGCTGAGAAGCATGTTGAGTCCATGGAATATTTTATATTTTGCCTCATGTTTTGGGAAAATGATAATTTTTTTTCTTTTTTACACAAAGTTGTCACTTCAATGATATAATGCTCAAACATGCCATGGGTATAGCATTTAACCACATAACGACCGCCAACCGCAGATATACTGCGGCAGGCAGCCGCTGCTGGGCAAAGTGACGTAGGGGTATGTCACTCGCCCACAAGTCTCTAGGGGGCGATCGCGCGCCGCCGGAGGTGCGCTCCTGCCCCCGCTCGTTCCCTGACATCCCCGCTCGAGTGAGCGGCGGCTCCGATGTCCGCCGGCCACTAGCGATCTCCCGCTGGAGAGGGAGAAAGGCAGACGGCTGATGTAAACAAAGCCGTCTGTTATTCTCCCTGATGTAACTGTAAAACACTACACGATCCTGCTATGTAGGATCGTATGTCTCTGTGGTTACATCACAAGCCACGCCCCCCCCCCAACGGTAAGAATCACGCCCCTAGGGATACATTTAACCCACTGATCACCAATAAAGTTAACCCCTTCCCTGTCAGTGTCATTTTTACAGTAACAGTGTATATGTATAGCACTGATTACTGTAGTAATGTCACTGGTACCCCCAAAAGTGTCAAAAATGTCAGTCAAGGGTCCGATCTGTCCGCTGCTATGTCGCAGTCCCGTAAAAAAAAAATTGCAGATCACCGCCATTATTAGTTAAAAAAAAACAATAAAAATGACAGAAATCTTTCTCGTAGTTAGTAAACGCAATAACTTTTGCGCAAACCAATCAAAATTACGCTTATTGCAATTTTTTTTACCAAAAATATGTAGCAGAAAACAAATTGGCCTAAAATGTTAAAAAATTTAGATTTTTATATTTTATTTGGAATTTCATATAAAAAAATGTGAAAAATATTTTTTTTTTCAAAATTGTCGCTCTTTTTTTGTTTATAGCGCAAAAAGTAAAAATCCCACAGGTGATCAAATACCACCAAAAGTAAGCTCTGTTTGTGGGAAAAAAGGACGTCAATTTAATTTGGCTACAGCGTCGCACGACCGCGCAATTGTCCGTTACAGTCACGCAGTGCCTTAAGTGGTTAAGTGACAACTTTGTGTTTAAAAAAAAAAAAGAAAAAAATTAGAATTTTTCCAAAAAGAGGTAATTTGGGGAGGTAGTTTGTGCTATCTTGCCATTGCATGGCCTCCGAAACTGTGATCAGTAGTGAGGAATGAAATCAACAATTTACACTCTTAGAAAGCCTAAAGGCAGTGATTGGTTTTCAGGGTTCCGTACGCAGCTAGACTGCCAAAAAGTCTCATACATGTGGTATCTCCATACTCCGGAGAAGCAGCAGAATGTATTTTGGGGTGTAATTCCACATATACCCATGGCATGTGTGAGCAATATATTGTTTCAATGACAACTTTGTGTAAAAAAAAAACATTTTTTTTATTTTCTTTTGTAATTTTTTAAGCACATGTGACAAAAAAATGTAATATTCAATGGGCTCAACATGCCTCTCATGAAATTCCTTGGGGGGGGGGGGGGGGGGTGCACTGCCCTGCCATTTTATTTTAGCACTTCAAGAAATTATATAGGCAGTCAGAAAATAAAAGCTGCGTAAATTCCAGCATTTTGTAGTTTGTAGACGCTAAAACATTTGCGCAAACCAATAAATATACGCTTGAGATTTTTTTTTTTTTTATCAAAGACATGTAGCTAAAGAATATTTTTTTGCAGGTACTGATGTCCACATCAATGGCTGTGCTCAGGCAATGTGTTTAACATCTTATTTTGTATGCATCACATTTCATGAAATGACGTTGGTGGGTGTGAATGAGCCTTAGCGAAGATCTGATTGTGATCCCATCATTCAAGTTGGGTGGGCGGTGGAGGTCTAGAAGGCCTCTCCAGTGACAGAATAGGGAGCGTTTCAGCCTCCTCGGCCATCTGCGCCCTACATGGATTGTTTCTGCACTATGAAATCTTTATAAACTACACCAAACATTGTTACAAAATCATTTCTGATGGATTATTTCCTGTGACAGGCTGGGAGATTTTGCTGCCTATGCAGCATTATTATGATGATCGGATCTTCATCACTGACCCAAATATTGTTCCGTGTAGCTGTAGTACAGCTCAAAGTCAAAATCAGTTTGAGAATAGCTGGAAAAAACAGTTTGTTGTACCAGAATGCCACCTGCAGGACTGTTTGGACAGTGCTGGATGGGCCCTGCAGATTTATCTTCTATATTATATTTACAGTATATTCCCTGTTCCACTCTCTATATTTTGTCTATTTTACAATTCGTTCTCTCACACAACATATCATAAGGACATACTATATATATATATATATATATATATATACACACACATATATATATATATATACACACACACACACACACACGCACACAGTATATAGATATAAACTGTATATATATTGGAATGGATTTAGGAATGCTGATCAAATTAAAGAAAAGGTCATCTTTAGCAACATGTTACCCCCTTGCACCCCTGTGACAGCAGGCGGGAGTTCCTCTTCCCCACAGCCACTATCATATTTAAAATCAGCGCCCCCGTAGGCCATTGACACTTCCTGCAGCTCAGTAACTGACAGCCTTCACATGGGTATTGGCAGAGAGGATGTGTCTGCAAGAGCCTGATATTGCACCCACGATCCACTGATAGTAGGTGCAATGCTTTGCAGGCTGCTGTGTAAAAATATAATAAATACACATTTTTTACCTGCAAAAACATGAATTTATTATTATTATTTTAACAAAGGTAAACTATAAGGGTCTGTATGGATAGGTTTTGGGTTTGTGTCAGTGATATCAGTTTGTCATCGGTTTGAGATGCTTCAGAACTCATTGACATGTACCCCTTTTCTTTTCAACAACATAACATACAGTTTAGAGCAGTTAGAACAAAGTATTGTACGATGTAGTGTATATAATTAAGAAGTCGGGACAATTTAATGTACAACATAGTGCATAGAGTGCACCAGTCTGGGCAATATAATATACAACCTGTCATATAGAGTTCAGTAGTCAGGACTTTCCAGGGCCAGGCGGACGAGTATGTTGAGTAGTCGGCCAAAATGGGTGCTTAAGGGGGAGGGATCAAAATGGGAAGGACCTGCAACCTATGCTGTTGAAGCAGATTAAGCTAGTCTATAGGAGGAGAAGGAATTTCTCCAACATTAGTAGTTTCTGTACTTACAGTACATGAGCAAACACTCCACCTGATGACATCAGCAAGACATCACGCTACTGGAAAGCATCAGCACCTAGGAGAGTGTGGAGTCCATTGGATTTGGAACTTTGTTCAAATTCTGGAAACGTTCTGCAAGATCTTGGACAATTTGGATGTACCAAGAAGGCAAAATGGGATTTTTATACTTACTGTGAAATCCATTTCCTGTAGGTCATTGATTGATACAGGAATACAAAACCACTGGGTGGAGGCCTTGTAAATCTGGGAAACAATTGCTTGATGCCAAAAGCCCAAGAAGTGTTCACACATGTGGTAGCATGAGCCTTGACAGCAAAGGGTGGGATCCAAGGCTTGAGACCATAAGCCTTGATGAGGGTTGTCTAAATCACAGAGAAATGGTGTAACCGGAAGCAGGCTCCCATTTATGGAGACCTTCAGGAATGACAAACTCAGCATTTTTAATGGAAACAGTAGTTGTGTAAGGCAGTGGTCCTCAACCCTGGCCTACAGGGCCCACTAACAGGCCAGATTTTAGGTATTACCTTGGGGAGATGCAGACTAGAGTACTGCAATCACTGAGCAGCAAATTATATCACCTGGGATGTATTTCAGTTATCTTGCAAATCTAGTGGGCCCTGTAGGCTAGGGTTGAGGACCACTGGTGTAAGGCACTGCACATAGCACAAAATACATCCAGACTTTTGAGGGAGATGTCCTTCTGAAGAACAGAAGTCATACAGAGGAATGTAAGAAAAAGGTTCTGGTTAAGGGAAAAAGCTGAAAATACCTTGGGAATGAAGTGTTGGTCCTAAGCACCACCTTGTCTGTTGTACCACCTTGTTCCAGAAAGGGTTCTTTACAGGATAAAGCTGTAAGTTCAGACACTCACTTTGCAGAGGTGATGGCAAAAAGTAACACAAGCTTGTGAGCATGTGATTAAATAGAAATATGCCTGATTGATTCAAAGGGTGATTTTGAAGTGCGGAGAGAACCAAGTTTAGATGCCACAGAGTCACTGGGGATTACATAGTGGAAGCCATATGGGAGACACTCTGTACAGAAGTATTAATTAAAGAATAGCAAGCTAGAAGTCTACGGAACAAAATTTGACCCTTAATGCTGCTCCAGGCCTATTTGTAGAAAGGACAGAATCTGTCCCACTGAGAATTTCCTGGGATAAAAACTCTGTGTCTTGCACCGCATGCGTACCAGGTGTGATGGAAAACTTGGAAGTAGACTTCCTAGCCTTTAGCATTGTGAAAAGCACTGATTCAGATATGTCCCTGTCTCTCAGGACCTGTTAAAGCCAGCAACCATAAAAAAAGAATGTTAAAGGTTAAGCTAATCTTTGGAATACATTACATGTTGCAGCTCCTGCCCCCTTTCCTCCCCTTCCTGTGACAGTAGGCGGTGGATCTTAGCCTTGTACTTGCTGTCAGTTTTTAAAATCATCACGGCTGTGTGTGGCTCCACCCACACAGCCGCATCATTCATTCACAGAGTCCTGTGAATGAGTAAACTACAAGTACCATCTTCTACCGTGGCAGACGGACCTGTAGTTTCAATGGGCTGCAGGGGCACTGGTGAGCACTCTTAGTCCATTGATATTTCCTCTGGCTTTCAAACAGAAAACCCATACACAGGTACAGGCTGAAAGCCAGGGGACATGTCTGCAGGAGCCCTCATTGCAACAGTGACCTACTAATGGCAATCGCAATGCTTTCCAGGCTCCTGCATAAAAATAAATAACTAAATACACATTTTTTGTTTCTCAAATTTATTTTATTTATTCTGTAAAGGTGAACTTAGCCTTTAAATTGGTCTCTGAAACAGAAGATATGAACGATCTGCAAGAGCCCATGAAGCAAATACCAGGAATCTGATCAGATTTGAGTACCACATCTGCCTTTGTCCAATCTGGGGCTATTGGAATCACCAGCATACCTTTTGCTTTGGTTTCTGCAGAGTAGCTGAGGAAAAAGTTTCAGGGGAAGAAAGGCAAACTTGAGGCTGGCTGTACTAATCCCATCGAGCTACCAGAGTATGGATTGCCTCTGCCAGAGGATCCTGTACCTTGAAACAAACCTGTCAAATTTGTTGAACCTGGAGTTCACATCTGGAATCCCCCACCTGTGATACAGGTCTTGGAACTCCTCTGGGAGTAGGAACCACTCTCCTGTAGCCAGGTGCTGCCAGCTGTGAAGTAGTCTGTTTTACCAATTATTTATACCTGGAATTTACATGGTGGACAAGGCTGGAATGTAAGGTTCTGCCCAGGTTAGGGCCTCTCTACCTCTCTTGCTGTAGTGAGACTGATGGTTGCTCCCTGATGGTTGAAGTACATTGCATAGGCAAACAAATCACCCAGCATTCTAGAATGTTGATCTAGAAATGAGTTTCCTCTGATGAACAAGTCCCCTGCATCAAATAGGTGTACAAGACTCCTCTCCAGTCCAACAGTCTTGCATTTGATGTGGGGATCCTCAATGAGATCAGAAGCAAGGCTTTTCCCAGCTTCAGAGCAGGAATCCTGAGCCACTAAGCCCGGAAAAATCTGATCTTCAGCTAAATTGCCTGTTCAAAGAATAGAACAACCTGTCCCAAGATGACATGTGGTTGTGTTTTAGGAGATTGGAGTGGAAATGTGTGATTGGGACTTCCTCAAATAGAAGTTATCATCAGAACTCTTATTCAAAAGCAAAGAATTGCATGACTGCTGGACTGAAGAGTGAGTCTGGGAACTGACAGTTTAAAACTTCTCCTGGGGAAGAAACTCTACCTGGAGTTTTGTCTAGGTTTAGACTCAGATACTGTAATCGATGACTGAATCCAGAACTGAATTCTGTAAGTTCAGAACTCAGATAAACATTTGCATCGTCTGGACTGTACAAACTACAGTATGTTGTCAGTCAGAACCTGTGCTGACAGCTCCTTCTGCAGGAAGTCGTCCCTGGAAATACAAGAAGGCTAGTACAATGGCCAACACCCTGACCAACACTTGAGGTACAGAAGATATACCGAATAGAAAAGCCACAAACTGGAATTACTAAGGACCGGCAAAAAATGGGGACTGTAGGTATGTGTCCATAATGTCAGCAGTGTCCAGAAGGTTTCCCTGATGAATTGAAGCTATGACATACCTGGCGGATTCCATGCAAATAATTATTAGGCCTGAATAAAGACATAAATGGCACTTTTCCACTGCAAGTACCGGCTCGGCTCTACTCGGCCCTGCTTGGCCCGGTTTGCTTTTCCACTGCTGGTACCGCACCGTATAGTGTCAGAACGGTTCGGTACGGTACGCTATAGGTTTGCTTTTCCACTAAAGTAGTACTAAAGTTAAGTGGGTGGGATAACAACGGGGTGGGTGTGATTCTCTGACCAATCAGTGGCTAGTAGTGACTGCATGCAAAGGATTGTGGGATATGATACCAGTTTGGTACCTGTTGGAACCACAATCGAGTAGGTACTGTTTTTTCAGAGCCGTACCGTTCGGTTCCATGCAGTGGAAAAGCAAACCTATACCGTACCGTACCGAACCGTTCCGACCCTATACCATGCGGTACCAGCAGTGGAAAAGCACAAAAGCGTGCCGAACCGTTACGGTTCCATGCAGTGGAAAAGCGCCATTAGAGCCTTGAAATCCAAGATGGGGTGGATGCTCTTTTTGGCGTGGATAAACTGTAAACAGTTTGGAGTAAAAATCTTGAAACTGTTCTCCCACAGGTCCTGTGGTGATACCCCCCTTGTCAGGAAGACTCGCAAAGGCTGCATGCGGATTTTGCAAATCTGTGGAGTGATATAGGCAGGTTGGAAGCCATGAATGGATGAGAAAGAGCGGAATTCTAACTTGTAACCCCTGGTAACCACCTCTGGTACCCTGACACCTGAAATGCTGGCCCATCAAGTATCTCCAAAGACTAACAGTTGCCCCCCCTCCTAATTTGGCAAGTGGAGATGCCCACTCATGCCAGGGGGGGGGGGGCTTAGGCTTGCAGCCTAGAACTTTCAAAATAAATGATTTTATGTCTCCAAAAAGAGTTAAGCCCTTGGCTTCTTTCGCCAGGGCACATGGGTACCCTTGCCCCTAGTAACATATTAAAAAGGGTATCCAGAGCAACTCCAAGGAGATGCTGTCTCTTGAAGGGCATTCAAAATAGTTGCTTTTTAAGCACAGAATTTACCACATGATTACGGACAGGAAGCTCATACAAGAAATTAGATTGGAGACTTCTAACAACCAGTCCACCCACTAACTGGTGCCTGCAGCTAAGAGTTCCTAAAGCGATATTAAAACCAAAACCAAAAATGTAATATATTGTAGCTTGGCTTAGTGGCTGCATTGGTTTCCTTTTTTTTTGCTTTTCCCCCTTTATTTTCACCTGTTGATCCTGCCAGTAAGTCTGTTTTTTTTTTTTACTTCCTTTAACAGAAGGCGCTGTCCAGAAAAAGTGCCATCTAGAGTGTTAAGACGAAAGTTGATTATACATAGGTCAGTTTTTTTCACTCAACCATTGAGGTAAATGCAAAAAAAAAAAAAAAAACTGACCCGGTTCCTCCATCTACATGTTTGATGTGGATGCTGGAATCCCCCCCTGCTGTGTCATTGCATTCTGACAGCGGGGAGACTTCCCTGCCATCAGAATACATGGATCAATGCTGCACCCTATGGCCTGCAGCACTGATCAAGAAAGAATATACCAACATGGCGACTGAACAGTAGAACAGAAATGGTAGATCGACTTCTGTTGAGCCAGAGTGACCACAAATGGATTGAAATTTGGCTGGTCGCCGCTGAACGGGCTGAATTTTGATCCAGGTATGGCCAGCCTAACAATTTACCATTGACAGGTGTGTGCGATAGTCCGCTTTTATTCACTTATGTAAAACCATCTTGAAATGAAAATAAAGCACCTTTGTTGTAGTTGCCTAATAAGTATTAGCTGGAGTCCTGGCTTAAAATTGTTTGTCAAGTGCATCTAACATTACCCTCTCCCCAGATTGACAGTGCTGCTGCGCATTGCTCCTCCAGTAGAGTATAGACAACCTAAGACAAGAAGTGTGTTACTGATTGGAACAATAAAAAAAAAAGGGAAAACAAAATGAAGCCACCACATTTAACCACTTGCCGACCGCCGCAAGTACATATACTGCAGCGGTCAGCCCCTCCTGGGCAAAGCGGCGTATCGCTACGTCACTCACCCACGCGCTCCCGCCCCCGCTCGTTCCCTGACATACCCGCGCTAGTGACCGGCGGTTCCGATGTCCGCCGGCCACTCGCAATCTCCCGCTGGAGAGGAAGAAAGGCAGGCGGCTAATGTAAACAAAGCCGCCTGTCATTCTCCCTGGTGTAACTGCAGAGACTACACGATCATGCTATGTAGGATCGTATGTCTCTGTGGTTACATCACAAGCCACGCCCCTTGACGGTTAGAATCACGCTCCTAGGGACACACTTAACCCCTTGATCACTAATAAAGTTAACCCCTTCCCTGCCAGTGTCATTTTTACAGTAACTGCATATTTATAGCACTGATTACTGTGGTAATGTCACTGGTACCCCCAAAAGTGTCAAAAATGTCAGTCAGGGATCCGATCTGTCCACCGCAATGTCGCAGTCCCGCAAAAAAAAAAATCGCAGATCGCCGCCATTATTAGTTAAAAAAAAACACAATAAAAATGACAAATCTTTCCCGTAGTTAGTAAACGCAATAACTTTTCCGCAAACCAATCAAAATCCGCTTATTGCAATTTTTTTTTACCAACAATATGTAGCAAAAAACAAATTGGCCTAAAATATGAAAGAAAATTTTTGATTTTTAAATTTTTTTTTGAGAATTTCATATAACAAAATGTGAAAAATAGTTATTTTTTTCAAAATTGTTTATAGCGCAAAAAGTAACAATTGCACAGGTGATCAAATACCACCAAAAAAAGCTCTGTTTGTGGAAAAAATGGACGTCAATTTCATTTGGGTACAGCGTCGCATGACCGCGCAATTGTCCGGTAAAGTCACGCAGTGCCGAATCGCAAAATAGGCCCTGGTCTTTGAGCAGCCAAATCCTCCAGGGCCTAAGTGGTTAAGGATTTGAAAGCTGCACTATAATGTATTTTGTTTTGGGGTTTAAAACCACTTTACCTCTTGCCTAATGGGTACTTTCACCCCTTACTTCCTAGCAAATTTTCAGTTTTCAGTGCTGTCACATTTTGAATGACAATTGCGTGGTAATGGACACAGCTGATTACAAGGTAAAGGGCCTCTGTGATTACTAAAATTTTTGAACAAAAAAGGCATTTTTCTTTGTTTCCGTTATAAAATTTGCAGGACAGTACAAATATCCCCCAAATGACCCCTTTTTGGAAAGTAGACAGTCCAAGGTTTTTAGTAAAAGGCATTACCATACTGTCACCAGTGTACTACCGCATCATCATATTACTAGTGTGACGGTGATCAGGGACACTGGTGACAATATGAAAAAAAAAAGTTATAATTTATATATATTTTTTTTTTTTAAACACACTGACCAGAGCAATATAAA
Source organism: Pelophylax lessonae (assembly GCF_965119305.1). Classification (NCBI taxonomy): domain Eukaryota; kingdom Metazoa; phylum Chordata; class Amphibia; order Anura; family Ranidae; genus Pelophylax; species Pelophylax lessonae. The sequence goes on along the minus strand of NC_138771.1, from coordinate 484,427,269 downwards.
TGTTACCACAGTAACATTGTACTGCTCAGAGAAAGTCATCAGGATTCTTTTTATTTACACTTTTTGTTTGCATTATAGCAGTGTACATTGCTATAAGCAAGCATTTTACTGAATGAAACTGAATCAATCATTAAGTCTGTTTTATTGTGATAAGCCAAAGCTAAACACATGGTACAGATGGGCTGTGATTGGCCCTGTTGGTACCATGTGATCAAGTGGACCAATTACAGCTAGGAACACATTTGTACACATTGTATGGCTTGAAAGGAAGCAATCCATTGTGTACATCTTTCATGTGACCTGCTGTGATTCCTCACAGCAGGTCACATGATCCAACAGCGAGACGGTATTCTGATCAGTCATTGGCTGTGTCCCTTGGACACAGCTGGTGACAGATTGCACCATGTCATAGGACATAGAGTCAGGATGGGAAATCACCCTGCTATGGCCGGGCAGGAACTGGTTAAGAACATTTATTCTGCTCCGCTCAGAGCACAATCTTCCTGTGAGAGACTAATAGATGCCAGAGGTACAGTATGTACTCATCAGGAGGAGAACTACTTGATCCAGCTTGAAAGAACAGCTCTCCCACAAGAAACTAGAGGAGACTAATGTATGTACCTCTTAGGAGAGATACTATTTAGCTCAAAGTCTTTCCACAAAACTAAAAAGGGGACTGGTTGGTATGTATCTCTCAGGAGAGGAATTATGAGGCCCAGCAATCCCAATAGTACACAGTCATTAGAATCTTGCAGTACTCACAAGGCAAGGGGAGCAGCTGTGCCCACTCTGCATTCTCCAGGTGTCTTACAGTGAAACTATGTGGATTGGATCGTTAGGCGAAATCTCAAAGCGTTAGCTAACCTCTCAGATGTAGGACCCTCGGCTCTGCCACAGCTGGGACCTCGATGAAAAGCACCTTGGAACAGCAGAATGGCTGGAGGTAGGGGGTAGCCACCACCGACCTAAACAGGTGGAATCCCTTGGACAGGAAAACATTGCTGTTCCACAGCTCAGACTATTTATTTGCTCCTCAGCCACCATATGGTTGCCCCTCCCCAGGGATTGGCTGCAGCAAACTAAATATTCATGTTGCCTATTTGCCCTGCTCCACTCCTATGTTCCAGAACTTTCTAGAAAGAAAGGGAGCGCAATCAAAGCTGCAACATGTGAAACCAAAAATAAATCAACTGTTGTAATGATTACAGAGGAACAAGAAAGAACGAAATTTACCTAACATCCTAGCAACCTAACTAGGAGGGTGCTAACATCTCAGTTATAGACAGTGTTTTACTTCCTTGGGTTCTTAGGGTATTGGGAACTGAGTGATCTCTGATAAAGTTCCAGAATTCGTTCCTGCCGGTATTGGAGCTGTACATTTAACCCTGGTCGGCTACTGCAGGCAGTTGTTCCAGTTTGTGTAACTCCCTCGAGTGCACCATCCCATACAGTGGCAGTGTGAAACGTAAAGCATGGGGTATATGCAACATATCATCTAACAAATGTTCTATGTGACAGATACTTTTTACTCATAACTGTCCCTCATAAAGTGTAATTAATGTGGAGAATAAGTGAGGTCTGTAGGAAGCCTCCTGGCACTGGGGATGGAGGTACCTGGCTCTTTATCCTCTTATCTCCTGTTATTTATTCTCAGTCATTTACTCTTATCTTATCACAATGTACTGGAATACAATGTATCCTCTGAACAAGGCTGGGAACATCGGGGATAATACCAATAATGATGGCTTTTTTTCGTCAGAATACCTGACAAGACACGTTAACACATGATGCTGAGCAATTTCAGATATTTTGTTCTGCGTGGTAAAATGCATGACAATTCACCCAAATTGCATCTCCAGGACTTGTCAGTGCAGTACATTGGTGGGAAAAGTCTCACCAAGGCTTTTGCATATATGAAAATACAGCTGGTGAGAACAGGTTCCAAACTTGCCCCACCCAAAATATTTGGAATTTAAGCATTCAGTTTCATTATCTCTTAGACTCTGTGGATGATCCCTTGGCTCTGCACACCTGCTGTGCCCATTATGAAGGGCTCCCACCATCCCTATGCTGAGTTCCCACCAACTCTACATGCCTGCTGTGCCCATTATGAAGGATTTCCACCATCCCTGTGCTGAGTTTCCAACTTCCCACACCTGGTGTGCCTATTATGAGGGGCTCCCACTACCCCTAAGCTGAGTTTCCAGCTTTGCAAACCTGCTGTGCCTATTATGAGGGGCTCCCACTATCCCTAAGCTGAGTTTCCAGCTCTGCACACCTGCTTTGCCCATTATGAGGGGCTCCCAACATTCCTCCTGTGCTGAGTTCCCCATTATGAGAGCTCCAACCATCCCTGTGCTGTGCCCATTATGAGGGCCTCTACCGTCTCTGTGCTGAGTTCTGGGCTTACACCTGCAGTGGCCATTATGAGGGTTTTTCACCATCCCTGTAACAACTTCCCAGGTCTGCACACTGGCTGTGCCCTATTGATGCGTTTCCACCATTCCTGTGCCGAGTTCCTGGGTCTGCACACCTGCTCTACCCATTAGGTAAAAAAAATTGTGTAAAGTCAGCAGCGTGCAAATATACCAACACTAAAATAAATAATGTAAAAAATATTGCAGCACTATAAATAACAGTGATAATCATATATAATATGAAGTGTCCATAATCATGAATAAAGTGTCCATAGCAATAAACGATGTAATAAGAATAAAGTGCTCAGTTGCTATGTATTGTACATGTGATAAAAATGAAATTACAAATGTAATAAAAACTGTATCAAAAATGTGTCCATTGAATCTATCCAAGTGAGAAACAAAAAGAAATTGTGCTCAATAGCCAAGTGCAGAAAATAAATCTCAGGTTTCACCTGTGCGATATTCGCCTTCACCAAATAGCTGAAATACGAACTCACCAGTATGAATTGCTGTCTAGATTATAGGACAGCAATTACGCTGGTGAGATATTTCCTCTCGGATTGTTATCAGATGGATGTGATTAATCTTCCACAATGTCAAGATGAGGCCCTCAGCGATGTCTCAGCCAACCAACCGAGATAAATCATCAAGCACAAAATAAAATACTCATAGTGTATTAATTAATTAAAAAATAAAAAACAACAAAAACATAACAAGATAAACAATGTGACGCATATCAACAATTCGCCAGATCATCAAACAAACACTGGCGGATAGATAAAAACAAGGCCCCGTATAGTCCAAAAGAATCTAGTAGTGCAAATAACAGTTACATCTGGTGCCGCAGCACTATTCACAGAATGGCGGCTGGACCTCAGGCATATCATCAAGCTCTACGGCTGTTACGCGCCACGCACATCATCAGGAGCATTGTCAATATAGCCTGTATGTCCGATATATATGTAGTGCTCCCCTTACATCAGATTTCTCTGATGTAAGGCAAGCATCAACGGAGCTTCACTTCTGGTTTCGCCACCATTTTTATAGAGTCACTGACATCATATCCTGTAAAGTTCATCTCATCACGCCTAGCTCCGACGTCGGAACGTCACTTCTGGCATCGCTGCCATTTTCTCGTAGTATAGGAGATGATATCCTATGTCAGCTGTTGTTGCTAACATTGCGACCTCCGGTCTGGCGCCCAGTTCAAATGGACCGCAAAGCAAGAAAATTAAACATTGCTAAATGCCCTGAATAATACACATGCCAATATCGGTCAGGCACCACAATAAAGAAAACCAAATAGGACTGGATCAGAATGAATCTACCACCGAAAATACTCCTTAAAAATGTATATATTAGAAATATATTAACAATGAAAAATAAAAAAGTTGAAAACAGGAGAAATCTTATGATATGTAAGGACTACGTATTAACATATAACTAAAGTTCAGTAAAAATCTAAAGAATACGAGCAAATAAATAATATCAAAATAAACAATAAGATTATTCCAATGATTATACCAATAAAGGGGTATAAATCTAGTGATCAAAATTATACATTGGATGGGATGTCAAAAGTAAAAACACAGTGGTGTGGCCATAGGGGGCCAAATGTGCACCCAACCTGACTAATTTATTTATGGCCAGGTGAGTGATAAATGTGATTTATGGATCTTACTGGCCAAAACTCACTTTTTATAAGAGCTATATAGATGATATCTTGTTAATATGGAGTGGTGATAAGAATTCTTTGAAAAACTTAATGTTTTGAATAGTCATAAACACAATATTAGGCTAACCTTAGTAGAAGTGAGTTTGTCTATCCAGAGTAATTCCATACATACTAGGTCATACTTAAAAGTACAGATCAGAACCCTTATATTCCTCTGAAGAACATTCCAAAAGGACAATTTATGCGCATGACAAGAAACTGCTGAAAAGAAATGTGGAAGGTTATTTTAGACAATCTCGAGTTGTAAAGGATAGATTTGGAGAGAGAGTACCAAGAACTGGTTTTAACAAATGAGTGAAAAAATGGAGACTTTTTTTTTTTTTTAGGGTGCCCTCACACTAGCACTTTAAAACCAGTCCCAGGCATGGTTTAGCTCCATAGGCTGGTTGGTTTGTGCGGTGGGAGTGCTCCAAACTAATTAAATCGACCCACTTGAAATAGGCGGTCCCGGGTGCAGTCCAATACAGTTTGCTGCAGTTTAAAGTATTTTACCCACTTTAAGACCGGAAGGATTTGCCTCCTTAATGACCAGGTCACTTTTTTTAACTTGGCACTATGTGACTTTAAATTACAATTGCGCGGTCATGCGATGCTGTACCTAAACGAAATTTACGTATTTTTTTCCCCCATAAATAGAGCTTTCTTTTGGTGGTATTTGATCATCTGTGCAGTTTTTATTTTTTGCGCTGTACACAAAAAAAGAGCGACAATTCCAAAAAAAAAAAAAAAAAACAATAATTTTTACATTCTGCTATATAACATTCTCAAAAAAAAAAAAAAAAAAAACATTAAGGCTCGGTTCACATATATGCGATGCGGGAAGGCTGCGAATTCGCAGCCTGTTCCCGCATCGCACACACTGCCATATGCGATACGCTGGGGGTGTCAATGTAATCTTAACGACACCCCCAGTTTGATCGCATATCGCAGTGCGATCGTGCAGTTCGCACAGGATCGGATCGCACAAGTGTGAACCGCTGTGCGATCCGATCCTTATGCGGCTGCAAAAATGCCTCCTGTGCGTGTTTGCTGCGGGAGCGATGCGAATTTAGCCACACAGTTTGTATGGCTAAACTCGCACCGCACAGCTGATCGCATGTAATGTCGGAGCAGTGCGCTCCGACATTACATGCGAACCCCGCACACGCACAAGTGTGAACCGGGGCTTAAAAATCAAAATTTTTTAACATTTTAGGCCAATTTGTTTTCTGCTACATATTTTTGGTAAGAAAAAAAAAAAAAAAAAAAAAGTTTGCGCAAAAGTTATTGTGTCTACAAACTACGGGAAAAATTTATGTCATTTTTATAGTTTTTTTTTTTTACTAGTAATGGCGGCGATCTGCGACATTGCGGCAGGCAAATCGAACCCCTGACTGACATTTTTGACACTTTTGGGGGGACCAGTGACATTACTACAGTAATCAGAGCTAAAAATGTGCACTTTTACTGTAATAATGACACTGGCAGGGGAGGGGTTAACATTGTGGGTGATCAAGGGGTTAAATGTGAGCCTAGGGGAGTGATTCTAACTGGGGGGGGGGGGGGGGGGCGTGGCTTGTGAAATAACCATAGAGACCTGTGTTCCTATATAGAAGGATCACAGGGGATCTATGATCATTGCAGGGAGAAGAACGGTCAGCTGTGTTTACAACAGCTGACCGTTCTCTCTCAGCGGGGAACGATGGCGGATGTCAGGCGGCAATTAGAGCCGCCTGCCACCTGCATCGGCTTCCCCGCTGATGAGCGGGGGCGGCACGCGCTCGCCCCCTAGCTTCCTGCTTGCGACCGACGTACAGTTATGGCGGTTCGCGCAGGAGTGGCTGCCTGCCCCAGTACATCTGCGGTGGGCGGTCGTAAAGCGGTTAAAGGTTTAAGGTTTTTTACCTTCATACATTCTATGCATGAAGGTAAAAAACCTTTAGTGTGCAGGCAGCATCCCCCCCCCCCCCCCAATACTTACCTAAACCCAATCGCAATCCAGCGATGTGCACGAGAGCCTGCTCTCAAACACAGCCAGTGAGCCAATTAGAAGAGAGAGGGGCGGGGTTGACCCGTGGCTGTGTGTCTGAATGGACACACAGAGCAGCAGCTATAGCAGCAATTTAAAAAAAGGCTTTAAGGGCTACAGTATTTTAGCGCATTTTCAGAAAATATCACCACAGAGACCCAAGAAATCTAAAATCCTTAGTTATCAATAGATTATGACCTGATTGGAGAGGTTGTAACTGGACAAGAGAAATGTCTAAATTAGAAATATGCTGGTTTTATGAACTAAGAATATTTACACCCTTTGGCTTGAATGTAGAATGGGACATCAATTGTTTTTATTCTTAATCCAAGTATCCTTTTTGAAATTTTAAATAGGTCCTTATACTCAGCGATCACTAGAAATGAACAATTATGTCATGATTAACCACTTTAACACCGGAGGATTTTCCTGCTTTGCGTCCAGGCCACTTTTTGCAACTTGGCACTGCGCGACTCTGACAGTTGCGCGGTCATGCAACCCTGTACCCAAACGAAATCTACGTCCTTTTTTTTTCCCACAAACATAGCTTCCTTTTGGTGGTATTTGATCACCTCTGCACTTTTCATTTTTTGCGATATTAACCACATCCCGCCAGCCCTATAGCAGAATGACGGCGGGAATGTGGTTGTATTATCCTGACCGGACGTCATATGACGGCGGCAGGATAATACGCTTTCGCGCCCCCCAGGGGTGCGCAGAGCGGCAATCGGTGATGCAAGGTGTCAGTCTGACTCCCTGCATCTCCGATCTCGGTAAAGAGCCTACTGAAGTAGGCTCTTAACCATGTGACAAGCCGTGTCCAATCACGGCTGGTCACAAAGTAAACAGGAAGAGCCGTTAATCGGCTTTCCTCAGTACGTGCCTGGCAGGCACGAGTAAAGGGGAGCCGATCGGCGGTTCCCCTGACAGGGGGGGGGGTCAACACTGGTAATCAGATCATTGATTACCAGAGCAGACCCTCGGGGGGGGGGGGGGTAGGGTGCCACTAGAACCACCAGGGATGCCCACCCATGACCCCAGGGATACCCACCCATGACCCCAGGGATGCCCACTATGGCCACCAGGGATGGCAATCAGGGCTCAGGGAGCCCCCTATTGCTCTCCCCATCAGTGCTGCCCGCCAGTGCCCTCCCTATCAGTGCTACCCACCAGTGCCCATCATTGCCATCTATCAGTGCCGCCCACCAGTGCCCATTATTGCCCACCAGTGCCGCCTATCAGTGCCCACCAGTGCCGCCTATCAGTGGCCACCAGTGCCGCCTATCAGTGCCCATCTATTAGTGCCGAGCAGTGCCGCCTATCAGTGCCCACCAATGCTGCATATCAGTGGTACCTATCAGTGCCACATATCAGTGCCTGTCACTGCAGTCTCATCAGTGCTCATCAGTGCAGGAAAAAACATATTTATTTACAAAATTGTATAACAAACAAAAAACTTTTTTTTTTTAAACCTTTCGGTCTTTTTTTTATTTGTTTAGCAAAAAAGAAAAAACCTTGCGGTGATCAAATACCACCAAAAGAAAGCTCTATTTGTGGGGGGAAAATGACAAATTTGGTTTAGGTACAGTGTTGCATGACCGCGCAATTGTCATTCAAAATGCAACAGCTCTAAAAGGTGAAAATTGGCCTGGGCAGGAAGGGGGTGAAAGTGCCCTGTATTGAAGTGGTTAATAACAAAAAGAGCGAAAATTTAAAAAAAAAATTTACATTTTCTACTTTGACAGTTAAAAAATATCCAATATATTCAATTTTTGTCATATATTTAGGCCAAAATGTATTTAGCTACATGTCTTTGACAAAAAAATTCTCAATGAGTGTATTTTAACCGCTTTAAGACCGGAAGATTTTACCCCATTCCTGACCAAACTATATTTTGCGATTCGGCACTGCGTTACTTTAACGGACAATTGCGTGGTGGTGCGACGCTGTACCCAAATTAAATTTATGTTCTTTTTTCCTCACAAATAGAGCTTTCTTTTGGTGGTATTTGATCACCTGTGCGATTTTTATTTTTTTTAAAAAAGCGACAATTTTGAAAAAAAAAAATATATATTTTTTTACATTCTGATATATAACATTCCCAAAAAAAAAATTAAAAATCAAAATTTTTTAACATTTTAGGCCAATTTGTTTTCTGCTACATATTTTTGGTAAAAGAAAATATCACAATAAGCGTATTTTGATTGGTTTGCGCAAAAGTTATCGCGCTTACCAACTACGGGAAAGATTTGTCATTTTTATCGTTTCTTTTTTTTTTACTAGTAATGGCAGCGATCTGCAATTTTTTTTGCAGGACTGCAACATTGCGGCGGACAGATCGGACCCCTAACTGACATTTTTGGGGGTACCAGTGACATTACTACAGTAATCAGTGCTATAAATATGCACTGTTACTGTAATAATGACACTCACTGGCAGGAAGGGGTTAACTTTATTGGTGGGGTTAAATGTATGCCTCATGCTTACTGACGTGTGTGGGGGGAGGGGGTTGTGTGACAGACACAGATCACAGGTTCAGCTATGCTAAATCCTGTAATCTGTCCCTGTCTGTCACATAGGAGATCCGCCCGCTTTGTTTACACAAGCGGGCGGATTTCCTCACTCGATCCCCGACGATCGGGAAAGAGCGGCAGTGATCACCGCCTCTCCTCCCCTGGCCCGACTCCCGCTGTGTCTGAATACAGCAGAAGCGAGCCTTCGGCGGCGCGCGCGAGCCACCGAGGGAAGGGAGAGTCTGGTGACGGAGGTCTACGTCGCCAGACGATAATGAGCCACTTTGCCGCAGTACCAGCTCAGTGAGCGGTCGGCAAGTGGTTAATATATTAGTATCATCAGGGCTTTTTTTTCAGCGGAAACGTAGTTCTGGCACCTCCAGCACGGAATGTAATGGCAAGGGGTACTAGACTATGCTGGGTGATCTATTGTTGGGGGGGGGGGGGGGTCTAATGTTGCTGGGGAAAGGATCTGTTGTTGCTGTGAGGGATCTACTGTTGGAGGGGTCTATTGTTGCTAGTGGGGTATTTTATGTGGTGGTGCTATTGTTGCTGGGGGTCTATTATTTATGGGGGGAGCTATTGTTTATGGTGGAGGTCTATTGTTGTTGGCTGCAGGGCATCCGTTTTATTACAGTACTTTTCTTGTTATCATCAAATTCCATACAACTTACTTGGTTCTGTATTCTCTAAAAGGAGTGGTACTGGAAGGTGGGTAGGGGGTGGAAGTAAGGGATGGTGCTCAGAAGTGGGTGGGGGGCAGAGACAGGGGTAATTCAGAAGGGAGGGAGTACCTGCACCTATTCCCTAACCAAAAAAAGCTGAGTATTCATTATATACAGCATATTGTACCTTTATTTTTATACAAATTTATATTATATTTTTAATATTAACTTCATTGTTCATATATTTTTGGTTTTGTCATGCTACTATTCCAAATATTCAGCATGTTTCTTGTATGTGACTTCACTGAAGAATTTTACCTATATAGTGGAAGAAAAATTTAATTGAGCCCCCACAGGTTTTGTAAGTTTGCCCACTTGCAAAGAAACCAAGGGTCTGTCATTTTTATCATAGGTGTATTTTAAATGTTAGAGACAGAATATCAACAAAAAACCCAGAAAACACACAATACAAATGTTATAAATCAAGCTGCAGTTCAGTAAGTAAAATAAGTATTTGATCCCCAAGCAAAACATGACTTAGTACTTGGTGGAGAAACCCTTGTTGGCAAGCACAGAGGTAAGACATTTATTGTAGTTGGGTACCAGGATTGCACAAATCTCAGGAGAAATTTTAGTTGAATATTCTTTACAGATGATCTTAAGTTTTTTTGGCTGTCACTTGGAAACTCAAAGTTTGAGCTCCCTCCATATATTTTCTATAGGATTAAGGTCTGGAGACTAGCTAAGCCACTCCATGACCTTAATGTGCTTCTTCTTGAGCCACGCCTTTGTTGCCTTGACGGTGTTTTGGGTCAATGTCATGCTGGAAGACCCATCCACAGTGTTCTGTGTGAGGGAAGAAGGTTCTTATCCAAGATTTTACAATACATGACTCTGTGCTTTGGCCCGTCAATGCAGCATAGTCGGCTTGTACCTTTTTCAATGCAGAGACCAGCGTGCCCCCTTTCAATGCAGAGACCAGCGTGCCGTGCCCCCCCTCCCCACCCAGACCAGTGCACTTACTTGCAGCGGCAGCTTCTCCTCAGTCCCCCGCATCTCGAGTCCTCCTGCCTCCTCGGCCAATGGCATGGGTTTGCCTTTCCCAAAAAAAATTCCCATGGGTAAACAGTAGCCAACCAGGCAATAGGAGTTCAACCAAAACAACTGTAGCACACCTGAAAAAAAAAAAAAAAAAAAAAAATACACCCTCAAAAGAGGATCAAGTCAGCCAAAAGAACCACCTGGCGGATGCCAACACATCCATTTTAAAGAACTTTGTGAAGATGTGCACCGAGGACCAGGTGGCCGGCTTGCAAACCTGCATCACTGATGCCTGATGATGAAGGCCCAGGAGGAACTAAGTGCCCAAGTAGAGTGTGTCTTGACAGGGAAAGGAGAAACCTGACCCCTGATGGAATAGGTCTGAATTACTGTCTGTCTGATCCACCTGGAAATGGGCGCAGAGGAAGCAGGCAAACCTTTCCGAGAGACTCTGATCGCAGAAGGAGGTTGTCCAAGTAGCCCAGTACCACAATCCCCAGTTGGCATAACAATGCTAGCACCGGGGCTAACATTTTTGTGAGGACTCGAGGAGCAGAGGCGAGACCAAAAGGGTAACGCCATAAACTGATATTGCTCCTCTCCCACACCAAAGCAGAGGAAGCGCTGGTAACCCGCACATATTGGAACGTGAAGGTAAGCATCCTTGATGTCGATAGAGGCAAGAAAATCCCCCTGCTGCAGGGATGCCACCACCGTGCGCATAGACTCCACCCTGTACTTCTGCATCCACACAAAGCAGTTCAGCGCCTTGAGGTCCAGGATTGGGCGCACTTTACCTTCCTTCCTGGGAACTGTAAATCGGTTTGAGTAAAAACCCTGAAAACTTTCCGAAGTCAGAACCGGGACAATCACCCCTTGAAGCAACAGGTCTTGTACTGCCCCAAACAGACCCTGTAAACGGTCCGGGGACAGGCGCAAGTTGGAAGGAAAGAACATTGCCTGGGGTCAAGAGTGAAACTCGATCTTGTAGCCGGACAGAATGACTTCCTGGACCCACTTGTCTTGTACCAGGGAAGTCCAGGGGTCTGGAAACCAACGAAGATGTCCCCCCACCCCTGATACGGGTGAGGGCGGACCTTCATGCTGAAGGAGCCTTGTCCGCGGGTCTGGAGAAGGCTGCTCTTGGCTTGCCAGACCAGGTTCGATTGGATCCTCCAGAGGAGGCCCTGAAAGGCTTTGAGCCCTTGTCAGTTGACCCTGAGGGACCAAAAAAACGTATGAGCCGAGAAGGAGGGCCCACGTCTACAACAGGGTTCCTTGCCCTTAGTAGCCAGCGGAAGAAAAGTACTCTCACCCTGTGAGACCTTTAATGATGTCATCCAGGGTAGCCCCAAACAGGCAATCCCCTTGAAAGGGGAGATCGGTCAAGGCCTTTTCAGAAGTCTGGTCCGTAGACCAGCATTTGAGTCAAAAGACACGGTGAAGGACCACTGCCTAAACATAGCCCAGCACTAGGGGAGCCACATCCAAAGCGGCATCACAGATAAACTGCAGCCCTTGGACCAGCTGGTCTGCCAGTTCAGCAAAGGCAAGGGGGAGCCGTTCTCCTTCCATTTCATGGCATAAAGCTTAGCCCACTCAATCAGTTTGCGACACCAGGGCAATGCTGAATACCGGCCTCAGTGCCGAACCAGCCAGAGTGTACATATTGCGGGCCACAGCCTCCGCCTTCCTGTCAGCCGGATCCTTAAAGGCCGGGGATTATTCAACCAGAATCATGGTTGTCTTGTTCAATCTGGAAACTGGAGGGTCCACCACCGGTGGAACAGTACACTTAATAAGGGACTAATCATAGGGGTAATGCTTAGGGCCCCCAAGGGGATGCTTTGTTCGTCCCCACTCTTTAGCGAAAATTCTGTCAAAATAGGTGGGAAAAGGAAACCCCTTTGCTGCTCTGGATGGCTTGCGAGTACCAAAAGGGAACCTGCGCCTCTGTCGCAGCTGCTTCAACCAACGCCTTTTCGTGCACGGTTGCAGATGTGGAGGAATCATCCTCACTATCTGAGGATTCTGGGCACAGACCCAGCAGGGTGACCCAGGTCCGCAGTGGCCAAATCAGATTCAGGATCTGATGAGACAGATGAGGCAGGGGGGAACTTTTTGTTAGCCCGTTGCCCGAGAACCACCTCCATCTGGGACTCAAAAGGACACCAGGACCGCCGTCAGTGCATCAATGGATGGTTGGGACCCGGAGGGCCCCACAGCCTCAGAGAGGGGATCAGGTGGGGAAAAGTCATCCAAAGACTCCATGAGTCCCTAGGGGAACCCCACAAAGTGTAAAACACTGCAAAGGGACAACCCCCACCGTCCTAGCAGCACCACCTGGTAGCCAAGCACAAAGTGATCCTCAGCAGAGAGGGAGAAAACCCCACCAGACTCGCCACTTAGCAAAAAGGCAAAATTGTGGCCCCCTGCGGCACCAGGAGCCCCTACCAGGTACAACCCTTTGCCAGCATAGCACCCTGCCCCCACCCCAGGAGGTGAACCAGACCACTCACACAGCCCCAGCATGAGTGGAGGGGGATGTGGATAGGGATGGGGGACAGATGAAAAGGGGTCACCTGACGGGAAGGAGGGGAACCCAGGGGCCCAACCATCTCAATGAGGGGCCCACGTCCACCCCAAAACCCTAGGGGTGGGACAGCTACTCACTATACCAGGAACCAGGCGACCACCGCTCCAGACAGAACCCCTCGCCATTGACATGGGGGGCTTTTAGCCAGGAGGAACACTGCGACTCGGGCCGAGACTCCGTCATATGCAGCCTTTGCGAGGCATTTAACCGACGGGCCAGCCCCCGTCCAGTGAGGCTTTGTCGCAGCCGACCTAGCACGGAACTGAGATCTGTGCGCGCTCCCTGGCCAGAACAGGGTGACCACTGGATCTAGATTTCCCAGCCCATCGCCCAGTCCGATAGTTGATTGTAGATCTCACAGGAGAAAAAAACATTTCTATCTAAAGAAAATATTTCCCAGGACCAGAGATCCCAGCAAGGAACTAGGTCTGAACTCTTGACTAGGCAGAAAAAAACTGAGTACCTATATCAGAGAGATGGAGTATACCCCCTGGGACTGCCCATAGGTGTAGCCAGATTATTTTTCTGCCTAGTGTCCTACTCCTGTATGGGGCAGTATAACCCAATGGTTATGAAGGTCAGGAGCCGGGTCCGTCAATGAACAAAAGAGAAATGGTGGGGGGAGCATCATGTTGTAGGGATACTTTCCTTCAGCAGGGGCAGGGAAGTTGATGGGAAGCTGGATTGAGCCGCATACAGGGCAATCTTGGAAGAAAACCTGTTTGAGTCTGCAAAAGACTTGAGACTGGGGTGGAGGTTTACCTTCCAGCAGGACAACAACCCTAAACATGCAGCCAGAGCTACAATGGAATGGTTTAGATCAAAGCATATTCATGTGTTAGAATGGCCTAGTCAAAGTCCAGACCTAAATAAAAATGGTCTGGTGCGCTAAAGTTGTAAATGATGTTTAAGTGATATATTGTGAACCACAAATATAACAACCTGTGACACTTATCACTATTTGAACCCAAGGGGATGTGTTGTGACAACAAATACACCAATCAAACTTAAACACTATGAAGTGATATAAACCACAAACAAACAGCTAGTGGCGCTGTTCCCATAAGTAACACGTTATAACAAATATGTGACAACAAATATTCTCCCACACAAAATAAATTCTAGATGTGAGATACCCCAACAAAAGGAAGGGGGGGGGGATTGTGTGGAGTCCAACCAATAATGTCCAAATTAAACGTCCAAAAGCCTTATATTCCGGACAAATCAGGAAACATTGGTGACTCCCAAGTCAAGAATTCAAATCAAAACGGTGTAAAGATCCAACCCTGGTGTTTGGAAAAGTTGAGTGAAATCCACCAACTTCAGGATTGGCCTCTTACCAGCAGATCGGAGTATAAGGGCAAAGTAGCCTTCTCAAGAGGATGACACCCTGTGCTGAAAAGGGGATGGTGCACTTCTCCACGCTTCTTGGAAGAGATGAACAAAAAAGCCTCTTACCAGATGGATAACTTGTAGAGCGTGTCTGCCCCTTTAAGGGCTTCTCCCCATCAGCCCCAGTGGATCCACGCTTTGGTCTCTTAAGGATGGTGTTTAATGGGCTTTTAAAACTCCTTGGACCTCATCCCCAGGTGTTCTCATGTGAATGGGACAAAAAGGAACAGCCAATGGTGCATTACCCCCAAACTTTTATTGATAAAAGCACAGTATTGCACTTACACATTCCTCTCCCGAGTAGGCTCGTAGACTGTAGTGTCCGCAGCTGCCTGCAGTGCAGACCGCGGAACTAGTATGTGACGGCGCGGCACCTCCTCTCTGATGCTTGCGTTTCCTCCCTATGCGGGCATGAACTGAGATAGGAGCTTACTACTTCCGCGGTCTGCACTGCAGGCAACCGCGGACATTACAGTCTACGTGGATCCATTGTGGCTGATGGGGAAAAACACCCAAAAGGGGCAGACACACGCGCTACAAGATATCCATCTGGTAAGAGGCCTTTTTGTTCATCTCTTCCAAGAAGGGTGGAGAAGTGCACCATCCCCTTTTCAGCACAGGGAGTCATCCTCTTGGGAAGGCTACTTCGCCCTTATATTCCTATCTGCTGGTAAGAGGCCAATCCTGAAGGTTGTGGATTTCACGCTACTTTTCCAAACACCAGGGTTGAAGCTTTACACAGTTTTGATTTGAATTCTTCACTTGGGAGTCACCAATGTTTCCCGATTTGTCTGGACTCTGAGGCTTTTGGACATTTAATTTGGACTCCACACACTTCCCCCCCCCTTCCTTTTGTTGGGGTATCTCACATCTAGAATTTATTTTGTGTGGGAGAATACTTGTTGTCACATATTTGTTATAATGTGTTACTCATGGGAACAACGCCACTAGCTGTTTATTTGTGGTTTATATCACTTAATAGTGCTTAAGTTTGATTAGTGTATTTCTTGTCACAACACGTCACCCTTGGGTTCAAATAGTGATAAGTGTCACAGGTTGTTATATTTGTGGTTCACAATATATCAAAGATCATTTACAACTTCAGCGCACCAGACCATTTTTATTTTTCACTTGTATTTCCAAGTCTGTGACTTGGATCTTTGGTAGCAGCTTAATTTTAATTAATCGGCGCACCCTTTACATATTTTCTTAAAGTCCAGACCTAAACCCAATTGAGAATCTGTGGGAAGACTTAAAAATTTCTGTTCACAGACACTCTTCATCCAATCGGACTGAGCTTGAGCTATTTTGCAAAGAAGAATGGGCAAACATTTCACTTTAGATGTGCAAAGCTGGTAGAGACATACCCAAAGAGACCTGCAGCCATAATTGTAGTGAAAGGGGGTTATACAAAGTATTGACTCGGGGGCTGAATACAAATAGACGCCACACTTTTCAGATATTTTTAAAGCATTTTGAAAAACCCATTTATCATGTTCCTTCCAGTTCACAATTATGTGCCACTTTGTGCTGGTCTATCACATATAATCCCAATAAAATACATTTATGTTTTTGGTTGTAACATGACAAAATGTGGAAAATTTCAATGGGTTTGAATACTTTTTCAAGGCACTGTATCCAATAAAAAAATAAAAGGTTTCTTATAAATTTAGGCCAAAATGTATTCTGCTACATGTCTTTGGTAAAAAAAAAAAAAAACCCAATACGTGTATATTAAATTGTTTTGTGTGAAGGGAATGGTGTCTACAAACTATCTTATATACTTATATTGCCGCAGCTATAGATGCTATACTGGTAATAGCGGGGATCAACGACTTATAGTGGGACTGTGATAGTGTGGCAGGAAATTTGGCGCTAACAGACATTGGCTTGCAGGGACACTAACATTGGCGTTGCTTGTGGCACTAATAGTGATCAGATATACTGTACTATTGACAATGGTTGGGAAGGGGGTTAACATCAAGGGGCAATCAAAGACTTAACTGTGTGCCGCTTTACTTACAGATCTGACTGTTTTTTCTTCCTGCTTTTCAGGGAGAAGAAACAGCCAGATCGCTACTCTGTGTACACATAGCTGTGTTTGGTAAAACACATGCACGCCCCAAGCCTACTATAAAATAAACATGCCTATACTTACCAGCTCTCTGCAATTGTTTTGCACAGAGCAGTCCTGATCCTCTTCTTCTGGGGTCCTCCTCTTCTTTGGGTGCGCCAGGAGAAAGCCAGTTTTCCTGGGGGAAACTGTGCGTGCTCGCTCCCAATTCCCACTGCTGCGTCAATGGACACACACAGTTGGACACTACACCCCCCCCCCCCAGTCACCGGATTTGATTGACAGTAGCAGGAGTCAATCACTCCCACCGCTATCAACCTGTCCAATGGAGGAGAGAGACAGCAGCGTGAGCTGCTGCGCTCGTGCACATCGCTGGATAGGATGGGCTCAGGGAAAGGAAAAGGAGGGGGTCTGGGGCACAGGTTTTTCACCTTAATGCATAGAGTGCTAAGGCTTTATAAGCACTTTAAGATAAGCTTTCTACAGTGAGTACAAAAATCCTATTTTTTTTTCCTGTCCATTAGGTTCAAGACTTCCTGAGGACCCCATCACGATCTGCAAAAGCATCCAAACTGAGGAGTGGACAACAGCAAATACAACATGAACAGGGCTGTAAAACCTGAAGAGCTTTATGCCTAAAGCCAGCTACAGATGAGGCCTGAATGTTCACCTTGGAGAAAGTATGAAAAGAAAGCAGGTGGCAGCCTTTCAACTCTTTGAAAAAATTAACAGTCAAAAGAGCCCAAAAAGTGCTCACAGATCCCATCTATAAATGGCACTGCACTTGGAGCCCTGTCATTTGGCTCATCTTCTGCACCATAAGCATGAAGGTACTGGCCCCTGTGCTAGCCGTGCTACTCTGGCAGGCATTCCTATTGTGACTTTTCAAGGTAACCTCCTGCTGAAGTCAGCGCAGGTTCTGGCAAAGTAGCCCTGACTGTCCAGACATCACAAAGGGGTCAGCTGGATCCTGAACCTTCAGATATCAACACTGGAATATACTTCTCACTTGGAATATCTGGGTCTAGTTCTTGACAGTTCAAGTTAGTCTTTCATACCCCAAAAAAACGTCAAACCCTCTGCTCCCAGACTCATGAGCTTTAGTCCAGTAGTCACCTGACTCCTTTTGCTTCTACATGAGAGTCCTGGATGTTATTGATAGACTCTTTAAGCAGTCCTATTTTCCCCATTGCCCTCCAAATCCCAAAACCACAGCATTCTGATATTATGGGACAAATCAGTTCAATCCCTGGAAAGACTGATTCATCAGACACCAAGGACCAGGCTGTCCCTGGCTTGGTGACTTCTGAATCTGGAGTTGGGACGTCCTTTCCATCTTTTGAAAGATCCTCGCAAAATGATGCCAGCCTGTTGGGCTGGGGAGGAGCCCTGGGCAACTTGTCACTGAAGGGGACTTGGAGGTCAGGGGAATCTTGCTTGCCAATTAGAATTCTGGAACATCAAATGATTTTTTTGTCCCTGCAATGCTGGACCTTCCCGCTGGAGGGTCTGCCGATTAGGATGTAAAAAAAAAAAAAAAAAAACCCCAACACAGTAGTGGCATACATACTGTAGACCATCAGAGAGGAACCAGAAGTATTGCTGCAGATTTTGCCTGTCACTTACATCCCAGTTGTGGACAATTGGCAGGCAGACTTTCTCAACCATTAGCGCCTAGACTGGGGAAAGTGAAATCTTGACTGAAGGAAAAAAAAAAATTAAAAAGCTAAAAAGCTAAAATAAAAAAAACCTATCCTCCTCCAACACTAGCAAAAAAAAAAAAAAAACACAGGAATGTTAAAAGCAGGAGGGGCTATTCTGGGCTGGCCTACAAATTTTGTTTGCCAGTGTCTTTTCTGCTGTAGGGGGACAGTATAACCCAACAGTGTAACTCTGTACCTTAATTGAGGAGAAAGAAAATGTTTAGACAGAATTGCACTTTAATTTATACCTTACCTCTCCCAGCAGCTGGTAGAAGTCTGATATATTTGGCACTTCCTGTGATGGACTGTGGAAAGAGATGATTAGCAGACCCACCAATGCTTAGTGTTCCAGCATGCAGAGTGTAGAGGAATTACATTACACAACACTTTTTTTTCTAATATTTTATTGTAAAAATTAAAAAAAAAAATAAATTCCACCAGGGTTCCATCGTACCATGATAGAAGGCCAAAATACATAAACAAATAACTACATCAGAATCAAGGCATCTCATGGAGCCTAATGACAGTATACAAGTCAGAGCCATTGGAAGTGCTTTCACTAAAGGGAAAAACGCAGGTGGAACAGTGGGAGACGGTAAAATCTCAAAGCAGAAAAGAGTGCATAAACTGCCCCACGTGCGTCATTTCCCTTTACAGAATACAGGAGGGAGATAACACACAGTGCCCTACCATGAAACTCCGGGACATCACCTGGAGTCCCCATTAGCTGTGCAGCGTTTCCACCCACAACACAAGACAATATTAGATTGCAGGGACATTTTTATTGTTACAAGGTGCTTCTTTCATTTCATTATAAAAGGGAACTCTGGCCTAACAAAATGGACTTTATGATTCCCAGATATGTACAGTAATTCTCATGCTTCTAAAAACAAATCTACAGGAAGGTAAAGTTCATAATATAAAAATATATTACAAATCTTTGGGATTATTTACAAGGGATGCACAAACCGCTCCAACTTTTGGACAGGACCAGTAAATAAGCTTGATTTTTAGTTTCTTTAGTAAAAAAAAATATAGTTCTTTCAGCAGATCTCATGTCTGACTTTGGTGCGTTATAAATTTCATTATATAGTCAATAAAGTACATCTTTATTTCTAATTCCCATGATTGTGGGGGGGAATTTTTGGTTCCCCCAGCAGATTTGGGATCATTTACTGGGCAGTGACCGCTGTGTGACAGTGAATGGTTCAGATGGAACAAACTTGTCAGCAAATTAAGCCAGTACAAGAGGACATCCGCCATGAACTGGGGTAAAGTGACATCACAGCACAAGTTAAATTAGACGAGGGCTGCCATCATGCACAAACGCAAATCAGGGAGGAGAGATAAGCGAGAAGCCAACGTTTAAACCCCACAACACAAATGTTACAATCGGTGTACACTGCAATCAAAGACTGGCGGAACAAGGATTAAGCAAATGTGCAATTTTCCAATCAAAATGTTTGTCAGTGGTGAAGACTGTGCCGCTTCTCTGGTGCCATCTGCGGTTATCTTCTCTTACGACGCTTCTGTGGCACAGCTCTGAAATATAAGATACTGGAATGTCAACAGGGTCTGGCAGATTCAGGATTCCAACAGAGCTTTGCAGCCCCTCATCAAAAAACATATTCAGACATTTAACAATGTAACCCTGCCAACATACAGGGCTCCCATCAAGGTCACTGTGTAGGATGTAAGCTGGGGGGTTAGCTGTCACCTGCTCAATTCCCCTCCCCCCCCCCCCCCAAGCTAACATATCAGTGAAGGAGACAAAGTCGGAAACACTACAAGTTCCAGATGGCTCTCGTCTAATCTGCTTGGTATGCTGGCAGCCCTTCAAATTCCTCTGCTTTAGAAGTCTGCAATCAGAAGATTTATCCTTTTATGCTTCAAGGTCATTGATGTCTAGATGCCCTGAGAAAATGTAGCAATGTCCACATATATCAGTTAACTTGACCATTTAATTTTCCATACCTTAAATTTTTTTTTTTTTTTTAATAACTTTTGGAGGGCACGGTTTAAGAAAAAAGAAACATATTTTAAACAAAAATAGGGTTTTTGTACTCACTGTAAAATCCTTTTCTAGAAGTTCATTGACAGACACAGGCCCATATTTGTCACCATAAGGTTATGCTGCCCTCTACAGGAGCAGGACTAGGCAGACAACACAGAAGCTTGGCTACACCCCGTGGGCCGTTCTCAGCTGGCATAACCCCCTCTCTGCTTAGAGATACTCAGTTTTGTAACAAGCAGTAACAGAAGCAGAAAAACTCCTTAGAGGGGTGGGTGCTGTGTGAAAATGAACTCAGAGTAAAGGGTTTTACGGTGAGTACAAAAATCCTACTTTCTCTTCCGTTCATTGACAGAGACAACTCCATTTTCTTCACCATAGTGACGTCCCAAAGCAATGCCGAACATGAGGGGTGGGAATAAAACCCAATCCAGATAATTGCTCAACTAGAGCAACAGGGGCCCAACCTGAAATACACCCTCAAGTAGGGATGCACCGAAATTTCGGCCACCGAAATTTTCGGCCGAAAATGGGCCTATCCCATTTCGGCCGAAAATGGGTTAAAATGCCGAAATTAATGGCCGCAGCGCAGGTTTGAAAAGTCCCTGATTCTCCCGTCCGTAGGATAGGAGAATCAGTCTGTTCAATTTGGGGCTGTGGCTGCAGCAGAGCGTCTGTGACACCTCGTTTCTCACACTGCCCAGCAGCGAGCAGTACTCACCCCTCCCAGACACGGACAGGAGAGGAGAAAGACACACACAGCTCATCCTCCTCCCCCTCCCACCCCAGTTTTTCTGTCTGCCCGGAGCCGCCCACTCTCCTATCTCAGCGTATGTGCAGGACAGAGAGGGAGATGTGGGCGGGAAATATGCAGAACAGCAAGCAGCTACTACACATTGCAAGCCTCATGAATGAAATCTGAGCCATCCTTTTTTTTTTTTTCTCTAGCAAAGCGTCCACATGACAACCAGTGAAACTAAGTTGTTAAAACTCTTGGGCTATCTTGACCAGTATCTGCCAAAAGCTCCCTGTCTTTGAACTGAAAAGAAGCAGTGCAGAAATGGCAGTAACAAACACCAATTTTTTCCAAACACAGTTCAATTACTTTGCTGTTTGTAATTAAGTTTATTCTAATGTTTGAAATAATGTCAGTTTTTAAGACATGTACTTTATTTGAAGGTTAATTACCCTGAAGCAGCAAATGTACTTTTTTACTTTGTATGTATACATAATGTTTCATTTAAGTTTATGCAATTCTGTGTTCTATAGGAACATAAAAATAAATCTTCTTGCATAAAAAAAAAAAAAAAATTAACCCCTTTTGTACTGCATTAGTGCAACCAGTATCAGTGTAACCAGTGTTAATTAACACTGATACTGGTTGCACTAATGCAGCACAAAGGGGTTAATTAACTGCCACTGGTCGGTCACTAATGCATCAGTGACCATAAGTGGCAATACATTAACCCCTCATGCTGCATAATACAAATACCATTGGTAATTAAATGAACCTCTTGCAAACCCATCACAGTACATATACTGTGACAGGGTGGCAGCGACAGGTGTACGTCGCTGCCTGTTTTTTGTGTATGCCCCTGTTCTATCTAATTTAAAATTATTTGGGGGAAAAAGTCATTTTCGGTTTCGGTTTTCGGCCAAGGGCATCCTGCATTTTCGGTTTCGGTTTCGGCCCAGAATTTTCATTTCGGTGCATCCCTACCCTCAAGAGAGAAAAACAGATCCTCTAATCGCAGCCTGCAAAAAAAACTTTGCAGTCAAAAGGAGGCAACCACAGATGCTAAAAACTTCATTTTGTAAAACTTCGAAAAAGTATGCACTGACGACCAAGTGGCCGCCATGCACACCTGCGCCACCAATGCCCAATGACAGAAGGCCCAAGAAGCACTAAGTGCCTGAGTAGAATGTGCCATCACAGGGAAAGGGGGGAACCCGACCCGTAAGCGAATAAGTTAAGCCTGGGTCACAGTCTGTCTGATCCATCTGGAAAAGGTAGCAGAGAAAGCAGGAATCCCCTTCCGCTTCCCATCCATAATCAAAAAGTAAGTCTGACCCCCCAAAAGGACACCGTGGCTGCCAAACAGCTCAAACATAATCCAGAGTATAAAATACCCTGGGATGAGCTGGCCTGGTACACAAGGACGGCAGCATAATGTCCTCATTCAAATGGAAATCAGAGACAACCCTTGGTCGCAGGACCACCTTATCCCAGTTAACTACCAGACAGAGAGGACGACAAGTTAAAGCTGCCAACTCTGACACCCTGCAAGCAAAGGTGACAGCCACCAAAAAAAGTCCCCTTTTGTGAGAGCGTAAGCAAAAGGAACTCCTGCATGTTTTCAAAGGGAGATTTTGAAGAACCGACAGAAGCAGGTTCAAATCCTATGGTGACAGAAGAAAATTTACAGGCGGAGTAAAATGAAGAACCCCTTGAAGGTATGTACGCCCCAATGAATGGGAAGCCAAAAGTCTTTGAAAAGAGACTGCTGAGGCAGACACTTGGCCTTTCACAGTGCTCAAGGCCAGTTCCAGGAAATGTACACCTTCCACATCCGATGATAAAGCTTTCGAGATGTAGATTTCCTCGCCTTTAACATGGTTGGAATCACGAGTCAGACAAGCCCCTGTCCTTTAGCATCTGGCTCTCAACAGCCAGGCGGTCAAGCCAGTGACTGTAAAACAGAATGCAAGACCGGCCCTTGAGACAACAGATCGTCCCCGAGAGAAAGCCTCCAAGGGATGTTGGCAACCAGTCGCACCAGGTCGGCGTACCAAGAGCAGCACAGTCAGTTCCGAGCTACCAGAATAACACCACAAACCTCGGCACCTTTCTGTGGAGCCGGGAAGCCAACAGGGCCACCTCGGGGGTGCCCCACCACAGACATGTGTGATGAAACACGTTCGGATGAAAGGACCATTCCCCCTGGTCCAACGCCTGGCGGCTGAGGTAATCCGCCTGCCAATTTTCCACGACAGAAAAATGCACGGCGGAGAGGGCAAGAACAATCTGCCCACCTGAGAATGCCAGACACCTCCAGGGCTGCTAACACACCTCTTGTGTTGCCCTGGTGATGCACAAAGCCACAGCCATGGCATTGTTTGACTGCATCCACACTGGGAGCCCCTTTAGCCGCTCCTCCCAATGATCCAGGCAAAGCCTGAGAGCTCGAAGTTCCACGACATCGACGGGCAATCTGGACTCAAGAGTAGTTGTTGAATTTTGTAAGTACAATACAGCCTGTATAATGATTTGTACTAATGTGATATTATATCTCCATGACATTTAATGTATAATATGAATTTATTATTTCATCACTAATAGCACATGTTTGTGTTCTAGAATATACCAGTATCCACTGTCACCTCTGAAGGACTTCACAGTAATAGTACGAAACAGGTTAGGTGTTTACACAAACGTATGGTGGCCAACCTGGTGGAGACTATAGGCGGCCGGCCGCACAGCTTTCATACCTTTCTACTTATGTAATGGGTACTAGTTCATATTTTTAGATGCATCTTCCTTCCAAATGGATGCAATGATCGTTTATTTTTTCTACTTCTATTTTTACAATTGTACAATAAAAATACTTTACTATATTGGTCCGTCTTTAAAGTCCATGAGGGGTGTTGATACAGTTTTCTGCTCACAATTGAGTTCTCTAAGAATCTCCTTTTGAAGGAGTCTCATGCAGAACTGTACAGACGGAACTGCCTCTAAGGTGGACACCATCAGGCCCCAACACTCCAAAACATATGAATCGCAGAATACAACTTCTGCAACTTTCCCAGAGGAAGGAACACTCTGGCTAGAGCTGAATCAGAGTCAGGCCCAAAAATCCAATCTCCTGGTGGGAACCAGGGCAGACTTCAGATATTTAGAAGCCATCCGATCTCCCGCAATCTGGAGAGTAATGTTCACATCGGCCGTCAGAGCCGACTGAGACTTTTCTAGCAGGAGGAAGTCATCCAGGTGTCCCAGTACAGCAATCCCCCACTGATGCAGTTACACTAAGACTGGGGCCAACAATCTTGTGAAGAACCGAGGAGCGGAGGCTAGACCAAAGGATAATGCCACAAACTGACAGTGCTCCTTCTCAGAACGAAGCAGAGGAACCACTGATGCCGGTTGCAAATAGGAATGTGCAGTTAGGCATCCTTGACGTCTAAAGAAGTCCAGAAGGACTTCATGAATTATTGCACCTGCACAAAACGGTTTAGGGCCTTGAGGTCCAGAATAGGATGAACTCACCCCTTCGTCCTAGGGACAATGAAAGGGTATGAATAAAAACCCCCGAAAAAGTTCCTACACTGGAACCAGGACAATCACGCCCTAGGACAACAAGTCCTGCCCTGCCCACAACAGAGCTTGCAGCCGAGCTGGGGGCAGGTGCACATTGGAAGTAAAGACCCTTTCCAGGAGGCAAGAAATGGAATTCCATCTTGGAACTGGATACAATCACCTCATGGACCCACTGGTCACTGACCCGGGAAGACCACGGCCCCAGAACCAGCGAAGACACCCCCCCCCCACCCCAGACATGGATGGGGGCAAACCGTCATGCCGAAGGGGTCTGGTCAGCAGGTCTGGAGAAGCTTGCTCTCTGATTGCCAGACCAAATGTACAAGAAAACTCTCGAAGAGGCCTTGAAGGGCTTGGGACCTTTTTCTGAAGTCCCTGAGGGATGGAAAAAAAACTGGTCATGGGCTGAAATCATCCAGGGTAGCCCAGAAAAGGCGCTCGCCCTGAAAAGGCAATCCAGTCAGATCCTTCTTAGAGGTGTGATTCCCAGACCAACACTTCAGCCATAAAATACGCCTAAGCACCACTGCTGAGACAGATAGCTTAGGGACTCACAGGAATCGCATCCAAAGATGCATCGCAGACAAACTGCACACCCAGAACCAACTGGTCTGCCAGTCCACCATAGGCGGGGGAAACCTGTTGCACCCGTCCGTGTCTGAGACACCCGAACGGAGGCCAAAACATGCCCCAATAAGGCACCAGCCATAGTAAACATGCAACAGGCGTTAGAGATTCAGCCCACCTGTCAGCCAGAGTCCTTAAAGCCAGGGATTCTACCACTGGAAACATGGTTGCCTTAGTCAACCTGGAAAATAGGGGCACCCATCGCTAGTGGAAGCATCCATTTCTTCAGAATCGACTCCTCAAGGGATACTGGACAGCAAAGCGTCTTGGGACCATCAGGGGTCGTTAGACGCACCCAGCACTTATAGACACAAATTGTCAAAAAAAAAAACTGGATAAGAGAAAATCCTAACTGCACAGGACAGTTTATGGGTGACAAATGGAACAGATATGTCTGCAGCGGCCTCGACTGCATCCTCCAACATACAGGACTCAATCAGTGCATCTACCAGCGCCTTATTGTGTGGCGCAGCAGTCCTGGAGGAATCATCCTCACGGTTTGACGGTTCAGGGAGTCCGCAGCGATGGGGGGGGGGGGGTGCAAGCGCTTTCTTTATCCTGCACAGGGGGGCGGCGACTCAAGCCCCCCACAGCGGGCACTGACTGAGGCCCGCAAAGAAGAGGGGGCAATGAGGGAACCCTGCAAGGGGGTCCCCCCAAGGAGGCCGCAAACACCCGCCGCTAATGTGGGAAAAATTGCAGACAGACTACCCTCACAGAGCCACTGGGGAAGGCGGATGCCCCACAGCACCCTAGCAGCTAAACCTGTCTGGGAAAGCAAAGCCGCGGCCTAAATTTTTGGCCTGTCCAACTGCATGGTACTCGGACCCGCGGACACCTGCCCACCCGTTGTCCCAAAGGGAGTCAAAAAGGCCACCCACCCCATAGAAGGCCCACCGAGGGTGACAGTGGGATAGCGTGCGTGCAGGCACCAAGGCCAGGGGCACCCACAGCCTGGGCACCAGTCACCCCCACCCACCATGAGCAGGGGCAGACAAGCAAGCTCAATGCCACCCAAGGAAGGGGGAGGGGGGGGGGGAGAGAACCCACGGAGGGACCAACCACTACGGGGAGTACCCACACAGAAACCAGGAAAGGAGAGGAGGGGGTCCTTACTAAATGATCCAGAGAAGCGTGCGGGTAACACTCCAAAAACAAACCTGCTCGCCACCGAAGTGGGGGAGCTTTCAGCCAGAAGGACCGCCGATGCGACTCAGGCCAAGACCTGGTCGTATGCGACCATGTGAGACGTTTAACCTCGCGAGCCAGCCCTAGTCCAGTGGGGCTATGTCGCGGCCGACCGAGTGCGGAGCTACGGTCTGCACGTGCTCACTGGCCAGGCTGAGGGGACCACAGCAATAAAATAGACAAAAAAAAAAAAAAAAAAAGCCAGGACCTAAGGCCCAGCAGGGAGACTGGGTCCTATTCCTGAACTAGGCAAACAAAAACAGTATTTCTAAGCAGAGAGGGGGGTTATGCCAGCTGAGGACGGCCCATGGGATGTAGCCAAGCTTTTGTGTTGTCTGCCTAGTCCTACTCCTGTAGAGGGCAGCATAACCCTATGGTAAAGAATATGTAGCTGTGTGTCAATGAACGGAAGAGAAAATGTCATTTTTTTATATTGTAATTGTGGTTTCTAATTACAGCACTAAACAGGTGAACACTGCCACCCTATAGGCTAAAGGCTTATTTTGTTAAAGCAGTATTAAGCCCAAAAATGGGATTATTGACTTACTGTAAAATACATTTCTCTGATGTTCATTGACGGACACAGCTTCTGGTATTCTTAACCATTGGGTTATACTGCCCCCTACAGGGGGTAGGACACTAGGCAGAAAACATTTTTTGGATATACCCATGGGTAGTCACAGGGGGTATACTCTCTCTCTGCTAAAGCCACTCAGTTTTGTTACAAGCAGTGTTAGGAGAATTATAACTCGACAGTGGGGTGTGCGCTGTGTCCGCCAAGGAACATCAGAGAAATGGATTCTACGAAAAGTCAAAAATCCCATTTTCTCTTTCGTTCATTGACGGACAAAGCTTCTGGTATTCTTAACCACTGGGATGTCCCAAAGCAGTGTTAAACATGAGGGGTGGGAAACAGCAAAAAATTTCCCAAGGCTAAACATTAGCCAACCAGGCAACAGGGGCTCAACCAAACAACTGGAGCCAACCTGAAAAAAAAAAAAAAAAAACAATACACCCTTCAAAGAGGATCAGGTCCCTTTAAACAGCAGCCTGCAAAACCTTGCAGCCAAGGGAAGCATCCGCAGATGCCAACACATTCACTTTATAAAACTTGGTAAAAATGTGCACCGACGACCAGGTGGCTGCCTTGCAAACCTGCGTCACTGACACCTGACGGAAGGCCCAGGAGGCACTAAGCGCCCTAGTAGAGTGGGCCTGGACAGGGAAAGAAGGAACTTGACCCCTGATGGAATAGGCCTGAACCAATGTCTCTCTGAGCCACCTAAAAATGGTCGCAGAAGAAGCGGACAACCCTTTACAAGGCCATCCGTGAGCACAAATAGAGAGTCAGACTTCCTGAAAGACTCCATAGCTGCCAGGTACACCCTAGTTGCCAGGACCACATCCAAGGCATGCAAGGCAATTTCCTTTGGTTATTTAGGCCTGGGACGCAGGGAAGGCCACACAATGTCTTTATTCAAATGAAAATCAGAGACCACCTTAGGAAGGAATGACGGACAGGAGCGAAGCACCACCTTATTCCCTGTGAATCACCAGAGATAAGGTGAACGACCAGTAACGCGGCCAAGTCCGATACCCTGTATGCAGAGGTGATAGCCACCAAAAAGGCCGCCTGGCAAAGCGTAAGCAGGGGAAACTCCTGAAGATTTTCAAAGGGTGATTTCTTACAAACCGAAAGTACCAAATTGAGGTCCCAAGGCTGAGGGACCAAGTGCTGAACACCCTGAAGAAAGGTACGCACCAGAGATGAAGCCAAGGGTCGTTAAGAAAAAAAAAAACAAAAAAAAAAAAAAACAGTCAAGACCGACACCTGGCTCTTGATGGTACTCAAGGCCAACTTCTGTTCAATCCCCTGTTGAAGGAAGGCCAAGATCAGAGCCACCGAAAAGGAGCGAGGAGGAACCCCAAGGGATTCACACCATGCAATCTACGTCTTCTACGTATGATGGTAGATCTTCCAAGAAGTAGATTTCCTAGCTTTTAACAGCGTAGGAATCACAGATTCAGAGAATCCACTATCCTTTAGCACCTGGCTTTTAACAGGCAATTTGTCAAAGCCAGCGACTGTAAAGCAGGCTGGAAGGTTGACCCTTGGGACAGCAGATCCTCCCTGAGAGGAAGCCTCCAAGGAAACATCGGCAACCAGCCGCACCAGGTCGGTGTACCCAGGCCAGCGACGCTAGTCAGGGGGCCACTAAAATAACCGGAATCCCTTCTGCCTTAATCCCGTAGAAGTCTTGGCAGAAGCTTGAGAGGAGGGAAAGCGTAAATAAGACGATACTGACCCCTCTGGGCCACCAGCGCATCTGCCAGAGGATCCCATGACCGAGCCATAAACCTATGTACCTCCTTTCTGTTGAGCCAAGACGCCAACGGATCCACCTCAGGGATGACCCACCAGAGACAACTGACGGATGAAGAGACCATTCCCCTTGTCTAACGCCTGCCGACTGAGGTAATCCTCCTGCCAATGTTCTTCTTGTGCCCCCTTGGAGATTGACATAAGCCACGGCTGTGTCACTGTCTGATTGAATGCGCACTGGACAGCCTTGTAAACAATTCATCCGATGTTGCAGGTAGAGCCTAAAATCACAAGTCAGGACGCTGATCGGTAGGTCTGGATTCTTCCAGGGTCCAGACCCCCTAAGCAGAACTTCTGCCAAGGACGCCTCCTTACCCGGACTGGCTGGCATCTGTGGCGACTATGGTCCAATACAAGGGTAGGAAGGATTTTGCCCTGCCGGAGCCAGGGATGTGACGCCACCAAATCAGGGACTCTCTCGTACCCCAGGTCAGCTGGATTTGGTTGTCCAGAGACTTCAGAGTCTCGTCCCATGTGATGAGAATCTCCCATTGTAGGGACCTCGTATGGAACTGCGCAAACCGGATCAACTCGAAGGTTGACACCATCAGGCCCAGTACCCACATACAAGTCTGGAAGGATGACCATCTGTTGGTCAGCAGGAGACAAACTGCAACCTGTAGTGTCTGAAGTTTGTCCGGAGGAAGCAATTATCTTTTCATGTGACAATACTGAAGATATGACACTTTGCTACAATGTAAAGTAGTTAGTGTACAGCTTGTATAACAGTGTAAATTTGCTGTCCCCTCAAAAATAACTCACACAGCCATTAATGTCTAAACTGCTGGCAACAAATGTGAGTACACCCCTAAGTAAAAATTTCCAAATTGGGCCCAATTAGCCATTTTCCCTCCACAGTGTCATGTGACTCGTTCGTTTTTACAAGGTCTCAGGTGTAAATGGGGAGCAGGTGTGTTAAATTTGGTGTTCTCGCTCTCACTCTCTCATACTGGTCACTGGAAGTTCAACATAGCACCTCATGGCAAAGAAATTTGATGATCTGAAAAAAAGAATTGTTGCTCTACATAAAGGTGGCCTAGGCTATAAGAACATTGCCAAGACCCTGAAAATGAGCTGCAGCATGGTGGCAAAGACCATACAGTGGTTTAACAGAACAGGTCCCACTCAGAACAGGCTTTGCCATGGTCGACCAAAGAAGTTGAGTGCACGTGCTGAGCGTCATAACCAGAGTTTGTCTTTGGGAAATAGATGTACGAGTACTGCCAGCATTGCTGCAGAGGCTGAAGGGGTGGAGGGGGGTCGGGGGGTCAGCCAGTCAGTGCACAGACCATACGCCGCACACTGCAAAAAAATTGTTCTGTATGGCCATCATCCCAGAAGGAAGCCTCTTCTAAAGATGATGCACAAGAAAGCCCGCAAACAGTTTGCTGAAGTCAAGCAGACTAAGGACATGAACTACTGGGTCTGATGAGACCAAGATAAACTTATTTTGTTCAGATGGTGTGTGGTGGCAACCAGGTGAGAAGTACAAAGACAAGTGTGTGTTGCCTACAGTCAAGCATGGTGGTGGGAGTGTCATGGTCTGGGGCTGCATGAGTGCTGCCAGCACTGGGGAGCTACAGTTCATTGAGGGAACCATGAATGCCACAATGTACTGTGACATACTGAAGCAGAGCCATAATCCCCTCCCTTCAGAGACTGGGCTGCAGGGCAGTATTCCAACATAACGACCCCAAACACACCTCCAAGATGACCACTGCCTTGCTAAAGAAGCTGAGGGTATAGGTGATGGACGGGCCAAGCATGTCTCCAGACCTAAAACCTATTGAGCATCTGTGGGGCATCCTCAAACGGAAGGTGGAGGAGCGCAAGGTCTCTAACATCCACCAGCTCTGTGAAGTCATGGAGGAGTGGAAGAGGACTCCAGTGGCAACCTGTGACGCTCTGGTGAACTCCATGCCCAATAGGGTTAAGGCAGTTCTGGAAAATAATGGTGGCCACACAAAATATTGACAATTTGGGACCAATTTGGACATTTTCACTTAGGGGTATACTCACTTTTGTTGCCAGCGGTTTAGACATTAATGGCTGTGTGTTGAGTTATTTTGAGGGGACAGCAAATTTACACTGTTATGCAAGCTGTACATTTACTATTTTACATTGTAGCAAAGTGTAATTTCTTCAGTGTTGTCACATGGAAAGATATAATAAAATATTTACAAATATGTTAGGGGTGTACTCACTTTTGTGATATACTGTAGATGCTCTACCGGCAATTTAGGCCCGTCCTGTGGCTGTCTTTCGGTTATAGCGTGGGCAGG
This sequence comes from Pelophylax lessonae, assembly GCF_965119305.1. Classification (NCBI taxonomy): domain Eukaryota; kingdom Metazoa; phylum Chordata; class Amphibia; order Anura; family Ranidae; genus Pelophylax; species Pelophylax lessonae. The sequence continues at coordinate 484,396,313 of NC_138771.1, read as the reverse complement.
AAGAGGTTAATGAAGACTGCATATGATCAATATTTCATACCCGACATAGTAATTACATGATCAGGAACCACTCTAATTATTTCCTATTAACTTGCAGGGGCTAGAACGGTCAGTGAGAGCAGGGACTGAAAAGTCAGCAGTTGTGTAAAATGTTGGCTAATGATTCTCAAGAGAAAAGGGTTTATTAAAGTGTGTATAAACTCCATCAATCAACTTATTTGCTCCTATTTAATTTGTTAAAAATACCACTTAAAGTGTTGTGTAATATCTGTTTAATAAGTACCAAAAGAAATGGTAGATCTTGCCAGAAATCTCTGCTTTTTGCCCTATTAGACCTGCTCTGGTCTCCTCTGTGGACTACAGAACACCTCCCCCTCTTTTTAATAACATAGGGTGAGGTGTTCTGTAGTGAGAATGCTGCTTCTGTATAGACAGTGCAGTGAGTGACCATTGTCACCCTAGAAAAAGTGTTTTACTGGTAAAATCACCAGGAAAAAAAAAAAAAAAAAAAAGAAAAATAAATAAGACATTTTTCTTCTCGGGTTTAGATGCACTAGAGATTGTGGATTGAAAACTTAAGGCTGGGTTCACACTGATGCGGTCTACAGCATTGCATGTCATTTGTACAGGAGTCGCACCGGATTCCTGTACAAATGACCTGTGAATTCGGTGCAGTGCGAATTGAGCCAAACATTATGTATGGCTCAATTTTTACTGAATCTGCACCAAAAAAGTGCAGGACCCTATTTTTTGTCTGCATTGGAATGGGATTGTATGGATGTTCAGACCCATGCGATCCAATTCCATAGTTCGCACTATGTTATGCAAACTGATTCGGGGGTGTCATTACCTAATATTGACAACTGCAGCGGTTTGCAGAGCAAAGTGTGAACTGCCTGCAATTCTGATGCAGTGCTGGAACATGCAAAGGAATTGCTGTGGTTCCCGCACCATATCAGTGCGAACCAAGCCTAAAACACTAAAACTTTTTAGTTAAATTTGTAAATCTACCAGCAAACTAGAGAACAAGGACAAAGCAGACACTTGACTGATAAGTCAGAGATCGGAATAAGCATTTTTATCCAAAATGGGAAGATATGAAAGAGCCCCAATTCTCCTGGGGGAATAGTTCTGTGTATGCTCCCCCTCCCCATCTGGGCAAATAAAAGGACACATTACCCTAGCAGGAGGCAATGACCAAAGAAATCAGGAACAAACAGTTGATATTGGTTTACCAGATAAGGGATCTGGAAAACACACATTTATAGTAAAAAAATTGTATACAAACCAGGATGGGTTCTTAAAAGCAGTGATCTTTCAGCGATCCACTGTGTGAAATCTTTTTACTAGGATTTCTGTACATCAAGCACAAAGCAAAAAAAGCGTCAAACAACTCTGTGTAGATTAAAGACAAACATTTACACTGGACATGTGAAGAGTGTGAGCAAGGAACCTGCATGGTGACTGACCTGTATATGTTAGGGTCCAAGAGCAGAGCGGTGTCGCTCGGGAGTTTGGATAAGTGGACAACCTTGGTCTTCAACTGGTGCCATTCTGTTTCGTTCACCCAGACATCTGGGAGGCTATGAGCAAGGAACAAGTCAAAACATACAGCATGATCCATTACAATCTGTATGTACGCGGCAACAAAGGGGATATTAAAATGTCCGAATATAAAACTGTTTTGGGCAACATGCAAGTTTGCAGTCTCATTCCTGACACACGAAGAAAGAAATTATACAAATTAAGTACTTGCCATAAAATCTTTCTTGCACACAAAAATTCAGAGAGAGTAGGGTTATACTGGTGCATACAGGGGGTTGGGAGACTGGCAAACAGAATTAGAATTCTGTAGGCCAGTCCCTGTATAATCCCTGCTCTACGCAGCAGGCCACAGCTTCGGGAGAAAGCAGTACTAAGGGCAAGGGCAAGACACATACACACACACACGTGGAGGTTATGTCCCATTCTGCCACTTCTGAAAGCGTTCCATCGGCTCATGAGCTGCTCTGAACCCTTTCATGAGAAAGCCAGCCACCAGCTGTATAAAACAACACCTGGTTGATGGCTGATATCTTCAGCCATCAGCCCAGTAAACCACTTCAAAATCACAACGTATATACACGTATTGCGGCGGTCTTGAAGTGGTTTAAGACATTCTCAAATTTCCCATCTGCAGAATTGGTAAATGAAGGAAGGCCTTCAACTGGTACAGTGGGAGGTTTGTTTAGGACTTAGATGGCAGGATCAACTACAGGAACAGAATACTTTTTAGTGAACTCTTTCACTGGATAGAGATCAGCAAAGATTTTTGTAGGAGTGGAATGATCCAATTGTCACAGACTGCCCATTCTATTTCTTCATGAACAGGGGAATGCCTTTTATAGATTTTTGCAGATCCCTTTGTATTCAAAGGGGCATAGCAAGACAGGGGAGACTCAAGTTCTACAATGCCAAGGCTTTTGAGCACAGCAGCATTGAGCCTATCCACATTAGCAAGCATGTTGCGTGAAGCTTCCTCTTTAGGTGTGAGGGGGATAAATATTTTTGCAGCCTCCTCTAATACTGCCTCAATACCCTCATCATTCCCTTCTGTGTCTGCCTCATCCAAGGCAAGCATTTCAAGATCCTACTCAGATACAGATGGAGGAGCTGGAGAAGGAACATGGCGTTTTGTAATCCGGGACCAAGATGACTGCAATAAAAGCCATTAATTGTCCAAGGATTTGTGACAAACACAAAAAACTGCTTTTGTCAAGTAGGCCGCTTGCTGTATACATAAAAAAGGACTACGATTGGATGCAGAGACCAGTGTTGAAATCGATTTCCTCTCCAGTGCAAGGGAAGCACCATCACAGTGAGGAGGAGTGTTGTGCAGTCCTTCTGTAAAGCGAATGTTCACCTGTTTTGCAGTTGTTCCCTTTTCCCTGGTCTCCACCATAGCTATGGGTGAGAATATTCCCCTGTGAGGTACTCCCGGAGTAGGGTACAGAATAGTTATAGACGGTTATCAGTTTTCGTTGCCGATACCGATATTTTGGCCAATGCATATCGGTATGGGCCGATATTTTTGTACATTTCAAATTTTTTTTTTTTGACAGGTACTTTTGTGGAGGGATCTGGGGGTCTAAAAGTCCCCAAAACCCCTCCTCTGCACTTAAAAGTATTCAAAAGGCCAAGTTTGGCCATTTTGAATGCTGCCATTTTTTTTAATCTGGCACCAGACAGTACCCAGAAGTGATGTCACTCATGACATCACTTCTGGGTTTTTGCATTGAGACCCGATCAGAGCCGAATGCAGTTTTGATTGGGTCTTCGGCGGCTGTACAGGCTGGTTGCCCGAGTCTCCCAGTGGGACGGGAGACACGGGTGAGCTGTGGAATGCAGGAGAGGGGGAGGGGACGTCCCCTCCCGCACCTTGTAATGGCATTCGAGTGGCTTCTCAGCCGAATCGGTTGTCATTACAAGACAGCCGACCGTCGGCTATGGACTCTAGGTGCAGGCATCACTCCAGTAAATGCACTTTCCCGAAATATTGGCAATATCGGTAACCTCCGGACCCGATTCCGATATATTGGGAAAAATGCATATTGGCCTTCCATATATTGGCTTTGCCGATAATCGGTCGATGCATAGTACAGAATACAGGGTAAGCATGTCCTGAAGGAATACACAGCAACCTAGGTTTAGACCATCCTGTAGCGAGGTTCCACTGGTAAAAAGGGCAGTAGGACGCACCTGAGAACCTTAAAAAGGCCCTAGGCGGAAGTGGTGGTAAAGTGTGCCACCAGTGGTGTATAATAACTAAGCTCTGAATGTCAGAGTTTTATTGCCAAGTTTGAAACCTTTACACTGTAAGGTGAATATATTTCAAACATAGCCCCAGTTTTTACAGCAATGGTCAGAAATACAGGGTGACCTTGTCTTTCCGGTCCATGACGCTGGATCCCATTATAGTGCCCAGACTTTGCCCCTTCAAAATGGGCATACCCCCAAAGGAGTATTCAAGGTCTGGGTTCCATAGGAATGGACCACAGCCCTGAGGCTGTATACCCAGCCTGTGACTGACTATATGCATTGCACGTTGTGACAAGATGAGCGCCTTTGCAGGATCCAAGGCTGAAGCACCATTACGGGATATGCCCAAAGCGTGGGGTCAAGGTACGGCTCCCAAGGTTTTACTGAGGTTGCGTCAATCTGGACGCACTGCTTCTATTGTAGTAGAGGCAGTGAAGGAGATGACTGAAGAACTGACTGATGAATCCAGACCATATATATGCAATGCAGGGTCCTGGGTTTAGTAACACTTTAAGCTAAGAGTAACTTCTCAACAAGGGTGAAGAGGTCCATCACCTTAGGACATTAGTGAAAACTGAGGACTCACGGATTGGTGTAGGGTTCTAGTGAAGGCTGCCATAGAGTGCGTACTCAAAAACTTTGCCAGTGTCCAATTATCTGAAGGTAAGCATATAATCTAGGGTCTTTGAATACTTTGCCTATATTGTACGATTAAGATATTATTTTTAGCGGAGCTGAATAAAAAGGCATCCAATTTCCTAGGACACTATTAAGGCATACTGAATAAAAGGAGAATTATACGGTGCTGGGCTTACAATTTTTGTTCTTTTGATGCTAAGCAAACTAATGCAAGCAGCAGTATAACCCTTGAAATACTTTGTACTTTACCAGACAATATAAACTGGGGCTCCAAACGTCTTCCATGGGAAATTTTGCATTTTTTGGAGCGCCGGTCCCCTTGTGGCTCTGTCGTGAATCTGGCATTGCCCCACTAGAAATTCTTTACTATCGCTCATAGACTTCCTTCACTAAACAAGGGACCCAAAACTCTTAATCTAGCACCTTCCATCCGAACACCCTAATAGAATAACAATGTCAGCATTACCGATGGCTGCTTAAAGGGGCGGTGGCAGTAACTCAGGGGATGTACAATCCAATGCAAATGAAAGTCCAGAATTTAGGCTCTAACAATAAATGAAACCTAGAACTGACACACTGCCAAGGTAACCAGCTACCAACCTTTCTAGGTTTTTCAAATAATGGTGTATGGAGATCACAGTGTGTAGCCACTTCTCCTCAGCTCCCAATTAGTAGAGATGGGCTCAGGTGTGTTCGGGATCCTAGTCCCAAACCACCTGCCCAATCCCGCCAGGAAGCCAACACTGTGCAGTGTTGGCTTTCCGGCGGGATCAGGCAGGTCGGTTGGAACTAGGATCGTGAAAACACACCTGAGCCTATCTACGTATTAGTGTTAGTGATGGGAATGGGGCAAAGAAGCAGCACACACCCACTAACCACCAATCATCATGAAATAGTGTGGCAGGCACTTTATTTTCTACCTGACTTACAGCAAAAAGTAAGGGAACCCCATACAAATATAGCAGTGGATTCTCTGAAAGTGAAATGAAGACATTGCAACTGGCAGCTTAGATGCCCACAAGTGCTCAGCACAGGACAGTGATGGAAGGGGACAGTCACACGGAAGGCAGATAACCATTACTGACTCACATGTCTTCTGGGGTCCAGTGCAGCAACAACTTCACCTTTCCAGAATCTTCTTTTCTCTTTGCAATCACCTGGAAGAAAATGTCACATTAAGGCTACATTCACACCTGAGCGTAGCGTTTTCACGCGTTTTTACCGCGATTTACAGGCGTTTTTTGTGCAGGCGTTTTTAGATTGAATAGAAACCAATGGAAAATGCCTGTAATCTGCCCAAAAAGAAGCTCATGTACTTTGAGCGTTGGGCGTTTTGCTTACAGCGTCAAAACGCTCAGATGTGAACAGGGGCCATTGAAATGAATAGGATTTGTCTTGTTGGGCGTTTTGAGAGCTGATCCTAGAGCAGAAAAACTCCCCAAAAACGCCCCAAAACGCCCACATGTGAACGGAGCCTTAGAACATTTGAAGAATTTAGAACAATGTAGCACTTCATATAGGTAACTGAAGAGGAGTGTCAGGGGGCTGTTGACAAAGACACCATAATTTTGCCTTGAATGACAGGGTCTCTTAAAGCGGTATTAAACCCAAAACCAAAAGTGTACTATGTAGCAGCTTACCAATCATTAGATGTAGTAACTATATTAGCTTTTCTTTTGGCTTTCTTCCCCTGGCAATCTATCCAGTAACATGTCCTGTATTATAAAGACCACTCTGGATGCAGGAGCACAGGGGGCAAATTTGGAAAGCAACATTGTCAGTTTGAGGGGGGGGGGGGGGGGGGAGTGTTAGAAGTACTCGCAAAAACACTTCCTTAGCTAGGAAACAGGTGTAAGCGCTACCACCTTCCTAATTCACAGCACCAACCCGATGCTCAGACTGAGGCTTCCAATGCCTCTACAGTGCATATTCCAGAAGAGGAATAGTCAGCACCTGGGATAAATTCAGACAACAGTCTCCCTTTCATTGAATTACATGAGTTACAGATGTAAAAACAGCCAACGTGTTTCGGCAGTCATGGCTGACTAAGCCCTGACTGCTGAAACACTTTGGCATTTTTACAGCTGTAACTCATGTAATTAAAAAAAAAAAAAAGGCAGACCATTATTTTAAATGCATCCTGGTTGCTGACTTCTCTTCTGAATTTCCTTAGCTGGTTTGATTTTGAATAAAGGTTTTATATAAAGAAAGCTGATCATTTAGGCACTCCTGACAGTGTTAATGGTCTGTCCAATCCCTGTAACTGCAAAAGCTTTTTGTTGAAAAACAACACACTAGCTGGCTGGATCTACAGATTAAAATAGAAGAAATAAAGCAAAAAAAAAAACAACCTCCAAAAAAACCTGGATTTTTGTCACTGTAAAATCTCTTCTCTCTGAGGTTCACTGACAGACACAGCTCCTGGTATTCACAACCATTGGGTTATACTGCCCCCTACAGGAGAAGGACACTAGGCAGAAAAGAATTCTGGATATACCCATGGGCAGTCCCCTCTATTTTCAGTTTTGTTACAAGCAGTGCCAGGAGAATTATAACACCACGAGGGGTGGGTGCTGTGTCTGTCAAAACATCAGAGAAATGGATTTTACAGTAAGGCAAAAATCCAATTTTCTCTTTCATTCATTGACGGACACAGCTCCTGATATTCATAACCACTGGGATGCTCCAAAGCAGTGTTCAACATGAGGGGTGGGAACAACAAAAAAATTCCCAAGGCTAAACATTAGCAACCCAGGCAACAGGAGCTCAACCAAACCACTGGAGCCCACTTGAAAAAAACAATACACTCTCAAAGAGGATCAGGTCCTCCTAAACAGCAGCCTGCAAAACCTTGCGGCCAAAAGAAGCATCTCCAGATGTCAACACATCCACTTTATAAAACTTTGTGAAAGTGTGCACCGGCGACCAGGCGGCCGCCTTGCAAACCTTGTATAAGCAGAAAATCAGCGCTCAACTCTAAATGAGGTGGACCACTATCTGCATCCACAGATAAATATTGATCTTAACTCAAAAGCAGTAGACTACATAAAGATCCGATAAGATCGGACCCCTTTGAAAAAGCTACGTGTGTGTCGTAGCGCAACGCGTCAGGGACAAGCCGTATTGAAGTCACTTCCGGTCTTCGGCCGAGACCGGAAGCCTCGGAGCTCACCGCATCGGCGGTTGTATTGGAGACTGAACTGCACTGTATTATCTTTGTTGTAGTAAGTAGTTTGCATCTTATACCTAATAAATATATACCCTGATGTACTGCACCATGAGAGCCTCTCTTGTCTGAGTGCTAGATAGATGGATTGAGGGAGATCTGCACGGACCCATATTGTGACGAGTTTTTATCCTGAATCACTAAGCCAAAACAGCTGAAGGGAAACAAGTGTATTTCCAAAGATTGAGAGGAGCTTGGACCACAGTGTTTAACGCTCTGTTTGAGTGTTGTGGAGGTGAGCGGCCACTGCACTTGGTGTTGGATTGCGAGCTCACCGGGACAAATCCACTTTGCTGTGATTGGAAGTGTGATCTCACCTGTTGATTTCACTTGAATTTACCACTGAATTTCCTGGCACTTTGCACCTTAATCACCTTATTGAACTTTTAAAGTTATTTTTTGGACATTTATGCACCTTAAGTTTAGCACTGCTGCACTTTTGACATTTAGTCCGTTTGGTTGGCACTTATTTATGCCTGAATTGATATTATTATTGATTGTTGCTATTATATAATTTTTTTTTTTTTATTTGCTGCCATCATATTTATTAAGATACTATTCGCACATAATTTGTTCTTCACTGTCAATCACTTTATTTTTTAAGAACCACAGAGGTTGGATTGATCAGACCATCCGTTTTGGGATTATTACTTGATTTATCCTTTTCATCGTTTTGTTATCACCTATGTTTTTACTTTTCTGATTATGCTATCACTGCATCTTTTAGAAGCTCACGAACACATTTATAGATTTATTTATTATCGGATCTTTATGTAGTCTACTGCTTTTGAGTTAAGATCAATATTTATCTGTGGAGGCAGATCGAGTGGTCCACCTCATTTAGAGTTGAGCGCTGATTTTCTGCTTATACAATTAATGTGATACGTGGGGACAAATTAGCTGCTTGCTCGGAGGAGTTCCACGTCTTATTTTAGTTTTCTTCTAGAGTTTCCAGAGTGTCGCTTACCTCATTCTAGCGCATAAGTTTACCATTTCATACGCCTTGCAAACCTGTGTCACTGACTCCTGATGACAGAAAGCCCAGGAGACACTAAGCGCCCTAGTAGAGTGGGCCTTGACAGGGAAAGGAGGAACCTGACCCCTAATGGAATAGGCCTGAACCACCGTGTCTGATCCATCTGGAAATGGTTGCAGAGGAAGCAGACAACCCTTTTCAAGGTCCATCCGTGAGCACAAAGAGTCTGACTTCCTGAAAGACTCTGTAGCTGCCAGGTACGCTCTAATTGCCCGGACCACATCCAAGGCATGCAAGGCAATTTCCTTCGGAAGTTTAGGCCCCAGACAGAGGGAAGGCAACACAATGTCTTCATTCAAATAAAAATCAGAGAAAATCTTTGGGAGGAACGACGGACAGGGGAGAAGAACCACCCTAACTCTGAATCACAAGGTATGGTGAACGACAGGATAACGCCGCCAGTTCCAACACCTTGCGTGCAGAGGTGATCGCTACTAAAAAGGCCACCTTTTGGGAAAGCATAAGCAGGGGAATCTGCCGAATGTTTTCAAAGGGAGGCTTCTGTAGAGCTGAAAGCACCAAATTAAGATCCAAAAGGTGGCAACAGAGCCCGCACTGGAGGAAACAAATGTCAGACACCCTAAAGAAAGGTACGCACCAGGGAGTGTGTGGCCAAAGGTCGTTGGAAGATGGCCACTAAAGCCGACACCTGGCCCTTGATGGTATTCCAGGCCAATTTATGTTCAACCCCCTGTTGAAGAAAGGTCAAGATTCGAGCCACCGAGAAGGAGCGAGGAAAAACCCAAAGCGACTACCACGCAATGTACGTCTTCCTTGTATGATGGTAGATCTTCCTAGAGGTAGAGTTCCTAGCTTTCAACAGTGTAGGAATCACCAACACAAATAAACCCCTATCCTTCAACACCTGGAGTTCAACAGCCAAGCTGTCAAAGCCAGCGACTGTAAAGCACGATGAACAATTGGCCCTTGGGATAGCAGATCCTTCCTGAGAGGAAGCTGCCAAGGAACATGGCGACCAGCCGCACCAGATCGGCATACCAAGCCTGGCCAGGCCAGCCTGGAGCCACTAAGATGACCAGAATCCTTTCTGCCTCGATCCTGCGTATAAGTCTGGGCAGAAGCTTGAGAGGTGGTAAGGCGTAAATCAGACAGACGATACTGACCCCCACGGGGCCACCAGCACATCTGTGGCGTCCACCAGAGGATCCCTTGACCGAGCCACAAACCTCTGCGCCTTTAGGTTGAGTTGAGACGCCAACAGATCCACATCGGGGGTGCCCCACCAGCAGAGATGTATAGTAACTAAGTAGAACTACTTCACTACTGTACTTAAGTACCGAAAGGCGGTATCTGTACTTTCCTGGAGTAGAATTTTTTTCTCCTACTTCCACTTTTACTTCACTACATTTTTTTCGATGATTTCAATACTTCTACTTCAATATTTTTTTTTGTGCTGCATAGTTACTCGTTACTACTATAAAAATTACCACTGCCAGAACAGTAGATGGTAGGTTTCATGAAGCTCAAAACGTGTGTATTAGCCCCCGTTCACACTGGGGCGACCTGTGAGGCGACCTGGTCGCCTCACAGGTCGCCTCCCATAGGGAAGCTGCGGACCCGTTCTGATAGGAGCGACACAAGTCGCTCCGACTCAGAAAAAGGGTCCGGAGCTTCTTTGGGGCGACCAGGAGGCGACCGCCATAGACTTCAATGTTATGAAGTCCGTGGCGGCCGCTCCGAGGTCGCGGCGCGCTGCTCGCACCGCGACCTCGGAGGTCGCGGTCCGAAGTAGCGTCGCCCCAGTGTGAACGGGGGCTTATCAGCACATACGAAAATAAATGCTACTGTATGTATAAATAAAAGCTGCATTTGAAATAATAAAAAACAATATGATGTTCAAACTTTTTGACTTCTTTCTTTAATAACTACATAACACAGTACTTGTACTTTTACTTTCAGTACTTGAGTAGCAATTTTTTTTTCAAAACTACTGGTACTTTTACTTTCAGTACTTGAGTAGCAAAATTTTTAAAAAAACTACTTGCAATACTTAAGTACAAAAAATGTTGAATACTTTAGTACTTCTACTCAAGTCACTTTTTGATTGAGCACTTCCACTTCTACTCAAGTCACTTTTTGGTCGAGCACTTGTACTTTTACTCAAGTATGGGTTTCGAGTACTTTATACAACTCTGCCCACCAGAGACACAGCTGATGAAACACCTCCAGATGAAGGGACCACTTCTTAAGAAGGGACTCTTCATAGGTGTAACGCAAAGTAAAGGGGCTGATTTGGTCATCCCCACTCTTTAGCGGCAATTCTGTCAAAATAGGCAGGGAAAGGAAACCCCTTTGCCGCTATGGATGGCATGTGAGTGCCAAAAGGGAACCTGCGCCTCCGTCGCAGCTTTAGCTGCGTCCTCCATCTTCAGGGTCTCACGCACAGATACAATCAGTGCATCCACCAGCACCTTTTCGTGCGCGGTCGAAAATGTGAAAATGTGGAGGAATCATCCTAACTGTTAGAGGATTCCGGGTGCGTGTTTGCAGACCCAGCAGGGTGACCCACTTCCGCCAAATCAGATTTAGGATCTGATGAGACCAGAGAGGCAGGGGGGCGCTTTTTGCTAGCCCATCACCCGCAAGCCACCTCCACCCGGGACACAAGGGACTCCAGGACCGCCGTCAGTGAATGGATGGATGGTTGGGACCCGGAGGGCCCTGCAGCCTCAGAGAGTGGATCAGGTGGGGAAATGTGCTCCAAAGACTCACCAGGGGGAACCCACAAAAAGTGTAAAACACTGCTAAGGGACAACCCTGACTGCGCTGGCAGCCCCACCTGGTTGCAAAGCACAAACCACTAAGTGATCCTCAGCTGAGAGGGAGAGGACCCCACCAGACTCCCCACCCACAGAAACATGCACCTGCAGCCACCAGGAGAATCTGCAGTACATGTGCGGCGATCAAGAAGTAAAATGATCCAGTAGTCAGCACCAGGGGATGAGGAGGGGCTCCCACCGCCGAAATCGCGGCCCAGAGGGCTCCACTTTCATGGCCGCTGCTATTTCTAATGGCAAACTAAAACAAAATGGCCACTGGACTACACAAACATGGCTGTCGTATATAGAAACACACAGGCTGCAACAAAATAGTGGCACCATGAAGGAAACAGGAACCCAGGAGGGAGACCAGGCCTCAAGGACAGATCCAGGAAGGACAGGGGGCCCTGGCAGAAGCCCTCACCAGGTACAACCCCCCCCCCCCCCCCGACACAGTCGATCGTCCAATCGCCGGCGGTGCATGCAACCCCCCCCCCCGGCCCCCATCACCATTAGCGCCCTACCCCCATCCCAGGAAAGTGGCCAGACCACCCGAACAGCCCCAGCGTGAAGGGGGCTGGATGAGGGACTTGGCGGGGGGGGGGGGGCGCCTGCGCGAAGGAGGAGAACCCGGAGGGGCCCCCATCCACCCCAAAACCCTCCAGGGGGGAAGAGGGGGGACAGCTACTCACCATACCAGACGGGCACCACTCCAGACAGAACCCCTCTCTATCGAAATGGGGGGGGGGGGGTTTGTCGGCCAGGAGGAACGCTGCGACTTAGGCCGAGACCCAGACGTATGCAACCTCACAAGGCGTTTAACTCCAAGGCCAGCCCTGTCTAGTGGGGCTATGTAGCAGCCGACCTAGCATGGAGCTGGGGGCTGCGCAAACTCGCCTGTCCAGACTAGGGTGACCACTGGATCTAGATCATCCAGCCCGTCGCCCAGTACGGCAGTTGATTGTAGATCTCACAGGAAAAAATTCAGGAGGAAAAAAAATGATCTAAAAAATTTTGCCAGGACCAAAGATCCCAGCAAGGAAATCGGTCCTTACTTCTGACTAGGTAGAGTGGCTATAGCAGAGAGAAGAAAAATACCCCCTGGGAGTGCCAATCGGTGTAGCCAGAATTATTTTCTGCCTAGTGTCATACTCCAGTAGGGGACAGTATAACCAAATGGTTAGTAATATCAAACTGTGCCTGCAAATGAACGAAAGAAAAAGGAAACGAATACAGCCATCACACGTAAGAATCTGTAAGCTGTAATATAATAAATATTTGTTTTGGGGTTTAATACAGTTGCAGCCCCTATAAGTGGAACACATCACCGCCACATCACTAGAGTCCAGAAAAAGTGTGGATTTGCTTTTTATGCTGTAAAAAAAAAAAAAAAAAAAAAAAAAAAAAAAAAAAAAAAAAATCGGACAATATAAAAAGGCAGTGACTGTAAAGTTTAAAGATTTATGAGCCTCAACTGCAGCCCCTGACGTCAAAGCACCACACAAATTTTTCAGTATGTGTAATGCTACAGAGAAGGTAATAATCAGAAACTACATATATGCTACAGGTATTAAGGACATGCTGTAGAAGGTCCAGACATGGAACTGCTAAGGATCATACCTAAAAAATAAACACTCCTAGTGAACACTTGCTTGGATCCAAGGGTATCTTTTTTTTTTTTATACTTTGTGGGAAGGTAGCACATTTTTAACGAGTTAGAAGACCATCAGCAGCATGTCAGGGACTTTCCAACATTCTAGATCAGTTATTCTGTGCATCTGTACCACAGCCATACATCTCCAGATGTAAGAGAAAGATCACAGATTTTTGAGCAGAGGGGGGCAGATCTGCTAGTGCCATCTGCCTTTGTATGGTCACCGAGGCATTCATTACAAGATGTGAAACCCACAAAGGAATTCTTTCAGGCCTTCATGAGGAGTCATTTTTTAAACATTGTGGTCTACAGAAACCACGCAGATGCACAGCAATTGTTATAATTTGGTTTGAGGCAATAAAAATGGTGGTAAAACTGAAATGCTGCTTTCACAAATATAGGTTTGGCATTTCACTCTCAATCAAATTAGAAAGCAGTAAAATACAAAAATACTTCAAAATACCTTTTTTTGGTGCTTTGGTCTCAGGTCACATGACTGCATCGCTCTCTGCATCTGAACTATTTGGGTGCTGAGTAAAACTAGTTTGCACTGCAGTGAATGGCAACGACAAGAGGAGCTGCTGTCAAACACTCCTATCCACCCCATCAAGCTCCCAGCTGCCTACAACACCAGCAGCATCTCCCGATTCCCTGGGGTGGGTGTGAGTGTATTACTGACAGTAGCTCCCCTATCATTGTAATTCATGGCAGGGAAGACTGGTCCCTCCCCCCACTCAGGCTATTTTAAACAGAAAGAAGAGTAAGCTGTAGACCATGGGTGCTTAACTTGTGGCCCTCCAGCTGTTGCGAAGATCCCATGAGGCATTGCAAGGCTGACAGTTACAAGCATGACTCCAATGGCAGAGGCATGAGGGGACTTGTAGTTCAGCAACAGCTGGAGGGCCACAGGTTGAGTACCCATGCTGTAGACCAGGTGTCTCCAAACTATGGCCCTCCAGTTGTTCAGGAACTACAATTCCCATCATGCCTAGTCATGTCGGTGAATGTCCGTTTTACAATGCCTAATGGGACGTGTATTTCCGCAAAACAGCTGAAGGACCGTAGTTTGGAGAACCCTGCTATAGACCTTACATTTATGTTAATGAAAATACGCACCAAGCAGTGGCAATGCTGCAGAGGGGGTAGATAAGGCCACAGATTGTCACCACCAGGCAGGTTCAACAGATATTTTCAAAAAACTATAAATGTATGGGGGGGGAAGTTACACAACATTATACAAATTTTGTGGGGTTAACAACTGTGCTTTAGCAACAATCTTCCTCTAGTTTTTGGATGTTGCCTCTGTGATAGTGTAGACAGGCATTCTTCTGCTTAAAATGCACACCAAACATGGGTCAGCATATTCTCATTTTTTTCAATGTGGATGACAGTTCTGAGGCTGCATTTGACCTGCTTTGTGCTTCTTTGATGCAGCCAGTCCTAAATGCAGCAAAGCTCAAGTCTTTTTCTGTTTAAAAGCTGTGTTTGAGAGTCCTTATGTTCAAATGCAAAAGGTGATGGGTGACGACAACATCCGTCTATACAGGCTGAACAGTAAAGGGCGACCGTATTGTAAACTAACCAAAGCATAACAGCACTGCCTGTCTCACTCACCATGCTGTGAAAGACCACACTGTTCCCTTTCCCTAATGATTCGATCTGGGCAGATAGATTGAAGCAAATGGCACGATGGCGAATGGCGTCCAGCGTCTGAGCATCAAAGAAGTCATGTGGTCTAGCTGCAAAGTAAAAAACAAGTCAGATTCTGCTAATGGAAGGAGGACAGTGGACGGGGAACTGCAGGAAGATGAGAGATGATTGTGGCTGTTAATACCTCTTTCTCTAGAAGATGGCTGCGATCTCCGGCAGGAAGCAGCTCTTCCTATGAAGATTGTATTTAAAGACAAATAATGCACACTTGATTGATTTTCTATAAATCTACAAATCTACAGCTGAGATTCTGAATTTATTTGGTACTCTATGTAGCGAAAAACAGCACAAAGCATTCAGTAGTCACCTCCCCGCCAAGATCTTTACATCATAACCTACAAAACCTCAAACATACTGCATTGCTGGCGATTGGCTTTACAGCCAATTATGAAGGAGATTCATCTAAATGGGTGTTCGATAACACAGTTTACCTTTTGTTAGAATCCCCCGATGCACAAAGAGAAAAGTATGTGATCTCAGATCCTCAATAGGATCTAAAAACTTTTAGGTCCTTAAAAAAAATCTTTCAATTTTAGGTAAAACAAGATTTAACAAAGTTTAGTTGCTGAAGTTTACACAATTTGGTAACCTGCTTTAAAGTGGAACTTTTGTCAGAAATTTAAGTAGTGACACATTGCTTCCTGCGGGCCCTTTTGGATGTACGGCTATATAAACATTTTTTAAATAGGTACCCACGCTGTTTTAAACCCAGTTGTTAACTCACTCATCCTTTTCTGCACAGTCCTCTGTTCTTGGCACTTTGCCGAGAATCAGAGCAGTGAAGCAGTCACTAGAGGGCGATCTGTTGACAGCATAACACATTCTGCTGTTGAGGGGGTGGAAGAAACCACAGGAAAAAAAAAAAAAAGACAGCCTGTGTTGAGGCAGGATAGATTAGGGAGAGAGAAAAGCAGGAGAAATGACGGGACAGACTCTGCTGCTGTGGAGAATGTCTTATTTTCATGATTTTGCTCTCCCTTGGCAGCACTGTGAATCCAAGCACTCTTCAGCTTCTGCACCCCCCCCCCCCCTTTGTTCAGCTAATACATGCAGTCAAGGCTGGAACTACACAATTTTGCAGAATGTGCCATATAATTTGAGACTAAGGAGAAAGATCCCAAAAAGTGACTGCTCTGGGCTCCAGCAAAATGGCAGCCTAAGAAAAAAAAAAGAAGCAATGCTGGAGGAAATTTACAGCACACCCTAATTTTGCTGGCATAATTATGAATACATAATATGGTTCTTGCTAAAGAACATTAATTTTTATCAAGTTTTTATGAGTAAAGTTCCTTTTTAAGCAGTAAAGTCTATTTAGAGAGTTGGGCTTCGGCAGACTGCTACAAAATGCTTGATATTATCATTGTATGTACCAAAAAAAAAAAAAATGGACCACCTTATGTAACGATCACTTGTATATATTGTGTATAACCAACATTGATTCCTGCTGCACAAAAATAGTGCACCGTGGCTTAGTCTGATATAAACCAGCGAGATGGAAGAAAATACACAGTAAGGGGATACGACGGTCCCTTTAAGTGTTAGGTGATAAAGGGAACTCACAGTTTGTAGAGATGTTATCTCGTCCCATCTGTCCAGGAGATTTCAGCACACTCATCGATTAGAAAGATTAGGACTAACTGATTGATCAACTACACTGGGACTGCAAAATCTAGGTTTTTTTTTACCAACCAGAACCCAATGGAGTTGACTCCAAATCCACAATATGTACTGAATCTAATATACAGTACTATGGACCAGTCTGGGCAGAGAAGAAGGTACCATTGGAGGTGTAACTGTCAGCCAGCATGGAGGAAACCCAACCCAAAACATTGGGAAGAATGCAGGGACCGGCTACCCTGACAATTAACCAAAACTCACCCCCCCCCCCACCACCACCAGAAAACATTTAGTGACTTGCCAAAATATTCTGTACACAACCCTGGCCATGCTGTAAATAAGGCTGACGGAACTAAGCTGACATGTTATAGATTTCATATGAATCCGCTGAAAATAAAAAATCAGTTGTAAACATTTGAATATAAAAACACTGCTCAACTAAGTCGAAAGTACATCAAATTAAGCATATATACATATATGAATTCATACATAGCATCACATGTATAAAACATATGTGTAAGAATATACTATATATTACTTCAGTGTTCAATGAAACCATTCAAAAAAATGTTTCTGTGAATATCAGTAATATAAATATTGCCGCACTGTCCTCCAAGATAAATATATAATAAAGTGCAGTCTATAAGGAATAGACGAAAAAACCTCATTGTGCAATATATCAACTTACCATACAGATTAAATAAACAGCATGATCAAAACATGAAAAATACACACATGAAAAAAAAGTGCATTTCGCCTAGTTTCATCATCCAATCATGACTATCGCAAAAAGGTTGGATGACAAAATTTATCAGGGTGTGCCCAGATGTCATCAAACCAGGTATAACTGGAAATCTGCCATCTTGGTTAGGTATCTGAAGCCAAAGTTTACCCTTAAGGGGGAAACGCTTGTTTTAAAGAGGCAACTGTTTCTATGTGCACTAGGCAAATTGCACTTGTGTTATTTTACCCACTTGCTGACCGTCCCATAGCAGTTTTACTGCAACAAGGCAGCGGGTCTGCACCGGATCACATATACATACGTGATCCAGCACCTCCACCTGCAGGGGGTGCATGCACGCCGCAAGAAGCCTCCTTATGCTGTGATTATTCACAGCAGAAGCCGATCTGCGGGTGCAGAGTACTCGATGTCCACCGACACCCACTGATCGTTGGGCAAAGACTCAGAACGGCACTTTGCCTATGTAAACAAGGCAGAGTTGTGTTCTGACAAGGTGGGGGGGGGGGGGATAGATTTTGTGTTCAATCAAAGCAGGGACTAAAATCCATCTCTTCCCCTTGGAAAGGAGCACATACAGTACACAAAAATACCGGCTAGTTAACCCTGTGATCGCCCTAGATATTTAACCCCTTCCCAGGGTCACTACAGTTACCGTGCATATTTTTAACACTGATCACTGCATTAGTGTCACTGGTGCCTGCAAAGTGTCAGTTAGTGCCCAATTGTCCGCTGCAATATCGCAATCCCTCTATAAGTAGCTGATCGCCCCCATTACTAGTATAAAAAAAAATTAAAAATTCCATAAAGATATACCATAATTTGTAGACGTTAAAAAGGTCACGTAAACCAATCAATATATGCTTATTGGGAAAAACAAGTAGCAGAATACATATGGGCCTAAATTAACGAAGAAATTTGATTTTTTACTGGATATGTTTTATAACAGAAAGTAAAAAATATATATATATTTTTTTAAATTGTTGGTCTTTGGTTTATAGCTCAAATAATAGAAAAATGCAGAGGTGATCATATACCAGTAAAAGAAAGCTCTATTTGTGGTGAAACTACATTTTATTGGGGTACAGCAGTGCATGACAGCACAATTGCCAGCAATGCCGTATCACAAAACGTAGCCTGGTCATGAAGGGTTGGGGGGGGGGGTAAATCTTCCGGAGGTCAAATGATTATTCATGCTGCTTAATAAAGCTGTATGGTGAGTTGATATATTGCGCAATGAGGTTTTGTCTTCTATTCCTTGGAGCTGCGTATGGAGGATTTTTTATGGTGTACAGGATAAGAGCTTATATCAAGGTGACGAGGAGTAATAGCCCCATTTAAAGGGCAAGGTGCAGATTGACCTTACTTTTAGTGGGTCAATATCCTTAGGCAAGCGGTTCAGTTGGAAGGTGGCGAATACACTGGTTGATGGTGATCTACTTCTTATAATTCTGTAAACTATTTGGGAATTCCGGTGGTGAAAGCAATACCAGACTGTACAAACTACTGATATTCACTGAAGGGGAGTGTTTAAAGTGGTTCTAAAGCTTTAAGGTTTTTCACCTTAATGCATTTTATGCATTAAGGTGAAAAACCTTCTGTGCTGCACCCCCCAGACCTCCCCCCACCCGCCTTACCGGAGCCTGATCCGAACCAGCAATGTGCGCAAGTGCAGCGGTTCGAACCAGTGTCTCTCTCCTCATTGGACAGACTGATAGCAGCAAGAGCCATTGGCAGCCCCACCGTTAGGGTCCCATTGTCTGTGTTAAAAAGATTCTTTCCTTGAGGGCACCAGATGAAGAGGAGGGGCATAGAGCGCCATTGGTGGACCCCAGAAAAGGATCAGTTTTACTCTGTGCAAAACTATTACACAGAGCAGCAAGTATAGACCCGTTTGTTAATTAAAAAAAAAAAAAAAAAAAAAAAAAAAAAGGGAAGGTTTACAACCCCTTTAATTATAGGCTTATATAGTAGAGGACAGTGCGGTAATATTTATATTACTGATAGTCACAGGAAAAAAACATTTTTTTTGAATGGTTTCATTGAACACTGGAGTAATATATAATATTTTTTTTTCATATATATTTTTTTTTTCCACAACATGTTTTTTGGTGTTTATATATGAATTTATATATGCTTAATTTGATGCACTGATTTGGTTGCGCAGTGTTTTTATTTTCATGTAAATTGAGTTGGAAACACATGACAACAGCTGCTGCAACCATTGTGGAAATTATTTGTAGCACAAATTTTATTATTTAAAGTTTTTTTGTGGTAGCGCAGGAGATAGTTTTTTTTAGATATAAACATTTGACCTTTAACCCCCAAACACCCAGAAAAGGGTGAAGCTACAGTGTGAAAGAAAAAGACACTTGTAGAATTTTTGAGAGAGAACTGAGAAACAAATGTTGATTTCTTCAAAATGTAAAAAGCATCTAAGGGAATAAAATAACATTTTTTTTTTATATTTACAATTGCATGTCATATAATCATCCCAACGTTATGAAGTCAAAACAGAAGAAGAGTATATAACCTTGTGAGAGAGAAGTGCTTCCCTCATCATAAAGTGATGTTGTACATATGATGAACTTCTGCCATAATTATCCCCAGTATGAGTGGAATAAGTGCTGACTTAACAAGATTAACCTACCATTCCCTAATGAACCACAATAGTGTGTACTGCCCTACTAGGAGGAAGTACTGCGACTGCAATCTGGTATCTTTGTGTCCAAGGCATGATAATACCAGAATAAAAAGAATAGATTTTCATTACTTGGAACACTCGTTTTTTGGCTATCCATGTCCCTGAACAGATAAATGGCTTCAACTGCTTCCCCCCACTACAGAACCTGGACTTTTACACACAGGATCATGAAAAAACATCAGTGTGTGAAGAGTCACTGAATCATAAAACATGATATCCAACTTTCCCAAAATGATCAGGGAAAATTTTCCAGAAAGCGATGGTCATTTTAGGATGAGTTGTGTAATAACATCGACCGTATCAGATATCACCACCCTATTCCCATAACAATTATGAGCTGAACCCCACATACCACATCACATGGTGGTCAGGGCAAGCAATACAGATGAGGGGATCTGGTTCAGCAATGGAGAAAGCAGTGTAACCTACCTTTCATCTGTCCTAAAGCTGCAGAATTAGAAAACCCAGAACTATTCATGATGGACCAGAGAAGATATGTAGCTGCTAAGAGTGGCCACAATACTGCTTCTCATTTGCTCTATAGGGTAGACCCGAAGGACCATAAAGCATCTGTTGCCAACAGTAGTCACATTATTGCTCCTCCTCTGCTCTAGGCCGAGACCAGAAGAATTTGACAGGGTTTGCAGCCTTTAACAGTGGTCAGGTCACTTCATCTCCACTGCAATATAGTGGAGTCCAAAAAGACCAGAGAGGTTCTGTAACCTCTAACCATTGCCACAATACTATTCCTCCTCTGCTTTAAAGTGGAGATTAAAATGACCAGAGAGGATCTGTAACCTTCAACTGGGGTCACAACACTGCTCTACAAAGGAGACCAGGACAAGAGGAAATCCGTAGCCTCCAACAGTGGTCAAAATATTGCTCCTCCTTTGTTCTAGAGAGGAGATCAGAAGGACAAGGAATGATCTGTAGCCTCCAACAGTTCTCCTCTGCTGTATAGCAGAAATCAGAGGAAGCAGAGGTTCTGTATCCTCATCACATTCACATTAGTGCTCCTTCTCTGCTCAATAGTGGAGACCAAAAGAGGTTAAAGAGGATATGTAGCCTCTAACAGTGGTCGGGCCATTACACCCTTGTCTGCTCTAAAGTGTAGAACAGAAGGACTATGGAAGATCTGTAGCTTTTATCACTGGCCACAATACTGGATCTGTAACTTTTAACAGTGGTCAGAATAGTGTGCCTCCTCTGCTCTATAGTGGAGACCAGGACTAATGAGAATCTATAGCTTCTAACAACAGTCACAACAGTGTTCTTCCTCAGCTCTGAAGAGGAGACCACAAGGACCAGAGGTAGTATATAACAGTTATCATGCCACTACAACCTCCTCTGCTCTCTGGAGGAGACCAGAAGGACCAGAGAGGTTCTTTAGCCTGCAACAGTGGTCATGCTGCTGCACCGACTCTGCTTTATATAGGTGACCAGGCTACTACAGCTAGGCTACTACACCTCCTCCCTCTATGGCAGAGTCCCACTCTATCACCCATGTTCAATTTGCACCATCTACTTACGTAGTGTGCGTTTACGTCTATTTTTCAGTTTCCGCCGCTTATTCAATCCAGCTTTGGAAGGCGAATCCTCTTTGGACTTGTGGCTGGACATTTTTGAAGAGTTGTGCTGACTGAAGTGAGTGGGCACATGGCGGGCAAGACCCCCTTGTGAGGCAAAGCTGGCATTACATCCTCCGACGACGCACTGCAAAGACATGTCAAGAAAGCTGTTGGATAAACTACTAGCACAAAGGAGATAAAAACTGGTCTCCCATTATACAATTCAGTAAAAAAAAAAAAAAAAAATAAAAAAGGTAATAAGAAGCCTCCAGCACCAACCTACCTTAAAGGGTTTATCTCCACTGTGTGTTAACATGTGTCGCTGCAGCCAGCTTTGACTAGTGGAGGGTGTGTTGTACACCTTACACCCCTTCCAAAAGCAGACAAACACCTGCAACACATGCAGAGGAAAGAGGTCACAAAACAAAATATTAATTCAGACAAAACCATTTTTTAAATGTTAAAAGCGGTACATTGTTTTGCATGGAAATCAGTTTTATATTGTAGGCCTGTAATTCTTAGGAATAACTCACTTAAATCTGTCCAAACAAGAGTCTAGTAGACGACCCGGGTATGATAAAGTTTGAAACACAAAATCATCAATTCTAATCAAATAATAATAATGCATTTTATTCAATAATGTAATCAAACCAAAAACACTGAAATTTGTCCAAACAACAGTGCAAGATTACTTATCACTGTAATAGTACACACTTTATATTGGTTTAGTAAACATCCCGGGTATGACTGCACACAGTCCGACGCCGCAATCAGAACAATGGAACCTGGTTTCCTTTCTGATTTTCCTTTCACTGTCAACCCGCTTCGAGCAACAAACCACACACATCCTTGTAGATGCTGACTTTCTCGGTTGTTGGGATGTAGTCCATGAAGTGACGACCAGTCAGGCGTTCCGGGCTGACAACGCCAACAGCACGACGTCCAGCTCTATTCACAGCCATTGATGGTGTTTGGTAGTTCACAAAGATACGTTCGCCAACTTTTCAAATGAAGTCAGAATGAATCGCAGGTTTTTCGCTTTTTTTTTTTATTTTTTTTTTTAGCAGAATGTAGGCATTCCACAAGCATTGCTCAAAAAGATGTCTGAAGATCTTGTCGTTCTTCTTTTGCTCTTTCCCCATTGCTGGGTAGAATGTCATTGCTTGGTCAGTTCTGTCCACACCTCCCTTGGTGTTATTGTAGTCTATCACTACTTGTGGCTTCATGATTTCTTTCCCACCTTTTGTGCGTACCATAACAGTGGAGGTATTATGAACTGTACTCATTAGGCACACATCTTTGTCACGCCATCGCAGTGCCATCATTTTGTCTTTCTGCCAGGCAACCATAGCTCCAGTCTTCATCTTCTTATTGCCAAACGTTGGCGGCATATCGCGCCCGTTAGCCCTGATTGTTCCACCGGCATCTGTTTGTTTTGCAGAAGAAACTCAAAGTTCAGGAGATGTATAAAAATTGTCGGTTGTTACGCAATAGCTTAATGAGTCAAAGAAGGAAAGATGTTGCCATTCCATAGCTGCTGTATTTTGGATCAAATTTTGTTCCTTTTCCAGTGTATATGGCTGAATACCAAATGTAGCCAGTTGACGAATCGCATAGTATGTAGGATTTTACGCCAAATCGTGCCTTCTTTGATGCAATGTATTGTACCCAGCTGAGCCTTCCCTTGTAGGCCATTAGACTTTCATCTATACTGATATCTCTTTCTGGCACATAGCTCCATTGGAAATTCTTTATGCTAATTTGAGATACTTCCCAAATTTTCTTTAGTTTTGGTGCAGGATGAGTAGTTTCATCAAATTCTTAGTTGTTTTCGACATGTAAATATTTCATGATCAGAGAAAATCTGTATTCTGACATGACTGTGCCAAAGAATGGAGTGGCAAGTAATGTATTAGTTGTCCAAAACCACTTCTGCAGGGGTTTCCCCACCACTCCGTTAAGTATTATTAGGCCCAGAAATTTCCAAATGTCCTCTTTGGTCACTGGTTCCCACTTTGTTTCTTGAAAACTTCCGAGGCAGAGTAGCTAACTGTTGCTCTTTGTATCGGTTTGTCTCTAGTAACTATTTTTTCAATAACCTCATCGGTCACAAATGTAAGTATGCCAAGGGGTTGTCGTGTTCAACGTCTACTTTCATACCAGGTGCTCCAGTAAATGGGAATCTTGGGGGCGCTGCCTGATCCGTACCGCAGTCAATAGAGCACCAAGTTCGCACATCACTGAGCTCAGTCGCAGAATTGACCTAAAGGGACGCTTTTTGGATGCCATGGACGTTCTCAAGTTTCCAGGCAGAAAGAACAGTAAAAGTGCAGGCAGGGCACTACACAAAGCACTAGGGACAAAACTGGGGTGAAATGGTTTCACACAGTAATGTAATCCTAACAGATTACAATGTATTACAATGTGTGTCATGTTTTTGTTTATTTTTTTTAATTTCCCACTGGGTTCCGACCCCCCTGCGTCACGGCGCTCGCAGGGGAGGGAACACGGAACATGGATCCCGGCATCGGCCGGAGGACATCAGGGGATTGCAGGGACAAGGTAAGTTTCACTACAGGGTAATCCCGAATGTGGCTCGGGCTTACCGATTTTGGTACTGAAAATTAACACCGAGCCACACTCAGGATTACTGCAAGGGAGGTTAACACCACCTATAAGCAAAATAAAATAAAAAAAACCTGTTAATGTGCACAGAATCCAGTGGGCTCCTAGTTTTCTGGTTGGGCTGAGAACAGTGCCTTTACTGGAAAAAAATGTTAAGCTGCATTTTTAGTGCTGCTTGCTAGACCACAGGGAGCTTGCCCTGATTCCTAAGGGCCTGCCCACACTGTGTGTAGAAAAAGGGAAATACCTACATGAAAAGGAACTAAGCTCTCAGCTGCTGCCTCTGCAAAATCTCTACAACACCGGCAATTATGTCACAAGGAATAATCAAATTGGTTTCTTGTTACATAAACAAGGTAAAATAAAACAATGCTTGGACATGATCTAGAGGGGAAAAGCTAAGTTAGCGGGTAGGTTTAGATCATGCCTGGACATACACTTTAAAACCTAAAAATATTTATATTGTACAAAAAAAAAAATTCTGGGTTAAACTTTTAGGTCCCTTTCACACGAGCTCACTGATCAGAACCGCCAATCAGTTTTTCAGGCGGACCTGATCGAACCCTCCATTGTCCTCTAAGGAGCCATGACATCCAATCCGATCTGCTAAAAACAGATGGATGGGGATCCGTTCCCCCCATCCATCTAGTAGATCGGATCAGATGGCAGCCTTGTGTTAACGGACAGGCGATTCTTTTACATCCGACCACCCATAGAGGAGAGTGGGCTGTTTCTGTGTCCTCTCTGCATAAGTAGAGCAGACACGGAACAGCCATCCACCTGCCCAGCAGGGATCAGCGGACAGACTTCCCCGCTGAGCTGGCAGAGTCCGCCCCATGTGAAAGGGGCCTTATAATGCCGGTAAATGTAATAGAAATTACATATTGGTGTAAAACGGCTTATCTAATGCAGGCATAACAAACTGGTGATTAGGTGTTGCATTGAGGGCCCTTAAAACCTTTGCAAGGCCTTCATCCATTCTAACTAAATGACACCAGGACTGTTCTACCGAAGAAAGTCTACACCTTCGCTTTGTCCTGCAACAGAAAATGCGATTTGACCCTTTGATCACCAGTAAAATATCAGTAGTAAAATTATTTGGCAGTAGATGATACAATCCCTTGAGTCTTCATTCCTCTATTCCCTTTGCGTTTGACCAGTTGGGTGTATTTTGTGTAAATAACTTCCTCTTCTAATTAGTGATGCACCAAAATTTCAGCCGCCAAAAATTATTGGCTAAAGATAGGGTTTTCTGCGTTGTGCTAAAAGAAAAAAAGGTGCCAATGGGTGCCAAAAACACCATTTTGTGTGCTTATGGTGTGTTTTTTATAGGTCATGTGACTCAAAAAATACATTTAAAATGCAACACAGGTGCAGCTTTGATGCGTTCTTGCTGCATTTTCAATGCATTTTAATAGGGAAGTGCGTTTTTGCTGCGTTTATTTTAACTCACCAAATATGCAGTAAAAATGCAGCAAGCAGGATTCTTAACACTGCTTCAAAAGGTGCCCAAAATGGCCGACAATTCATATTAACTTATAATTCATGATGATAATTAAAAAGTCGACTATAAAACAGTTATAAAAAAATATATATTTTTTTAAAAACTCAATTTCGGTTTTCGGCCAAGTGCATCGAATTTGTGGTTTCGGCACTGGAATTTATATTTCGGTGCACCCCTGCTGCTCATAGCATACTAGTGACAGTATCAGTCCCTGGCATGGATAGTGTCTCACAGCCCAGACAACACTGCAGTCAGTTTTACAAATAGGAAGAAATGACAGAACCGAGGAAACAAAGTAAAATACATTAATAACCATTTCTCTGAATGTGAGATTTCTTTATGGCCCCCTGCCAGTTTTATACAACTTTTTACATGCAGTTAGGGCAGAAAAAGTTTGTTAGATGGTGGTAAAGCCTAACTTCAACTAGAAACTGAATATAGCTTTGGTTACAGTGGGGAAGGTTAAAATGCAGGTCTCTGAACTCTTCGCTACGCTAACCAAAAACTAAATAAACAGCTTTGACTAAAGTTGTGCTTTAATTCTCCAGATCTACCAAGTACTAGTATCAGTTGATGGCAAAATAACCCTATCAATGCTAGACTGATCAATAAAGAATTACCCCTCCACGCTGGCCGTCAACGTGAATAGAACGGATGTGCTCGGCGAGGTCAGGGCTGGAGGAGAAGCAGGTCTGGCACTGGTCCCAGCAGCAGTTGTAGGAAATACTTTTGCTGGACGAGGTGGATAATCCTAGACTGTTCATCGATGGGGTGGAGCGTCCACTGGAGATTGTGCTGTCCACATCCATCAGGGTGCTGCTTATACTAGAAATTCAAAACAAAAGTCCATTACTGCCAGTCACTTTACACCTCAGACTACCGAAGTTTATAGACCTATGGTTCTGTCAAAAAGCACCAAGACAGCAGCAGGCTCTACTCAGAGCGCCATTATAATACCACTAGAGAAGATTCACAGCCAACACATACCCATTAGCAGCCAGCAGAGCTTACAACCAACATTTTCATTAAGCAAAGCTTAGAACCAGCACACTATTAGCCAGCAGAGATTATAGCCAACATTTTAGCAATCATAGCTTAGAGCCAACTCATTATTAGCCAGAAGGGCTTAGAACCAAACACATTAGCCAGAAGGGCTTAGAACCAACACATTATTAGCCAACACCGCTTAGAACCAACATATTAGCCATCATGGCTTAGAGCCAACTCATTATTAGCCAGAAGGGCTTAGAACCAACACATTATTAGCCAGAAGGGCTTAGAACCAACACATTATTAGCCAGAAGGGCTTAGAACCAACACATTATTAGCCAGAAGGGCTTAGAACCAACACATTATTAGCCAGAAGGGCTTAGAACCAACACATTAGCCAGAAGGGCTTAGAACCAACACATTAGCCAGAAGGGCTTAGAACCAACACATTATTAGCCAACACCGCTTAGAACCAACATATTAGCAATCATAGCTTAGAACCAACTCATTATTAGCCAGAAGGGCTTAGAACCAACTAATTTTTTAGCCAACATAGCTTAGACCCAACACATTTTAAGCCAAGAGGGGTTAGAACCAACACAATATAAACCAGAAAGGCTTGGAACCAACACATTATTAGCCAGAAGGGCTTAGCACCAACAGTACAGTGATCTCTTAGCACATCCTTCAATCAACAGCTATTACAAATTTATTGGTAGAACAGCTCAGCACTAAAAGTCTCATGGTGCTCACGCATGCCTAGTTTTGCTCATAAGATTTTTCCCCATCGAAATCTGTACTAATGAGACGAAAATCGGACGTGTTTTGACGGTCGACAAAAATTATATAGCCTGCACACCAGGATTTTTTCGGCCCGAAAAGTCGGAGTCGGTTGTCGGAAGCACCATACTAACAAGCCGAAAATCGGCAGATCGGTCGTCGAACGAAATTTCCCGGCCAAATTTCTACTCAGGCTTTACCTTAGGATGAAGCCCTTAAGAGGCACGCTGTCACCGCTGAAGGCACTTCCACCTTTCTCCTGGTCTTCCTTCTGGGTTCGTGGACTCCGGCTGTATGATTGGCCCAGAGCCACGATGACGTCACTCCCGGACATGGGTGCAGGAGCCGCTGTTCACGACACAGGACTCTAAAGGAACGGCACAGTATGCAGTTGCTTCAGAGCACATGTGGCGGTGACGTCACCGGCTGCATCAAAAGTAAATATCTCTTAAACGCTGTACGTTTAGGAGATATTTACTGTACCTATAGGTAAGCCTTACCTATAGGTAAAAGTCATGCATGGGAGTTCACTCCCAATTTAAGGGGCAGCCGGACCATTGTAAGCTAGAATTGAGCAGCCTGCTATTCTACCTCCATCCTAACAAACTTATTGCCTGGCTCTCCTGCTGTCCCCTCTTACGCCAATGATTTGAGTCACAGACTTGGAACAGATATACAGATAACCTCACCAGTTTTCAACTGTCCAAGGTTTGAACACTTGAATGAAAAGAAGAAAATATCAAAAAGTGACCTTTCCTATTCTTTGTCCCAAACTTATCTCAATACTTTAATTGCAGTTGAATGATCTCAAAAACCCTGGAGGTCATGCCTATGTCAACATAATCCTAAAGGCTCTAGAGAGGGTAGACAATAGGAATCTGGATCACTATAGCCTCCTGTTCTATCAATACGCTTATGCTTGAATCGGCCTTTAAATTTGTCTCCAGGTGGTATATAGTCCCAACACGTTTAGCATACCTTTTTGCCCCGACTCTTCCAATACCTGCATTCTTGGCTGCTCTCTCCCAGGGGACGTACTTCACACATGGTGGTCATGCACTATGCTTTCTAGATTTTGGACGAAGTTCCTGAAAAACTGTTGCAAACGTTAACCTGCCCCTTTCCCAGAGACCCGTGGCATGTCCTTTTGCATTTGAAACCTCCAGACTTCACAAAACCCCAATTTAAATGGGCCATCTATGTTCTACTAGTGGCAAAACAAACTATTGCGAAAGCTTGGAAGCAACAGTTTTCTTCCTTGGCGGAACTTCCTTGTCGCTTAGACCATTTTTTATCAATGAAAAGCATACTAGTATTCTCCTAGATACACACAAGAAATTCCAAAACACTTAGGCTCCATGATTAATTTTGGTATCAAATTTCCATTTAGTTTTAAGCTGGCCATACATTAAATTTTCCTATTCAATTTCCTTTAGATTTACCTTCAACTACGTAGCGCAAGGGCCTGACTGACTGCATATGAATTGAAAGTATTTAGGTTGACCTCATATTACATGGTTTTGGTAAATCTAAAGCAAAATTGTACAAGAAAATTGTATAATGAATAGCCAGCCTAATGCCTCGTACACACGTACCGATCGTCGGCCGAACGATCGGCCGTCTTTTGTCCAGGGCTGTCGTGTCTGTTGAAAACTGCAAAAGACTGCACACGAATTTTGTCGGCCAACAACAGCCGACTGCAGAAGTGATGTCATGTGATGGTTAACTTTCCATGTCTTTTTTCTTTTCTGAGCATGCCCAGTCTTGCAAATCTGCTGTCTGTCGGCCGAAATCTGTACTGACTGACGAACAATCGGCCGTTCTGGTGTTGGCCAACAAAAATTTTAATGCTTGCACGACAGATTCTGTTCGGCCGAAAATGCGCTGTCAGAAGCATCATACTAACAAGCCTACAATCGGCCGATCGGTCGTCGGCCGAATATTTACGGCCGACAATCGGTACGTGTGTACGGGGCATTAATCAGTCTTTTGACTAAGATGCCATTTTAGTTTTAGTCATCTGCAATAGTTTTAGTCATATTTAGTCAACTAAAATCTGCAATACATTTTAGTTAACCAATTAAGGACTGGAAGGTTTTACCCCCTTAATAACCAGGCCATTTTTTTTTTCGATATGGCACTGTGTTACTTTAACTGACAATTGCAGGGTCGTGCGACGCTGTACCCAAATAAAATTGAGGTATTTTTTTCCAACATATAGATTTCTTTTGGTGGTATTTCATCATCTCTGCATTTTTTTTTTTTTACGCTATAAACAAAAAGAGCGACAATTCTGAAAAATAAAAAACAATATTTTTTTACTTTCTGCTATAAAACATTCCCAATAATAAAAAAAAAAAAATCAATTTTTTTCATCAATTTAGGCCAATAAGTATTATGCTACATATTTCTGGTAAAAAAAAACCCCAATTAGTGTATATTGATTGGTTTACGTTATCGTGTCTACAAATTAGTGGAAAGATTTATGTCATTTTTTATTTTTACTAGTAATGGTGGCAATCAGTGATTTTTAGTGGGACTGACATTACTACAGTATCCAGTGCAAAAAATATGCACTGTTACTGTGACTCTGGCAGGGGGTTAACACCAGGGGCGATGAAAGGGTTAAATGTGTGTCTAGGGGATGCTTTTTAACTGTGTGGGGGATTTACTTCCTGGATGAACACAGAGACCTGTGTTCCTAAATAGGAGGAACACCGGATCCCTGTGTTCATCAATGACAGAACATTGGTCTGCCGTGTTTACATCGGCAGACCGCCGTTCTGTCTCCATGGGGAGCGATCGTGAGTGCCCGGCGCACATCGCAAGCGCTCCCACCATTTGTACATGTACGTTGTTTCGCGTAACAGAGCTGACCTGCTGCAGTATAACTACGGCGGCTTGTCGACAAGTGATAAAATTGTAATCCATTATTTAAGCATTTCTCTAGAATTTACAAGCTCGTATTCCTGGAGAAAAAAAAATATATATACATTGATTATGGTATTAAGGTTTGAACAAATTATACAGACACTCTGGACAGTGGTCTGAGGACGCCTATAATGCTGCACAGTGTTCTGGGCAGTCTGAGAAGGCCTGCAATGTACAGTGCTCTGGACAGTCCTCTAAGGCAGTGGTTCTCAACTCCGGTCCTCGGGACCCACCAACAGGCCAGGTTTGCAAGATAACTAAATTACATCACAGGTGATCTAATTTGCTGCTCAGTGATTGCAGTATTCTAGTCTGCATCCCCCAAGGTAATACTTAAAATCTGGCCTGTTAGTGGGTCCCGAGGACCGGAATTGAGAACCACTGCTCTAAGGAGGCCTGTAATGCTACACAGTGCTCTGGGCGGACTAAGGCGGCCTGTAATGCTGCATAGTGCTCTGGGCGGACTAAGGCGGCCTGTAATGCTGCATAGTGCTCTGGACGGTGGTCTGAGAGGTCTATAATGGACTGTGCTCTGCAACGGTGGTCTGAGGAGGCTTGTAATGCTACACAGTGCTCTGGGCCGTCAGTAATGCACATGGCTTTGGACGAAAGTTCACGTGGGTAAACGTCCCCCCCTCACATTTTCGTTCGCTGACTAAAATGGAATTGATTTTCGTCATAGTTTGTCAATTGGCGAAAATGTGGGGTAATTTTAGTCACTGGAAATATGCTGCTGACAAAATTATGACATTGTTTTCATCAATGAAATGAACACTGCAGTGGATACAATACGCCAACTCCTCCACGTCCCCCAAATGCTATGCACTGCTAAAAGGCACGGAATCCCCTTGGTTTCTGGCCGGAGGGTCCCTGAAGTCCTTTTGCTCTACCCTTATTTCCTCTGTTCTCTCCCCCACCCCCTTTATTTTTCTTCTCTCTGTCCCCTGTTCTGGGATGCTGACTACTACGTCTCTTAACTATTCTCTGTGCAAGGCCCGACTCTCATACCTACTTTGAGAGTGTCCCCCGGTTTACAGCCTTTATACATTTGCCCTCCTTCCCTTTCCCCCTGCCTATCCTTGTAACTCATATGTGTATTGTTACTGTAAACCTAACTTATGCAATACTTATTGATCTGTATCATCATAACCGTTACGCTTTTCCATGGCGCACAGCTGCACTCGGTACCTTTTTACAATGTTGATTACATTTAAACATTTGTACAGGTCATACCTTGTATCTTCCAAAACTTTAAAAAGACCTGTTGAAAGTGAAAAAGTGACCTTTATGTTTTTGTCCCAAACTCCACATCATAGCTTTCCCCGGTACATCCATATCAGTCACTGTAAATGTGACCCCACACGTCATCCGATGATGTCACATTAGATACATGTCATAGGACTGGTTATGGTATAAGTGGTGGCCAAATTGTACAATTTCAGAAGGTTATTTTAAAGCCCATTCAGGTCTTAACCAGTGTTAATTTTGTCAACGAAAACATTTGTCAACATTTTCGTCAGCGGCCTTTTTACAGTGAGGAGAATGAAACGAAAAGTACACCACATTTTCGTTCACTGACGAAAATCAAATCTGTTTTGATTAACAAACAAAACAAAAATTTGAGGCAGGGACATTTATC
Organism: Pelophylax lessonae; assembly: GCF_965119305.1. Classification (NCBI taxonomy): domain Eukaryota; kingdom Metazoa; phylum Chordata; class Amphibia; order Anura; family Ranidae; genus Pelophylax; species Pelophylax lessonae. The sequence goes on along the minus strand of NC_138771.1, from coordinate 484,364,373 downwards.
CTTGTTAACTTCCAGTTTCCATGGAGCTCTGCCTGCTTCCGCTCCCAGCAAACAAGCGGCTCGAGTCCGTAGCGCGCTTCACTTAGCAGCACTGTGCAACCAGCAATACATGCCTCAGAGTCCTCGGACGACTGTCCAGAGAGCACTGTGCATTACATGCCATTTCTCCAACCTGAAACCACCACCCAGCACTGTGCAGCATTACAGACCCCTCAGAGTAAGACCACCATTCCGGAGCACTGAATTACAGACCACCATCCAGAGCACTGTGCAGCATTATAGGTCTCTCATACATGATTCAGAGCACTGTGCAGCATTACAGTCACCATCCAGAGAGCACTGCACAGCATTACAGGCCTCCTCAGATACTGTCCAGAGCACTGTGTAGCATTACAGGCCTTCTCAGAGCACTGCAGCATTACTAGCCTCTCAGACCATTGTCCAGAGCACTGTGCAGCATTACAGCCACCATTCAGAGCACTGTGCAGCATTACAGGTCTCCTCAGACCACTGGAAACGTACTGGAGATTTTAGTCGACTAAATACGACTAAAAACAATTGCAGATGACTAAAGTAGGACTAAAACTAAAATGGCATTTTGGTTAAAATACTAAGACTAAAACAAAATCGAAATTTGCTGCCAAAATTAAACACTGGTCTTAACACATGTTTTACCATGCATGATTGCAGCACATGGGAGGGCAATGGTGGAAAGGCTTGGAATGACGTAACAGACAGGAAGGGAGGTGAAATCTTTTAAAATGTGGACACATTTTAAGTAAAACTTTGGTGGGGGGTATTTTAAAAATAAGTGTACTAAAAATACTGTTCTCTCTTAAAGCAGTGGTCTCCAAACTGCTGCCCTTTGCTAGCCTTTATTCGGGCCTTGGGGCACCATTTCTCCCACTGACATTAACAGTGGGGCATAATTCCTGCCACTGACACCAACAATTGGGCACTATTCCTCCCACTGACACCAATGATGGGCTACTATTCCTCTCAATGACACCAATGATGGGGCACTATTCCCCCCTCCGACACCAATAATGGGGCATTTTTTACCAATGTCAAGACGTTTTCTACTCTGACTGGCCCCAGTCCGGCCCCTCTAAAGGATAGTAAACTGGCTCTTTGTTTAGAACATTTGGAGACCCCTGTCTTAAAGGATAAAGTAAGCATCAGTAACATGCTACACCTGTATTTAGGGTGTAACATGTTGCAATGCAGCACCCTGCCAACCCCCTGTGACAATGGGTGGGAGTTCCTCTACCCTGCAGCGGGTGTCACATTTTAAAACTGGCACGGCTGTGATCCACTCAAACAGCCACATCATTCTGTCACAGAGATCTGTGAAAGAATAAACTACAAGTTCCGTCAGCCACCCCAGCACACAAACGGTGCAGTTTTAATGGACTGCTTGTGTCCTGATCAGCACGGTCATAGCCCATTCACTGTTCCTGCAGCTCTGAAACTGACAGCCCGTACAGAGGTGTGAGCAAAGCTGCAGGAGCCTGCCATTGCACCTGTGATTTCCTGATCGCGGGTGAAATTCTCTGCAAGCTCCCGAGGAAAAATAAATATATGTGCATTTTCTTTTACCCCAAAACACGTGCATTTATTAATACTTAAAAAATAAAAACACAAACGTGAACGTCTCCTTTACATTACAGGGAACAGTATAGATAAAGTGTACACACGTTCACACACCATCAGGTTCTCACAAACACAACTGGCCTCAAACTGCACCAATAAAAAGGCTGCCATTCAGGATGAACAGCCAACGATCACATTAGGGGAAATCATGTGATCTCACAGAGGAAGCCCTGGATTTCTGGCTCGCGTTAAAACGTTGAAACACAATAGAACAGTGGTTAGTAGTAGTTAGCCATATGAGACTAACTAGTACTAGTTATACCACTGTCCCCTGTTCACAGACATCAGATTGAGAGGTTTTATCCCTGGATGTCATATGTACATTACCCCAAGGGGAAAGCTTGTTGAGGTCAGTGGTGGTATGACCAGTAAAGTACACATACGTACAGTATAAAAGGTACTTACCCACACCACCATTGCAACTTACCAGAGAGCTCTGTAATCATATGTTTACCTGCCTTTACCATTCTACCCCGCTTGTGTTTACCTAATCAAGCCATCATCGCCACTGACAATGAACGGCTGACCCAGATTACGCAGCTTGCTGCTGTCCAGCACGGCCCAGGCGCCTCTTCCTTTCTGCTCGGCTGCAGCACATTCCACCACTAAACTGACCCTGCAACATGGAAAGAGAGAGGCTATTTCCTTCACTCTCCAAGCCAATTGAGAAGGCACACAACCTGCCACATCTGCCATAATACTACTGGTGCTGTGCCCATTACCAGACTACCGCTTCTACTATTTAGAAGCAGAACATGGCAGAGTTGTGCCAATCCACCCATAATTCTATATCAGGAGGAGAGACATGACAATGACAGCTCACATTCATGCTGTAGTGCTGGTTGTGGTAGTGGTGGCCAAATTATACCATTCCTGCAGGCTCTTTAAGGGCCCATTCACAGTTATGCCTGGTCATAATGCATGTTTTATCGTGCATGATCATGGCACATGGTAGGTTTTCCATGCATCACTGTGCCCGGCAGTCCAATTCATTTCAATTGGGAGCATTGGCTGTGTCTGTGCAGCCGCTGCATGGCAATTGAAATGAATGGGACTGCAGAAAGCTGGGTGCATACTGTTAGGAACCAGCTTGACTGCTTTTGTTATGTTTGGTTGAGATGGATGTACTTACTACAGTACTTTAATGAGATCCCTGATGCTTAACTATGTCGTCAATGGATTCAATAGTGCCCCCCCATGTCTACATCTTAGTCCCTGTCTGAAGTTTAGGCTTTTATGCAGTATTCGGTCCTGCTAAAGTGATCTTGATATTTCACAACCACACCTTGTTATGTTTTTATGATATAACAGATTTTAAGGTGCTCATTCCCTTTACATCCATGTTCTTCCAAGGATGATTAATACCTGGCGTTTGATTATTAGGTGTACCCCCATTGTGATCATAGTTTTTTTTCCCCCACCATCTGTTCGATATAGTCCTGTACGGTACATTTTATATGGGAGGATGGTAACTAGAATTTGCACGATATACCCTATCTGGGTATGTCCTTTTTTTACAGGTTAGACTTTGACAAGTATATCAATTGATGTACTTTATTTGGTCTAAGGGCACAATCTGTTGATATGCAATCTAGCCTGCCTTATTGAATACTGTCAGGACTTGTATTACAAATGTTGACTTTTTTTTTTTTTGTATTGTCTTGTACAAAATTTCAATCAACAGTGATTATACAAAAAATAAATCAATAGAACTGCTTGCACAGGGATACAAAGAAAACCTGCGCATCCCAATGCAGGCAAACGTGGCCCTCGCACGGGCGTACACTATAGCACGTCCGTGTGAATGAGGCCGAATGATTACCTTATCACTTCAACCTCAAGCTGACAAAAATAGCACTGCACCATGCTTCAACAAGAAGTGGCACCAACACTGTCTTCATGCAGTTTGTGTGCTGTAACCATATGTAACGTAAGACTCAATGACACAAATTTGCAGGATAAGAAGCATGCGTGTATCAATGTTCCACAAAGTACAAAAGTAAATTAAAAAAATAAAAACTCCCAGATCTAATGCACCAAGTGCAAAATTTGTTTTTAAAAATCAGGCTGTTCACGGGGATACTGTACTGATAAAGTTGCCCAGATTTGTAAAAGTTTATATATACTACTGTGTAAAGGTTTTAGGCAGGTGTGAAAAAAGCTGTAAATTAAGAATGCTTTTCAGAAATAGAAGTTTTAGTTTATTTTTATCAATTCGCAAAATGGAAGAGAAATTCAAATCAAATATTTGGTGTGAGTACCCCTTGCTTTTGAAACAGCATCAATTCTTCAATTAATCTAGGTTCACTTGCACACCTTTTTATTTTTAAAGGAACTCGGCAGATAGTTCTCCAAGTTGTTTGGAAAAACCTAACCACAGATCTTCTGTGGATGTACTAGACCGTCTCAAATTCGTCTGTCTCTTCATGTAATCCCAGACAGACTCCATGATATTGAGACCAGGACTCTGTGGGGGCCAAACAATCACTTACAGGACTCCTTGTTGTTCTTTACGCTGAAAATAGTCCTTAATGACATTGGATTTATGTTTGGGGTCATTGCAGAAAATAAAATTTGGGGCCAATTGCAGGCCTCCCTGATGGTATGGCATGATGGACAAGGGTCTGTCTGTATTTCTCAGCATTGGGGACACCAAATCTCCAACTCCATTTGCAGAAAATGCAGCCCTAAACTTGCAAGGAATATTCGACAACAGTGAAGACTGCTTGTACCACTCTCCAGCTATTTAGCAAACTGCCTTCTGCTGCAGGCACATATTTCAAAATTTGACTCATCAGTCCACTTTACCTTCTGCCATGTTTGTGCACCCCCAGTTCCTATGTTTTCATGCAAAGTTGAGTCTTATTTTAAATGGCTTTTTGGCCACGATTCTTGCACAAAGACCAGTTCTGGCTAGAATTCTCTAGACAGTATATGGGTCTCACTGGTTTCTGCCAGTTCAGAGCTGGTGGGTACTGTGGACATCTTCTGATGTTAAAGGGAAGTAAGCATGATGTGTTATCTGCTACATTAAGTTTCCTTGGCAAACCACTGCATCTACGGTCCTCAACGTTGCCTGATCAATTGTCTCCTCAATGCTGAGAAATACAGGCAGATACTTATCAATCATGCCATATCATCAGGGAGGCATGTGACTGGCCCCAAATTTATTCTGCAGCAGAACAACAACCTCAAACATACAATCAACGTCATTAGGAACTATCTTTATCATAAAGAACAAGGAGCCTTAGAAGTGATGGTTTGGCCCCACAAAGCCCCGGTCTCAATATCATGGAGTCTGTCTGGGATTACTTGGAGACAGATGGCTTTGAGGCAGCCTACATACACAGAAGATCTGTGGTTAGTTCCCCGAAGATGTTTGCAACAACCTATCTGCGAGTTCCTTCAAAAACAGTGTGCAAGTGTACCTAGAAGAATTGATGCTGGTTTGAAGCCAAAAGGGTAATCACACCAAATATCAGTTTACCTACCTTGCATTTTGTAAATTGATTTAAACAAACCGTAAAATCCATTTCTCTGATGTTCATTGACAGACACAGCCCGATTCTTAACCATTAGGTTAGACGACCCCGTATAGGAGTAGTACACTAGGCAGGAAAAAGCTTGACTGCGCCACCTATAGGCAGTCCCAGGGGGTACACACCCACACTCAGCTATAGGCACTAAGTTTTGTTACAAGCAGTGTACAAAGAAAACCAACTCCACACAGGGGTGGGTGCTGTGTTCGTCAATGACCATCAGAAAAAAATGGATTTTTAAGTCAAAAATCCAATTTTCTCTTTCGTTCATTGACGGACACAGCTCCTTATTCTTCTTAACCATTAGGACGTCCCAAAGCAGTGTTAAACATGAGGGGTGGGAAAACAGCAGAAAAAAAATTCCACCATAGCCAACCAGGTAACCTGGAGCTCAACCAAAACAACTGGAACTCATCTGAAAAAAAATAAAAAAAAATACAGCCTTAGATGACCGGGTCCTCTTAACAGCAGCCTGCAAAAACTTGCGGCCAAAAGAAGCATCCTCAGATGCCAACACATCCACTTTATAAAACTTTGTAAAAGTGTGCACAAATGACCGCCTTGCAAACCTGCATCACTGAAGCCTGATGACGGAAGGCCCAGGAGGCACTAAGCGCCCTAGTAGAGTGTGCCTTAACAGGGAAAGGAGGAACCTGACCGCTTATTGAATAGGCCTGAATCACTGTCTGTCTGATCCATCTGGAAATGGTCGTAGCAGAGATGGTAAAACCCTTTTTGAGGTCCAACCGTGAGTACAAATAGCGAGTTTGACTTCCTTAAAGACTCAGTAGCTGCCAGGTACACTGATTGCTCTGCATTCCCTTGATGTGGTTCTAGCAATTTCCTTAGGATGTTTAAGCCTGGGACATAGGGAAGGCAACACAATGTCCTCATTTAAATGGAAATCAGAGACGACCTTTGGAAGAAACAACTGACAGGGACAAAGAACCACCTTAGCACTGTAAACCAACGGGTTATGGTGGACAAGACCAACGCCGTCCGCTTCGACACCCTGCATGCAGAAGTAATAGCCACCTAAAAAGGCCACCTTCTGGGACAACGTACGTAAGCAGGGGAAACTCCCAATATTTTCTAAGGGAGATTCCTGGATAACTGACACCACCAATTTGAGGACCCACGGCAGTAATGGAGACCGCACTGGAGGAACCAAGTGTCGAACTCCCTGGATAAAGGTACGCACCAAGGAAAGTGTGGCCAATGGCCGTTGAAAGAAAAACAGCCAAGGCCGAAACCTGGTCCTTGATGCTACTCAAGGCACAGGTGCTGCTCAACCCCCCCATTGGAGGAAAGCCAAGATCAAAGTCACAAAGGAGTGAGGGAGAACCCCAAAAAGACTCACACCACACAACGTACGCCTTCCAAATACGATGGTAGATCTTCCCAGAGGTAGATTTTTTTAACCTTTAACAGAGTAGGAATCACTGATTCAGACAAACTTCTATCCTTCAGCACCTGGCTTTCAAAAGCCAAGCCATTAAAACCAGCAACTGTAAAGCAGGATGGAAAATTGGTCATTGAGACAGCAGATCTTCCCTGAGAGGAAGTCTCCAAGGAGTATCGGCGACCAGCCGTACCAGATCGGCGCACCAAGACCGGCGAGGCCAGTCAGGAGCCACCAGAAAGACCGGAAACCCTTGCGGCCTTGATCCTGCAGAGGAGTCTTGGTAGAAGTTTGAGAGGGGGAAAGGCATAAATCAGAAGATACCGATGCCAAGGAGCCACTATTGCATCTGCCAGAGGAAAAAGAATTGCCAGGACCAGCAATTCCAGCAACTAGGAACTAGGTCATTACTCCGGACTAGGCAGAAAAAAAAAAAAAAAAAAACAGTGCTTACAGCTGAGTGTGGGTGTATACCCCCTGGGACTGCCCATAAGCGTAGTCAAGCTTTTTCCTGCCTACCGTCCTACTCCTGTAGGGGGCAGTATAACCCAATGGTTAAGAAGAATCAGGAGCTGTGTCTGTCAATGGACGAGAGAAAACTGGATTTTTGTCTTACCATAAAATCCTTTTCTCTAATGTTCGTTGACGGACACAGCTCCATATCTTCGACAGATGGGTTATGCTGCTCTTTCTAGGAGTAGGACACTAGGCGGAAAAAGGGTTAAAGCTTAACTACGCCTATAGGGCAGTCCCAGGTGGTATACTCCCGCTTACTGCTCTAGGATCTCAGTTTTGTAACAAGCAGTGTCAGAAGAATACATGCCCCAACTCCACAGAGGGGTGGGTGCTGTGTCCATCAATGAACATCAGAGAAAAGGATTTTAAAGTAAGACAAAATTGCATTGTTGCCTTACTGTAAAATATTTTTCTCTAAGGTTCACTGACGGACACAGCTCCATGTCTTCAGACCGTTGGGCTTTATGCTGCTCTCTCTTCAGGAGTAGAACTAGATGGAAACCTTTTTGGTTACGCCCCTGGGGCAGTCCCAGAGGGCATACCATCACTTCCTGCTATAGGACTCCAGTTTGTAACAAGCAATGTCAGAAGGACATAGAACACAACCCAACAGAGGGCGGGTGCTGGGTCAGTCAGTGAACATCCGAGAAAAGTATTTTACGTTAAGACAAAACTGTGTTTTTGTCGTACCGTAAAATCCTTTTCTCTGAAGTTTGTTGACAGACACAGCTCCATATATTCTTTGACCCATGAGATGTCCAAAAGCAGTGTCAACATGAGGAATGGGAAGAACATAGCAATATACTTGCCAAAGGCTAGACGTAGCCAACCAGGTAAAATAGGAGCTCAACCAGGAACTGGAGCTCACCTGACAAAAAAAGTACACCCTCAAAGAGGACTAATCCTCTCCAACAGCCCCTTGCAGCCAAAAGGAAGCATCCGCAGATGTCAACACACCCGCCTTATAAAATTTTGTGTAAATGTGCGCGGACGACCATGTGGCCGCCTTGCAAAACTTCACCACTGATGCCTGATGACAAAGTCCCAAAAGGCACTAAGCGCCCATGAGAAATGCGCCATAACAGGGAAAAGAGGATCCTGACCCTTAATGGAATAGGCCTGCACCACCGCCTGCCTATCCAACTGGAAATGGTTGCAGCAGACGCAGTCAGCCCCTAACAGGGTCCATTTGTAAGGACAAATAGGGAATCCGAGTTTCAGGACGACTCAGTTGTCGCCAGGTACACCCCGATTGCCCGCGCCACATCCAAAGAATGTAAGGAAAGCTCTTTAGGGTGCTTAGGCTTTTATGTAAATGGTACCCAGAAACGACTTTAGGAAGGAGCGACTGGCAGAGCCAAAGCACCACTTTATCTCCGTGAACCACCAAGGTGAAGGACAAGACCAGCTGCCAGCTCCGACACCCTACATGCAGAAAAAATAGCTACCAAGACGCATACCTTCTGGGACATGTAAGCAGAGGAATCTGGTGAATATTTTCCAACAGCAGTTAATGAAGAACTGACCGCACCAAGTGGATATCCCACAAGTGCAATTGAGACCACACGGGGGAGCCAAGTGGCGAACCCCACGAAGAAATTTGAGAACCACAGAAAACTTAGCCAAAGGACGATGAAAGAAAACCGCTAAGGCCGAACCTGGCCCTCGGTGGTACCAGAGGCCAGACGCTGCTCCACACCTCATTGGAGGAAAGCCAAACTCTGGGTCACCGAAAAGAAGCAGTGGTGAATCCCAAGAAATTCACATCCGCAAAGTACGCTCTTCAAACGCGATGGCAAATCTACCTAGAAGTAGATCTACTAGCTTATAGCAGCGTTGGAATTCAGACAACCCCCTAGCCTTCAGCACCTGGCTTCTGACAGCCAAGCCTTTAAAGCCAGCAACTGTAAGGTAAGATGGAAGATGGGCCCTTGAGCCAACAGATCTCCTCTCTCTAAGAAGAAGTCTCCAAGGAGCATCAGAGACCAACCGTATCAGATCTGCGTACCAAGACCGGCTAGGCCAGTCTGGAGCCACTAGGATGGCCATAATCCCTTCTGCCTTGAGCCTATGCAGGAGTCTTGGCAGACGTTCTAGAAGAGGAAAGACATATATCAGACGATACTGAACCCAAAGGAGCCACCAGTGCGTCTGTGGCATCGGCCAGAGGATCCCGAGACCGTGCCACAAACCCAACCACCTTCCTGTTGAGATGAAAGGCCAACCGGAACACCGCGGGAGTTCCCCACCAGAGACACAACTGATGAAATGCCTCCGGAGGAAATGTTCAGTATATCGATCGGTAGTCTAGATTCTTCCAGAGTCCAGACCCCCCTAGTTGGTTTTTTGAATGTATATGGTTACCTCATGTTCGGAGGATCCTGTTTGTTTCTCTGTTTTAGTTTTGTATATGTTTTCTCGCTTAAAACTTTAATAAAAAGAATTTAAAAAAAAAAAAAAAAAAAGAAGGCTCAAAGCAGCCACAGAAAACTTGTGATGGACCAAAGTCTCGCTCTCCCGTCAAAAAGATCTTTTAAAAACCGGAGACTCCTCCACTGGAAATGGGGCAGAATTATTCAGCCTGGAGACTAGAGAGTCCACCACAGGTGGAACTGCCCATGTACTCAACAGACTCTTCAAGGGATACAGTCTATCGAAACGCTTAGGCACCGCCATATTGCGTTTAGAACAACTCCACTGACTCACGACGAATACCTTTTGCCGCTTTAGATCTTCAGGCCCCAAGGGGACCGGCACCTCTGACACAGCAGCAGCAGCTGCATTCCCCATGTTTAAAGTTTTCCTGCACTAATAAAATCAGTGCATCCACCAGCGCCCTTGCAGTATAAGAGGAATCATCCTCCCCATCAGAGCACTCGAAGTGCGTGAACGCAGACCCAGTAGAGTCGCTATATGCTAAGCTCACCCTGAACATAAGCAGGGGAGGTCGCTGACCACAGTCCCACAAGGAAATACCGGCTAAAGGTCCACAAAAGGTTCACCAATTAGACCTAAGGGTCGCCCGCCAAAGAGGACATAATAGGACAAGGCCCCCTAGAAAGGGGTTAGAGAGGGCCCGCCGTGACGCAGACACGCAGGCAGAGTACCCTCACACAATAATGGCTGTTTCACTTCGCTAAGAAAAATACAGCGCCCCCACGTTCAAGGGGGGCGCCAGGCAGACCACATGTCCACCCCCCTGAGGGGGTCACCCGTCCGCTGCTCCATCAACTTGGTCAGAAGCCCGAACAGCCTGGTTATCAGCTCGGATAGCCTGGCCAACAGCTCAGACAGCCAGCCGTGAGGAGGCCACAAAGCCGCGGCCTAAATTTGGGGACCAATCCGGCCGCGTGAGTCGCAAGTCTGCCGGCAGCTCTGATAGCTCGATCAGCCGCTTGTACAGCTCTGTTAGAAGCTTGGACAGCTTGGTCAGTCACCTGGACAGCCAGCTCCATTAGCTGCAAAGTCGCTGCCCCAACCTGGTCGCGCATCTGTCAGCAGCACTGTCCGCCATATCAGCAGCTCGGACAGCCTGGCCAGGCACTCGGTCAGCTGCGAGTAGACCACAAAGCCACGGCCTCAATTATTGGCCCGATGCGGCCTCATGAGGTGCACATCCATCAGTAGTACCGTCGGCTATATCATCAGCTCCGTCAGGCACTCGGACTGCCGCAAGTAGGTCGCAAAGCCACGGACTAAATTTTTGGCCCAGTCCAGCCACGTGAGGCCAAGACCCACTGATGAGACATCTGCTCCCCCCCCCCAGCCCAATAACCACCGCAGAGAACCCAGAGGACATCCCTGTTGCTCAAAGACCCCCATCCATGTGCAATCCGGACAGCTCGGTAAGCAACAACCACATCCACTCCCCCTTTATAGGAGCAAGTGGCGAAGACAGCTCCTACCTCACCCAGAGTGGGGGGGAGAGTGGGGGTAGGTTTGGGCCAAAAGACCACCGTGACTGTAGAGGGGCTGGGGGGAATGGAAGGGAACTCGGGGGTCTGACCACCCCAAGGAGGATGGTCTGACCCCCTTTTCCGCCTAGTGTCCTACTCCTAGGAAGAGCAGCATAACCCAACTGTCAAAGAAGATATGTAGCGGTGTCCGTCAATGAACAAAAGATAAATATATTTTCTCTATCGTTCATTGACAGACGCAGCTTCATATCTTCTTGACCCTTGGGTTATACTGCCCCCTACAGGAGTAGGACACTAGGCAGGAAAAAGCTTTACCACGCCTATGGGGCTGTCCCTGCAGGCATAACCCCACACACTCTGCTATAGCCCTCAGTTGGTTTCTGCCTAGTTTAGTAGTACCTAGTTCCCTGCTGGGACTTCAGTCTTAGCTGTCTAAATTTGGGAACCCCATTTTCTTTTATGATTGATTTATTTTAGTTCGAGTCCCTGGAGATCTACAAGCAACAGCCGGCTGGATTTCGGACTGGATATTCTAGATCCCTAAGGTCTCCCAGCCTGGCCAGCAGGTGTGAGCAGGTTATAGTCCAGCACTAGGTCTTGCAACGCCAGAGCCCAGATGGATGGGGACGAGCCTGCGAGTGGACCGTCTCGCCGGGACACGGAGGACCTGGGATGCTCTGAGTTGCAGTGTACCCACTGGCTGGCAGCACCCCCTCTTTTGGCTGCAAGGTTTTGCAGGCTGCTGTTTAAAAGAGGAAATGTTTTCTCTTTGGGGGGTTTGTTTTTTCTCTGGGTAAGCTCCAGTTGCTCCTGGTTGGCTATGTTTAGCCTTGGGAGGTTACTTTCTTTTTTGCGTTGTTTTTCCCACACCTCATGCAAAATACTGCTTTCCCAATGGCCAAGAAGATATGAAGCTGCGTCTGTCAATGAACGATAGAGAAAACTGGATTTTTTACCTACCTTAGAATCCTTCTCTCTGAAGTTAATTGACAGACGCAGCACCCGCCCCTCTGTGTGTGGAATGGGGTTGTGGTCTTCTAAAACACTGCTTGCAACAAAATGGAGGGCTATAGCAGAGTGTGTGGGGTTATGCCTGCAGGGACAGCCCCATAGGCGTGGTAAAGATTTTTCCTGCCTAGTGTCCTACTCCTGTAGGGGGCAGTATAACCTAAATGGTCAAGAAGATATGAAGCTGCGTCTGTCAATGAACTTCAGAGAAAAGGATTCCACGGTTAAGTAAAAAATCCAGTTTTTACAGTATTTTTGCTTTACAGCATTTCTTCAAACCTGCCTCAAACTTTTGCACTTTTAATATATACAGTATCTCACAAAAGTAAGTACACCCCTAAAAAAATTTTCACGTGGCAACACTGAAGAAATTATACTGCTACAATATAAAATAGTGAGTGTACAGCTTGTATAGGTGTAATCAGGCCTCGACAAATCCCGGGCGCCAGGTCGCATTTGCGACTAGAATTAGCGACCTGGCGCCTGGGGTGCCCTGCAGGATGTGTCCTGTCCCTTTTGCGCCCCCCACCTCCTCTTCGAGTTCACGGACTTCCGCGGCGTCCAAAAATTTAGTCCCCGGCTTTTCGGCCTTCTTCTGTGAGATGAGAAGCTAGGGGAACTGGCGCCCTCTTGTGGTGGCCGGGAGTAATGCATGTTCTCAATGCCAAAGAGGAGAAGAGAGGGAATTTTTTTAAGGCTTCATCTCTCTGTCCAGTTACCTTTGCTTAAAGGTAAGTGGACAGGGAGTGTGGTTATTATTTTATTTTTTAAATGTAAAAAAAATAAATAATAATTTTTTCTTTTTTTTTTTAATTATTAAAAAAAAAATAAATGTTTTTTTTTTTTTTTTTTTCAATTCTTATTAAAAAAAAATAAAATAATTATATATATATATATATATATATATATATATATATATATATATATATATATATATATATATATCTTTTTTTTTTTTTCCTCATCGCCGTGCCACAGCCAAAGGCCCCTTTCACACGGGCTGTCTGATCAGGTCCGCCTGTCAGTTTTTCAGGCAGACCTGATCGGACCGTTCAGTCTCCTCTATGGAGCAGTAATCTGCCGCCATCTGACCCTGCCCGCCAAAAACAGACGGATGGTGGTTCTATTTTCTATCCATCCCGTGGATCGGATCAGATGGCATCGGATGGAAAGAGACAGACAGTCTGTTTCCATCCAATTGCACTATAGAGGAGAGTGGGGTTCTAGTCCTATTTATGTGTAAATTTAGTATCCGTTTTATTAAATAAAGCTTGGTTGTTAGTTTAAAAAAAAAAAACAAAAAAAAAAAACTGGCTCCTAACTTTTTTAGCTGGCTCCTAGATTTCAGGCAAATTTGTCAAGCCCTGGGTGTAATTTTGCTGTCCCCCCAAAACAACACACAGCCATTAAAGCGGAGTTCCACCCATTTTTAATAGGTTGGAATACATAGATCTATGTAATCCCCTTTAAAACGGCTTTTACCAATGGAAACTTTTTTTTTTTTTTGCTAGTAAATACCTTAAGTTCTGCTTTATTCCTCCTCTCCTCACTTCCGGGTCTGATCGGCGATGACGTCATTCGGCGATTCGCAGTGTCTGCTGGGATGTATTCTATTCCAGAAATCTCGCAGTAGCTGAGCTGTAGTGAGCCGTGCCTGCCCCGCCTCCTCTCATTAAGTTGTATTGTATGAATGTATTAAGGCCGTTCTCTGCCCCGCCTCCTCTCATTGGTTGTATTGTATGAATGTATTAAGGCCGCTCTCTGCCCCGACTCCGCCCCACCTCCTCTCATTGAGTTGTATTCATACAATACAACTCAAAGAGAGGAGGCGGGGCGGAGGCGGGCAGAGAACGGCCTTAATACATTCATACAATACAACCAATGAGAGGAGGCGGGGCGGAGGCGGGGCAGAGAACGGCCTTAATACATTCATACAATACAACTTAATGAGAGGAGGCGGGGCGGAGGCGGGGCAGGCACGGCTCACTACAGCGAGATTTCTGGAATAGAATACATCCCAGCAGACACTGCGAATCGCCGAATTACGTCATCGCCGATCGGACCCGGAAGTGAGGAGAGGAGGAATAAAGCAGAAATTAAAGGTATTTACTAGAAAAAAAAAAAGTTTCCATTGGTAAAAGCCATTTTAAAGGGGATTACATAGATCTAAAGTTCCAAAAATGGGTGGAACTCCACTTTAATGTCTAAACCCCTGGCAACAAAAGTGAGTACACCCCTAAGTAAAATGTCCAAATTGGGCCCAATTAGCCATTTTCCCTTCCAGGTGTCATGTGACTCGTTAGTGTAACAAGGGTTCAGGTGTGAATAGGGAGCAGGTGTGTTAAATTATTGCTCTCTCTGGTTACTGGAAGGTCAAAATGGCACCTCATGGCAAAGAACTGGATGGCGAACCTTGGCACCCCAGATTTTTTGGAACTACATTTTTTCCATTGATGCTCATGCCCTCTGCATTGTAGTTGATCATGAGAAATGTAGTTCCAAAACATCTGGGGTGCCAGGGTTCGCCATTACTGGCCTTTTGTTGCCAGCGATTTAGACATTAACCACTTCTGGACCGGAAGGATTTGCCCCCTTAATGACCAGGCCATATTTTGCGATTCGGCGCTGCGTTACTTTAACGGACAATTGCGCGGTCGTGGGACTCTGTACCTAAATAAAATTGATGTCCTTTTTTTCCCCACAAATAGAGCTTTCTTTTGATGGTATTTGATCACCTGTGCGAATTTTATTTTTTTGCGCTATAAACAAACAAAAAAAGCGACAATTCTGAAAAAAAAAAAACAATATTTTTCACATTATGCTATATAACATTCCCCCCCCCAAAAAAAAAATAATAATTTAAAAATCAATTTTTTTTTAACATTTTAGGCCAATTATTTGTTTTCTGCTAAAAATATGCACTGTTACTGTAATAATGACACTGGCAGGGAAGGGGTTAACACTGTGGGTGATCAAGGGGTTACATGTGTACCTAGGGGCGTGTTTCTAACTGTGGGGGGGGCGTGGCTTGTGAAATGATCACAGAGACCTGTGTTCCTAAAATGAGGGATCACAGGAGCTCTATGATCATTCCAGGGAGAAGAATGGTCAGCTGTGTTTACAACAGCTGACTGTTCTCTCTCAGCGGGGAACGATCGCGGGTGTCAGGCGGCAATCGGAGCCACCTGTGCCATGCATCGGAGTCCCCGCTGACGAGTGGGGGTGGGACAGCGCCGCACGCCCCCTAGCTGTAGGCGTGCGACCGATGTATACCTATTTGGTTCGCGAAGGAGCGGCTGCCTGCCGCAATATAACTGCGGCGGGCGGTCAGCAACCGGTTAATGGCTGTGTGTTGAGTTATTTTGAGGGGACAGCAAATGTACACTGTTATACAAGCTGTACACTCACTACTTTACATTGTAGCAAAGTGTCATTTTTTCAGTGTTGTCACGTAGATATAATAAAGCATTTACAAAAATGTGAGGGGGTGTACTGACTTTTGTGAGATACTATAGATAGAACATCCATACTGTACACAAATCACAGGAGAATCAGATCAGGAAATAACTGAATAATGTTGCAGCAGCCGGTTTACACGCTGTCACAGCAGTTACATCACGATTACAGCAGGCCCAGGGGAATGCTGGGAGGGAAATGAAGGCAATAATACTTTACATGAGATCTACATTTTCTGTATATGTCGACGGCCCCCACTATACTGAAGGAGGTTGTATTCAAGTCACTATGGGGTAAATAACTAATGATAATCAGTTTATAGCTCACATTTCTTCATCTTTTCTCCACATTTACATGCAGGCCAAGCTGTCCAGCAAAAGTGACAGTTACTGGAATTGGAGCTATAAAACACAGTCAGGTATGGTATAAAAACACATTACAGCCACTCCACAAAATAGAACGTGTGCACATAGATCTATAAATTTGTATTTGGTTTAAAATACTTGTTGATCCTGCCAGTGACTCGGACCCTGTTTTGCAATGGCAATGATCCTAAAGTGGAATTCGAGGCTATATCTCACTCTACCTCCGTGCTCCCAACACCTATGCTGATTAACCTGTGTAAGAAAACAGATACCTGTAGAGCTGCATGATCATTTTTGAATCATTAAAAAAAATTGCAATCTCGATTCACCTCCCCTCTCACGATCTTAAAGGGAAATGCCAGTCAAAATAGAAATTTTTCCTAACAGTATGTTAAATGGCTTTATCTTTGATATTATTCATTTTCTGGCTAGCTGCTTGTGTAGCTTAGAAATTCTTATCTAAGCTGACAAACAGCGTCTTCCTGTTCTCCACCGACAACGCTATCTCCCTTTATCTGAATTTGATAAGTTGTCTTTCACTTCCTGAAAAGGTTGTCATTCTTTCTTAGATAGACATGCCTAGACCTGCCCATCCCTCCTATAGTTTACAGAACATGATCGCATGTCTTCATAGCCTCATTTAGGCTAGCAGCTTCTCGAGAGATCAAAAGAGAGAGAGGGGTCATGTGACCGGCGCAATATATGAAAGAAATAAGGTACAGGGGGAACATTTTTGAAAGTTTGGAATGATACAGATCGATTTTTATTGCTCATTACAGGTGAGTTTTCAGCTCCATTTCCACTAGTGCGACTTGTCATGCAACTTTCAAGGGCGCTGATTATCAAAGTCGCATAGATGGGAACGAGTGCCACTGAAATCATTGGGCTGTGACTTGTCATGTGACTATGTCCAAAGTCGCATCACAAGTCACACGTAGAAACTGAGCTTTAGTCTACGTTGCCACTATTGCGATTTAGAGTGCAAATTTGATCCAACTTTACACTCTCTGGATCAAAGTCGCATCAAAGTAGTGCAGGTACCTTTTCAAAGTCGCATAGATGGGAACGGGTGCCATTGAAATAAATGGGCTGTGACAACTCGCACTAGTGGAAACGTAGATAGTGTGGTGCCTGTACAGTACTATGATCATTATAGACTGAGCTGAGACCCCACAGTAATTCCAGCTACACTGACAGTTCGCCCCTCTGTCCAGCTACCTTCTATTGTAGTCTTTATTCAAAGCCCAGCACAGCTTTACTGTATATGTGCACCTTCCCCCCCCCCCCCCAGTGCCCTGTGTGAATTGGTCTCCATTTCTTCATTTTCTCATGAATTTAACTGATAAAAGAACACTGGGCGGGGACCCATGATCAGCTCCTTTCATTCTGTATACACCCACTGGCTACACAAGAACAGTGCCCCTCCCTGGAAGTGATGTCACTAGCTTTCAGTAGCCACACCCACTTGCTGCTCTCGTCGGTTTGCCTGGGGGAGTCACACTGCCGCAGTAAATACACGGTGTGTGGTCGGCAACCCGTTAATTTTTTAAAAATGAAACCGTAAAGTTAGTCCAATTTTGTGATGCCAAGAATCATGATCTTTTCTCTAAGCAAAAAAATTGTGATTCTCATTTTATCCAGAATCATGCAGCTCTAGGTACCTAGTAACCTCTTTTCTAGGATGTCTCCCAGGGCAGCATCTGAGAGATGGGGCTCCTCCCACCTACAAACAGGAAACACAGGGGTTGATTTACTAAAGGCAAATAGACTGCAGTTGCTCCAGAGCTTAGTAAATGAGCAGAAGCTCTGCTGACTTATCATCCAATCATGTGCAAGCAATAATGCTTTTTTTTTTCCTTGCACATGATTGGATAGTCTTTACAAAATGAAAGTTTACTTCATTTATTAAGCTCTGGAGCAACTGCACGGTCTATTTGCCTTTGGTAAATCAGCCACACAATGTCCACATTATAAAAAGTTTGCACATACCTGCATGCCTCTTCCTTTCTAGGAAGACGTCCTAGAAAAGGAATTACCAGGTACCTGTTTTCTCAAGTTGTCTTCTAGAACAGCATCTAAGGCCCCTTTCACACTTGTGCGACCTAAAAGTCACGCAATTTTGCCATGATTTTTACTGGACTTATGGACCTCAAAACAGTGCAGGGACTACTTTGAAGTCGTTGCAACTTGAAGCCGCACAAATATGATCGGTACTCATTGGAAACGATGGAGTACTTTGCAGTCGCAAATAGCAGGACAAGTCGCACAAGTGTGAAAGGGGCCTTAGAGGATATAGCAAGAAATACTTACCAGGGAGGATCCTCCTGACATCTAACTTGGAGTAGGATTTGCTGCTATTAAAGTTAGCTGGAAGGGACAGTATGATAATGTTCTGTGGCCTGTGAAAAGTGGAGGGGGCTGTTGGCAGGAAGGCTGCCTCAGGCCGGAGGATTATTTTATCTAAGAGAATCTTACAGTAATGCTCCAAAAACTGACAGCGCCTGGATCTCGCTGACTTTCCTGGCAGACACCAGAGATACTAGTAGTACTGTTTTTAGGATGAGTATTTTGTCTGAACGCTCATCTAGAGGTTGTTTACTGAAAAAAGGAATAGGTTTATCAGCGGGTCTTCAGCTAGTTTTACATCAAAGGTGGATAAAGCTGCCACCTGAATTTTTAAAGTGTTATGCGATAGATTCCTGTCTGCGCCATCTTGGAGAAAGTCCAGAACAGTCGGAAGAATTTTTTCCTCCTGACCTTTTCCTAAGCACCAAGATACAAATATTTTACACATCTTTTCGTATATGGCCCAAGTAACTTTCTTCCTGCTGGCTAAGATGCTATCCACTACCGTGTCTGACAGACCTTTGTTCTGTAGCATTACCCTCTCAGTAGCCAGGATGAAAGCTTCAATATTTTGACGTTCGGGTGAAGGGTTAGCTTCTGAGCTAGCAATTCTGTCTTGTCCAGTAACCGTAGATGTGGCAGACAGCTCATACTCGGTAAATGGCTGAACCATGCTCTTTGGGGGCAATATGGGGAAAGGGAAAAGAATATTGGGACCTTGTTGTTGTGTTTTGACGCGACGCGAATGGGTCTATAGAAGGTGTCCCCCAGCTCACTCTGGTCCAGTCATGAGATCCCGTGGCTGCAGGGGAGAGGAGAGGGCACTCTGGCAATGGCTGGAATGCCTGTAGAGTGGTGATGGCACCTATATTCTCCTATGACTCATCTGTTGTCGGTGCTCCCTACTCTCCCCTGTAGCCACCACTGATTGGCAAAGGGGAAGATCACATGACTGGACCAGCCTAAAAATAGGTAAGTATATACATCTTTCTTACACAGGTTAGTCACCATTGGTGTTAGCGGGGAGGAGGGAGCATTAAGATTAGTTAGGTGTAGCATGGAATTCCACTTTAAGGCTCATCTAGCATTATTTATGCTGCCAGCTGTCTAGGTCACATGCAGCACTACCTCCCGTGGGTGGATAACACCTTGTGATTGACAGTGGCCCCTTCAGAGAACTTTACTGCCACTTGTTCTTGCAGGTTTTTCCTGGGGGCTAATGTCAGTTAAACGGAAAGTGATGTGAAATCCAGAACAGAAATAGAGGTGAATTACCTCACATCAGAAAGATATCCTCTCACTTCTTGTTAAATCGTTAAAACGGAAGTGAAAGGAAAGCCCCCAATAAGTAGAAGAAAAAAAAAAGACCGTGGTTTTAAAGTGTTTGTAAAGGTAAAAAAAAATTGCACCGTCTCAATTAAGGACTGCCTGCCGGCAATGGACTGCCCGTGTAGGCAATGTGTTGTACTGGTACGTCGCTGCCTGCTTCCAGGTTTATACGTGCCGTGCCCCCTCCCCTCCTGCTGACACCCACCCATTCATATGGACATTGGTCCAAATCATTTGGTGGGGGGGGGGGGTTATGGTGTGGAGTTGTTTTTCAGATACAGTCGTGCCATCAATCCGCCGATCCCCACTGAGCAGGCGGATGACAGCTCCGTCTCCGCACACAGAGCCCCGCTCTCCTCTATGGGGGAATAGGATGGGAACTGACCACCTGTCCGTTCTCATCCGATCTGCCAGACGGATGGAAAATAGGGTTTCCATCCGTCTGGGTTTCACGGATCGGATGTCATAGAGATGCATGGGGCATCTGTTCAGATCCGCCTGAAAAACTGACAGGTGGATCTGAACGGTCCGCAAGCGTGAAAGGGGCCTAAGTGTTTCTGTCTTATAGAAAAAATATGCCGATCTGTACCCATATCAGAGCGGCTCCCGGCTCTCTCCTTTCTTCCCCGGTTAACGTCAGCAGTGCTCAGCCCCGCCCACTGGAGCTGTCAGCCGGGCAGAGAGGAGAACCGAGGGCCGCTCTGATATAGGTATAGATCAGCATCATTTTTCTATAACACAGTCACACTTATTGTTCTATTACAGAGAAGATTAGATGGTTTTATAGTAGTGGCTTAACAACCACTTTAAAGTCCAACCCCAACAAAAAAACTGTTTAGGTAGTTACAACAAACTTTTTTTTCTTCTTTTTCTATTTGGAGAGCTAAAGCCCCTTCCTCAAACCCTGCAACTGTCACTTTTACTGGACAGCTTGGCCTGTTAGAGGACAGGGTAAAATAACAGATCTACTTCCAGAATCAACAGATTATAAGACTGCTACAGGGGGGATCAGAAAAACAAAACCTGACTTAGGGTGGATGGGTTTTAAGCAGAAAGTGTCCTCTCTCCGTATATATGATGGTGATGGGGGGGGGGGGGGGGTCACTTTTTCTAGAACAGCTCATTCACATGGCTGTCTAGGGCTGTGGATCGCCCAGATCAGCTTATTTGTGCAGCCAGCCAGGTGTTTGTCTGGGGAGAAAGCCTGTACAGATCAATGACAGGCTGACAGTGACCTCACACCGGGCACTTACCTGCAGGTGGGGACAGATGTACACAGACACTTCACGTCCCGGGGGAGTACATCTATCCCATATACCATGATCTGGATGATGTCCAGCCATGTGAAGCTGGGCAGGTCCCACCCTGTCCTTTATACAAGATGAGGGGGGTCTATCTTCATTGGAAGGAAGGAGCAGCTTCCACGTTTCCTTTTTCTGTGAGCACCCGTTCACACTGATGAGACTTGCGATTTGACAGTTCCAAATCACATGACAAGTCACGCCCTATTGTCAGCAATGGAACTCTTCAAATTGGCAAAACGCCCGACTTTGCGGTGCCGCACTGATGTAAAAAAGAACTTCTGCACTATTTTTTTTTTGCTATTTCAGGTGCGACTTGCATAGACATCTGTGCATAAAGTCACATAGAGGTCAGGCAAGCCGCACCCAAAATCACACTGACCTGCAGCTTTGAAAACGTGCGACTGCAAGTGAAGTCGCATGATTTCACAGTCCTCCTGAAAATAACCCCCGTTTACATTGACTGCGGCTCTAAAACCATGTGATTTCATCTGAAATCGCACAATTTCAAAGCCACGTCAGTGCGACTTGCACAGACACCTGTGTATAAAGTCACACAGATGACAGGAAAGTCGCAGCTGAAATTGCAATTACCTGCAGCTTTGAACTTGTGCTACTTCAAGTGAAGTAACACGCTTTCAAAAGTCGCATTCAGTCCTTCTACTGAATATAACCCCCCATTCACATTGACCGCGGCTCAGAAATCGTGCAACTTGCATAGACATCTGTGCATAAATTCGCACAGATGTTAGGCAGGTCTTAGCTGAAATCGCACTTCTTCAAGTGAAGTAACACAATTTCAAAGTCGCATTCGGTCTTCTTCCTGAATATAATCCCCCCACATTGACAGCGACTCTGAAATTGCACAATTTCAAAGCCGCATGTGTGAGTTCCGGTGCAACTTACATAGACATCTGTGAATAAAGTCGCACAGATGTCAGGCAAGTCGCACTAACCTGAAGTTTTTTAAATCAGGTTACCGAAGACATCGGTGCAGCTTCACGCACAAGTCGCACCTGAAATTGCCAAAAGTAAAGCATGGAATTACTATTTGAAATTGATGCGGCATCACTAAGTCGACGATAGCGTGCGACTCATCATGCGATTTGACAAGAATAGGGCTTAGGAGCCATCTGTATATAAAGGGAGAGGATTTGTCTGTGTATTAGGAAGGGGAGGAGTCTCTCCCTGTATTAGATCCCACCTGCCCCCCCCCCTCGCTTTATAAGAAGGGGAGGAGTCTCTCCCTGTGTTAGATCCCACCTGCCCCCCCTCGCTTTATAAGAAGGGGAGGAGTCTCTCCCTGTGTTAGATCCCACCTGCCCCCCCCCTCGCTTTATAAGAAGGGGAGGAGTCTCTCCCTGTGTTAGATCCCACCTGCCCCCCCTCGCTTTATAAGAAGGGGAGGAGTCTCTCCCTGTGTTAGATCCCACCTGCCCCCCCCCTCGCTTTATAAGAAGGGGAGGAGTCTCTCCCTGTGTTAGATCCCACCTGCCCCCCCCTCGCTTTATAAGAAGGGGAGGAGTCTCTCCCTGTGTTAGATCCCACCTGCCCCCTCTCGCTTTATAAGAAGGGGAGGAGTCTCTCCCTGTGTTAGATCCCACCTGCCCCCCCTCGCTTTATAAAAAGGGGAGGAGTCTCCCTCTATTAGCTTCCTTCGGCCCCCTTTCTGGTTTGGGTGTGGATGGGGGATGGGTTGGGGTCTTTCTATATGAACTCCACCTGTCCTCGGAGTCCATGCGGCTGAGGGGTTCGGCCTCCACCCCTCCGGTGGTTCCGTTATGTGAGGTGGCCCCTGTGGACGAGGCGCTGCTGCTCGTGCTTTCCCCGCTCCTCCCCGAGCTACTAGACCTCTCGGAACTGCGATCATCTCCGTCCTCCTCATAGGGGATGACGGGGCTCTCACAGCACAAGGTGTCTGGAACGTCCACCGCCATCACTGCACCAAACGAACTGACGTCAACAGATAGGCGGCGACTGCGTGCGGGGAGGAGACACGGACTGCCGTCACCGTGGGCGGGGGCTGCGTGCGAAAGGAGGAGCTTGAAGTCTATACAGACATCGAGGAGGGGCGGGAATAGCTTACATAAGAGGAGGTGTGGGCGGAGACACGGGTGACTACGTGGGCGGAGAGGAGACATACGGCAGCCGCCCGACTCCGCCTCTTCTCTGATATCACCCCGATAGTGACGCTTGGCCCCTCCCCCTGCTGTGCTAGTAAAACATCTTCTTCATCCGGCTTCTACTTGATGGCTTCCATCCGAACCTGCATTACATATGGAACAAAGCATTCGCCATATGGAAGGCGAATGTTTTCGTGTATTTTGTGGCGTTTGCTGTTTTAAATCCGACTGTCGCAGTGTTGCCATGGTAATAGGTGATCAATATGGAAACGCCTGGAGATAAGGCGGGGCTTAGAGTGATTCTCCATCCCTAGAAGCGTATGTAATGTCTGCAATACACAGAGCACACCTACCCATCTTATCTAGTACTGGCTCTTTTTATAGTAGATAAAAGATCAATAGACCAGAGATAAAACCACAGCATCTACCTTTGCTGCAATATTCACCTTCAAATCAGAGATTTTCCCAGTAGCACTTTCTTACATTAGATGTCATCACTTTAATAATCAACATCATTCATCCCACTTCCTCTGAGCCCAGATCACCCTAGTCTAGTGATGGCAAACCCTGGCACCCTAGATGTGTTGGAACTACATTTCCCACAATAATCACCTACACTCCACAGTGCATGATGGGAAATATAGTTCCAAAACATCCAGGGTGCCATCAATGCCCTAGACCAGTGTTGGCAAACCTTGGCACAGCAGCTTTTTTTAAGAACTACATTTCCCATGACACGCAACTACACTGCAGAGTGCATGAGTATCATGAGAAATTTAGTTCCAAAACATCTGGGGTGCCAAGGTTCGCCATCACTGCTCTAGACCAACCCCCATTAGCCTGTGATTAGCCAGTGAAAGGAGAGGCAACAACGATTAGCGCATTACTCTTGTCAAGTGCTTTCTCCTTCTGTCATCACATGAAAGTGGAAGTTCAACCAAAACCTAACTTATGCCTCGTACACACGCACCGATGATCGGCCGTCTTTTGTCCAGTGTTGTTGTGTTGGTTGAAATGTGCTCTAGACTGCACACAAATTTTCTCGGCCAACAACAACCAACTTCAGAAGTGATGTCATGTGCTGGTTAACTTTCCGTGTGTTTTTTCTTCTCTGAGCATGCCCAGTCTTGCTCATCTGATTTCTGTCTGCCGAAATCTGTACTGACTGATGGAAAATCGGCCGTTTTGTTGACGGCCAACAAAAAATTTTATAGCATGCACACCAGATTTTGTTCGGCCGAAAAGTCACAGTCGGAATCATCATACTAACAAGCCGAAAATCGGCCGATCGGACGTTGGCCCAAAATTCACGGCCAACAATCGTTGCGTGTGTACGAGGCATAACTCTAAACCTACTTGCAACAATATCCTAAGTCTAATCTATTCTGTCATGTAAAGACGAAATCCATATGCATAGGTCAACGCGTTTTACAGGGTAACCCATTTCCTCAGGCCCTCAGATCTCTGCCATTTCACTTTAGACCTACATCCAATGGTCTCCAGGGACCCCACAACTCAAGTCCCTGCTTAAATGCTTGCCGACCGCATCGCTTAGATTTATGGCAGCAAGGTGGCTCTCCTGTGCTGCATCACATACCTGCTACTTGCGGCGGGGGGGAGCATTTGCCACCGACACAGCACGAGCAGATAAGCGGGTGCGGACCACTGGATGTCTGCCAGCACCAGCTGATCAGCGAGGGGAGAGACAGAACAGAGATCTGCCTATGTAAACAAGGCAGAGCTCTAGTCTGTCAGCAGGGAATAAAATCCATCAGACCCCTTATTAAAAACCGTACACATAGTACACAAAAACACAGGCTAGGCACAATTCACCCTTTGATTACTCCTGGCGTATAACTCCTTCCCACCCAGTGACATTAGTACAATGACAGTGCATCAGTGCATATTTGTAGCACTGAACACTGTATTAGTGTCATTGGTCCCCACAAAGTGTCAGACTGCAGCAATTTTGCAGTCCCACTATAATTTGCTGATTACCGCCATTACTAGTATTAAAAAAAAAAAAAATCAATAATTGTATCCAATAGTTTGAAGACACTATAAAGTTTGCGTAAACCAATCAATATACGCTTATTGGAATTATTTTATTTTTTCTATCAAAAATATGTAGCAGAATAAAAATTTGCCTAAATTAATGAAGAAATTCGATTTTTCTCCAGTCGTCTGTCCAGGACAGCATAGGAGAGATAGGCTCCACCTCCAGAGGTAGGAAACACAAACCTTTAGGTGAATAAAGGCACGGTCATCATCCCACTTCCCCAGTCTTTTGTGTTTCCTCCACTGGAGGAGGAGCAGGTGGGAACCTGTATCAGCAGGGGCCCCCGGCAAGGCCAGAGGAGTTGGGTCCGGCGCTTTTCCTTGCAGCCCAGGGAGGGCTGCTCGTCTCTGCCCGGCTTTCGGAGATCTTGCAGTGGTGGTGAGGTTCTCTCTGCAGAAAAGCTGGGCGGAGACGTATGCGCAGGCCTTGAGTTACGGTGTAACGTTAAAAAACCATACCCCGTGAAGAAACCATACCCTCGTCACTTCCTGTGTGAAACAGCTGAGCAGCGCAGCAGTGCGCATGCTCAGAGCCCCGGAGACATAACTGAACAGCAAAGAAGATCACAAGTGCGCATGCTCAGAGGGTAGGAAAAACTCACGGCACTGTGTGAAATGTCATACTTGCGGCGGTATAATTAAAACAGTTCGGCTGCAACATTAAACATCTCCTCTTCTATCGCTGTGACTTCCCTGATCTCCCCTAATAAATATAAAAGCGGCGGCGGGTGTATGAGATGAAAATGACGCCGATCTCTGCTCCGTGATCCGCTTTTATATTTATTAGGCGAGATGAGGGAAGTGACAGGGGAAGGAGCGGAGATGACTCATGTGTCAGAGGAGCTGTTTTAATATAACGGCGGCAAGTGTAAGTACCGTGAGAAATCCATACCCTCCGTAGCAGCACCGGAAGTGACGAGGGTATGGTTTTCTCACGGGTATGGTTTTTTCACGGAACACCGGCCTTTGGCATGCATTAGGAGGAAGGCGGGGCTTCCGATGCATCCCTTCCGGTTCTCACATTGACGAGGACGCCGGAACTCTGGTGGTTTATTTGAAATGCCAGCCGCTGGCGGTCTTAATCCTGCACGGGCGCAATGGCGCTATGATTCAGGAAGGTGAGGTATCCGTGGAACCAGCAGTACAGAGCTGCAGTTGCGGCAGGCCCGGCTCAGGTAGCAACCACAGGGGTGGCTAAACCTATGGAGTTGGGTTAGAAGGGGAGGAGAACCCATCAACAGTGGTTGATATTTATCCTTTGGCCCTCTCTCCCTCGGGCTGGATCCAGGCTAAAGAGCCCAAGATCAGCACCATTTTTTGTGATGGTGCACCTTCTTTCTATTTAAAGGTAACTGATAGTTTTTGGCCTCTTGTCTCATTTTCTATCCTCTCTCTTTGTTGGCCTCTTGTCTCGTTTTCTTCCCTCTCTCTTTGTTGGCCTCTTGTCTCGTTTTCTATCCTCCCTCTTTGTTGGCCTCTTGTCTCGTTTTCTTCCCTCTTGGGGAAGAAAAGATGTCCAGCCTGTGCTTCCAAATTTAAGGAAGACTGGAATAAGCCACTCTGTAAACCTTGTATAGACAAGTTGGTTTACAAAGAGGCAACAGGGGCATGTAAAGACTTAATTGCCGGAGTTAAAAAAGAAATAAAGGCAATTAGGTCTATGTTGTCAAACATTAAGACCCCCCCCCCCAAACAGCCAGTGGAAGTTCCCCCTGTATCAGTCTCAGAGGAGGGTAGGGAAACAGAGGAGGAGCATTCAGTTTCCCTGGAAGAGCTGAGTGAAGTTGCTTCTTCCAGGGATGGATGTCCTTGAGTCTGGTACCAGATCGCCTAGATACAAGCTTTCACTTGAAGAGGTAGAAGCCCTGCTAGGAGTAATTTATGAAACTCTGGATATTAAAGAACAGGTTTCTTTGTCCCTGCATGACCAAATGTACCAAATCCTGAAGAAAAGTCAAACTAGGGTTTTTCAGGTACATAGTGCTTTATAAGACTCCATTAAAAATGGATGGTTGGAGCCTGAGAAATTTTTTTTTTTCCAAAAAGTTTAAAAAGGAGGTTTCCCTTTAATGAAGATCCCTCCAGCATTTGGAATAAAGTTCCCAAAATTGGACGGAGCCTTCTCGCAATGTCCCAAAGAGGCGGATCTTGCGTTTGAGGACATGGGGATCCTTAGAGAACCAATTGACAAAAGAATGAGGTTCTGTTGAAAAGGACATGTGAAGTAGTCATAACTAATTTAAAACCGGCAATGGCTACAACAGTAGTGGCCTATAATTTGGAAGTCTGGTTGGAACTACTTCAAGCCCATTTGGAAAGGGGGACCTCTCAGAAGCAAACCCTAGATTCCTTACCAATGCTTAGGAAAGCAGCAGGGTATATGGCAGCTGCCTCTGCGGAATCAGTTAAACTCTCGGCAAAAGCTGCAGCTTTGGTAAACTCTTCCCGCTGGGCCCTGTGGTTGAAATCCTGGTCAGGAGATTCAGCCTCAAAAGGTAAGACTTTGCGGTATTCCTTTCGATAAGGGTCTTCTGTTTGGGCCAGACTTAGAAAAAGTCTTGGACTGAACAGAAGATAAAAAGAAAGCCTTTCCAATAAAGGCCAAGAAGGTTCCGGAAAGACGTTTTTTTCGTCCCCAAAAAACGCTGGGACAGACCTCTAAAGTACCAACCACTAAGAAACAGTGGGGAAGAGGAAAAGAGAAGGCAGGCTTCCTTTCTCCTTTAAAAAAAAAAAAAAAAAAAAAAAACCCTAAATCCCAGTGACGGGGTCCCAGTGGGAGGAAGGTTGGGGCAGTTTCTCCCACAGTGGGAAAAAGTTACCCCAAATGGGTTTATTCTGAGGATCATCAAAGAGGGTTATCAGGTCCAGTTCAGGGACACTCTGTCCACAAGGAGGTTCTTGACCTCCCCCCCAGAGATCCTCCATCTGCACTTCTGTCTCAAGTTGGCGACCTGATGGATCAGCAGGTCCTAGTTCTGGTGCCTCAACAAGAGACAAAGCAAGGTTTCTATTCACACGTTTTTGTGGTGAAGAAACCGTCGGGCAAGTTTAGTCTTATTTTGAACCTAAAATCTCTAAACAAGTGGGTAACCTACAGATGGTCCCGGATGGAAACCATCCTTACGGTAAAAGCTTTTCTCCTCCCAGATTGCTATATGGCTTCCCTCGATTTAAGGGATGCTTATTTGCACATTCCGATTCACAAGTGATCGCAAAAATCTTTTAGAGTAGCAATCAAGTGGGGGAAGGAGGCAGGGCATCTTCAGTTCAGGGTTCTACCATCTGGCCTATCCCCTTCCCCCAGAATATTTACGAAGGTCCTCGCAGAGGCGTTGGCCCCCTTGAGACTAAAAGGGATCTCAATTATCCCATATTTAGACAACCTTTTATTTTTCGCTCACTCGTTGCCCCAATTACAGGAGGACCTGCGGGTGGCCATTCTGTTTCTAGAGGATCTAGGCTGGTTAATAAATCAAGAGAAATCAAACCTGATCCCAACACAAAACTTGTGCTATCTGGGGTACAAAGTAGACTCTGTGGCGCAGTAAGGTTTTTTCATGGCAAAAAAAGTGGAAAAGGTAAAAGCTACAGCAGTTGCCTTTCAAAACAATCAAGTACTGTCCCTCAGGACAGCCATGTCGGGCCTGGGGCTCTTAGTGGCAACGATTCAGACGGTTCCATGGGCAAGGGCCCATTTCAGGTGTCTCCAAACCAACATCTTAAATGTTTGGGGCTGGAGTCAACAGTCATTGGATGGAACCTTTTGCCTTTCCCAGAAGACCAAGCGGACACTTTGGTGGTGGAGAAGCGAGGAGAATCTTTTAAAAAGGTCTCCAGTGGTCCTTCCCAGTGACCATCCGCATTACTACAGACCAGTACCTGGGGATGGGAAGCCCATTGGGTAACAGAAGTGGCCCAGGGGGCCTGGTTCAAGACAGAATCCCTAAGCTCGGCCAATTGGAGGGAGTTACGGGCAATATGGGAAGCCCTGAGGGCATTCACAAGAGATTTGGGGGGTCTCCATGTACAAGTCCTCTCGGACAGTGTAGTGGCAGTGGCATATGTCAACAAACAAGGAGGGACACAGTGTCATGTACCTGGGTGTTCTTTAACCTGGAGGTTCCGTGTTCAATAGCTTGCAGCCTTATCTCTTGTGCCACAAAGAAGCTCTGGAGTTTTTGCAGTGATTTTCCAGCCTGATGCTTTACTTTTGGACTCACTAGCTCCACCTGCTGCCAGCTGCAAACAATGTACAATTTAACCAGCTGTGAACAATGTACAATTTATTCAGCCTTCAAAAAGCAGCACTTCCTGTTCCTCAATGCCCATTTGTTTGGAATACAGTGGGTACGGAAAGTATTCAGACCCCCTTAAATTTTTCACTCTTTGTTATATTGCAGCCATTTGCTAAAATCATTTAGGTTCATTCTTCTTCCTCATGAATGTACACATAGCACCCCATACTGACAGAAAAACACAGAATTGTTGACATTGTTGCAGATTTATTAAAAAAGAAAAACTTAAATATCACATGGTCCTAAGTATTCAGACCCTTTGCTCAGTATTTAGTAGAAGCCCCCTTTTGATCTAATACAGCCAGGAGTCTTTTTGGGAAAGATGCAACAAGTCTTTCACACCTGGATTTGGGGATCCTCTGCCATTCCTCCTTGCAGATCCTCTCCAGTTCTGTCAGGTTGGATGGTAAACGTTGGTGGACAGCCATTTTTAGGTCTCTCCAGAGATGCTCAATTGGGTTTAAGTCAGGGCTCTGGCTGGGCCATTCAAGAACAGTCACGGAGTTGTTGTGAAGCCACTCCTTCGTTATTTTAGCTTTGTGCTTAGGGTCATTGTCTTGTTGGAAGGTAAACCTTCAGCCCAGTCTGAGGTCCAGAGCACTCTGGAGAAGGTTTTTGTCCAGGATATCCCTGTACTTGGCCGCATTCATCTTTCCCTCGATTGCAACCAGTCGTCCTGTCCCTGCAGCTGAAAAACACCCCCACAGCATGATGCTGCCACCACCATGCTTCACTGTTGGGACTGTATTGGACAGGTGATGAGCACCCCTTTTTTATGGATAGTGTAGGACCCACTGATAATGGGGTACTTTGACGCAGTGGTGGGCTTGAGCACGATATGGCCATATGGTGGGACTAAATCCCCATTTTTATTTATGGATTGTCTCCATATTTGAAAGTCATTTCTTTTGCATGTGTGCGCTATTCTTTTTTAATATACATGTTGCTTGGTCCATAGCTGCACTGGCTTTAGATATACATGTTCAGGGTTTGCTCCCCCAATTTTTTGCTTGTTTATTATGTATTCGGTCTGACCAGACTTCTGAGGTTGAGCATCCCATCCCCCACACACACCTGTACTCCATTGGTGTCCACTATCAAGTAGATATAGGAGGAGTCCCCTGTAGTGCATTAGCACACCTTCCCAGCAAGGAGTGTTGTCTCCAAGGGTAAGAGAGGCTGGATTCACCCCTTTTTTATGGATAGTGTAGGACCCACTGATAATGGGGTACTTTGACGCAGTGGTGGGCTTGAGCACGATATGGCCATATGGTGGGACTAAATCCCCATTTTTATTTATGGATTGTCTCCATATTTGAAAGTCATTTCTTTTGCATGTGTGCGCTATTCTTTTTTAATATACATGTTGCTTGGTCCATAGCTGCACTGGCTATAGATATACATGTTCAGGGTTTGCTCCCCCAATTTTTTGCTTGTTTATTAGGTGATGAGCAGTGCCTGGTTTTCTCCACACATACCGCTTAGAATTAAGGCCAAAAAGTTCTATTTTGGTCTCATCAGACCAGAGAATCTTATTTATCACCATCTTGGAGTCCTTCAGGTGTTTTTTTAGCAAACTCCATGCAGGCTTTCATGTGTCTTACACTGAGGAGAGGCTTCCGTCGGGCCACTCTGCCATAAAGCCCCGACTGGTGGAGGGCTGCAGTGATGGTTGACTTTCTACAACTTTCTCCCATCTCCTGACTGCATCTCTGGAGCTCAGCCACAGTGATCTTTGGGTTCTTCTTTACCTCTCTCACCAAGGCTTTTCTCCCCCGGTAGCTCAGTTTGGCCGGACGGCCAGCTCTAGGAAGGGTTCTGGTCGTCCCAAAAGTCTTCCATTTGAGGATTATGGAGGCCACTGTGCTCTTAGGAACCTTAAGTGCAGCAGAAATCTTTTTGTAACCTTGGCCAGATTTGTGCCTTGCCACAATTCTGTCTCTGAGCTCTTCAGGCAGTTCCTTTGACCTCATGATTCTCATTTGCTCTGACATGCATTGTGATCTGGAAGGTCTTATATAGACAGGTGTGTGGCTTTCCTAATCAAGTCCAATCAGTATAATCAAACACAGCTGGACTCAAATGAAGGCGTAGAACCATCTCAGGGATGATCAGAAGAAATGGAAAGCACCTGAGTTAAATATATGAGTGTCACAGCAAGGGGTCTGAATACTTAGGACCATGTCATATTTCAGTTTTTCTTTTTTAATAAATCTGCAACAATGTCAACAATTCTGTGTTTTTCTGTCAGTATGGGGTGCTATGTGTACATTCATGAGGAAGAAGAATGAACCTAAATGATTTTAGCAAATGGCTGCAATATAACAAAGAGTGAAAAATTTAAGGGGGTCTGAATACTTTCCGTACCCACTGTATCTTTGATAGACTTTTGTGTATGAACTTTTGCCTGTATTCTTGACCCCTCTTCAGCCTGCCGATTCTGTACTTCACCGCCAGCTTGTGTATGACTTCTGCCTGCCTGACCATTCTTTAGATTACGTTTGGATACCGCTTTGCCCGATCTGTTGCCGGCCTGATCTCTGACTTCGTTTTCGCCTGAATCCTCAGCACTCAAACTCCACTTCGGACTTTACCTAACAGGTACCTAACACACAGTGCCCTTCCTTAATGCAACTGGCAGGCACCAATTTTGTTTGGGCGGAAGCAAACCTAAACTCGATTTCCGCAGTCCACCGCAGGGCAGTGGACAATGCTCTGGCAGACTTTTTAAGTCACCATCGGGTGCACGAATGGTCTCTGAACAAGAATGCTTTCCAGCTAGTGACTCAGAGGTGAGGCCTCCCAGACATGGATTTGTTCGCCAGCAAGGTGAACAACAAAGTCCCAATATACTTCTCACTGGAGAAGGATGGAGGGGCCAAAAACAAAGACGCCCTGGCACAGAAATCGACTTTCCACTGGTGCTACGCCTTTCCCCCCTTCAAACTCATTCCCCTAATCCTAAGGAAGTTTGCTCAGGAGAGCACCAATTTAATCCTAGTGGTCCCATATTGGCCAAAAAGGCCTTGGTTTTCAACCCTCTTGCTTCTGGAGTCAGAACCTCCTCTTATGTTACCCGAGAGGGAGTATCTGCTGGCTCAAGGGCCGATCCAGTTGCCAAAAGTTCAGAGGCTGAAACTGTCAGCTTGGTATCTGAGGAAAGTCTTTTAAAATCAAAAGGACTTTCAGACGGGGTGGTGCTCACAATCCTGTCTAGTAGGAAAAAAGTTACCCAACCAATTTATTTAAAATATTGGAAAGATTTTTGTTTTTGGTTGGACACCAAAAAGCAGGTAGCAGGTATCCCAGCCATCCTGGATTTTTTGCAAGAAGGGGCAGACAAAGGACTGGCCATTAGTACTTTGAAAGTCCAAGTGGGGGCCTTGTCGGTTTTTCTTGAACCATCTCTGGCACTAGAACCCCCCTAGTGTGCTGATTCTTTAAAGGCTGGGCAAGAATTAGACCAGTTCCATTAAAAAATGTATCTAAATGGGATTTGGCAAGTGTTACAAGGATAGATAAAAATCTTGCAAGAGGAATCCATGTCCTTAACCACCTGTCGACCGTATACTGTATATATACGGAGGCAGAGAGGCTCTCCCAGGCAAAACCACGTATGGATACGTCATTTGCCTGGGAGGAGCTATGGGGCGAGCGTGCGCAGCCGGCGGCGCTCTCCCACCCCCGATCATCAGCGGGGAAGGCGATGCGTTTGTCAGGCGGCTCCGATTGCGGCCTGACACTCTCGATCGTTCCCCGCTGAGAAAGAAGGAGTTGGCTGTTGTAAACACAGCCGACCATCCTTCTCCCTGAAATGATCACAGAGCTCATAAGATCCTGCTATATAGGATCACATGTCTCTGATCATTTCACAAGTCCAACCCCCATACAGTTAGAATCACTCCCCTAGGCTCGCGTTTAACCCCTTGATCCCCTATACTCTTAACCCCTTCCCGGCCAGTGGCATTATTACAGTAACAGTGCATATTTATAGCACTGATTACTGTAGTAATTTCACTGGTACCCCCAAAAGTGTCAGAAATGTCAGTCAGGGGTCCGATCTGTCCGCCGAAATGTCGCAGTCCAGCAAAAAAAACGCAAATGGCCCGCCATTATTAGTAAAAAAAAAAAAACAACACATTAAAAATGACATCTTTCCCATAGTTAGTAGACAATTTCAAAATTGTCGCTATTTTTTTTGTTTATAGCGCAAAAAATAAAAATCGCACAGGTGATCAAATACCACCAAAAGAAAGCTCTGCTTGTGGGGAAAAAAAAAAAAAAAAAAAAAAAAAAAAAAAAAGGACGTCAATTTTATTTGGGTACAGTGTCGCACGACCGTGCAATTGTCCGTTAAGGTAACCCAGGGCCTAATCGCAAAATAGGGCCTGGTCATTAAGGGGGCAAATCCTTCCGGTCATAAAGTGGATAAAGTGGGTTACTCTCAAGACAGTTTTCCTGGTTGTGATTTCTACAGCCAGACGCATTCGCGAGCTGCAGGCGCTTTCTATAAAGGAACCATTTCTGCAAATTTTTGAGGACAGACTGGTAATGCGTACAGATCCGGGGGTTCTTACCTAAAGTTGCCTCTAGGTTCTACAGGGCCCAAGAGATTGTTTTACCTTCCTTCTGTACTTCTCCAACTAATCCCAAAGAAGCAGAATTCCACCTTCTGGATGTGAAAGCTTGTGTCTTACGCTATTTACAATTATCTGAAGGCATTAGAAAAATGAATGCTCTCTTTGTTCTACATTCTGGTAAAAAATTGGGACATCAAGCCTCAAAGAACACAATTGCTCGATGGATCAAACAAGCAATTGTAGAGGCCTATAAAAGCCTAAAAAAGGAATGCCCTTTTTCCCTGTTAGCTCGCTCTACGCGGACACTATCTGCTTCTTGGGCAGAGCGAGCTGGGGCGACACCAGAACAAATCTGCCGAGCAGCAACATGGTCCAGCTACTCGACCTTCATTAAACATTATAGACTTGACCTTCTCTCAGCGCAAGATAATGCGTTTGGGAGAAAGGTCCTTCAGGCGGCAACCCCCCCCCCCCCCCTAAATCTGGTAAGTTCTAGTCGATCCACTCCTATGCTGTCCTGGACAGACGACTGGAGAAAACCCAGAGTTAGACTTACCGGTAACTCGGTTTCTTGGAGTCGCCCCCAGGACAGCAGGGTTTCCCTCCCTATATGCTGTTGTATCTTTGGACGAGTGTTTTTTTTTTTTCTGGTTTCAGAAACCATTTCCGGGAGGGTTCTTGAGTAAAAAGACTGGGGAAGTGGGATGGTGACCACCCCTTTATTCACTTGATGCTTTGTGTTTCCTACCTCCAGAGGTGGAACCTATCTCTCCTATGCTGTCCTGGACGACTCCTAGAAACCGAGTTACTGGTAAGTCTAACTGTTTTTTTTTTTTTTTATTGAATATGTTTTTATAGCAAAAAATAAAAATACGTTTTTTTTTTTGTTTTTTTTTAAATTGTCAGCTTTTTGTGTTTATAGCGCAAAAAATAAAAACACAGTGGTGATCAAGAAAGCTCTATTTGTGGGGAATATACATTTTGCTTGTGTACAGCGTTGCAGGACCACGCAATTGTCAATGTAACGCAGTGCCGGATCTCAAAAAGTAGCCTGGTTATGAAGGGGTAAATCCTCCGGAGGGCAAGTGGTTAATCAAATCTATCAGACTCCATAAATCCAGTTGCAATCCTCCCAGCACAAGCACACATATGGCACTTCCTGGATGCCGCATAGATGTGTTGCGCATAAAGGGTTAAAAGGGACCCGTTACTAATAAAAGAGTATTCCAATATGCAGCAGTTCATTAACTGAAGAAATCTGTTTCTGCCCTGAACAATCCAAGGTGGACACATTATGCTGAATAATCATTTTCAGTATCTGCACACTCTGCAGATTCCCAACAATACGTATGTAAGGATTTTGAAGATTACTCGAAGGTGTAAAGATGTGAAAATCTTGACATCTCCCATCTTCAGCCATGTGAAAGGAAGGATGAACACCTTTGACAGTACAAACAGGATTACAATTGGCTGAAGCGGAGATTGTGATGTCATCTGCCCACCGCTCCACCTTGGCCAATTAGAAGAAGTCTTGTATTCACTGAAATAAATTACAGAGCTTTTCCTGAGTGGCAGAGGTGCCATTGAGTACACCTCAATGAGAAAACCTGCATGCGTCCGCTGGAAGAGGACGCTGCTTCCTGTATGTAGTACAAATCCAGTAATTTGTGATTGTTAGATCCTAAAGAGACAGCACTGTATAAAATGTGCTATGGGTGATCAATCCTAATTCCAGTGCAATATACTGTATGTAAGTCCATATAATAATCTATTCCAATAGACCCATATCATAGTGCAATATATTTACATATAGTATATCAGAGTGCCATGTGCAAACATTTTGTACACTTATACATTTGAGTGTTCCGGATTGTTTTATAAAAATAATAAAAATAGTTTTATCGATGTCACACTATGCGAGTTTCTCTTTTTTCCCCTTGATATATCAATTGGTGGCCCTAAGCATCTTATAGATACTGTAAGTTAGCTAATGCTGCAAATCGTTACTCCCAGAAAGGAATATGCTGTTAGCTGGTTTTTAATATTACCAGCATTTACCTCTGGTGAGTTTTAGTATATTTGGTGGTGGATAACACTGTGGTAGAAGAAAAGACTTAGGAATAAAAAGAAAGAATTTGATTCCGATTCATTATATTGGGACTTTTTTGCACATATTTAAAATTTCACTGACTTTTTTTTTTTTATAACTTGATTGATTGGTTATATTTTTTGGTTTTATGTTGCGGAGATCATTTACATTTCTACAAGGCACTTCGATATACAGTATGTGGATATATTGCGCTATGATAGAAATTTATTGGAAATGATTATTATTATTGATATTATTTTGACCTTAAATTAAGGTTTTCAGAGATTGCAAAGCCAAAGGCTTTTGCAAAAAAGAGAGAAGGTCGATATCTGCGCTTTTAGGGTGCCATGAGCTAGATTCCAGTCAAGACCTGTTTGCAGGAAGGTCAGAATGTGAGGCATAGAGTAATCTCTGGAACTGAATTGACTGCGCTCGCACCAATCAAAGATTTTCAGGTACTGGAATAGATATTCTTAAAAGTGGCCTTTCTTGCTTTCAGCAATCTAGGAATCAGACCCCCCTATCTTTTAAGACATGGGATTCAACAGCCATGCCTATAAAGCAAGAGATTGTGAAGCTGGGTGGAACAGAGAACCTTAAGATAGCAAATCTGGACTGTTGGAAAGAGTCCAGGGATCGCCTTCTAGAAGTCGTAGTATGTCTGTGTACCAGGTTTGTCTGGGCCAGTCTGGTTCAATTGGAATCACTGTTTTCCTCTTGCTCTTTTTTGTGGAGCAGGCGAGGCAGAATTCTCAGTGAAAGGAAGGCACAGACCAGTCTGAATTGAGACCAGGAGAGGATTAGAGCACCCAAGGCCAGAGCTAGAAGACCACTGGTTCTGGCCACAAACAGAGGTAGGTTGTTGTGGCTGGAGGCTATGATGTCCACATCCAGAGTCCCCCATCTTAAACATATCATATTGAAAAAACATCTGGCTGAAGAGAACATTCCAGGGGTGGCATTTTTGTCCACAACAGAATCTGGTTTGTTTCCTTCAATGCAGCTAGGCTCCCTATGTCCCCTAATGGTTGATACAGTATATGCCACAGTACAATTTGGTGAAAGGTAATGCCTCGAAGGAGGTGGCCATTAAAGCAAAAACTTTCAAGGCAAATCTCACTGAAAGATTCCTTTTGGATCTCAATTTTTGGGCATGAGCTCTTAGATAAAGAACTTTGTTTTGTAAAAAAAAAACAAAAAAAAAAATCTTTTGCTTGGGGTTTATCCAGGTTAAGACCAGAGTATTCTAGGTGCAGGGAAATCTAGAGAGCATATTTATTTTTTTTTTAAATTGAACACCCACCTGAAAGCCTGGAGCATCTCAATTGTTCTCTGGACGTTTACTGACAGCTAAAAGGTAATCTAGATAGCCTGTCACTTTAATGCCCTGAGTTCTGAGGAGGGCGAGCAGGGGGACTAAGACCTTTGTGAACACCCTGGGAGCAGAAGATAGGCTGAAGGGCAGTGCGACAAACTGGAAGTTGTAATTCGCCACTGCAAAGCATAGGAATCACTGATAAGGTCGGTAAATGGGAACATGCAAATAGGCATCTTGGCTGTCCACAGATGCCATGTGTTCCCCTGGTCTTAAAGAGACAATTCCTGGCCTGTCAATTTCATGAAAATGTTATTTTTTTTTAAAGGACGCCCCACTGAGCTTTTGTACCATGAACAGGTTTGAGTAGAATCCCTTGAACTTTTGCAGTGGTGGGCACTGGTACAACTCTTTGAGACAAGAGGTGGTTCAGGGCATTTTGAAAATATGACTGTCCCTGAACAGTTTTTAGTTGATTTTAAAGAAACAATTGGTGAGGTGGTATAGTTTTTAACTTTATCTTATACCCATTGAAACCACAGATTAAACCCCGCAGATCTGGGACTTCTGTGACCCAGAGATCTGCATACTGTAACAGACATACCCCTCCACTCTTAGGAGTGAGGACACCTCTTCATTATGAAGAGGCGGTTGGGAGGAAGGCTTGGTGGCCTTTGCAGGCCAAAGCTTGTGCCGAAAGGAAGAGCTGAACTTGTGTTTTGAATTTGATTATTTGTTAGAGCATGCCACTGGTCTTCATTTAGAGGAGCTAGGGGCCACTGAGGGGGTTGGATCAACCAAAGGAAAAGCCTACCTTTTTGCAAACTCTTTGACCACTGATTTTTTGGGTTGTAAAAATCCTTTCGGAAGTGATTCAATCATTATAGACTGCAAATTCTCT
Source organism: Pelophylax lessonae (assembly GCF_965119305.1). NCBI lineage: Eukaryota > Metazoa > Chordata > Amphibia > Anura > Ranidae > Pelophylax > Pelophylax lessonae. Next base: position 484,326,177 of record NC_138771.1, on the reverse strand, counting down.
CTTTTCATGAAGAGAATGTTTTCCAGGATTTTGTTGGTCTCTGTGCCCATAGTGGCGAGACAGAGAAGAGTCAATTTACACAATGCCAAGACTTCTGCAGACAGAGAAAATTATCTTATCAAGGTTAACAAAAATGTTCATAAGCGCCCTTTTCTATACAGTGTATAGGGGGAGTAAACTGGATTTTTGTAAGAACTTACCGTAAAATCCTTTTTCTCTGAAGTTCATGGACAGATGCAGCTCCTTATCTTCATAACTCATAGGGTTATGCTCCTCCTTCTAGGAATAGGCACTAGGCAGGAAAAAACGTAACCACACCTATGTGGGCTGTCCCTGCAGGCATAACCCCTCAGCCTCTGCTATCAAACAGTTTAGTTGCAAGCAGTGTTTAGAAGACAAAAAAACCCATACCTCAGAAGTGGAGAGGCAGGTGCTGGGTCTGTCGATGAATTCCAGAGAAAAGGATTTTAGGGTAAGTTCTTACAAAAATCAAGCTCTCTCTATCGTTCATCGCCAGATGCAGCTCCTTATCTTCATGACTCATAGGGATGTCCCAAAGCAGTGTAATCATGAGGGCTGGACAACAACGCAGAAACAAAAACGTAAGTCCCCACTGGCTAAACTTAGCCAACCAGGCAACATGGAGTTCAACCAGGAACAACTGGAGCTCACCCAGAAAAAATTGAACCCTCAAAGAGAAACTAAACAAAGTTCTCTTTAAAACTGCAGCCTGCAAAACCTTGCAGCCAAAAGAAGCATCCGTGGATGCCAACACATCTACCTTGTAGAATTTTGTGAACGTATGCACAGACGACCAAGCTGCCACCTTACAAACTTGTAGCACCAACGCCTGATGGCGAAAAGCCCAAGAGGCACTCCGTGCTCTCGTAGAAAGAGCTTTCACTGGGAAAGGAGGAACCTGACCCCTCAGTGAATAGGCCTGTACCACCGTCTGCCTAATCCATCCAGAAATGGTCGCAGCCAATCTCTTACGAGGTACATCAGTAAGGACAAATAGAGCATCTGATTTTCTAAAGGACTCAGTGGTCTCTAAATAAACCCTGGTCGCCTGAACCACATCCAAAGAATGCAAGGCATACTCCTTAGGATGCTGAGGTTTAGGGCAAAGTTAAGGCAACACAATATCTTCATTCAGATGAAAATCAGAAACCACCTTAGGAAGGAATGACTGATTAGGTCGAAGTACCACCTTATCCCTGTGTACCACCAGATAAGGTGAGCGAGATGTAAAGACACCGACCCCTCAAGGTGGTCTGCGTCGACCATATCTGTCTCAGAGTCCGAAGACCCTGCCGGTGGAGGTGAGGGTCGAGGGCGTTTGCGGCTGTCAGTATCAGAAATGACAAAATCCACTTTTGACATCAGGATTTGCAAAAAAAACTGCAAGTTCTGGCTGTGACTGAAAACCAGGGGGTCCCGCAGTCGCTTCCAGGGGGTCTGCAGGTGAATTTTTATCCTGGGACTCCATTGCTCAAATAACTTTTTTTGTGTAATGTCCCTTTAAGACCGCAAAAAACGCGGTCCCACCGCTATTACTGCAATCCCTGATTATTATGAAATAATAGCAGAGCAGAAGAGGGACAAACCCACAGGGAAACCCAGGAACGTTACCAGACCACAGAGAAGCATCCAGCCTGATCAGTGTAAAAACAAAATTAATACTGTCTGCACAGGAAGAGGAAGAAGCTCTGCCTCTAGCATTACAAGCCATGTCACATGCCTGTCCATCCCACGGACCTCAAGAAAATGGCCGCTCATACATTCTCAATGGGAAAGTCTAGAAAATGGCTGCCCATGCAAACTAATGGGAACACAGAGATCATGAACCACAGCAAAATGGCGGCCCCCACGGCGCGCCATGCGGTCTCCAGGACCCTTCAAAGGGGTCCCAGAACAATAGGCATCTAACGGTTCCTAGTCAGGGACCCACCCAGGACAATCCACCCCCCTCAAATAAGCGTCATAACGACCGCATTATTACCGCCCCCCCCCAGGGTAAAACCTGCTAGGGGAATGCTAAGGGGGTTCACCAGATTAGTCCTCTGGGTTGCCAGGGAACCCGAGGGAGCCCCTAAGATCCGACCATTCCAGGGAGAGACCCACGCCCGCAACGTGACCGCCAGGGGTGTTTGGGGGGACAATTTTACTCACCATACCACGGTACCAGGTGGGCGCCCCTCCGAAACAGATCACCTCCCACGTGAGATGGGGGTGCTGTCAGCCAAAGGGAAGCTGCGACTCAGGGCATTCCAGGTCGATGCGTCCCAGCGAGACTGTCCACTCGCAGGCTCATCCCCATCCATCGGGGCACTATTGTGGCGAGGCCTAGTTCTAGACTATAACCTGCTCACGCTCGCTGGCCAGGCTGGGAGACTTTAAGGATCTAGATTATCCAGTATGAAACCGCTGTTGCTTGTAGTTCCTCTGCATCTTGGTCCTCAGGAACTAGTTAAAAAATAAAAAAAAATCACAAACTTTCCCTGTTACAGCTAAGACCGAAGTCCCAGCAGGGAGCTAGGTCCTATTCCTAACACTAGGCAGAACAAACTGTTTGATGATAGAGTGTGAGGGGTTATGCCTGCAGGGACAGCCTCCATAGGTGTGGGTAAGTTTTTTTCCCTGCCTAGTGCCTATTCCTAGGAGGAGCATTGTAATGTTCCGGTACCTTTGGTACCCTAAATTACACTTTCCACAAGTGTATGCGCCCCACCATTTACTTTTGGAAAGGTGCGCATACACCTTTAAGCCTGGAGCTGTCATCACCCAGCGCCGGACTAGATGGCTATTTAAAGCGCCGGTTCTCACTCACATGTGTTCGTTCAAACACCCTTACCTGGATGCTAACCTTGCTTGAAGCTTCCATGCTTGCAAACTTACTTCGCTGACGGAACCTCGCTGCGCTGATCCCTGTATCCCGCTACTGGATCATCCGCCTCTCCTGAACCACCCTTCGGCTGTATCGCTAATAGTGCTAAGTACCCCGCAGGGGATTTCTCTATAAACTTATACTAAGCTTACACTATCTAGCTCTGCATAGTAAAGACTGTTTATCACATCTGCATAAACTAGATTGCTAGCTCTTGAGACTACTGCTACTTTTCTGCACTGGGTTGATCTCTTTTGTATGTCCACCTGCTATTCTATCATCTGCTATCATACAACATTGCTAAACCTTCCTGCATCCATCTGCTACTGTCTCACCTTCAAGTGTCTATCACCTACCACCTCCACTCAACCTATCTCTCAACTTTCATCATTGTGTTACCACATACATAAAGTCACTCTAGGAACCAGCTTGCTAATTGTGTGTATTTACTGGCTGAAATAAGACCTTCCACACATGATGAGTCATTGAGGTTGGGAATGGTATCTCAGCATATCTCTTACATGACTACCGACGTGGAACTATTTCTGCAGCTGATAATCCACACCATATAAGAAACGCAGGAGCGTTACAGATTGAACGAACCAAAAAATGGATTCAGCAGAAATAGCCACTCAGGTGACACAATTAAAACAGCAAGTATCTGCGTTAATACACGCACTTGCTGAATTAAAAGAAGACAATCAGGCTCTGTCGCAGCAGGTAATTAGACTGACACAACTTACCTCTGCTCAGTCCCCTGAACCCAAGATAAATCCCCCTTTGGTATTTACAGGCGATCGCAAAAAATTTCGCGAATTTAAAAACGCATGTGAGTTACTTTTTTTGCTAAAACCTCGTACCTACCTTACTGATCACATTAAGGTTTGTACTATTATTTCTTACCTATCAAGCGATCCTCGAGCCTGGGCAGATTCTCTTTTTGAGAAAAACGACCAGCTTCTCAACTCCTATGCCTTGTTCCTGGCAGAGCTCACTAGCCTATATGATGACCCCAATAGGCAGAGTACTGCTGATCTTCAGTTAAGATCCTTGAAACAAGGAAGGAGGCCTGTAGAAGACTTTGTCGCAGAGTTCAAGAGATGGACCCTTGATTCAGAATGGAATGATGCATCTCTGAAAACCCAATTTAGGCTTGGCCTATCAGAAGCCGTTAAGGACGAGCTCGCCCGAGCGGATCTGCCAAAAACCCTGGATGCATTATTACAACTCAGTATTACCATAGATAGAAGACTACGAGAAAGAAAGGCTGAAAAGATGGGAATGCCATTATCCGTTTCATCTCGGAGTCTGGCCGTTCCTAAGGAGGTAGGAACCATACGCCCACCGCTATCAACTATGGAAAAAGCCAAAAGACGAAATGAAAATCTCTGCTTGTACTGTGCATCCCCGGATCACAAGATAAACGTCTGTCCCCTAGTCAACAAAAAGAAGGGTGAGTGTTCACATGTCTCCCTAGGAGGATTGACAACTTCATTCACTAACCCCTACATTTCTGTTTTGTTGACATTACAGTGGGACCAGAACAGGATTACTACTAAGGCCATGATTGACACAGGATCTTGTGGAAATTATATGGATATATGTTTTGCTGCTTTAAATAAAATTCCTATTATTTCTAAACTCAAACCTGTCTCAGTAAGTCTTATTACCGGTGTCCTGTTATCCTCTGGTCCGATCACCGATCAGACACAAGCACTTCTAGTCACTATTAACGAGTCTCATAGGGAGACTTCTACCTTCGATTTAATACCATCACCCCACTTTCCCATTGTGTTGGGACTTCCCTGGTTGCACACACACCAACCAACCATAGATTGGAAGAAACGGTCCTTGACCTTCCCTTCTTGTTATTGCGAGGAAACGTGTAACCTCCCGTTTTCCGGGAAGATTCTGTCTGTGGTGACAGATGAGATTGCACCACTATGTTATCAGGATCTTTCTGAGGTTTTTCTTGAGAAAAATGCTCAAGCATTACCTCCTCATCGAGACTATGATTGTAGCATTGATCTACTCCCAAATAGCAAATTGCCGTTCGGTCATGTTTATCCTCTTTCACAGGATGAACTTGCCCATCTCAAAACCTATTTGAATGAGAACTTGGAAAAAGGTTTTATTAGACCTTCCACTTCTTCCACAGCAGCAGGACTCTTTTTTGTTCGCAATAAAGATTCAAGTCTCAGACCTATCATCGACTACAGGAAATTGAATGCTATCACAATAAAAGATCGCTATCCTCTACCGCTTATCCCTGAGCTCATTGAGCAGGTGCGTGGAGCTACCTATTTTTCAAAATTAGACCTGAAAGGAGCATACAATCTCATTCGAATCCGTGATGGACACGAGTGGAAGACTGCATTCAGAACTAGATACGGATTGTTCGAATATCTTGTGATGCCATTCGGCCTATGCAATGCCCCTGCAGTTTTCCAACGATTTATAAACGATATTTTTAAAGACTTACTAGATGTCTGTGTTGTGGTATATCTGGACGATATACTTATATATTCCCGGACCCTGTCTGAACACATAAGACATGTAAGACTTGTATTATCGAGATTGCTTGCACATAATCTTTATGTGAAGCTGAAGAAATGCTTGTTCCATAAAGATGAGGTACTCTTTCTAGGCTACATCATATCCAAAACAGGAATTGAGATGGACATGAGTAAAATATCCTGCATTCAGGATTGGCCTACACCAACTACACGCAAGGCGCTACAGCGATTCCTGGGATTTTCAAATTTCTACAGGAAGTTCATAAAAAACTTTTCTGCTATTGTGAGACCCCTCACACAGCTCACTAGCATAAAAATACCATTTAAATGGTCAGAAGAAGCAAATAAGGCTTTCCACTTGTTAAAGACAAGGTTTACTTCCGCTCCCATATTACGCCATCCAGACCCATCCCTCCAATACATTCTGGAGGTAGATGCGTCAAACATGGCAGTAGGAGCAATACTCTCCCAACGACCTACCCACACTTCACCACTTCATCCAGTCGCTTTTTTTTCTAAATCCCTGAGCAGTCCCGAGATAAATTACCCCGTGGGTGAAAAGGAACTGCTTGCTATAAAATTGGCTCTGGAGAATTGGCGACATTTACTCGAAGGCACCCAACTACCAATAATTATATACACGGACCATAAAAACCTCCAATATCTTCAGACTAGCAAAACTCTCTCGCATCGACAGGTACGATGGTCACTATTCTTTCTAAGGTTTAACTTCCTAGTGACCTACACACCTGCAGATAAGAACAAAAAGGCGGATGCATTATCACGACTAACTGAAGAAAACTACTTTGAAATCCCTTCCGTTCCTATAATACCTCACAAACGCATTATTGGAGTTGTCCGTTCCTTAAAGGAAGAGGTTCTGCATGGTATAAGTTTGGATTCACCCCCACCACAACTAAATACTGATGCAGAAGGCTTCCTCTACTACAACGACAAACTTTACATACCACCTACCCTACGCACCAAGATCTTGGAATTATCACATGATGTGCCTATGGCAGGACATATGGGTATGACAAAGACTTTCAATTTGATTTCTCGACAATTCTGGTGGCCTGACATGAAAACATCTATACAAAAATTCGTCTCTTCATGCAATGTCTGTGCCAGGTCCAAAATTGACACTACGAGACCATCCGGTCTACTATGCAGTCTACCAATACCCCAAACTCCATGGGAGGTTTTGTCATTGGAATTCATCGTAGAATTGCCTCCTTCCAAAGGATTTAATACCATCTTGGTGTCAGTGGACCATCTGACAAAGATGGCACATTTCATTGCTATTCGCAGACTACCTTCGTCCAAACAAACGGCAGAACTCCTGATGAAACATGTCTTCAGATTACATGGTATCCCAAAAACTCTTCTGTCTGACCGTGGATCCCAATTTATTTCTAAATTCTGGCAAGAACTATGTCACATACTACGGATTGAGCGGAAGCTCACTTCTCCTTACCATCCGCAGACCAACGGACAGACTGAAAGAGTCAACCAATGCATCGAGCAGTATTTACGTTGTTACACTTCTTACCAACAGGATGATTGGTTGGATCTTCTCCCCCTGGCAGAATTTGCCTACAACAACGCAACTCACAGTACAACCAAGCAGAGTCCGTTCTACTTGAACTATGGGTTCCATCCCTCTATTCTCCCTCCACGCATCCTTCCTTCAAATAACCCAGTAGCCTCAGACTATCTTACCCAAATAAAGGATTCTCTGGGTTTACTAAATACTACCATTGCACACGCTCACAGTCAACAAAAGAAGTACTATGATCTTCGTAGAAGACCTTCTCCACAGTATACTATCGGGGACCTCGTTTGGCTCTCAACAAAAAACTTGAGACTGAAGATCCCTAGCAAAAAGCTTGGACCTCTGTTCTTGGGACCTTTCCCAATCAAGAAACTTATTGGAAAAGCTGCAGTGCAGCTTACATTGCCAATGGACCTAAAAATCCATCCCATTTTCCATGTGTCGCTACTAAAACCCCATGTTCCGGACCAAGGAATAAGGCCTAATATTCCACCTCCCCCTCCTGTACAAGTTGAAGGTGGAGAAGAATACGAGATAAGAGATTCTGGATTCTCGTATCTACAGAAGAAGACTTCAGTACTTGGTTAGATGGAAGAACTATGGGCCCCAAGACGACACCTGGCTAAACACCTCTGACATACATGCCCCTAGATTAATCCGCAATTTTCATGCGAGATACCCAGACAAACCAGCTCCAGAGGCCTTCAGGAGCAGGCCTTAAGGGGGGGGTATTGTAATGTTCCGGTACCTTTGGTACCCTAAATTACACTTTCCACAAGTGTATGCGCCCCACCATTTACTTTTGGAAAGGTGCGCATACACCTTTAAGACTGGAGCTGTCATCACCCAGCGCCGGACTAGATGGCTATTTAAAGCGCCGGTTCTCACTCACATGTGTTCGTTCAAACACCCTTACCTGGATGCTAACCTTGCTTGAAGCTTCCATGCTTGCAAACTTACTTCGCTGACGGAACCTCGCTGCGCTGATCCCTGTATCCCGCTACTGGATCATCCGCCTCTCCTGAACCACCCTTCGGCTGTATCGCTAATAGTGCTAAGTACCCCGCAGGGGATTTCTCTATAAACTTATACTAAGCTTACACTATCTAGCTCTGCATAGTAAAGACTGTTTATCACATCTGCATAAACTAAATTGCTAGCTCTTGAGACTACTGCTACTTTTCTGCACTGGGTTGATCTCTTTTGTATGTCCACCTGCTATTCTATCATCTGCTATCATACAACATTGCTAAACCTTCCTGCATCCATCTGCTACTGTCTCACCTTCAAGTGTCTATCACCTACCACCTCCACTCAACCCATCTCTCAACTTTCATCATTGTGTTACCACATACATAAAGTCACTCTAGGAACCAGCTTGCTAATTGTGTTTATTTACTGGCTGAAATAAGACCTTCCACACATGATGAGTCATTGAGGTTGGGAATGGTATCTCAGCATATCTCTTACATGACTACTGACGTGGAACTATTTCTGCAGCTGAAAATCCACACCATATAAGAAACGCAGGAGCGTTACAAGCATAACCTTATGAGTTATGAAGAGAAGGAGCTGTGTCTGTCGATGAACGATAGAGAAAAATCTTTTTCAGCTTTCTCCAACACTGCCTCAACATACTCTTCATTCCCTTCTGATTCTGCATCCTTTAGGACCAGCATATAAGGGTCTGACTCCATTTTAGACATGGGATGTTGGGACCGGTGTTAAAAACCATGTCCTGCTCCAATGCAAGGAAGCATGATCATTTTGCGACTAAGCAGGCCTTCGGCAGACCAAATGTTTGCCTGTTAATTTGAATTGGTTCCCTTTCGCCTGGTCTCCACCATAGTTATAAGTAAGGGTATTCCCCGTTGGGTACATGTGAAGTAGAGTGTGGGAGCTAGGGTAAGCGTGTCTGGTACGATTACATGACAACCCATGTGTAGACCATCCTGCAATGAATCTTCGTGGTCAAAGGACGAGATGATGTGCCTGTGTACCTTTGTGACTCTGTAAGATTCTCTTTGTCTCAGAAGTAAACATGGGCAGAGGCTCAACAATCTGTAAAAAGCTGCATCCAAAATATTTTTACATTTCTGAATAAGGTACCTCAACTTAAAATTATTAAGACTTTAAATATATCATCTACAGTACATATCTGAAGATTCAAAGAATTTAATTTTTTTCAGGGAAGTCCTTGCATATTTCAGCAGGGCAATGCTAAACCGCATACTGCATTTATGAGAACATTGTTGCTTAGTGGTAGAAGAGTCCGGGTGCCTAAAGTACACTATATTACAAAACGTATTGGGACGTCTGCCTTTACACGCACATGAACTTTAATTGCATCCCAGTCTTAGTCTGTAGGGTTCAATATTGAGTTGACCCATTCTTTGCAGCTATAACAGCTTCAATTCTTCTGGAAAGGCTGTCCACAAGGCTTAGGAGTGTGTCTATAGGAATGTTTAACCATTCTTCCAGAAGCGCATTTGTGAGATCAGGCACCGATGTGGAAAAGGCAGCCTGGCTCACAGTCTCCACTCTAATTTATCCTAAGATGTTCTATCAGGTTGAGGTCAGGACTCTTGGCAGGCCAGTCAAGTTCCTGGTGCGCAGTCATGTTGGAACAGGAAGGGGCCATCTGCAAATTGTTCCTACAAAGTTGGGAGCATGAAATAGACCAAAATGTCTTGGTATGCTGACGCCTTAAGAGTTCCCTTCACTGGAACTAACGGGCCAAACCCAACCTCTGGAAAAAAAAAAAAACCCACACCATAATCCCCCCTCCACCAAATGATTTGGACCAGTGCACAAAGCAAGGTCCATAAAGACATGGATGAGCGAATTTGAGGTGGAGGAAATTACTGGTCTGCAGAATCCTGATGTATGCGTTCACTTCTGCGTATGAGCAGGCGGTGTATTTTAAGTTTTTTTTTTAAATTTAATTCTTTTTTTTTAACTTTAATTTATTTATTTTTGATAATTTTTACAACTGTTACAAGGAAATGTAAACATCCTTTGTAATAGGAATAGTGCCCGACAGGTCCTCTTTATAGAGAGATCTGGGGTCAATAAGACCTTAGATCTCTACTCCAAGCCTGAAATAAAAAAAAAAAAAAAAAAAAAACGATCTCGGCTTTCTAGCTGAAATCACGGCAGTATTGACAACTGCCAGGCCGGACGTGAATTCGCGCCCGGGCCTCCTGGAGAGTCAGAGAGTGCCGGGGACCATTCCTTCTCCGGCCCACTATTCGCACAGAGGAGCCGGTAGAAGCGTCCCCTCCCGCCGCCTGTAAGAACAATCAAGCGGCTAAAAATTCATTAAAGTGTATTTTTTCCCAATAAACTGCATTTGAAAAACTTCTGCGCAAATACAGTGTGACATAAAAGATTGAAACGATCGCCATTTTATTCTCTAGTGTATCTGCTAAAATATATATAATGTTTGGGGGTTCTAAGTAATTTTCTAGCAAAAAATACTGATTTTAACTTGTACGCAACAAGTGTCAGAAAAAGGCTTTAAGAGGTTAAACTGCCTTCACTTAGACCAGGGGTCCTCAAACTACGGCCCGCAGGCCACATGCGCCAAAGACATTTATCTGGCCTGCCGGGTGTTTCATGCCGCCGCTGCCTGTCACTTTTTTTTTCAACATAAGAGACAGACGGTCCGGCAGCCGGCCTATCATGGGAATTTTAATACGGCTGCAATCAAGATTCTGGCGGTGAGAGGAACAGAACAGCGCAGCCGGACTACAACTCCCACCTCCCAGGACTCAGAGGCACTGTGTATATCCCCCTCCAGCAGATGAAAGCCGGTTTCTCCCCCTCTCCGGCTTTTAACTACTTCTCCCTACCCACACTTAGAGCCAGGACAAGGGGACGGCAGCCTGAAGTGGTAGAGTGGAAAGAGCCATGAGAAAGTGCGCTGTGTTGTACTCTCCAGGTTCTTCCCTCCTGTCAGAACAACATTCGTCCATGCAGCACAGAAGACAGGATTGCTCTTACATTGCATCGGACTGTACACACAGTTTGATTACCGCCCCCTACCTCCTCCATGGGCTGCTCATCTCCCGGCAGCAGGAAATGTGGGTAGGGGGCAGTAATCAAACTGTGTGTGTGTATTTGTGTGCTGCATGGACCAGTGTTGTTCTGACAGGAGGGGACAGCACAACACAGTGCACCTCCTCCTGGCTTTATAGTGTTTCCTCCAGTCGGTTGGGGGGGGGGGGGGGGCTGATAGAGCTTATAGGAGCTTACGGTAAAATTGTACCCAATGAGGACGGAGGGGGAATAATAGTGGGGAAATAATTTATGTCTGGGATGTTGGTGCAGGAAGAGGGATTGGCAGCTCTCTGTGCTATGTAAAGGGGATTTGGGGGGGGAGGATTGTGCTGGGAGGGGAGATGGGGGGGAATTGATGCTAAGGTGAGAGGGGAGGGAGGTTGGTAGGAGGAGAGATTGGTGGAAATTTGTGCTGGGGGGGATGGGGGGACATTTGTGCTAGGAGGAGAAATTGGGGGGAAATTGTGCTAGAAGGGATTTGGGGATTTGTGCTAGGAGAAGGGATTCAGGGATTTGTGCTAGGATGGGGAATTTGAGAAAAAAAAAAAAAAGAAGGATGTGTGCTAGGTGGGTGTTTTTTTTTTTTTTTTTTTTTGGGGGGGGGGGGGGGGATGAGGGAGATTTCTGATAGGAGGGGGAATTGGGCTGGGAGGTGGGGGGAGCAAAGATTTGTGCTGAGAGGGGGAATATTTGCATTTTATGTTTGGGGAGAATATTGGCTTGCAGACATAATTTATGCTTAGAGGGTGAATGTGCTGATTAGTGCAGTTTTTCTTTTTTTTGAGGGGGAGGGATTTAGACTGAGATAGGATGCTGGAAGTAATAACCTCATTTACAAATAAACATTGATTCACACTGTACAGACCACAGTGCCCATGTGAATGAGGACCAAGACCTAATTTACACACACAGAGTTTTATTTATTACCTTTTTATGTTTTAGATTTAGCCGGAATTTTGTAGGTTGTCATGTTTGTGTCCGCTATTGAGGATTTCTATGTATTTTTTGTGATATCATTTTGATATTTTCATGGGTGGGAGTGGGGGGGCCTTGTCAGGTAGGCTGTATGGGGCCCTGGGATTTCTAGCGATAGCCCTGGTGGGAGGGGTTATACTGGGCTGTCCTTACAGCTTTGGTTGCCAATCAGTCTGATGTCTGATCACCCTGAAGGCACCAGCATATAACGTAGTTGTCTTTGAATGATCACGTGTCTAGTCATGTACAATAAAAGAAAAGAAAAAATGGATGCAAAGTTTTATCCAGCCCCGCCCATGAATTGTACTTGCTTGCTGCAGTCACTCCTCACATATTTCACAGACAGGATTTCAGTGACATCACTACTGACTACCGGGTAACGTTAATACAGAGTGAATTCAGAGTGTGGGCATTCTACGGTGTTTATACTGAAGACAGATCCAGAAGAGCCATTCAGTCCAACCTAAAATCCAGCAGACAAATGTAGAGGGACATGTGTTCCCATTGGCTCTGGGAAGTTGAGTGCCAGTTGCCATTCAGGCCCACACTATATTGTGCTGTACTTTATCACGCCTTGAGGTGTGCTGTGTTACGACAGTCTGCTCGTTTTTAGGACTTAGGTTTTACACTGGACCACAGTGCAATACATGTGCATGCACAAGGTAGCACTTGACCTGCTTTGCCTGCAACACAAATGTATTCTATTTTGAAATAGAACCAGATTGTGTTCATAGAAATGCAACACAAGTCTCAGAATTGTCATCCATACGTCACCATTAAGGTGGATGGAAATCTGCTGACTCATGTTTGATGGGCATTACCAAAGCAGGTAAGCACCACTGTGTACTAGAGCCCTTAGATGACTCCCAACACAGAAAACCTGTACCCATTATTTTCATTACAGAAAACTGCAACCAACCTTGTGTTTTGCCCTGCATTAGGATACACAGAGTGTGTATGCATAGAAACGCACTTCACATTGCAGTGCGCTAGGTGTGAACAGGCCCTTGTTAAAAAACTACCAATGAATTACAAAAAGACGTTTTATCATCCCAGGAATTCTGGGAATAAATTCCACATAAGAAAGATTTGGAGCAGCAAGCATAAATAACCATTTTTGATACATGTCACTTCCATGTTGAGAATAATTCTATAGGCGGGTATTAAACAACATCAACATTTATTTGGCATGTTATAAAAGGAATGAGCTATGAACATTTGTATTTGGACCTACTTACATCATGTGTGGTGAATTGTATAATGATAATAATTACATTTTTACACTCTGTACCAGTAGAAGTGCCTTTTTATTGCTGCACAGATTCCCTCCTGGAAGAATTGCAGATCCCATGAAGAGGCAGTGACTGCAAACACAGCGGGGTGAATGATGTAAACTCAAAGATCAGAAAATGGCACATATTAAATATAAATATATAGAGATTTTTACAAATTAAGTGTAAAATTATATACTGTAGTCTCTTATAATATAAGTCTGGTGGAGAAGATGAAAGGCGGATGTGTGGCGATGAACAGAAGCAGAGCAGATAAGTGTTCATGATGAAAGGAAACCTCCTCCGTCACCCAGCAGGAAAGTCTCACATTTTGGCTCTTAAACCTTCATGTGCAAGAAAACAAAGTAGCAGCAAGCGGGAATCTAAGTCACACGGCAGCGCCATTCCAATTTTGGTTAAAAACTGTACAATAAAAAATCGCACAACGTCCTCCGCGATCGCAGCATCTGGACTGAAAGATAAAACACAGCGTGAGATCGAGCATTACATAGAACATTTGGGCTCTTTCATGCTTGGGCATTCATTTTCCAGTGTAGGCACAATTATAGCACTTGTCAAAGTCTAATATTTTACATTGGCCATGTTCTTACCAGCATGCTGCAACCAGATGTAATCGCAAAAAAGGAACCTACCTGCAGAATTCTTGATGCATTTTCTTCCCATTTGTGTACTTACCAAGGCTGTTCATGATGCATCTAAATTACACTATATGGCCAAAAGTTTAACCCCTTACCATCACACAGATGAGCTTGTTGGACATCCCATTCCCAAACCACTGATATAGAGTTGTCCCCACTTTGCAGCTATAAAAGCCTTCATGCTTCTGTGAATGCTTTCCACAAGATTTTGGAGTGTGTGGAAATGTGTGCCAATTTGTGAGGTTAGGTAAAGATATTGGATGAGAAGACCTAGATTGCAGGGACATATCCCCAAACTGTTGTCACACGATTTAAAGCTGAACTCCAACTTTCTTTTCACTAGAACTGAATAAAATGATCAATCCCAGCATAGATCATACCACTGTACTGTGTTGCTCTGTTGTCTGCAGATCCCCTGATATTCTGGGTTTAGTTGTGGTTTTGTGTCATGTGACTCTGTAAATCCTGCTGCTAGACTCTGTCCCACAGCCATATCCTGAAGTGCCCAGAGTCTGTAACACTCCCCTTTGTAGTCTTTAGACCCTGTGTAATATAAATACTAGGGATCGACCGATTATAGGCAAAGCCGATATATCGAGGGCCGATATGCAACTTTCCCGATATATCGGAATCGGCACCGGAGGTTACCGATATTTCAGGAAAGTGCTTGTACCGGAGTGATGCCTGCAGCTAGAGGCATCACCCCGGTACCGGCGTCCATAGTCGACAGTCGGCTGTCTTGTAATGACAACCGATGCGGCTGAGAAGCCGGACGGCTGTCATTACAAGGAGTGGGAGGGGACATCCCCCCCTCCCGCGGCTCGCACAGGTCTCCTGTCCCTCCGGGAGACCCGGCAACCAGCCTGCATGGCCGCCGAAGACCCGATCAAAGCCTTATTCGGCTCTGATCGGGTCTCCATTAAAAAACCCGGAAGTGATGTCATGACATCACTTCCGGGTATTGGCACCAGATTAAAAAAAAAATGACAGCATTCAAAACAGCCAAACTTGGCTTTTTTAATGCTTTTAAGTGCAGAGGAGGGGTTTGTGGTCTTGAAGACCACCAGATCCCTCCACAAGAGTACCTGTCAGGAAAAAAAAAAAAAAAAACGATATCGGTCAATAACTAATTAAATACTTTCTCAGCTCTGATGGTGGGTGGGACTGAATACATTCTAATTAGCATTCAACCCCGCCCAGTCACACCTACAGGAGGAGTCTAAACCTCCCAAGTCCTGCCTCACAGATCACAACATTATTCTAGGAGGAAACACCTTCACACACAGCCTGTTCTGACAGCTAGCTGTGCTACTGCGGGGTAGGATTAAATGGATCTCAATTGCCCAGTTAAATATGCCGACCAGTGTGAACAGCGAGAGTCCCACCCATCATATCCCGCCCTCCCAGAGCCCTGCTCTCTGTGAAATAATTAATTTACATATGAAGGAAACAAGTTCATTATATTGTATTAGTATTCTATGTAGTGTATTCTTGCAGTAAGGCAGTATCCCTTGGCATGCTGCAGGACAGGAATGACACAGACACAGAAACCTGCTATATACAGCTAAAGGAAATAAGTTAGACACAGATTGACAGTGTGGACTGGGGGTTCACTCACACAGTGCATCTGTTGCTTGGGGGAGGAAAAGCTGGAGTTCTTCTTTAAGTGCACAATTGTCTAAAAGGTCTTTGAATGCTGTAGTATTACCAGCACCCTTCACTGGTAACACCTAACTTCGTCATTTGGTGGGGTCTACATACTTTTGCCAATATAGTCTGGGTCTAAAACAAGCTTAAAAGGCTAAGTTCACCTTTTTACCCCCCCCCCTAAATTCCAGCTCCCCTATATACCAAAATAGCATTAATGTAATTTTATTGCAGACATAAAAAAGCTTTCTATTTATCCTACACAGCCCTACCTCAGTGACAGTGCTTATGGTATAAAAAAAACTTAATTACTTCTTGGACGGACCTTAGGACATGAAAACTGCTAAGACACAGGGAGTTCACCAGCTGACCTCATTAACACGCATTCTGCATCTGTTCTCTACCTTCCAGGAGATCGCTCCCACCTCTGCAGGTGCATGTTTTTCCAATGCAGTCAGTGATAACCGTTCTCACTAAATACAAAGCCAGTGATTGTTTATTTAGCAAAGTGTGCAGAAGCAGAGTGATCAGATAACAGTCTGATTAGATCAGAGCTGTAGTATTGAAAACAGAAGTATGTCCCAGGGACTGTAAAGTTCACCATACAATCAAAATGTACAATCTCCTTAAGATCTACTATCAACTATGTAGCGCAAGGGCCTGCCTGACTGAATACAGAGTGATTGGATAGATGGTGTGTCTTATTATATAGTTTTGGCAAATCTAAAGGAGATTGTACAGAGAATGGCCACCTTTATACACCTAAAATTAACAAGTTGCAATTTCGGTGCCAATAATTGTTTATCGCACACCAAACACAGAAGCAAAAACACATTTTGCCACATGAAAAAATGAGCGACAAATGCAGTAAAACACCTTTAAAAAAACACCGTAAAAAAAAGTGCAACACCAAAAATGTCTCATGAGCTATATTGCCACATGTAGTGCAGCCCATTGAAATCAACAGGCTGCCTTATACATGTCACAGGAAAAGCGCGTGCACAGAAAATGCATACTTTGCCGTGAGTTTTTAGAAACACGCTACAAACGCAGTTTGACATGTGCTCAGAAATGCATAGATGTGAATGGAGCCTCGTTGTCCTTGCATAAACACACCAATTTCACTTTCATGCCCCATTCACATTTAGCATAGTGGGGGCACACTTTTTTTGGCTTGTTTTTCCCGTGACACGCATAGGACACCCTGTTGATTGCAATGGGCTGCGCTACACGTGGCAAAGTAGCACATGGAACATTTTGGCGTGTTGGCGCTTGTTTTTTCATGTGACAAAATGGGTTTGCGTTTCTTTGTTTGGTGTGCCATTAATAGCACCCTAAGCGCAACTTGGTACTTTTAGGTGTATAAAAGGTGGTCACACACACACTATATAATCTGGTTGCGCAATTTCTGTACAATCTCCTTTAGATTAACCAAAACTATACAATAGGACGACACCCCAGCTTTCCAACCAGGCAGGAACTTGCACTACATAGTTGATTGTAGATGTAAAGGTGATTTTAAAATCTGATAGTATAGTGTATGGTGAACTTTACAGAACACCCAGAGCACACTTCTCCTGTTTTCAACACTACAGCTATCCACATAGGCTGTTATCTGAAAAGCTCCTGCACACTCTCCCAAATGAAAGATCTATGCAAGATGAAGGTATGAAAGAAAAAAAAAAAAAAAATCAATCACTGGCTGTGTATTTAGTGAGAATGGCGATCACTGACTGCACTGGAAAAACGTGCACCTGCAGAGGTGAGTGGGCACAATCTCCTGGAAGAGGGAAGGCAGATGCAGGGTGTGTGTTAATGAGGTCAGCTGGTAAACTTATTCCTGTGTCTTAAGTTTTCCCATCTTAAGGGTTGTCCAGGAAGGAAGTTTTTTTTCATATACAACAAAAACTGACACTGAGGCAAGTGCTATGTAGGATAAATAAAGCTTTTCTTTTCTGCAAAAAGTACAATTAATGCTATATTGGTACATAGGGGGAAAAAAGAACATTGTGTTTAACATACACTAAAGACATGCTTCTAAGCACAGGAAGAACATTATATAATGACCGGTCTTCTTACATGCTTGTAACTTGAATCATCCCACAGCTAAACACACATGAAGTGGGATCCTTCCGTCAGCTGTGGCTGCTTTGCTGTCACTGGTAGTGTTGGTGGCTCTGAAAGGGGAGCCAGATTCCCAGCTAGGAAACAAAAACAGGAAGAGGACATTACTCAACTGCATTTTGCTTCTCTACCACCTAGGGGCAACATCTGCTTCTGTTTTACAGGATATCTAAGCTTGTGTAGGGAAACAAGGATACCCTAATTTCATTTGTTAAATCGGAACTGGACCCCTCTATCCTTTACAGCCAAGGAAGCTTCTATCTTGGCCTCTGTTTGATCTGCAGTTGCCATTGTGCTGCACATGTGATCAGTTATGACACCAGCCATTTGATGGCTTGACAGTTCAGCACAAGAAAGTGTAACAGTTATAATTCTTAGCATGTCCTGAATGTGTCTTGGAAAACAGTAAAATCAATGGGTTTAGTTCTGCTTTAAGTATTAGAGGTACATAAAGATGTAGTAATGCAGCGATTACAAAAAAACAGTGTGAGCGTCACGGAACTCAGCCAAGCACAAATACCCCAGGGCTTAGACTTCAGACAACCCCATGCTCACATCTCACCCTCTAGGGATGCATGTCTTCTCAGGGTGTCAGCCGAAAACTCATAGGCAAAGAGAATCCCGCTGTGCTCCTGGTCCCTTGGCTTCTCCTCACTCTCTGTATAGGTCAGGACAGATGTCACAACCTGTAAACTGGAGGGACCGCACAGAACACGTTACAGATCTGGAGAGAGGTGGGAGGTGTCTACATCTATTCTGCTCAGATATATGGACTGATGGTGAGAATGGTCTACATCTATTTTGCTTTGATATATGGACTAGAGATGGCCATCAATCACTATCCAGCTGATGAAGTATACAAAGTACATCATGTCCTGCAATTTACACACACACACACACACACACACACTTTACATACAATACTATGCACAAGTTTTAGGCAGGTGTAAAAAAATTCTGTAAATAAGAATGCTTTTCAGAAATAGAGGTGTTAATAGTTTATTTTTATCAATCAACAAAATGTAAAGTGAATTAAAAGAAGAGAGATCCAAATCAATATTGGATGTGACCACCCTTTGCCTTCAAAACAATATAAATTCTTCTGTGTACACTTGTACACAGCTTTGGAAGTAACTCGAAAGGTTTAAAACATCTTGAGAACTAACCCCAGATCTTCTGTGGATGTCGGCTGCCTCAAATCCTTCTGTCTCTTTATGTAATCCCAGCCAGACTCAGGAATTTTGAGATCAGGGCTCTGTGGGGGCCAAGCTATTACTTCCAAGACTTTTTGTTCTTCTATACAACAAGGAGTACTGGAAGTTATAGCTTGGCCCCCACAGAGCCCTGATCTCATCATCATGGAGTCCGTCTAGGATTACATGAAGAGACAGAAGGATTTGAGGCAGCCTACATCCACAGATTTGTGGTTAGTTCTCCCAAGATGTCTGGAATAACCTACCTGTGTGCAAATGTAGCTAGCAGAATTGGTGCTGTTTTGAAGTCAAAGGATAGTTGTACCAAGTATTGATTTGATTGAGATTTTTCTTCTGTTCGCTCATTTTGTAAATTGATAAAAACAATTATAATATATATATATATTTTTAAAGCATTTTTACTGTACAGCTTTTCATCCCACCTGCCTAAAACTTTTGGACATACACACATGGAAACCGGTCAGTGGAAGTGCTGCACTGGAGATCTGGTCTCACTAACCATTGTTCCTGGGGTTCAGGTACCGGACCTGCAGTGACTGCTTCTTCTGTCACTTCATCTTTGGCATCACATTGAGAGGAAGCAGTGAGGGAATGTAAAGGCTGTGGATGGAGGAGCACGAGAGGAATGTCAATTATATGTAATAAAAATCACAGAGGATCATCACTTAAGCAAGGTCAGAATCTATATTAATCAAAGATTATTCTGTTCCACCCAACTGTTTATTCTCAGAAGGCTCCTTAGCTCCCCACCCTCTCACTGATCACAGAAGGCTTCTTTGTTCCACCCACTTCATTCTCACTAATCACAGAAGGCTCCTCCGCTAAATCCACCCCCTTATAATTGATCACAGAAGGCTACTCAGCTCCACGAAACTCATTTTTACTAGCTCCACCTGTGTATTTATCACTGAAAACAGAGGGTCCACCCATCCGCTTCTTCTAACAGAAGGCTTTTAAGGTCCACCAATCTCCTGATCACTGATCACAGGAAGCTCTTCATCTCCACTCACCTCCTTATCACTGCTAACAGGGGCTTCTCAGCTCCACCTAACTCCTTCTCAATGATCACAGAAGGCTCCTCAGCCCCACCAAATGCCTTTTCACTGTTGACAAAAAGTTCCCCAAATTCCACCCACCTCCTTCTAACTCATCACAGAAGGCCATTATCATCACTGATCAAAGTAGTCTGCTTAAGCCAACCATAGATGGATCGAATCTCAGCCAGTCCCTGCTGAACTGGCAGAGT
Source organism: Pelophylax lessonae (assembly GCF_965119305.1). NCBI lineage: Eukaryota > Metazoa > Chordata > Amphibia > Anura > Ranidae > Pelophylax > Pelophylax lessonae. The sequence continues at coordinate 484,306,021 of NC_138771.1, read as the reverse complement.
TTCCAACTATCTACGCGCAGGCTGATTGTACCCAAGTTGATCCACATGGTACACAGCACTGAGACCATTTTGTTACATACAATGCCTTTAAAAAGTATTCATCCCCTTGACTTTTTACCTATTGTGTTACATTACAGCCTTAAGTTCAATGTTTTGTTAATTTGAATTTTATGTGATGGATCAGAACACAATAGTCTAATAAGTGGGTGAAGTGAAATGAGAAAAATATATACATAAAACTAATTTTAGAAATAGAAAACAGAAAATTGGCTTGTGCGTATGTATTTACTCCTTTGTTATGAAGCCCATAAAAAGCTCTGGTGCAACCAGTTACCTTCAGAAGTCACATAATTAATGAAATGATGACCACCTGTGTGCAATCTAAGTGTAACATGATCTGTCATTCCATATACACACCTTTTTTGAAAGGCCCCAGAGGCTGCAACACCTAAGAAAGAGGCACCACTAAGTACAAGTCAGGGTTAGGTTATAAAAAAATATCCAAATCTTTGATGATCCCCTGGAGCACCATCAAATCTATCATAACCAATGGAAAAGCATGGCACAACAGCAAACCTGCCAAGAGACGGCCGCCCACCAAAACTCACGGACTGGGCGACGAGGGCATTAATCAGAAAGGCAGCACAGAGACCTAACGTAACCCTGGAGGAGCTGCGGAGTTCCACAGCAGAGACTGGAGTATCTGTACATAGGACGACAATAAGCCGTACGCTCCATAGAGTTGGGCTTTATGGCAGAGTGGCCAGAAGAAAGCCATTACTTTCAGCAAAAAACAAAATGGCACATTTTGAGTTTGCGAAAAGGCATGTGGGAGACTCCCAAAATGTATGGAGGAAGGTGCTCTGGTCTGAGACTAAAATTTAACTTTTTGGCCATCAAAGAAAATGCTATGTCTGGCGCAAACCCAACACATCACATCACCCAAAGAACACCATCCCCACAGTGAAACATGGTTGTGGCAGCATCATGTTGTGGGGATGTTTTTCAGCAGCCTGGACTGAGAAACTGGTCAGAGTTGAGGGAAAGATGGATGGTGCTAAATACAGGGATATTCTTGAGCAAATTCTGTACCACTCTGTGCGTGATTTGAGGCTAGGATGGAGGTTCACCTTCCAACAGGACAATGACCCCAAACACACTGCTAAAGCAACACTTGAGTGGTTTAAGAGGAAACATGTAAATGTGTTGGAATGGCCTAGTCAAAGCCCAGACCTCAATCCAATAAAAAATGTGTGGTCAGACTTAAAGATTGCTGTTCACAAGCGCAAACCATCCAACTTGAAGGAGCTGGAGCAGTTTTGCAAGGAGGAATGGGCAAAAATCCAAGTGGTAAGATGTGGCAAGCTCATAGAGACTTATCCAAAGCGACTTGGAGCTGTGATTGCCGCAAAAGGTGGCTCTACAAAGTATTGACTTTAGGAGGGTGAAAAGTTATGCACATTGACTTTTTCTGTTATTTTGTCCTATTTGTTGTTTGTTTCAAAGTTGTGGGCATGTTCTGTAAATTAAATGATGTAAATCCTCAAACAATCCATATTAATTTCAGGTTGTGAGGCAACTAAACACGAAAAATGCCAAGGGGGTGAATACTTTTGCAAGGCACAGTACATATGGTATATCAGGTTTGTTGATTAGCACAGCACTTTGCATACACATATTAATTGGGTACACCCACAGCATGTTGGATCTCTAGCATGCGATTATTGCCAGCAGCTAAAGCTACTGGTAATAACCATTATGTTCTCCCGGCAGGGACGGCTCCCCGTATCCCCCCCCTCCCTGCTGGGGAAACACAATAGCTCCACAGGAGGTATGGGGAATAACCTTGTGGTTGCAGGAAAGAAAAACGCATAATCTATGGCCTGCCTTGGTTCCACTTACCTACTTATCACAGAATGATCCTCAGCTTCACCCACTCTTCCTTCTCACTGAAGACACAAGGCTCCTCAGTTCCACCTACCTCCTTCTTATGGATCACAGAAAGCCCATCTGGTACACCCCCCTCTGTCTTACTGATCACAGAAGGCTCCTCAGTTCCACTCATTTCCTTCTCACTGATCACAGAAAGCATCTGAGTTCCACCCACCTTCTATTAATCGATCACAGAAGGCTATATTCAAGAGCTACCCACCTTCTTATCATTGATCACAGGCATCTCCTCAGCTCTACCCACCTCCCTATGACTGATCACAGGAGGCGCCTCAGCTTCACCCATCATATTTTTATAGGCAGCTCTTCAGCTCCACCCACCTTCTTATTACTGATCACAAAATACTCCTAAGCTTCATCCAGCTTCTTATCACTGTTCCTCAACTTCACCCACCTCACCATCACAGAAAACGCCTCAGTTCTACCCACATCTTTCTCACTGATCACAGAAGGCTCCTTAGTTCCACCACCTCCTTAAAATTGATCACAAAAGGCTTTTTAGCTCCACCCACCCCCTTCTCAATGATCAAGAAGGGTCCTCAGTTCCACCCACATCCTTCTCACTGATCTTAAAAGGTCCTTTAGTTTCACCCACCCTCCTAGTCATTGATCACAGAAGGCTATTAACCACTTGCCGACTGCCTAACGCCGATCTACGTCGGCAGTCAGCCCCTCACAGGCAAAGTGACGTAGGGCTACGTCACTAGCTTGTGAGGGTCTAGGGAGCGAGCGCGCGCCCCCGGAGGCGCACTCCCGCTCCCGCGTGGTCACGGACCCCCCCGCGCGTGTGACCAGCGGACCCGATGTCCGCCGGTCACTCTGCGATCGGCGGGGGAGAGGGAGAATGTCAGGCAGCTTGTGTAAACAAGCTGCCTGTCATTCTCCTCGCTGTAAAGACACTGATAAAACGGATCTAGTATGTAGATCCGTTGATCAGTGTCCTTACAGCTCAAGCCACAGCCAATCACAGTAGAAAGCACGCCCCTAGGGATACACACAGCCCCTCCCTTCCAAATAAAGTTAACCCCTTCACAACCAGTGTATTTTTACAGTAACAGTGCATATGTATAGCACTGATTACTGTAGAAATGTCACAGGTAACCCCAAAAGTGTCACAAATGTCAGTCAAGGGTCCGATCTGTCCGCCCCAATGTCGCAGTACCGCAAAAAAAATCGCAGATCGCCGCCATTACGCGTTAAAAAAATAAACAACAAAAATGACAAAAATCTTTCCCTTTGTTAGTAAACGCGATAACTTTTGCGCAAACCAATCAAAATACGCTTTTTGCGATTTTTTTTACCAAACATATGTAGCATAAAACAAATTGGCCGAAAATGTAAAAAAATTTTGATTTTTACTTTTTTTTTGGGGGGAATTTCATATAAAAAAATGTGAAAAATATTGTTATTTTTGCAAAATTGACGCTCTTTTTTTGTTTATAGCGCGTGATCAAAAAAATCGCACAGGTGATCAAATACCACCAAAAGAAAGCTCTGTTTGTGGGAAAAAAAGGACGTCAAATTCGTTTAGGTACAGCGTCGCACGACCGCGCAATTGTCCGTTAAAGTCACGCAGTGCCAAATCGCAAAATACCCCCTGGTCAGGAAGGGGGTAAAATCTTCCGGGGCTTAAGTGGTTAAGCTCCATCCAACTCATTTTCATGAATCACAGAAGGCACCTTAGTTTTACCAACCTCCTAATCACAGGTGGCTCTTAAGCTCCACGCACCTCCTTATAAGAGCAGAAAGCTATTCGATCCACCCACCTCCTTTTTATCATTAACAGGAATTTCCTCAGCTCTAATAACCTCCTCATCACAGGAGGCTTCTCAGGTACGCGCTCTTCCTGATCACTGATAAAAGGAGACGCCTAAGCTCCACCTACCTCGCTGATTACAGGATGCTCCTCAACTCCACCCACCTCCTTATCACTGATTACAGGAGGCTCTTCAGCTCCAGTTGCTGCTTCGATGATTTCTGGATGTAGGGATTTTGAGTTGTCCTCTCGCTCAGCTTCCTCTTTATCCTTTGTATCACTGACCGTGTTCTCTTCTTTTCTCCGCACCTACACATGGATAATCATTTAGTGCATTTGGGCAGAGATCTATTTTTTTAAATGTTGCACAGAATTATAGAGTGCACAATTTATGGCTCCAATTAATCAGCCATCTCATAGGACATACAGTACATACGGTATATTGGCTGTTTGTCCAGTAGATCCAACTTTCCTTTTTTATAGTCAATTTCATTCAGTACCTGGGTCATTTTTATAGAGTTTTCCCTGGAGAAGGCAGGACTCTGTGATGGAGAAGGCTCAGTGGACCCTAGAAAGGCAAACCCTTTTTTCTTTTCTTTCAGACAAGCAGCCTGATGTCTGCGCATCCTCTCCAGCTGTTCCTCCAGTGTCATTCGGGGTCGGGGATTTTCCATAACACAAAGGTGTTCCACGGCACTACGTGGCCTCTCCTGCAGAGCAGAAAAAAAATGTGAAGATAAAAGACAGCAATATAGCGGAACAGACTAATACTAGAGGGAATGAGAAGGGGCATGTTTTGAACAGGGACTAGTCCACCTTTGTCTGGATTACAAGAGTAGACTGTAGGAAGGACAAGGTGAAGGAGTTCAGAGACCAAGGCTAGTTGGCTGTAGTAGTTTTGACTACTGTGGGGTGGAGCAATTGAAGCAAAGGGATTAGTAACTTCAGTAGAAAAAAAAAAAACAAAAGTGTAAAACCTAGGGGTATAAGCACAGAAAACAGAATATACAGCCTGATACAGGAGGCAAGTATCGTGAGAGACAACAGACAACAGTAATAATGGCTCATGTCATGAAAACTATAACAAAGCATCATATTTGTCTTTAGGTAACCTTTATTCTCGCAGTAGTAAAAAAAAGGTTTGTCAGCCACAAGTCTGGGGAGCAAGGAACCGCATCCCAAAAGTTAAAGAATACATACGGAACAGAAATGTGGGGACTTTAAAGGCACCAGACAAAAACAATATACTACATCATATTTTAAAATTCATATCAAATTTTATTCGATACATTAAAAATACCCGGTTTTTAAAAAGGGATAAAATCCTACCCGAGGTAAGTCCCAAATTAGGGAAATAAATTTATCAAATGTTCACCGCCGCGAGATGGGAGGACTATAAATAGCCCTGCATGGTGGCGGTCTCTGTAGTGCGATCACACAGTTTGATACCTGCCACAGTGCAAGTTTATTAATCTAGTGGCTTTGGTTTCAGTTATTTTAGGTTGTTCAATAGTGTTACAACAAGTTGAATCCCTTTGAGGAATCCTTCCTGCTACATTCATTCTCTTTATCTAGCATTTTTAGGTAAGAATGCCCATATATCAGCTGGGTTGGTGCGTTTTTAAAACATACAATGGATTATTATATTTATGACAAACTTTTTTCTTTGTCAGATCATTTGCTATAGTGAAGGAGTAATTGTGCATCTAGGACCTCTTGGGCTCCCCCTTGTGGGACAAAACAAGCTAGTTGAAGTCAAGCTGTTCAAATTCCTCCTTGGAAGATATTGTCTCTCTGGTTCCTCATTGTGACATGACTGAACATTTGATGAATTTATGTCCCTAATTTGGGACTTACCAGGGGTAAAATGTTAACCCTAATGGTTCTTTCAACACTATATTTGATATTTTCCATAGATTTACATTTTGAGGACATGGTCCTCCTATGACACACTAATATCAATAGGACGGTCATTTTGTGGCTCCTGCATGGACATATACTTACCTGGTGGCACCTGTAGGGTACGAACAATTTCTCAGATAATTCATTGTAACTCTGATGTATATATGAATTGTAAATGAATATACAGCCGTGGCAAAAAGTTTTGAGAATGACACAAATGTACATTTTTATAAAGCCTGTTGCCTCAGTTTTTATGACGGCAATTTGAATATACTCCAGGATGTTATGAAGAGTGAGCAGATGAATTGTAATTAATTTCAAAGTCCCTCTTCGCCATGAAAATGAACTACCGTATTTTTCGGCGTATAAGACGACTGGGCGTATAAGACGACCCCCCTAATTTTCAAGTTAAAACATAGGTTTTGGGCTATACTCGCCGTATAAGACTACCCCCCTTCCGAAGCAAGGCAACACCATTGAAAAACATCAGATTTCTAAGAGATCTCCAAGGTACCCCAAGTACTGGAATACATGTAATCTCTCATAATATCTCCAAGGTACCCTAAGTATAAGTATTACCAGTAGATGTAATCTCAAGACACTGGCTGTGTGGGAATCCTGTACCGGTATACCGTATGTACCGTAGCTTCAGCTACATACAGTATACAACGCTGAGCTAATCACAGTGAGCGATGTATTCTATTATTGAATGCAAAGCCTGCTCGGATTGGCAGAGTCAGAGAGGCGGGCTGATGTTACTCCGCCAATCCAAGCAGGCTTTGCATTTAATAATAGAATACATCGTTCTCTCTGATTGGCTCAGCGCGGCATACTGTATGTAGCCAAAGCTACGGTACATACGGTTTACCGGTACAGGATTCCCACACAGCCAGCGTCTTGAGAGATTACATCTACCGGTAATACTTATACTTAGGTTACCTTGGAGATATTATACTCGTCGTATAAGACGACCCCCCATTTTTGGGGGATTTTTTTGAGGTTCAAAAGTAGTCTTATACGCCAGAAAATACAGTAAATCCCATAAACATTTCCACTGCATTTGTGAACTTCGGGGGGGCTAAGTCCAGCAAGCGCCAGGACTGTCTCTTACAGTTAATTCAGCTGTGGGATCGGGGCACCACCAGTGCAGAGCTTACTCGGGAATGGCAGCAGGCAGGTGTGAGTGCATCTGCACGCACAGTGTGGAGAAGACTTTTGGAGGATGGCCTGGTGTCAAGAAGGGCAGCATAGAAGACACTTCTCTCCAGGAAAAACATCAAATACAGACTGATATTCTGCAAAAGATACAGGGGTTGGGCTGAGGACTGGAGTAAAGTCATTTTCACTGATGAATCCCCTTTCCAATTGTTTGGGACAACTGGAAAAAGATCTTGTCTGGAGAAGAAATGCGAGTGCTACCATCAGTCCTGTGTCATGCCAACAGTAAAGCATCCTGAGACCATTCATGTGTGGGGCTTTTTCTCAGCCAAGGGAAGTGGGCTCACTCACAATTTTGCCTAAGAACACAGCCATGAATAAAGAATGGTAAAAAAAACATCCTCAGAGAGAGCAACTTCTCCCAACCATCCAAGAACAGTTTGATGATGAACAATGTTTTTTTCCAGCATAATGGAGCACCCAGTGGTGTATTTTGGTTTTGTGCTGCCCTAGGAAAGACAAAAATTGGGCGCCCCCCATCCCCTCCTATGTAATTTGTCCCACCCCTTTCTGTTTAGCGGATGTGACTCCCTCCAAAATTGAACGACTACAAGTTGCAGCAAGAATACCTGAGATCTTGTGAGAGGGGGTGGGAGAGAGAGCACTTGTGCGAGAGGAGGGGATGAGAGAGAGCGCGAGGGGGGGGGGTGAGAGAGAGCGCGAGGGGGGGGTGAGAGAGCGCAAGAGGAGGGGATGAGAGAGTGAGAGAGAGCGAGAGATGAGAGAGTGGGAGACCTCCTAGCCCTGCCTGCAGTCCCTCCTGCGCCCCCCTGTCTGTGGGTAGGTGTGTGTGATGCACCTACCTCCCGCCCGTCCTCGTCCTCTGGGCCCTCCGTCAGCCTGTCTTCCTGTTGATGTCCTAGCTGGGAGCGGAGAGGAGGTTTGAGAAGGAGTGCAGGCTCTAGGAGGTGCCAGGTATCATGCCCCCCCTGCTGCTCAGGTCAAGGTGGTGCCGTGGCAGTGGAGGTCTTCTCCCTCCCGGGCTCTCGGTCTTCCATGGTCTGCCGGCTGCCTGCTTGGTGTGTGAAGACGCCGCAGGTCAGCAGGTGCAGTGGTGGCTGCTGTCGACTGTGGATTTTGCTCTGTTGCCCTGCACCCCGCTGTCACCAAACTGGTGGGACACTTTGGGCCCCACGAGCACTAGGCACGGAGGAAGAGGAAGGTAAATCCTCCTCCACTTTGAATTATAGGCAGGGCTAGGGAGTCACTGCTGTGACATCACTGGTTGCTAGACGCCAGGTGGCTCTAGCAGCCAGTGACCAATAGAGTCTCAGATGGAGGCGGGGGTGGCTATGTTGCTGCCCCCTAGGCCTTGTTGGCCTACTCCAAAATACAGCACTGGGAGCACCTTGCCATAAGTCAAAAGTGATAACGAAGTAGCCTGGGGAAAAAAAATATCTAAATTTTGGGTCAATTGCCAGGAAACTTTCCAAACTTTAATCCCATTGAGAACTTGTGGTCAGTCCTCAAGAGGTGAACAAACCCCCCCCAAAAGTTCTGACAAACTCCAAGCATTGATTATACAAGAATGGGCTGCCATCAGTCACTATGTGGCCCAGAAGCTGATTGACAGAATGCCAGGGCAAATTGCAGAGGTATTGAAAAAGAAGGGTGAAGACTGCAAATATTGACTCTTTGGATAAACTTAATGTAATTGTCAATGAAAACCTTTTGAAATGCTTGTAATTTTACTTCAGCATACCATAGTAACATTTGACAAAAAATATAAAAACACTAAGGCCGCAGACTTTGTGAAAATTAATATTTTTGTCATTTTCATAACTTTTGGTAGATAACAGGGCTGTATGGTCCATGTGACATTTTCTCTAAATGTGTACTTTTTCTGTCCACAGTAAATATCTTGTACAGTATTTAAAAGGTCTCCAGAAAAAGCCATTTTTTGGCGAAACATATTGAGCAAAAATCGCTGTACTATATACCTGGATCGCATGCGATCTTTATTCAAATCTCTTTTTAAAATCAAGTATATTTAATGTACCTAATAAAATTTGATGTGTATTTTAAAATATGATTTACTATACTGTTTTTGTCTGACACCTTTAAAGTCCCCAAATTTGTGTTCCATATTCTTCAATCTTACAGGTTGCCCATTGAGTTTGTGTAAAGTGGTAGGTTTAGTATCATTGACATGAGCCATTGGAGAATAACTGACCTATAGTCCAGGGGATGGGATCTAGAGACCTTCACCGGGGAATGCTCGGTAGAGCCGTAATGTAACCGAACATAATGAAGTTCACTTACCGATTTTGCCTCTGGTTTCCTAGTCTTCCGTAAGGTGACATAAGATGCTATTGTAGTGGATTCAAGTGGAGGAGACTTTGTTCTTGGAGGAACAACACCGACTGGAAAGTGTGAACCTAAATGTAGCAACAAGTCATCATTACTGTCACAAGTAATGTTTTATTGTACAACTATATAAGATATCTATACTCCGTATGACAATGCCCTGTTCTATATTTTCTCTGTGCAATATACAGGACATATACTACTATACATAAGACATTGAGCGTTTTGATCATATACCTTTGTTAGTTGTACTTTCCATGTCCAGAGTGAGATCAGTCTTGTCCTCACCATTTGACTCATCCACTTCAGCTACTGTGGTCAGCTCAGGTTCACTCTTGTACAGTCTGTAATCTGGGCCCTGCAAGACACCAGTGACTGTCATATTAGCTTAGTCCTGCTTTGATACAGAAGACATCCCCAAATAGGTCACTGCATAGCAATATGGAGGCAGAACCATGATGATGAAAATGATAATGTTCACAATTTGCAAGACATCTTCATGGGTTACACATTGTATGTTTACTCTTAAGCTGGCCATACACAATTCAATTCATTCAGCCTATGGGAAAAAATCTAAAGTCAGCCATAGATAGTTTGAATCTCATCTGGTTCAGCAGGGACAGTCCTAGATTCGATCCATGTATGGGCAGGCTGATTGTACGTAATTCGATCCATCTATCAATGTGGGTACAAACAGCATGTCGGATTTTTAGCATGTGATTTTTGTTAGTAGCTAGCTATAATGTAGTTGCTTGCAATAATCACTGTGTTCTCCTAGCAGGGACAACTCCCCATGCCCTCCCTCCAGGAGAACACAATAGCTATGTGGGTGATTTCCCTATCAACATTGAGGGGAAAAAAATCTCTTTCAGCTCGTGGTTGAAGGAAAGAAAATTGCAGACTGTATGGTCCTAAAATATGTGAAAAGATTATGTAGGAATATAACCACCACAGTAAGGAAAACACAACAGGGACACAATACATTTTATAACATAAATGTTGCCCTCTCAGCTCATCCTTGGACAATAAAAGAATTGTTCACACAATGTATCAGGCTATCATGACCATCTAACCACATCAACAGTTTTGTATGTAGAGGGGTGTAGATTCTCAACCGTATAAAGTTTACATTTTGGGATGAATAGCCATTATTGGCAGGAAATTCAAGCAAAATCCAACACAGCATATAAAATGGAAACACAAATGAACACAGAGAACCAAAAGTACAGTTTTCATTCATTCAGGCTTCACCTCAAACATCTTCTGATAAAAAAAAAAAAAAAATCAGCAAAAAAAACAACCCATAATATGGAAATCATGAGTTGCTGAGAGATGCCTTTATTATATAAAAAGATTGAGGAAATGAACACATATTTGGAAGTTCACAGAATGGCATAAATGGGGGACAAGGTTGACAGTGGATGGACATGACAGAGGAATGGTGCAGGTTCAGTTTCTTACACAATATGATCCATTTCTTTGATTAACCTGGATATGATGAGAGGTCTTGTCATCAGGGAGGTGGACTGGGCCCCGGCTGTAACACAGCAAGGACGAGCTGCTATCACTGGGTATAGGGGGAAGAATAGGAGCTGGATCGGTAAAGTCATAGGACCGAGGGAGCGGAGGACGTGGTGGGACAAGCTCCTCTTCCTGGAGATTGTAGAACAGGCAGTTTATTGAGAAGTACAGTAAAAGTACACATCTATCCCTTCTAGTATGACATCAAATCTGTCAGTATCAGACCAACAACTTATTTCTTTCCTGAACCACACAAGATATCTCTGATGTTTAATAGCTCTGCTATCTACTGGTTGGTGATCACTTCATTAATATAATTGTTAACCACTTCTTCTATAATTGTTAAGCCTGCTCTCCCCCATATTTTTCATTCTGGATACCTAGAGTTTTTATTTGGTAAAAGGTCTGGATACTTACATTTTTGTTTTCTAAGTTTTAAATAGGAAAAAATAGTTTAAAAATGCACTTTCCTGTGAGGTTACCAAACTCAAGTTTCTCAGTTAGGATCCATTAACATGAGCCTGACTTGGAATGCAGCAGCTGGTGTGCATTGTGAACCGGCTGTACCAGTGCATTGTTGATGCGTCAATTTAAAATAAATAAATAAAAAGTAGAACTTTATTAAAATGTCACATGGTTCTATCGGCTGGCACATGGCAGCCTGCGCAACACTGGAAAAAAGTACTGCACACAAAGCAGTGGTATGCACTGTCCACACTTGAGAAAAGGTATTTTTGCCTTGTATTGTGGAGGGACTGCCCTGGAATAGCCACCCAACACAGTCCCACCTCTCCTGGGGTGAATGGACCCTTAGTGATCTCTTAAATTTCAAATGACATTTGTGCAGTTTTTGAGTGTCAGGCACTCACACAGTAACTGCTAATGTAATGCAGAGGATCTGGTGTTTATTTTGGAACCTAGAAGTAAAACCAAGAGAGGGGATTTTTTTTTTCAAGAATTATAACTTTTTACATTGATTTAAAATAAAATTAAAAAGGAGAAGTAGGGGCAAAGCTCTACTTCTCCTTGGAATCACAGAAGTGCACTTAGATCTGCACTCTTGTGACCCGTATTCAGTTGGCAGTGGACTAAATCCCGCTGTCCTTTGGCGTCACTCAGCTGGTCCAGACCCTGGAGAGATCCTGACTTTAATGTTGGGACCCAACCAGATATCTGAACTGGTAGCTGGCTCAACGGAATGAGGACTGACTGAGAACTGAGATATCAGCGGTCTGATCGCTAAGTTCTCGATCTAGAGGCGTCAGGGGACAAATGCTGCATCAGATTGATGCTCCATCCACCTAGGTGAGTATAAAGGTTTGTTTTTTTTATATTTCCGAACTTTTCTTTTAATGAGTTTTGCCAAAAACATTCCTACTCATTACAGCATTCTCGATACATTATGAAGTGCTCAGCTTTGTAAATTAGCATTCTTGGTTTACCTGTAAAACTCTTTTACCTTTTCTTGGAGTACGTCACAAGAAACAGGGCACTTTGAATTAATGACTACTTTGGTTATGTTGCTACCTTCAGGTGAACGGACACTAGCCAAAAAAAGCAGGAATTGCCTGCCAAGGAATAACCCCTCCTTGTTCAGGTAAATCTCAGTTTTGTAGCAAGCAAAGAGGAACAAAGAGCGGAGGGATCCCTGTGTCCTGTGATGTACGCCTACAAAAGGATTTTACAGCTAAACCAAAAATCTTAATGTCTTTATCATCCATACATCACAGGACACTTCATATTCATGACTACTCGGGATGTCCCAAGGCAATGAACAAGAGGAGTGGGCAACAGAGCAACAAGGCCAGCAGGCCCAAAACCTAAAAACAGAATAGGGAACCCCCACTTCAAGACTTTTTGACCCACAAACGGAAATACAGAAATGCCCTTTATCTTGTAAACAGGTGAAAAAAGAAGGTTAAGTGGAGCCAAGGCATAATTCAGGGACACAGCAAATGCCTGAGGATCCCCGGACCAGGACATAACACTGTCTACTTTGTTGTTAAATTGGGACAGCACAAGATCCATATCTGGTGTCCTCCACCACAGACAAAACTGTGCGAACATCCTTGGACGATGGGCTCATTTTCCTAGGAAAGTCTACCTGCCAATTTTCAATGCTGGGAATGTGCACAATGGAGAGGGCTAGATAGTTCTGCCCAAAACAAGTTTGAGTCCACTTCTTCCTGAGCAGGGTGACTTCTTATCCCTCCTTAATAGTTGATGTACGCCACCGCCGTGGCATTGTCTGACTGCACCATGATGGGGAGACCCCGAAGGTAGACAGATCAGTGTAAAAGAGCCATCCGATTCGCCCAAAGATCCAATACAATCATCAGGAGTCAAATGTATTGGCATATCCAAGGACTTCTGATGTTTGTTCTGTAGCAACTGGATACAGAGTTGAAGAGCTCTGGAGTGAAACTGGACACCACACAGCAGATCCCTTGTAGTTTGTGCCTTCCTGATTCCATATGGCCACAAAGGCTGATAGACGTCTCCCAACCCGCTAGCTGTTCACAAAAGAAACTCTTCTTGTATTCTGAAGGTGGCATCAGTTTCTGACCTATCACCTGTATGTGATTACCTGTACCGCCTTCCATTAAGGGCAAGAATTTGCTTTTCTTGGCTTTGTCCAAACAAGTGCTAACCCTCAAAGTAGGTCCGCCAACCAACACTTGAACCATGGGATCCTTCTCATATCGACAGACATTTTGTTGATTTGGGAAAGCTGATTTTTGAGTCTTTAAGGGCATCTACCAAGAAACTCAAGGCTCTCTGAAAATCTCCCCTCCCCCCCCCCCCCATTCCCACTTGCATAATGCTTGCTGAGTGTCTGTAGGACTGAGAGGAGTGTCGGTCCATGCCAGACAACTAAGTGGCAAGTTACCGCCTATAAACAGATGTCACAAGTGTCCCAATACTTGCAAAGCACTGAAGCTGAACAGTAGGTCTGCAAAGGTTCTCCTGTGGAAGAAACCCTCTAGCCCAAGCTGAGGCTAGGACTAGATTCAGATACTCCAAACCATGTGTAGTTTCCAGCAAAAGTTTCTGAAGGTTCAGGATCCACTTCAACTGCTGTAACATCAAAACCAAGTGGTGGTGCCAAAAAAAGCACAGCAGAGTCAACACTGGAATGAGCACCTTGGTAAATACTTAAGGTACAGACAAAAGGTTGATGGGCTGGGCTACAAACTGATAGTGTAGGGGTCCCACAGCAAAGCTTAGGAATCACTGATGCGCTGGAAAGATGAGGACATTAAGGTAAACATTATCGATATACACCAAAGACAGAAAATCTCCCTGTTGAAGGGAGGCAATGACAGATTTGATGGAATGAATGCAGAATTTTCGGACTAGGATGAAGACATTTAGAGCTGGGCAATGGCATTTTGATCCAGAATACCCAAGAGGGTGTGACAGAGACCCGCTAATCTGTATGTGACACAGGAAGGTTGGAGGTGAGAAACTAAGAAAAGGCAGAGAAGAAAATGTATTTGTAGTCCTGAGATACTACCTCCTGCTCCCAGCATCTGAGATGCCAGCTGTCAAAGCTTCACAAAGATTAACAAACGTAACAAATGTCCCTCATAGAAGTAGGTACAAACCTTTATGCTGAGGAAGGCTTGTCTAAGAATTCGGCAGACTGAGTTTGAGATTTTTGGGGCAGACAGCGAGCCAAGTTTGGGGCAGGGTTTATTCTCGATGTGGAGGTCGAGGGACTGGAGAACTGAAAGGATTGTTGCTTAACAGTCAGAGAGGGAGAAGACTTTACAGTACGTTACTTCGGTTTCATTCACTGAGAAAGATGGATGCTCTTGCCACCAGTAGCATGCTTGATAATAAAATCAAGGGTCGGTCTGGAGAGCCATCCTGAATTTGAACACTACAGTCATCTGCTCCATGTGTTCAATAAGCAAGATCTTAACTGCAGCAGTGGTTATAGCTCTTGTAAGGGATTTTGATCAACCAGGCATGGTTTGACAAAGTAAAATTGCAGCCAGGATCACAAAAGGCAGGGAGGGCCAGCAAGAACAGAGCTCTAGAAACAGCTTATCGATTGGGTCCTGGTGGATAGGTGTATCCTCCACTGGTATAGTGCCAGAAACAGCCGGATCCATAGTAGGAACACACCACATTTGCAAAAAATCCTCAAACATACAAGACTATTAAGTGCTTGGAAGAGTGAATAACTTTCCAATCTCCACAGAAAAATAGTTTCCAAACTCCATACAGAAATGGTGAAAAAAGTGAGTTCAGAGGCAAAAGGTGACTCAAAGCTGGAGACAGCACTGATAGAAGGCAAATGGCTAATCCTCCATTTTGAAGTGAAGCACACTGCATCAATAAAAGCCATAATGGTCTATTTTAATATGGGAGTAATAGCAGTGGCTTGTGACTTCTAATGGGACTCAGCCATGGACTGGAGTGACACAGAATCACACAGTCTCTGTAGCTGATAGCATGGAGGCTACTAATGCCGCAGGTAACTCAGATAAGGGATGTGTAAGACTGGGATAATGCTTGAGGCCTCTGTGATCAGAGTCAAATAAATGGGTGATTTGGGCCATAAATTCTTGATTGACATGGTAAAGACCTGTCACCTAATGAAGCTAAAGAGGATTCTGAGGACAGAACAAGCTCTACAAGTAGAGGGCAATTGGATTTCAGGCTGCAGACATTGGTACCATCAGATGATTCAATACAGGTAGATCCAGAGTTAATAGAAAGAAATCTGGGAGCACCCAGAAATGTGGGACGGCCATCTCCCCGCCCTGTCTAGAATCAGACATGTTGCAACCTCCTGGTACTGGGAAAGAGTGTGAAACACGCATTACAACCATCCAGTGGATGAGTTTAATGCTCAGTCTCTCCATTCCATGGAAAATCAAAAGGAACAGGAAGTATAAGCACCCAGTGATCTATGTTAGCGAGGTAGCTTCCTATGCTCTGCCTGACTGGCCTACTCAATGAGTCTTGAGAGAAAGGACAAGCAGGCAATGTCAGAGTCTGGACCCAGAAAACTCTCCACATTTAAATTTTTACCAGAACGGAGTTTGAAAGACACCTAATGTGGAACCCACATAGGTAATTTCCAGACTATCCTGCAACATCCATTTCAGTGGGGTCCAAACCGATAATCCAAATGCCAGACTGAGGACACCCACGCTTTATAGCTGCAATTAAATAGGCAAAGCTCTAGCAGCAATGTAGAGAAGAGTTTTGATTAAAGAAAAAGGAAATAAAGTGCTAGCAAAAAATGAGTTCATCTTTAATACAGCAGAGCTACAGAATAAGCGTCCAGCGGCCCAGGGCAGTAGCAAAAACATGCCAGTGGAGGGAAGGGTTATCCTGGGATGGCCTACAGCTTTGTTTACCAGTATCAAATCCTCTGATAGGTGGCAGACGGTTAAAGACTTCCGTTTTCCCTTAATTGGGGAGAAAGAAAGGTCATTATTGCAGTGATCTGTCATTTCAAGGTTAGCCAGAATGGAGCTGCTCTGGTCTGCCCTATTTAATGATGGCTGTTGTGTTGCAGCTCAGACATGCTACTGATGTCTCAGCACTCCCTTTAAACACAGAAAATCTGAAGCTAGAAATAGCTCCTATCGACTGCGCTGTAGGATCAAAAACTCAGGAGCTGCTTGATTTAGGTTTAAGACTTAGTGCTGCACCACAGCTCTCATTAACAGCTGATGGTTACAACAATAAACATTGAGCCGAGGAGACTACCCCAAATTGCTTTCCTAAGTTGTTCAGACTTCAGCTTTCTACACAAACAGCACCCAAGCCATGCACCACAGCAGCACCTACCTCACTGGTACTCTTCCCTGAAGAAAACAAGTTGGAGTCAGAAGCATCTGCAAAAGGACAAATATAAAATCAGTGATCTTCCACACAATGGATATGCCTCCTGTCCAGCAATCTAGAGAGAAGAGACATGTTCCCTTCCTGTAATTTATAAAGACTTCATGGACCTCACGTAATATATCTAAACAGACAGACATTACCCACCTGCTGATCTTTGCTGCTTATGTTTGCTCAGTCCCTCCATCACGTCTTGGATCCTCCAGATCTCTTTCTGCATCTGTGCCCTTTGTATGCCGGCCGTCTCTGTCTGTTCAAACAATTAGGTGTCATAAATAGAGAGTGATCAGGAGTGAATAATGAGTAAGTGATCACTAATATAGGGGGAAGGTGGAGGTTAATTTTCACTACAAGTGACCACCTATGCGGGAAGGGGGGGGGGGGGGGCAAGGGGTGGTGGTCTGGGTGGATGGGTGAGATTGCTCATCATTACCGTCAATGCAAGGGAGGGGGGAACTTTAACTGGTACTGATACCAGTTACTGGGGGTTATTATTGCGCCTACTGACACTAATACCTGGGGGATATTTTTGCATCCAATTCCACCGAAGCTGAGGGTTACTATTGCATCCACTAACATCACTGCATGGAGGTTATTATTGTGTTTACTGACACCAATTGCCGGGGGTTATTATTGCGTCCACTGACACCAATGCTGGGGGATATTATTGCACCCACTGACAATGATATGGGCTAATACTGCTTTTACTGACACCAGTGCTGGTGGTTATTATTGCATCCACTGACACCAAAATTGGGGGTTATCATTGCAGTTACATCACTGCTGAGGATATTGTACTCCAAATCCTTCAATGTGCATTGTAATAAGCTTCAAAAAATGCAGGAGGACCAACATTTTTGGACATTTAAGTGCAAGATTGTTATGCTATTGAGCAGCCCTTGGGAACTGTTAGGGCTGCACCTGAGGCATCCCATAGTTTTCAAGTTGACTACCATTGCGCTAATAGACAATATAGGACTGTACCTGGAACTCCTCCTAGGGCCTGGAACAAGTGACAACTCTAATGGATATAAAAGATTGTACCTTGTCCTCTCCTTAGGGTTCGGGTCATGTGACACCTCTAAAGACTGTACCTGGACTTCTCTCGAAGAATCGGGACTTATGACAACCCCTAATGGGTAATATAGAACTGTAATGGGTAATATAGGACTGTACCTGAACACATACCTAGAGCCCAGAACATGCAATACATCTAACAGATAATAGGCTAATGTAGGACTGTTCCTGGACCTTTATGGACCAGAATAGGTGGCATCTCTAATCATTAATAAAAGACTGAACCTGGATCAAACCCCCATGCAGAAACCCAGACATATGACAATTTCTACTGATTAACATAGGGCTGTATCTGGAGCTCCCTCAGGGACTGAGATATAGCACAACCTCTACTGGGTAAAGTAGGTCTGTACCTTGACCCCCATAGGGACCAGGACATGCAACATCTCTTATGGCCAATATATAGGACTGTACCTGGACCTCCCCGAGACGTTCCAATCGTTCCCTCAGCTGGTTTCTGGCAGTGGTGACTTCTCGCTCTAACTTGTCATAATCTCTCCAAGCTCGTTCCAGCTCCTGCATAAAACACAACCAGAGATGTCTCCACCATTGTTTTACTGGCCTGAAAGTAACACAGCACATGGCACTGTGGTCAGAATAGAACATGTGCTCAGAGACTGGTCTTCTACATTCCCCAAATGTCTGTGCATATTTTTGAAGAGACTGAGACCATGAAAAATTAGTTATAATAGTAGTATTATTGCAGAATGTATATCAGTATGGAATGAGCATTGTAGAATTCAATAAAAGTATTTTTAGAATCCTTTTCTGGGATTATGATAAAAAAACCAAGCTCCCTTAAGTCTTGACCATAGGTTAAATGCTGCCAGGTGAGGACACTGGCAAAGTTGTTAGACCATTTAACCCCTCCCGTTCATAGCATTCACCAGTTTTTTTTTTAGCAAGCAATCGGAGGAAAGTGCCAGGACAGAAGGAGGGGGGGGGGGGGAGAGATATCCTGTGTCCTTTACTGTTCTCCAATAGGATTTTTCCTACAGCTTACCTGTAAAATCCTTTTCTTGGAATACATCAAGGGACATAGAGCCCTAAATCATAAACATATGGGTTATATAGCCTCTTCAGGTGAAGGACACTGGTAACCAATCAGAAATTGGTTACCAGTGTATATATAACCCCTTCCACACAGCAAGTGCCTCAGTTTTGTAGCAAGCACTAAAGACCCCATAGAAGAGGGGAGGGACCTCTGTGTCCCGTGATGTACTCCAAGAAAAGGATTTTACAGGTAAGCTGTAGGAAAAAAGGTTTTTACAGACATATAGCACAGGACATAGTCTCCTTTAAGTCTTGACCATGGAATATAACTGAGGGTTGGTCAACACAGCACCGAAAGACAATAGGCCCAAATCAAGGAAAATGGTTTCCTAATTCAAAGAGCAGCTTGAAGAACCCTATGACGAAAGCTGGTGTCAGCAGAGGCCTGGATACCTACCTGGTAAAACTTCACAAATGTGTAAACAGAGGACCAGGTAGCGGCCTTGCAAATTTGTGAAACAGATGCCTGGTGTTGAAAAGCCCAAAAAGCACTGTCTGAATAGGTTCAGTAAGTCTTAACAAGGAAAGGAGGATTTCTATTCAAGGTGTAAGCCTTAGTGATAACCTGCCTAATCCACCAAAGAGATGGTGGAACAAGATGTAGGACAGCCCTTGCGTGAGACCGCAGTTTCAGAAATATAAATTCACACTGCTGGTACGGCATCTAAACAGTGTAGAAAGATCTCTTTCGGGTGTTTTGGTGCAGGCAAAGAGAAGGCAGGGTGATGTCCTGATTAGGGATGGAGGAAGAAACTACCCTTAAGGAGAAAGGAGAACCAATGCCAAGACTTTATTCAGACTGCTCAAAGGGCAAATGTTGCTCCAGCAAAATATGTCTCACAGAGTATTATTTTTCATGAACAAAAAAAAAAAAAATTAGCCAATAAAAAAACAAACAATATAACGTATACAATTGCTACACAAGTCATATTGTAATTAGATGTTATTGCAAATTATCTTTTCAATCTGCAACACTGTAATTTTCTGTAAAATACAATGCAATATGGCTACTTGAAAGCATTCTGTACACAGATAGTGTACAGAACGCCCCCAGAAACATAATTTCCTGCTTGTTCACTTGTCTTAGGCAGGCCATAGATGGTGCACAGGTTGCAGGAAATACACCTGCACAATTTCCCCATCAACACAGACAGTGCTGACAGGGGAATCCTTCCTGCCAAGCAATTGTCTTCTCCTGGTGGCTGGCTTTGACTTCCAGAAATGATTGGAGGACTTGGCTTTTGAAACTGAGGACTGCAAGGAATGAAAATAACTTTTCTGGAACCAGCAGACTTAGCCACGGGCACCTTAGTTTTCCTTTTAGTGGGTAAGAGAAATTTTCTCACCAATGATGTCCTTATTAAAAGGTGTCTATTGGCTCACAAAAGAGTCATTCTCTGTCAAACAGAATCCCCTCTCAGCATTTTTACAAACTGCCCCTGCAGACCAGTTTCACAGCCAGAGGATGTGTTCATTTGTACCAACATGAGAGCCAAGTAAAAATGTTAGCACAGGTGGTGCTCCAAAATGTCTACACAGTGGCACATTTTTACTGGAAGGAGCACCAATTTCTGGGGTACTAAAGGATCTTTTACAATCGATTCATGGTTGTACCTCTTGCGTTTGGTCCAGACTGCCAGAGTCGGACAAATGTCTATAGCAGTCACACCAACAGTTGCAAGGCCGAGCTTGAGAAAATACAAGAAGTTTTAAAAAAAAAGTACCTCAAACCTTTTGTCCATTGGGTCTTTGATAACTGGGAACACCCTCAACAGGAACCATAAGGGGCTTGCTGAGGCAAGAAATAGCCAGATTCACCAAAGGCACTTTCCACCTCCCTCCTCAACTTGATCAGGAAGCAAGGCTGCTGTGATGGCCAAGTCAGGCAACGACTCAGCAAGGGGGTGCTGACTAATGGGATTATGCCATGTGCATTCTGTACTATGTACGAGAGCAGAGACATTCTCTAATAGGTCTGCTATAGAAAAGAAAAAGGAGGAATGGGGAGCACCTGAGGGGATAAGGGGAGACTCCAAGTTGTAGAGATTGCGGTCCAAAGACCCTGAGGTGCAGAATTTTGAGAGGAACCCTGAATAACCTCATCCGGTCTCTGCCCAGTGTGTGCTGACCATAGGACAACCATATCCCTTCTGTCTAATGTTCACCATGAGGATGAGGGGATTCCCTGTGCGGTACTCACAACCTTGATCAATGCAGAGACTGTTGCTCCTGAGCAGAAGGGGTGCAGCCAATCTGTGGCGCATGACTGAGGTTACTAGATAACGAATGAAGGTTGATGCAGAAAATGAAGCCATAAATATTAGAGCAGATCAGCAGCTGGTGCTCAAGATGGTGGCCTGCAGAGGGCATAACTATGCAAACAGAATGGGCCACTTTGCATGAAATGTGTCATAGGACTTAGTACAAAAATCATATTACTATGTAGAAATAAGCACACTCTATGCTTATGGCTGTGCCAAATCATTTAAAATAGCGCACACTAAGCCATGGCCGAGTTTCCAGACATTTATCAAGCATTACCGTTTGGATCTCTTTTCCACTAGCGACCAGGGTTTTGGGAGAAAAGTGCTTCAGGCTGTGGTCCCTCCCTAGCATGGATGGTTTCTATAATGTCACTCATTAAGCCGTCCTGGAAGATGACTGGGGAAAAACTAAGTTTATACCTGTTAACTTGATTTCCAGGGATCTTCCAGGATGGCTTAATGAGATATAGGCTCCTCCCACCTAGCACAAGAAACACAATCCACATTAGTTTAAATACAAGTGAGAGCCAGAGACCCCCAGTAATATTTCATACATACCACCCATACTACAACATGTATAATAGGGCAGGAAGCAGCGTCATCCTGGAAGATTCCTGGAAATCAAGTTAACAGGTAATAACTTAGTTTATCCCCAGTCATCTTCCAGGACGGCTTAATGAGAGTGACATTATAGAAACCATCCATGCTAGGGAGGGACCACAGCCTGAAGCACTTTCCTCCCAAAACCCTGGTCGCTAGTGGATAAGAGATCCAGACGGTAATGCTTGATAAATGTCTGGAAACTCGACCAGGTGGCTGCTTTGCAGATTTGGATCAGAATAGCTCCTGCCCTTTCAGCCCAGGATGTAGCCAGGGCCCTAGTAGAATGGGCTCTAAGATTTTGGGGAGCTTGGAGCCTGGCAGATGCATAAGCCTTAATGATTGCAGCCTTCATCCATCTAGCGATGGTAGTTTTAGAAGCAGCTGAACCTTTTTTGTCTCCCGAGAATAGAAGGAATAGATTAGGGACTTTCCTCCATTCTTTGGTGCGCTCAATGTAATATAATAAGCATCACCTTACATCAATTTTATGGAAATCCTCTTCCCTAGGGGTTGCTAGCTTGTCCACAAAACAATGGGATAATGGTTTCCTGTGATCAATGAAAGTCCGTCTACACTTTGGGGAGAAAGAGTAATTCTATGGCTGGACCGGCGCTATCGGGCAAAATGGAGCAGTGTGACTCTGCTATGGACATTGCTTGTAGTTTACTGACTCTTCTGGCTGTGACCAGTGCCACTAAGAGCACTGTTTTGTAGGTTAAGACTTTCAATGTACTATCCTCTAACGGCGCCAAAGGCTGTTTGAGAAGATCTGAAGGACCGTAGACAAATCCCACGGGGGAAACGTATTTGACTCCGGTGCTCTACTCCTTGAGACGGCCATGATAATCTTTTTGGAATATGTTCCGCCAATTTGATATCTAGAAAATTGGACAATGCTGCCACCTGTACTTTCAACGTTTTGGGGGCTAGCCCTAGGTCTGATCCATTTTGCAGAAAATCCAATACTGCTGAAATAATCGGTCCTGTCATTGTCCTTCCATCAAAAGCAGAATTTCTTCCATACTTTATTATAGATTAAATTTTTATTTTTTGCTACTGTTTAAGAATGTGTTGATTACTTTTTCTGACAACCCATTGTTTTTGAACAGGTGCCAGGCCTTCAGAGAAAGACGGCTCGTCTGCGGGTGGCATAAATCTTCCTGAACCAGTAAATCGATCCTCTGGCAGCCTCCAGGGTGTTGCTATTGGCAGTTTCTGTAGAGCGGCAAACCATGCCTTTTTTGGTCAAGCTGGAGCGATCAGAATTACTTTCGCTCTTAAGGATTTGACTTTCAGAATCACCTTTGGTATGAGCCTGAACGGAGGGAAGACGTACAGGAGATCCTATGACCATGGAAATGCAAAAGCATCCAGACCCAGACTGTAAGGGTCCCTGTAAATTGAGAAAAAAATTTCTACATTTTGCATCTTTGGACGACACCACATCTCTGAGATTGCCTCAAACACTACTTGATTCAAGCTCCATTCTGTGTGATAAATCTTTTCTCTGCTCACTGCTCAAGAAATCCACTAGAAAATTCAGCTCCCCTTTGAAGTGAATGGCTGCCAGAGAGAGGGTGTTTTCTTCCGCCCATGTAAGGTTTAGCTTTGCCACCTTCATGAGGGAGGGAGCCGGCGTACCCCCTTGTTTATTTATGTAGGATACTGCGCGCCACATTGTCTGAACCAAAATAGGTCTTCCTTTTATGTTGGGTCCGAAGGAGAGAAGAGCTTTCCATACTGCCTTTAGTTCCCTTACATTGGAAGAGCAGGCGGCATCTGATCTCTCCCATTTTCCTTGTGTAGCCAGACATTCCATGTGGGCTTCCCAACCCAATGCACTCGCATCTGTTGTTATCCGGACTGGATTTTCCGGTGTCCAAAAATACACTAATAAGAGAGGAAGACCACCAGAGACTCCTGCACCCTGCAAACCATTCAGTGCACATAACACTACCACCACTAGTGCCCCTCCCCTAGTGTAAGGTAACAGCGCTGATGAGTCTACATCATTCCCCTACCTTAGAGCCAGGATCCACCTCCTCAGCAGCAGCCACCTCCATTGCAGGGAGTCTCAGGATTGCCGCTTCCTTATGTTCACCAGTCTGAATGAGCAGAGCCCTTGTCTGTCCCTGGAGGCCCCAGACCGGATCCTGTGGATTGGGAGGCTGAACCATGGTGCAGCGCTGTAATTCTCTCCCGTCATCCATCCAGGATAGCACCGGACGCCAGCTGCCCATAGGAGGATACCGGAAAAGACGCCTCCCTCCGGCGTTCCAAGCTCCACGAGTGTGACTGCCTAGGAAGAAGGGAGACTACTGCCCCACGCTGCCCCCCAGGGAATGGAGACTCTGCGACGCCCGCAAGGACCGGGTAAGCCTCCACTCTGGCTCCCCCCCTAATGGATACCATAACGGGAAGAAGGGGTCCCCCAATCCCCCCCCTATACCAAAGGTATCAGGGGACCCGAGTTCTCCAGCTAACCCTCCCAAAGGAATACTGCCCAGTTAAGGAGAGGCCAGGGTCGGGAGGCTCCTGCCACCTAGAACAGAGGCCTGTCAGCATGAAGTTTTCTTGAAGTGATCCTGTCTGGCCGAGGAAAGACAAAATACTGAGGGTCTCTAGCTCCCACCTGTATTTAAACTAAACTAATGTGGATTGTGTTTCCTGTGCTAGGTGGGAGGAACCTAGCTCTCATTAAGCTGTCCAGGAAGATGACTGGGGAAAAAAATGTTGCCCTAACCCTTCGACACTGCTCCAGGCATAAAGGTGCTCTTGTCGTAGACCCCTTTGTTTCCATGGCAAAGGAATGGGCAAAGCCCTGACCTCAATACACAAGGGCACCGCCATCTTCCCCAGATATAGAACAACAGGCAGGAATTGCCCGCTTCATCCACATTAAAAGGGCATACCTTCTCCTCCATGGAGAGGGCATTAGGGGACTGAAGCTACTGGGATTCAGACTGCAACTGGCCTGGACTTGTAGAGCACTCTGCAGCAAACTACACCAAATTGCACTGCTGCAATGAGGATGAGCCCTACACGTGTCCAGTGCTGGAGGCAATGTGACAGGGCAGCCCTGTGTTTTTCATGCAGTGGGCTTCAGGTAAAAATACCCTAAGGTACTGCCAATGGGTGACCATTCCAGAAGCTGCAATTCTATTGCCTCAGTGCTGCTGATGAAGCCAGGTGGAGAATTTTTCCATGCACAATATTCAATCCTCCCTTATAATCAAAATAATAAGCCAGAAACCTGCTCCCAGCAGTGAGAAGTTGCCCATCGCCTAAGGACACTAGTAAAAAACCAGAGGATTGCTTTGTGCAGGAGGAGTTATAGGGGGTGTCCATACAACTTTGTTTGCCAGTGTCCTTATCTGAAGGTGGCAGCACCAAACTCATGGTCAAGACTGAAGGGAGTCTGTGTCCTGTACTGCCTATGCCGATTAGGAAAGTATCTTAGCAAGGCAGCAGTTTTGCATTTAGTATAGTAGCACAGCTGTAGAATTTTACATATAGTATGTTCATATGGTAGCTGTATTGTAATTTGGAAGCAGCGTTGTAGTATGTATATTAATATGGTAGTAGTATTGCAGTATGTATAGTATATTCGTGAGGTGGTAGTATGTATAGTATACTGTATTAGAACAGTGGTAGAATTGTAGTATGTATAGTATATTAGTATGGTAGTATTTATACTACATTAGAATGGTCTCAATTTTCATTCACTGGCCCAGATTTCTAGTCCTATGCTTTAATATGTGCAGTGAATTATTGTTTATCACGAATGCATAGGTAACTAATTTTATATCATCACTAAAATAAGCTCAAAACAGATCAGGTTGAATCAAGCAAATTAGGTTGGCATGCATAAACAGTACAGTAGCCAGGGTACTTAACATGCTTCTAATTAAATCCCTTTGTAAAACTGCAATGTCATAATTAAGTCTCATTATAAAACTGTTGTCACCTAGTTGTAACTGGCCATAATAAACCATTTACAAGCAATACACTTTTCTGGCATCTGGCTCTACTTGACCTGAAACTGCCCTTTTCATACATCTCAAACCATCCTTGCCTCTCTAAATAAAGTTACCATATTTTAAATTCTGTTCCCTTTATGTCTGGCCTTGCTCTGAATGGCAGACCTTTCCTAAAAGCTGTACTGTAATTGCTATAGCAGATCTTGTGAATCATGAGTGTTAACTTTAAGCTTCGTAGCAGCTACTGTTTCTGTGAGCAAAAGTGTAACTACAGAGTAAACCAATCCCAGTGATGATAAATCTCTCTGATGATAAATGCCCTACAAGCTGGAAAATCTCTGTACAGTGGGAAACAGCACAATCTTAACAAAATGGCGGCAGTGGTGAGATAGAAGACTGCCACAGTCAAGTGTTTTCCTCATTTTAGGACTCTATATTAGGTTGTATTCATGCTGTAAACTAGTCACTGGATTGACAAAAGCCCCAGGGTGAAAAACAAATTTGTTTAGCTTGACCCATTTTATTAAACCAATTAACCCTTTATTTTCCAGATTTGTTATGGAAGTGAGACATGCACATGCTTCCTTTTTAAGATGTTCTGATCTGCATTGCAAGCATTTTTCAGGTATTTCAGTAATTCTCAGGTGTTTGAAAATCTGGGCAAAATGCAGCAAACAACAAGAAATAGCAGAGCAATGAAAAGCAGGTGTTAAATTCTCAGGCATAGAGAAACACAGACATGTGAATGGATCCCAGGATATACCACAGACTGAGACCTGAATTAAGATACAAATGCATGTAGTTGATTGTGCAAGACAAAAAAAAAATGTGGTGACAGAATGGTGAGTGCTGGTGCATTCAGAGGAAGGTAATCCTCACCGTGGTGGCCCGGGACACTTCCCGACATGTACTTAGCAGCCCATTCTGAAGCTCGTCTCTCTGTATCACCACATTCTGAACAGTTGCTGGATTGTCGGTGTTCATCTCTATCTCCTGGCTTGCGGACAGCAGGGCTTGTTCCAGGGTGTACTAGGAGGACATAAGAAACATAAAATCAGTGCCTGATACCAGCACGATAGGAACACTGGTCGTGACCCACAAATGGCAATCTTACCTTCTCTTTATGTAACTGCTGCAGCTTCTGTTCTAGAGCCTGGACCACTTTATCCTGCTCACATAGTCGGCTCAGCTTGGCCTGAAGGGAACACACAACTATAAATACAGCGGAAAGGTTGGGGACCCAGACGACAATATGACCATGTACACTGGGCAACTGAAACACTGTCAATATCTTTATGTTAAGAGGAAGCCCAAATCTTATGTATAGGTACTTTTCGAAGGAATTTTATGTAAAAGTAAAAACAAAAAGAGGAATTTTGACTTGCGTTTAAATTCCATATCTTGGAGTACAGTAAAAGGCAAAGTATTCAAAGACCACGAGTTATAGGGTCATACCTTCAGGTGACTGGACAGCTTTTAAGGACATGCCCACTGGGCACTTTCCCTGGACCCTACCTCACTCCGTGAGTCTTCAGTTTGGGAGCAAGCAATGCACAGCAACCCAGGATAGAAGGGAGGATAGTATGTATCCTGGACTGTGCTCCAAGTTATGGAATTTACAGGTTTTAAAACTCTGCTTATGTTAACCACTTCAGCCCCGGAAAATTTAACTCCCTTCATGACCTGGCCATTTTTTGTGATATGACACTGCGTTACTTTGACAATTGCGTGGTCATGTGACACTGTACCCAAATAAATAAAAAAATTCCCCACAAATAGAGCTTTCTTTTGCTGGTATTTGATCACCTCTGCTGTATTTATTTTTTGCGTAAAAAAAAAAAATATATATATATATATATATATATATATACACACACACACACACACACACACACACACAGTGGGTACGGAAAGTATTCAGACCCCCTTACATTTTTCACTCTTTGTTATATTGCAGCCATTTGCTAAAATCATTTAGGTTCATTCTTCTTCCTCATGAATGTACACATAGCACCCCATACTGACAGAAAAACACAGAATTGTTGACATTGTTGCAGATTTATTAAAAAAGAAAAACTGAAATATCACATGGTCCTAAGTATTCAGACCCTTTGCTCAGTATTTAGTAGAAGCCCCCTTTTGATCTAATACAGCCAGGAGTCTTTTTGGGAAAGATGCAACAAGTCTTTCACACCTGGATTTGGGGATCCTCTGCCATTCCTCCTTGCAGATCCTCTCCAGTTCTGTCAGGTTGGATGGTAAACATTGGTGGACAGCCATTTTTAGGTCTCTCCAGAGATGCTCAATTGGGTTTAAGTCAGGGCTCTGGCTAGGCCATTCAAGAACAGTCACGGAGTTGTTGTGAAGCCACTCCTTCGTTATTTTAGCTGTGTGCTTAGGGTCATTGTCTTGTTGGAAGGTAAACCTTCGGCCCAGTCTGAGGTCCAGAGCACTCTGGAGAAGGTTTTTGTCCAGGATATCCCTGTACTTGGCCGCATTCATCTTTCCCTCAATTGCAACCAGTCGTCCTGTCCCTGCAGCTGAAAAACACCCCCACAGCATGATGCTGCCACCACCATGCTTCACTGTTGGGACTGTATTGGACAGGTGATGAGCAGTGCCTGGTTTTCTCCACACATACCGCTTAGAATTAAGGCCAAAAAGTTCTTTTTTGGTCTCATCAGACTAGAGAATCTTATTTCTCACCATCTTGGAGTCCTTCAAGTGTTTTTTAGCAAACTCCATGCGGGCTTTCATGTGTCTTACACTGAGGAGAGGCTTCCGTCGGGCCACTCTGCCATAAAGCCCCGACTGGTGGAGGGCTGCAGTGATGGTTGACTTTCTACAACTTTCTCCCATCTCCTGACTGCATCTCTGGAGCTCAGCCACAGTGATCTTTGGGTTCTTCTTTACCTCTCTCACCAAGGCTCTTCTCCCCCGATAGCTCAGTTTGGCCGGACGGCCAGCTCTAGGAAGGGTTCTGGTCGTCCCAAACGTCTTCCATTTGAGGATTATGGAGGCCACTGTGCTCTTAGGAGCCTTAAGTGCAGCAGAAATCTTTTTGTAACCTTGGCCAGATCTGTGCCTTAAAGTGCAGTGCAATTACAGCGCAAAGATCAGTGAAAAAACTAATATCAATAATAAGTTGCTAGAATGCAGCTGTTCATAAATTCATAAGTGCAAAAGATAAGGTTCTACTCAAACTTTTTGAACAGCTGCATTGAAGTTCACCTATAGTTCAGTCAACACATTATATATATATATATATATTTTTTTTTTTCCTGAGCGCGGTACACACCTACCTTCAGATCTGTGCCTTGCCACAATTCTGTCTCTGAGCTCTTCAGGCAGTTCCTTTGACCTCATGATTCTCATTTGCTCCGACATGCATTGTGATCTGGAAGGTCTTATATAGACAGGTGTGTGGCTTTCCTAATCAAGTCCAATCAGTATAATCAAACACAGCTGGACTCAAATGAAGGTTTTAGAACCATCTCAAGGATGATCAGAAGAAATGGAAAGCACCTGAGTTAAATATGAGTGTCACAGCAAAGGGTCTGAATACTTAGGACCATGTGATATTTCAGTTTTTCTTTTTTAATAAATCTGCAACAATGTCAACAATTCTGTGTTTTTCTGTCAGTATGGGGTGCACCATCGGTTGGGAAGTTCGGGCGTTCCTCTGCTGACCACCCCATCCATCCGGGCATGTATATTGGACAATTGTATGCTGAGAGAGAGGACGTATTACCATAATCAGCCTGTATGACCCATATTCTATATGGAATTTTGGGTCCATTGTCTCTGGTGAGCGCATTCCTATTACCATATGGGTGTCGGATTTTATCACAATTGTCACCAATATCTATTCTAAAAGCCACCTTCTTCACGTGGGACTTTATTTCTGCAATCTTTTATGGACATTGTTTTATGGACATTTTTCTCATTACGATTTCAATTCCAGTCATGAGATTTCTAGGTGTTCATTATTCTAACTCTTTATTTATTTAAAGGTGTTTTTAGAATTTATGCATATATATCTTCTTAGCGCTACACCTAATTACCTATTTTTATGACTACTACCTATGTCTAGTTGAAGTGTTGGCTGCTTTTTTGATCTTAGAGTCAGCGTGGTTTGATCTCATTATTTTTACGTGTATATGATTGGTTTGCACAAAAGATATAGCGTCTACAAACTATGGAATATTAAAAAAAAAAAAAAAAAAAACAGTGCTGCGATATTGCGGCAGACAGACACTTTTTGGGGACCAGTGACACAAACTGATCAGTGCCAAAAATTTGCACGGTCATTGTACTAATGACTATGGCTGGGAAGGGGTTAAACGGGGTGATCAAAGGGTTAACTATGTGTCCAGCTAGTGTGTTTGTGTTCTGTGGGAGGTGCTTTTACTAGGGGGAGACATGGATCCTTGTTCTTGCTTTGCAGGAATACTGGATCCCTTCCTCCCTTACTGACAGGATGGCGATCTGCCTTGTTTACATAAGCAGATCGCTGTTTTGCCTCTGTGCTCAATGATCGGCGGGTGCTGGCAGACAGAGTCCGCGGTACCAGCAGATCAGCTCCCCCTGTGTACAATCACAGCAGGTGCGGGTAGTCAGCGGAGCGCATGCATGGCCTAGACCCGGAAGTGTGATCCGGCACAGATGTGCAACCTTGCCGCCATATAAGTTATAAGGGCAGCAATTGCTTAACTCAACAGTACAGGACACAGGCAAGGTATCCATAGACCCTGAGACGTCCCCAAGCAATGCAAGAGGAGGATGGGCAACAATTAGGCAAACAGAACAGTGCTAACAGGCCTAACAACAAGGACCAGGTAGCGGCCTTCAAAAGCTGGGCGTCCTGATGTCAAAATGCCTAGAAAACTCCCTGATCTGGTAGAATGGGCAAATGAATGTGAAGGAGATTTAACCATGACAATGTGAGCTTTAGCAATCAGATTTCTTATTCATCTCGCGATTGTGTACATGGAAGCATAACATGCATTGCATCAAGTACCAAGGTGAGCGCCCATGCAGGATCCAATGCCTAAAGCAACAATACTGGCAGGAAGTCATGGCATGCCTGATGACACGCGCATGTGCGAAATTCATTGAACTGCAAGCCATACCAATACCGGAAAAACCATCCTTTTTCATTACTTCCAACTGGTGGGACACACCTGGGAAGCGAGGGATGGTGCGGGACACACCAGCTGGAAAGCTGCACATGTTTTATGCCTATGTTTCTTAGCTAGCATACTAGTGCTTTTTTATGCTTATGTGCCCTGGTTTTAAACAAACATACTACACTATACACTCCCTTCCTGTGGTCTGTTTAGGAGCTTCTCTTTGCAGTGCATAGAGTGGGAGAGAGGAGCAAGGAAGATGCTGGAGGATATTGCCTTGAGTCTCTAAGAGGTGGATTTAGCTAGCTATATGCCTGATAGTCACTATGTTGGCCGAAGGGTTCTGGTGAGTGCATATTTGTTTTTGCACATTTGGTGGAACACTACATGGAGCACGATATTGGAGCACGATTATTTTTTTTTATAAGAGAACGGTGACTGGTTATATATGTTTTTTGGACATTGGTTTAGATCACTATACAAAATAGATTCATAAAAAATTGTGGGGTTTTTGTTTTTTATAAAAAAAAACTGAATTTTTGTAAAATCTTACCGTAAAATTCCTTTCTCTGAGTCCTCCGACAGTCGCCGCCCCTTCCCAAGTCTTCACCAATGGGTATTGACCTTTGCTCCGCAGGAGTAGCTAGGCAACAAGATTTGTTAATACAAAAGCTTTTAGCATAGACACACCCCTAGGGGCTGTCCCCTTAGTCAATACCTCCCTGCACCAGCATTTCCAACTCAGTTTGGTAGCATAGCAGTAAGAGTACACAAAAACCCCAAAAGAGGGGCGGGGGGACTCAGAGAAAGGAATTTTACAGTAAGATTTTACAAAAATTCCGTTTTCTCTTACGTCCTCCGACAGTCGCCGCCCCTTCCCAAGTCTTCACCAATGGGACGTCCCAAAGCAGTGTAGACCTGAGGGGTGGGAGACGCAGCCGCAGAAAAGCAATGCAGTACCCACATCAGAGAAAGGAACCTTACACACAGTAAGAGAACCAACTGGGCAACAGGAAAACGTGCTCAACAGGAGCAACAACCCAGGAAGAAACAAGTAACCCAGGGGTAAAACACCCCAACAGCCAAGGACCCAAAAGACAAGGGTCCCTAAGGCACCGCCGCACTGAGAACTTTACGGCCAAAGGAGGCATCGGCCGATGCCTGAACGTCCACCTTATAGAACTTGGAGAAGGTGTGAACGGACGACTAAGTCGCCGCCTTACACACCTGGGCCACAGAAGCCTGATGCCGGAAAGCCCAAGACGTACTCAAAGACCTGGTAGAGTGCGCTTTTACAGGAAAAGGAGGAACCCTCCCCTTCAAGGCATAGGCCTGCACAATGGTTTGTCTAATCCATTTGGCGATAGTCGCAGCCGACGCCGCCATGCCCTTCCGAGGTCCCTCAGGAAGAACAAAGAGGGAATCCGACCTGCGAAAAGGCTCAGTGGACGACAGGTAAACCCTGATCGCCCGGACAACATCCAAGGAATGTAAGGCAACCTCCTTAGGAAGTTTTTCCTCATTAAGACAATTTCCAAGACAATTTCTTCATTAAGGTGAAAATCCGAGATCACTTTCGGCAGAAAGGATGGGTTAGGTCGCAGGACCACCTTATCCTTGTGGATCACCAAGTAGGGAGAGCTGCAGGACAAAGCCGCCAGCTCAGACACCCTGCGAGCCGACGTGATCGGCACCAAAAAGGCCACCTTTTTGGACAACAGGGGCAACGAGATCTCCCTGATCTTTTCAAAGGGAGCATGTTGCAATACGGACAGAACCAGGTTCAAGTCCCACGGAGGCAAAGGCTACCTCTGTGGAGGGGCCAAATGGCGCACCCCTTGAACAAAGGTGTGGATCAACGAGTTTGACGCCACAGGGCGCTGAAAAAAGGACGGCCAGCGCAGAAATCTGGCCTTTAATCGTGGCCAACGCCAAACGCTGGTCCACTCCAGTTTGGAGGAAAGCCAACACTCTGGACACCGAGTATGAGCGAGGGGAAAACCCCTTGGACTCACACCAGGCAAAGTATGCTTTCCAAGTGCGGTAGTAAATCTTTCCCGAAGAGGCTTTTCTAGCCTTGATCAAAGTGGGAATGACCTCAGGGGAGAGACCTCTGTCCTTCAGGACCTGGCTTTCAACAGCCAGGTCGTTAAAGCCAGCGACTGTAAAGCAGGATGGAATATCGGCCCTTGAGACAGAAGGTCTTCCCGAAGCGGCAGGCGCCACGGAGCGTCGACTGCCAGATTTACAAGGTCTGCGTACCAAGACCGGCGAGGCCAGTCCGGTGCCACCAGAATCACCGCGTGCGGTTCCGAGGCTAACCTGCGAAGGAGCCTGGACAGCAGCTGAATCGGTGGAAAGGCATACATCAGACGATACGGATGCCAGGGCGCCACTAACGCGTCTTGAGGCGTCTGCCTGAGGATCGCGCGTCCTTGCCACGAACCTTTCCACCTTGTTGTTTAGACGAGACGTGAACAGGTCCACATCTGGGGAACCCCACTTCGCGCACAACATCTGGAAGACATCCGGGTGAAGGGACCATTCTCCCTGGTCCAGGGTCTGGCGACTCAGATAATCCGCCTGCCAGTTCTCCACTCCCGGAATGTGAACTGCTGTTATCGCCGGGACGTGCGTCTCGGCCCAAGACAGAATGTCGGCCACTTCCCGAGCCGCTCGGGCACTCCTGGTGCCCCCTTGATGGTTGATGTAGGCCACCGCGGTGGCATTGTCCGTCTGAACCCGAACCGGACTGCCCTGAAGCCGTTCCGACCATTGCAGAAGGCAAAGCTTTATCGCTCGCAATTCCAGAATGTTGATTGGAAGGGAGGACTCCTCCTCCGACCACGTCCCCTGGGCGGACAGATTGCCCAGGACACCACCCCAGCCCGTCAGGCTGGCATCCGTGGTGACCACCGTCCACAGCAATGGACGAAAAGACTTGCCACCCGACACTGCCGGGGACTGGAGCCACCACAGAAGACTCCGTCTGGTGCGGTGACTCAACGAGATCCGCAGATCCAAGGACTGCGGACGCCCGTCCCACTTGGTCAGAATCTCCGCCTGGAGACCCCGCGTGTGAAACTGGGCAAAGGGGATTGCCTCGAAAGCGGAGACCATCAACCCCAGACATCTCATGCATGTCCGGAAGGACGAGCTTTGGTTGGCCCTGAGGGCCCCAACCTCGTCCTGAAGCGTCCGGAGTTTGTCCTCCGGAAGGAAAACTTTCGCCTGAACAGAGTCCAGAACCATCCCCAAATAGGGAAGGCGAACCTTAGGACACAGAGTCGACTTCGGAAAGTTTATTGTCCAACCGAACTCCTGCAGCGTCTGCACCGTGGTGGACAGGTCGGCCATCAGGCTCTGGCTGGCAGTTGACCGTATGAGGAGATCGTCCAGATACCCCAAGACCGCAATACCCTGTGCCCGCAACAGGGCCAGGACCGGCGCCAGCACCTTGGTAAAAACCCGCGGAGCCGAAGCGAGACCGAAAGGTAACGCCACGAATTGGTAGTGTTCCTCCGCAATGGCGAATCGAAGGTACCGTTGATGACCCTCGAAGATGGGGATGTGTAGGTACGCATCCTTCAGATCGATGGAGGCCATGAACTCCCCTGGACTCAGGGCAGCCACCACCGAGCGCAGGGATTCCATGCGGAACTTGCGCACCCGCACAAAGCGGTTCAGAGCTTTCAAATCCAGAATCGGACGCACCTTGCCCTCCTTTCTGGGCACAGTGAACAGATTGGAGTAAAACCCCCGAAATCTGTCCCGATGAGGCACCGGAACCACCACTCCTTGGGTCCGCAGGTCCCGCACCGCCAGGTGCAGATCCTGCAAACGCTCCGGAGACAGCTGAAGAGTTGAGGGAAAAAATCTGCCCGCCGGCTGAGAGAGAAATCCGATCGAACGATTTCCTGAACCCATCTGTCCTGAATGCGGATCAGCCAAGGTTGGAGGAAACCGCGCAGACGTCCCCCCACCCCAGAAACGGGTGAGGGCGTCCCTTCAGGCGGAACTAGCGTGGGTTGTGGAACCAGACTGGCCGGATTTTTGCTTACCCGCCCACGGCTTCTTCTGGGAGCCCTGGCCCTTGAAGGGCTTGCCCTTGGATTGTGACAAGGCAAGAAAGGACCCCTGGGAGGGCCTAAACGAGGGATTCCGTTTTCCACGGAAAGACTTGTGCTTGGAATTCTGGGGTAAGAGTACTCTTGCCCCCAGTAACCCCCTTAATCAGAGTATCCGAAGCCTCGCCAAAGAGGCGAGATCCCACGTAGGGAAAATCCGCCAACGTCTTGCGAGACGATTGGTCCACCGACCAATTCTTCAGCCATATCAGGCGACGGTTGAGCATCGCCACGCCAGACAGGCGTGCAGCCAAAGGAGCCAAATTCAAGTCCGCATCACACAAGTACATGACGCCTTGATGGATTTGATCCACCATGGCCAATGTGGTAGGCGGAGCCGAAGCAGCGCCTGAGCACCTTCGTCCAATCGGCAACCGCCTGGGCCGCCATAACCGAAGCAAAAATAGGTTTTAGCATAGAACCAGCAACCATGTAGGCATGACGGGCAAGAGACTCCAACCTCCTGTCCGTAGGGTCCCGGAAAACCGGGGTATCCTCAGAAGGAATCGCAGTAGCTTTGTTCAAAACGGCTACCGCGTGATCCACCTGAGGCACCACACACCAACGCTCGTCGGTGGATGGCGCAAACGGATAAAGCAGTTTAAACTTATTCGGCACTGTAAAGGGCTTCTTTAAATTGTGCCACTGCTCATTAACTGTATGGTGAAATTCAGCAGGGCAGGGAAAAACCTGCGCAGATTTGCGAGTCCTTTGCGTCCCAAAGGAGGACACCCTAGCAGGAGGAGCGGGCTCATCCTCCAAGTACAAAGTATCCTTAATGGAGGCGATCAGCTCATCCACGAGTGCAAGCTCTTCAGGTGAGCCAGGGGGAGAAGTATCAACCCCTTCCACCTCCGCCTCCCCCTCAGACCCCACGAGGTCCAGAGATGAGCGAGACCCTGAGAAGGGCACGCCAGCCCCAGCAGCCACATCGCCCTCTGAATCAGAGGAAATGGATAACCTGGCCCTTTTTGCGGATCGTTCAGCCATCAGCATCTGCACCTGAGACACCAAGGATGCCACAAAAGTGGCCAGATCAGCCCCCTCGGGGGGTGCAGAAGCCCCCTGGTCCCCCACCAGGGCGGGGGGAAACTTGCTATCCTGAGAATCCATGCCCACAGAAATGAAAAGGGGTACTGTCCCTTTAACACCACGGCGAGCGCAGCCCACCGCACACTACTGCATGCACCGATCCCGCAGGGATAGAGAACACTGAGCAAGGAATGACAGGACAATGAAGGAAAAACCTGGAGAGAGCACAAACAGGCTGCTGCCACCGATCGCTGTCCCAGAGAAAGAGGAAGTGATGCAATAACCGGCTGACTTATATAGCCTATAAAGGCTCCGCAAAAATGGCCGCTCAGGCTGAGGGACCGAGGCTACAAGAAAATGGCGCCGACATGTGCTCGAGCGAGCGCGGCCCGCCAAAATGGCGGCAACCGGCGCCAAAACACAGCGCTGTACAGAACAGGGCCATCCATAGCAATTACTGCAAAAAGAAATGGCGGGCCGCAATAGCGGTCGCCGCTCAGGCATGTCTATCTAATCTGCCCCACAGAACTCACAGCAGAGCGGGAGGGCCCCCCCCCTCGCAGCCCACAAAGGCATGAATCCATACAGGGATCTGACAGGGAGCCCGCATAGCACACAGACATGAGGGTACACACAGCCACAGACTGACACCCACACAGATGGTCCCCACACAGAAGGTGCTTACCGTACCGGATGGCGTGGGGAGCCTTCTTAAGCGACAAACCGCTATCAGGATGACAGGGAGTGCCGCAGCCAGGACGCAGTGGACCGCAGCACAAGACCGCAGAATGGCGTCCAGTGAGGTAGCCACCTCACAGGCAGCATCCCTGCAGCGAACAGGGATGGGTCGTTCATGGTGCCAGGGCGAACCATAGCTGAACGCTCGATGGCAGGCTGGGGATCCATCTGGCTCTCAGCCCTGGTATCCAGGGCGGCCAGTCCGAGACCCAGCTTCGCATGATCATCTTCATCTGAAGATCCCTAAACTAAAGCTGACAAAAACAACAGCTAGTAAAGAAAAGAAGAAATACTTGAAATAAAATCAAAAAAGGGTAGAAGGCTGAGACTGAAGCCCCAGCACAGGAAAGCCTGCTACTCCTAAGCTAGGCAAGATCAAACTGAGTTGGGAATGCTGGTGCAGGGAGGTATTGACTAAGGGGACAGCCCCTAGGGGTGTGTCTATGCTAAAAGCTTTTGTATTAACAAATCTTGTTGCCTAGCTACTCCTGCGGAGCAAAGGTCAATACCCATTGGTGAAGACTTGGGAAGGGGCGGCGACTGTCGGAGGACGTAAGAGAATTTTTTTTTTTTGTATAGTCCTGTATTATTGATCAGGTGCACTATTATTTATGTAATATTGATACAATTTTGCTTGAAATAAGAAGGTAGCACCCACTTTGTTTTGTATAGTTTGACATTTTTTGTATCCATCCCCTGACTTATGCCTGTCCACAACTTTATCCCAGATATCTTTTGACAGTGCCTTGCCACCCGTAGTTGATTGTTTGATTCAGTTGCACTATCGGGACCGAAATGTTCCAGGAAAGCTCTTTTCATGCAGAGCTAATTAAAATGACCACAGCTGATCACAGTTGAAAGTTAAATGGCTTTGTTTGCCATTGAGAAGGTGATTAGCTATACCTGATTGAGTTTATAAGTTATTTTCAGGAGGGGAGCGATCCTTTTTTTCAACTCAATGATTCCGGTTTTGAATTTGTTTTTCTGACATGTTGGGGTTATATCTTACACTTGGATGTTATAAGTTGCACTAAGTAAATACAGCTGGATTAAACAAAAACTGTGTCTTCATTTCAGGCTGAAAAGCAACAAAACTAAACCCACAACAGTAAAAAACAGTCTGTATATGCAGTAAAGCATGCTTGTTTAATTGTAGAACCTAAGGGGTTAATCCTCTGGATCAAGCAACCTTTTTTTTTTTTACACAATGCAGTTTTCTTTACACCTCCCCTTCTTCCACTGTTTCCAATCTATCTACTGATAGAACAGAGCCTTGGGTGAAAGCTGCATATTCTCAGATTGGTGTGCATTGCAAGAATTTTTATTTTTTTCTTGGGAGAGTGCATGTGATCAGCACAGGGCCAATCAGCACTGTCCAGACAGAGGGGCATGGGTCCTGCAGCCTCACAGAACACTAGGGGGAGAATGAAAACTCCTACAAGCTTTAACCAAGTCCCAAGACTGCTCCAACTGCTGATGAGAAAAGGTCTTTAGCAGTTTATATTTACTAAAATAACTCCATTTCCGTTTACTGTGGAAGACAAGATATAGGTAATGCGGGGTCCTGGGTTTAGTAACACTTTAACAATACAAGCAATGCTTGTATCTGGTGCATTATCCAAAGCTATAACTTCCTAAATGTATTTAACATTGACATGATATCTACGTTTCGCGTGGCCATGGATATCTTGTATGGGACTAGAAAAATCAATATTAAACTACCCC
The DNA here is from genome assembly GCF_965119305.1 of Pelophylax lessonae. Lineage (NCBI taxonomy): Eukaryota > Metazoa > Chordata > Amphibia > Anura > Ranidae > Pelophylax > Pelophylax lessonae. The sequence goes on along the minus strand of NC_138771.1, from coordinate 484,267,771 downwards.
GATTAAAAAGAAAGGTCTAAAACTGGATGCAATGTGTGCTAGGTTTTGTCGGATAATAACACATTTTTTTTATTATACAATATCCTGTCATAAATAAGGTTCTGGGAGCGAAATGAAAAAAAAAAAAAAAGAGTGCAGTTGGTACATACAGATGTGGCTATATTAGTGCACTGCATAAGTAGCCATAATATAGGCAAGGAAAATCAGGCTTTGGCCTTTATCCTGCATAGTAACCCATTTCCAGTGTGACATACTGTATGTGTGGGCAGGAGATTAGCGTACTTACATCTACGTCGGCCTCCTCGGAGCGGTGTTTGTAAACTGAAGGCCGGCACTCGTCCTGAGTCATCTGCAAGGACACAACGAAATGTGAAACTTGGAGAAAGCTACAAAGTCAAGCTACACAGACAATCTGGATCATTTGCAGCATGAGATTAATTTATCTTTATTTGCTAAATAAACACCCATACCTGGATGTGTTCTATAAGGTTTTTGCCATCACAAGGGTAATCTCATACTATAAAGTGATACAAATGTCCCGCATAGCTGTACCCCTATATCCTAAACTGCAAAACATCTTTCTGGAAGATCACAATGGCAATGGGACAACAGCTTGTACCGCCAATACACAAACACATCAGCAGGATGGAGAGAAAAGCGGAGAGGAGATATCATTCTGGCCTTTATATGCCTAAAAAAATGTACAGATTCCATCAAATCCGCAATATCTCAGACCCACCACCAACAAAAAAACCTAGCGATGACAAGGTAGCTCTTGAGTGAACACGCCGTAATATTGCCACAAACACAATGAATAGGGAAATTTTACTCCAAGGTAAAACATCCGTAATCATTTTGCAATTAGGGAACGCACGGAGGCCAATTTATAATAATTATCATTGCTCTTCTCTCATTAAAAATGGGTTTCCAGTAATACACACATTTATAAAACTGTGTTTTAAAACTAAGGTGGCAATAACTTCATTTTTCTGATTGATTGTACCAATTACAAATTTTCTGCAAATGTGTATAAAATGCTGCAGATAATTTAAAGCTGTAGATTATAAAAAAACAAATCCATGCAGGTGTGTTATCATATTACACATTGTGTTTTAAACTGAACTGGAATGAGTACACAAATCTGACCTGGCATAAGTCTCTTTCACTCCCTGTACAGCAGAGCTCAAACTGTGAGGGCAAAGGGCAGTACAGGGGGCTAATAAATTGTTATGCAATTGTCATGCATTATCAAGAAGCATGCTGAACTCATCAGTCTGCTGCTTTGTAATGTCCAGTCTCAGGCTGGAACCTGAAAGTGTTACTGAAATGCAGCAGAGAAAAATCAGGTGTCCTTCCATGGCAGATTTATGGAAATCTCGAGATTGGATGAACAGCAATACAAATTCTTTGGCAGGTACTGTAAAATAAGTCCCATATAGATTATGTATTCCATTTGTGTATTTAACTACTGCCTTAGTTTAGTTCAGCTTCATCTCACCCTGAATCCATAATTTACAAATCAAAAAAATTTTATGGAGAAAATCAAGAAAATTACCTTTTTGTAAATTAATGTTTTTATCCCTGCAGCATTTAATTCACTTTCTACCCCAAACTGCCAATTATTTTGGGTGAAATATAGTGGTGAAATATGCTGAAAGAAGAGCAATAAAATCGCCCCCGCTGTGTTCAACCAACCTTCCAGCAGACAAATACAACATACATGGATCTAATACAATAAAATAGCTTTTAGATAAACATATTCATTTCACTGGGAATAAAACTACCACCACAAACATAATTACTGGGGTCAGCGGAATGTGTTATGCTCGCTCAGTTGTTTTATAACCCACAAGACGGTCACTAGACAGCGGGAGACCGTTTAACTCCACAAAGGAAGTGATTGATTATTGCAACACGCAAAATGGATAAATATATACATCAAGTGAAACTCTTGCAACCTAGAACACGAGCAATTACAGAGTTACTGGTGCATCATGGGATTCTGGAGAATGTGCCCCAGTTCTGTCAACACAAATGCAAACTCATAAGACAAATACAAGTGAAATGATAAATTTTGTTAATATGTGCTACAGAGAGATTCCATTTACACGGCAGAATATATGACACAATTATCTCCAATAATACAGCAAATTATCTGGGTTGGAAAAGAGAACAGAGGAGCAAATATTATAGATACACACACAGAGATAGAGGCTTCCCATGCAATGTACAGGGGATGGACACATGACAGTGCAGAGGTGAAGGTGTGGGCAATACACTCAGTGTTGACTTCCCATGCAGAGCCCACATACACTGCTTTGACAGGCAGTCAGGATAACCAGTACCATGGCAGATCTTCTGAATGTGACCAATGAGGTTCTGGGTGTAAACTGGGTCAAAAACAGGACTTGGTGGGAAATTCTAGATAATTTATAGCCCTGGGCATCTGCCCCTTTTTTTTTTTTTTTTAACTATGTCCCAAAATCAGACACCTCCAGAAAGTTTGGTTCTAAATTTGTTTGGACTCCAGTTTTGCTACATTTGGAAAATTATGCAAATGTCCTTGTGACAAATAGCAATCTGCATAATTCAACTGTCACAAAGAGAAATCAGAAAATTGTGCAGACGATGGGAATCTGAATGCGTGAGTTGTGGAAATGTTCATCAGTGTAAAGAATTTAACCTGTCTCAAGAGATAACTTCCTGTTCTTTATAACTACTTCTCTTCAAAGATGGTGACATCCCTTCCTGCATTCAGTCATGACTCCTTTCACCTGGTTTCCCCCAAGACTGGAAGCTATGGTACTGTCTCTTTTGAGGAAGAATTACTAAACAGTGAAACAGAAAGGCATCAGATACATTCAGAACCCACAGGACTGGAAAAGTTTCAGACACCCAGCACCAATCCTGACTAATTTTAACAGATTTGAGCTTTTCTCTTGTCAGTGAAGATTTGTTTAAGGGTCTGTTGGCTTCTACACTGGGATGATGAAACTCCTAAATCTTACAGAATTTGGCTCTATGAATATCCAGGGAGTAGTTATAGTACATATAACGGATGGCTTTTAGCACCTCGACTGTGTAGCACCCAGTGAAAACAGTGCTGGAAGCCTGGGAGCTGCCATCCCTCCCCCCAATACCTCCAGAGGCCGGTCACATACTGGTAATATAGATGAAAACTGGGAGTGAGCTCAGTGTACAATACTCTGTGATAGCATGACAAAAACAGAAGCCATTCCAACACCTACAGCCAGGTTGCCAGCAGAAGCGTGCTTTCCAAACAAGAGGAGAGCCAAAATGATAATGAAAAGCGCGCCACACAACCAGACACAGCAGATGACATCACTGGAAATGGCAAATCAGTTTATGAAACTACTGGGAGGTGTGAGCAAAAACGAGAAATACAAAGAAAATCGCAAACTGAATTGTTGGAAGAAGAGTCCAGTCAGATATCCAGGTCTGTGCATGATGTCACTGAGGAGGGGAAGATGTCACCAAGGAGGAGTGGTCAGCAGATGAAGTCAGCAAAGCAGAGAAGTCCGAATACAAACCAGAGGAAAATTTGGCATGTCAGGAGAATGTCTTTCAATGGTCTTATGAGAGTTGGGGGAGGCGAAATATGTATTCTCCAGGGAGGGAAATTCACTGGTAAAGGAGGTCACCATGGAAAACAAATCAATGTAATTAGTCATATGTCAAAGATGGGGGGCATTTGGTAAATTAGGTCAATGGACAGAAGGCAGTTAATATGAGTTGCAAGTGGAGAAACTGGTATATGTCATCACTAGGGAGAGGGAGTTGGTATAAGAGGCAGCTTCAGCAGTCATGGCACTGAAGCAGTGGAGCCAGGACATAATGTTACCAGGGAGGCGGTTCAGCATGTAATGTCACTAGGAAGGTGGAGTCAGTATATGACATCATCAGAGGGTGGCATTAAGTATATGTTCTGACAAGGGAGGGGAGTTCGCAATGTCACCAGAAATGCGGACGTAATGTCACCAGGGAGGCAGGTTCAGCATATGATGTCACTAGGGAGATGGGTTTAGCATATGATTTCACCAGGGAAGTGGGTTTGGCACATGATGTAACAAAAGAGGTGGGTTCAGCCTATGATTTCACCAGGTAGGCAGGTACAGCATATGATGTTACTGGGGGAAGGAAGTACACATGACAACAAGGTCCACAGGCTTACTTGCTGGTACAGTTGTGGTCTAAGCGCAGAGTTCTCAATCATGGTGTGAACCATGCTGATTAACGGGTCATTGTCTTTCATCTATGTCAGACATGGAGGAGCACAGTTTAATGAACAGTGAGATATAAGAGAGGACATATAGAAAAGTGATGAGACTTCCATGACCAACCTGGGCTGTGCTGCCAACTGCCTAGATCTGCTATCCCCACTGCCAAGATCAGCTATGCCCACTGTCTACTGTGTGTGCTAATGGTTATTATACAGATATTATACACATACAGGTAATTTAACAAAAAAAAAAAAAAGTCACTAGAGTAATCCAATACGGTCTGCTAAAAAACAAAACAAAAAACATGGAAGGGGATCCATCCACCTTCATCTAGGCAGACTGTATCAGAGGGCAGTCTGGTGTAAACGAATAATGGATTCCGTTAACACCTGCCGGTCCATAGAGCAAAGTGGGCTCAGGCGGTGTCTGTTGTGCATAAACTGAACAGACATGGACCTGTCATCCGCTTGCTCTGCTCAGATCAGCAGGGGATCAGCAGAACAATTCCCTGCTGATCTAATCAGAGTGCACCCTGTGTAAAAGGGGCCCAAACCCATTTTTATATGAATGCCCCACCACAGTCTTTTCGTAAAAAAGTGCTTTACTTTGTAACTTTGTTTTCTCCACATTTTTAGAGCTCAGATACAGCTGCTAATTTTTATTATAAGTTTCAGCTCAGCTGTTCCATCTGCATAGAGCAGATCTGTGTTCATTTAGAGGCCAACTGAAACCAGGAAAAGGAGGATAGAAATGCGGGGTTGAAAAGCACAAAAAAACTAGAAAGGTAGGACAGCTTCAAATCATCATCATCATGTACAAAAAAACATTGGAATTCCTGAGCGTAAAACAAAAAGTAAATGTGACTGAAATTAAAGCTGAACCCTGGGATGAGCAAATATTGTCTAAATTCCAGGCATGTGTATTCTAACTTGAATTTTGCTGTGTTTTGTGTATTTTTCCCACATCTGTGCAGTAATCCAGTGTGAACTTTTACTGGAGATTCCTGTATTAAAATCCAATCAATGCTGCTCTCACTCCTTTTGCAGGGTGACTGGCCTTGTATCCGCAGGCTTCTGTAGTTTTCTGCAGCAGCCATAGTGGGGTGCCTCCTGCAGCTCTGCTCTCTGTGTAGGCTAAAGCTAGGCTTACCCTGATTGAAATTAGTTTGGTTCAGCAGGCACCTGCCAAATTTTGATCTGTGTGGCTGTCCCTGTTCAACAAAAGAAGATTGACTTCTGTTGAAGGGACATGTTGGAAAACCTTTCTCAATCAGCTGCTACAGCCACTGATCAATGTATTCAGACCGTAGCAGGCCCAGCTGTCATAATGGGATTTGATGAACACAATACAGATTTATATACTTTTTTTTTGGGGGGGGGGGGGGGGGATTATATACATCTCAAGTTATTTTGACTAGAGTTCAGCTTTAATTCATATTTGATAACGGTCTTCTTTGTTTACATTTCTGGCCTATCCCCTCTTGTAACCGTTAAAATGTTACAGGACAGAGCCACACACTGAATTTGTAAGAAAATTAAGAGACAAAATTATAAGTCTAATCTTCCCTTCCAGACACTCGTTTTTATCTTGGAGAAGTTAAAAAATTCTGCTCAGGCAGCACTGTGGTTCAATTCTGGGTCACAGAATGTAATATTAACTCCAGCAAATATACAGAAAAACTTCCAAATCCCACCTGGTGATCCACGTAGATGAGGTTCCTTTGAAGATGATGTGAGAGAATCTCGTTCTATCGGCCGCATTAAAGAATAAAGAGAGGACATTGAACATGAAAACTTCTGAAGATTAATAGAGTTCTGTTCCCTCTGTTCACCCCGTCTGAGCACAGCACAGGCTTATACATGGAACATACACACTCTGGAGCAAGAACACAACATTCCATCCCTGGTACATATACACTCAAGAGCCAGAACAAAGTACATCTATACTCCAAAGACATAACACACAACACAGTAACATCCCTGGTACATACACTTTCCACAGCCACATTCCTGGTAAATACACACTCTGGAGCCAGAACAAAGCATAACATTATTCCTGGTTAAAAAGAGAATTTTGACTTGCCTGTAAATTCCTTGGAGCACAGTACAGAACACAGGACTTTTTATTTATAGACCAATGGCTATATGGCTGCTAACTTTAGAGGATTGGACACTGGCAAAAAGTTTGCTAAAGCTGCCCCTGTGGACACGTACATATAACCACCCTTCTTCCCTCTCCGTAAAATTGCAATTTTTTAGCAAGCAATAAGACGTGACCACCAGAGAGAGAAGGGAGGTTCCTGTGTCCTGGACTGTACTCCGAGATAAGGAATTTACAGGTAAATCAAAATTCCCTTTATCTTAATTGTAAAGTACAGTAAAACCTTGGATTGAGAGTAACTTGGTTTGAGAGCGTTTTGTAAGATAAGCAACATTTTTTTGCAATACATTTTTTAAACTTGATAAACAAGCATATGTGTCTTGATATACAAGTAGCGTCATGTCACAACTGAGTATAAAAGAGAAGAGAGGTGCCTCTAAGTGTAGCAATATGGTTACATTTAGTGAAGGTACAACATTTAGCAACTCACATGATTGATGAGTAAAAAGGCACATTTAATTATGCAGGCATCCGGGGGAAGATGTCCACATAGACCGTCCTCTGCACCGCCATCAACGTCATTCCTTCCACACTGCGCTCCACGAGTGCTTTAAGCCTCGCTTTCAGATCGCTCTACTGCAGGGTATTCTTCCTGGTCACGATTGCAGACTGACAGCAATGAGAGTCGACGGTGCGGAGGACGGTCTATGTGGACAGCTTTTCCCCCGGATGCCTGCATAGTTAGATGTGCCTCTTTTAACCACTTTTGGACCGGAAGGTTTTACCCCTTTAATGACCAGGACATTTTTTGCAATTTGGCACTGCGTGACTAACTTGTAATTACGCAGTCATTCAATGCTGTACCCACTACCCAAAAAGCCTTTTTTCCCCCCACAAACAGAGCTTTCTTTTGGTGGTATTTGATCACCTCTGCGGTTTGTATTATTTGCGATATAAACTAAAAAAGACTGAAAAGTTTGAGGAAAAAAAAAAAAAGAAGTCTGCAGAAGTGGTGAGCTCCCAATCAGGATTTGCAAGCTCATAAGGAAGGACACTATGGGCTCTACGGCCAGTCTACGAATTATAGGTGGCTGCGGGACACTACTTGTGCTAGCCACCGCACCAGCTTGAACTGCACTTATGGGACTCGCCACGTCACCAAGCGTTACTGCAGTGCTGGTTTGACTATGATCAGGATGTACTAGGCCGCTAGTGCTTGCCAGTTCACAAGAGGGTTGAGCTGCACTAGTACCGACACTCTGCTGCATGCGATAACCCTGCGGTTGTTGCACCTCAGCAACAAAAGAATGGGGTCTGGTATGCCTGATCTTAGCAGGGACCACTACTCCGTTGTCAGAGCTATCTATCAGGGTGCCGCTGCTCTCTACAGGTTTGAATACTGAGCCTGATTCTGACATGCTCAGCATCGTGTAGGCCTTTTCACTAGTGTACCTCTGTTTGGACATTTTGGTCAATAAATTTACAGGTACCTGGTGTGACTCACAGGTAAAAAAAAAGCACCTGGTTGTCAAGGACTGTTTGAATCACTACCAAAATATTTACCTGCTGGTGATGGCAGAGATCAGGCCTGACTCTGTTAACGCTGCGATTTAGTGTGCTGTGTATTGGAGGCGACCGTAATCTGCGAATTCTGCACTTCTTGGGGGGGGGGGGGGGGGGCAGGGGAGCTAAGGTGCTGGCAGGTGTCGGGATGATCCTGCTAACACTGCGTTTTAGGAACACTATACTAAGCTATTGGGGACACTAGTATAGTTCTGATCAAATCACAGATATTGATCAGTTCAGACACTATACTAGTAATAGTGTGTGTCTCACTGGCAATCGAAGGGTTAAAATTTATTACTAAATATGCGGCGGGCAATCTGACGCTATCCTGTATTGATGCTAACGCTACCGCTAACTGATGTCACCTGTGACACTAATACAGTGATCAGAAAAATATATGTACACTATAATAGTGACACTGACAGGGCAAAGAAGGGATTAACTGGGGGTGATCAGGGGGTTAAATATTTTTAGGGGATATATGGCAGGAACCCTAAACCTATCTGTACTGGTGTCAGTGTAGTGCTTGTGTACTCACGGTAGATGTTCTCTCTTCTCACGATGGAACCGAAAAGGGTTACAGGAGAGAAGATTGCAACATTTCTTGTGCCGGTGTTTACAATTGGTCAGAACCGTTCACCAGGTCCAGGCCAAAAATCATTGGCCTGGGCCTAATGACTGATCGGTTCTGAACTGAATCAAAACATAGCAGGGACGGCGCACGCTCGACAAACTTACAGTTATGTCAGTTCGCACAGCCAAGCCACCGTGCCGCAATAAATCTGCGGCGGGAAGTCGGCAACAAGTTATTCAACCATGTGAGTTGCTAAATGTTGAACCTTCATTAAATGTAACCATACTGCTACACTTAGAAGTCTTTTATACTCTGCAACTCCTGCTGGATTTTGCTTCCAATCCCCTTGTGGGGGCCGCCATTTGTGCATGGACATTTTAGGGTTAAACATTGCTATAATCTTTTTATATGGACTATAAACTGAAGGATTTATGAATAAGTGGTTGTGGGTTTCCATTATCCCATTATTTCTTATGGGGAAATTCGCTTTGAAACAAGAGTGCTTTGGAATACAAGCATGTTTCCGGAATGAATTATGCTCGCAATCCAAGGTTTTACTATACAGGACTTGTATTCATAAACCATGGGACATCTCCACGCAGTAAACTGATGAGAGGGCAACAACATAGCAAACAGAACTGCCAACAGGTTCACAAAAAATACAAGGATAATAAACCTGAACACACTCAGATGACAGCTTAAAGTACCTTGCAGCCGAAGCTTGCATTAGCTGAGGCTTGAACATCCACATGGTAAAACCTAGAATACGTGGGAACAGAGAACCAGGTGGTGCCTTTGAAATCTGTGATACAGATGCAGGATGCTGAAAAGTCCAGGGGAAAACAGAACTGGTGGAATAAGCTCTGATAGGGAAAGGAAAAACCCTTAAGGGCCCCAAAATAAGTTGCTTTTCAGAGGCATATGGCAGGCGGTAAAAAGGCAATATGTTGCCTCCTCACCACCTGTTTTAAGCCTGTAAATGCAGCATCACTATACGCAACCATACAATGCACACAGTTGGAGGAGTTGCAGTGCAGCCCCATTTACGCTGGGTATACATTCAGCCACAGCATGTGTATACCCCAAGCTGCTGCCTCTGCAGCTAAAGGGGGAGAATTTGGGGGTGGTAAAAACATCTTAATGTGGTTTTACCACCCCTCCAACCTGACATGTGAACAACCCCTTGGTTCATATCTGTATGGCTGTGCTACGTGTAGGGCAGCTTATTCATTTCAATGGGCTTCCCTACCTGCAGAAGTGCAGGGAAAGAAGTCCCTGACCCTTTTTTATTTTATTTTTTTATATAATTACACCGCACCAAAAGGCCCCCTTGTTTTACAATGTGTGGTACCATTAAGAATTATTGGAACCCCTAAAGAGCAGAGAATTTTTCTGTTTGTCACTGTAACATGAACTGAACCTTGGACAGGGGTGTCTCAAGACTGAAAATACTATTCAAGGGTGCCCCGACTGGAAAAAGGTTGAGAAACACTGGTTTAGGCAGTGTAAGCAAATTCCCTTGGCTTGTTCAGGAGCAGGACACAGAGAAGCCCAATATCCTCACCGAAATGGAAGAGAGACCACCTTGGGCAGAAAGGAGGGTCTTGGTCTCAAGACAACCTTGTCCCTGTAATACCAGAAAAGACTTCTTACGAGAAAGGCCACTAGCTCAGAAAGACATAATGACCGCAAGGAAGGATTCTCAAAGGGATATCTCTAATTGGCTTAAAAGGAAGTTTATGTAGGCCATTGCTGTGGAATTGTCTGACTGTACTCTCACTGGGTGACCTTGCAGAAGTAGGTACCAACAGACATGTACAGATAATTTAATGGCTCTTGGTTCCAGAATGCTGATGGGGAGTCTTGAGTCTGTTGGTGACCAGGTCCCCTGGGCAATTAAGGAGTCACCACCACCTTTCCGAGCAGAAGGAATGGCTTTCCCAACAACAGGATTGGAGATCAACCATGCTAGGGAAAGCTTTTTATGCCGCAAAGGACAGTCCAGAGTGTGAATCTGTTTGTTCCACGACAGAAGAATGAGGTTGATATGAGTCCTGGAGTGAAACTGGGCAAAGTGGAGTGTCTCAAAGGAGGTCACCATTAGATTCAGAACCCACAATCAAAAGTGAATTGAAAGTGGACTCTTGGATCTAAGGGTCTGTGTGTGAGACCTTAGGGAGACGATCTTGCATGAAGGAAGGAAGATTCTGGCTTGGGCTATGTTCAAGACTAGACCCGGGTACCAGATGGTTTGAAGGCTGAAGTGCAGACTTTGAAAAGTTAATTAGCATTAGCATTGGCCAACAACATTGTGGCTAATAAGTCCTTCAGTAGAAGGTTGTCTAAGTACGCTGTGACGTGAATGCCCTGCTTTCACAGAAGAACAAGAAGTGGGGGCAAGCACTTTTTTGTAAATACTCATGATGTAGATGAGAGCTCGAATGGTAGAACAGTTCATAGCCAAAAGACTTGGGTAAAAGGCACCTCTTTGCAAGCAGCTTCAGACCAAGCTTTTAACCATACAATCCTGCACAGGGATCAGAGACATTCTAGAGAAGGAATCGGCAACCCATCAATCGTGGGTAGGCAACAAGAAGATTGTGTAACTTCCTTGCCGACCCCGGACTGTTCCTCCCACATATGCAGAGCGGCTCAGGGAAGGAACAACTTTGAATGCTGTGTCACTGACAAGCTAAAGGAAGGGGAACCTGGACAGGAGGGGTGGCCGGGCTGCATATATTGGAACCAATCCCCTGTAGTTTTTCCTGCAGCAGCTGAAAGCCAGCTTCTCCGCCTCTCCTTTACTGTCTTTCAGCTGCTGCAGGGGGAAACTACAGCCCCCCACGTCCAAGTTACCCTTCCTTCTGCTGCCCAGGCCCCCCCAGTGTGCTCCCCCGATTCCCCCTACCTCACAGAACTGCCTGCTTCCCCTCGCTCACTGTGTTCATTTAAACTTACAGTATCTCACAAGAGTGAGTACACCCCTCACATTTTTGTAAATTTATTATTTCTTTTCATGTGACAACATTGAAGAAATTACACTTTGCTACAATGTAAAGTAGTGAGTGTACAGCTTGTATAACAGTGTAAGGTTGTTGTCCCCTCAAAATAACACAGCCATTAATGTCTAAACCGCTGGCAACAAAAGTGAGTACACCCTTTACACAAGTGAAAATGTCTAAATTGAGCCCAAAGTGTCAATATTTTGCGTGGCCATCATTTTCCAGCACTGCCTTAACCCTTTTGGGCATGGAGTTCACCAGAGCCTAACAGGTTGCCACTGGAGTCCTTTTCCACTCCATGACGACATCACAGAGTTGGTGGATGTTCGAGACCTTGCGCTCCTCCACCTTCCGCTTAAGGATGCCCTACAGATGCTCAATAGGGTTTAGGTCTGGAGACATGCTTAGCCAGTCTATCACCTTTACCCTCAGCTTCTTTAGCAAGGCAGTGGTCATCTTGAAGGTGTGTTTTGAGACAATATGTTGGAAAACTGCACTGCGGCCCAGTCTCCAAACGGAGGGGATCATCCTCTGCTTCAGTATGTCACAGTACATGTTGGCATTCCTGGTTCCCTCAAAATACTGTAGCTCCCCAGTGCCGGCAGCACTCATGCAGCCCCAGACCATGACACTCCCACCACCAAGCTTGACTGTAGGCAAGACACACTTTTCTTTGTACTCATCACCTGGTTCCCGCCACACATGCTTGACACCATCTGAACCAAATAAGTTTATCTTGGTCTCAGCAGACCACAGGACATGGTTCCAGTAATCCATGTCCTTAGTCTGCTTGTCTTCAGCAAGCTGTTTGTTGGCTTTCTCATGCATCATCTTTAGAAGAGGCTTCCTTCTGGGATGACAGTCATGTAGACCAATTTGATGCAGCGTGCAGCGCATGGCCTGAGCACTGACCGGCTAACCCCCCCATACCCCTACAACCTCTGCAGCAATGCTGGCAGCACTCATACGTCTATTTCCCAGATAACCTCTGGATATGGCACTGAGCACGTGTACTCAACTTCTTTGGTCAACCATGGCGAGGCCTGTTCTGAGTGGAACCTGTCCTGTAAACCGTTGTATGGTCTTGGCCACCATGCTGCAGCTCAGTTTCAGGGTCTTGGCAATCTTCTTATAGCCTAAGCCATCTTTATGCAGAGCAACACTTTTTTTTCAGATCCTCAGAGAGTTCTTTGCCATGAGGTGCCATGTGGAACTTCCAGTGACCAGTATGAGAGAGTGAGAGCGATAACACCAAATTTAATACACCTGCTCCCCATTCACACCGGAGACCTTGTAACACTAATGAGTTACATGACACCGTGGAGGGAAAACGGCTAATTGGGCCCAATTTGGACATTTTTACTTAGGGGGTACTCACTTTTGTTGCCAGCAGTTTAGACATTAATGGCTGTGTTTTGAATTATTTTGAGGGGACAGCAAATGTACACTGTTATACAAGCTGTACACTCACTGCTTTATATTGTAGCAACGCATCATTTCTTCAGTGTTGTCACATGAAAAGATATAATAAAATATTACGAAAATGTAAGGGGTGTACTCACTTTTGTGAGATACTAGAAGTATAAACTGTGCACTGAGTTTGTGAATGAACAGGGAGACTTTGCAGAGACCTTCCATTCTGTGCAGCTAATGTTGCAGGGATGGTTGCCCTACTGACACCGTCCACTGCTCTAACTGACACTGTCCACTTTTAAAGGTAGGCCAAGTTTATATTTTTACAGTGACATTTGTTTGATTTTATTGTAATAAAGTTTTCCTTACTATTTGTTTAGGCCTTGCCACACCCTGGTGATCATTGATCTCTTTCATGTTGTTCAGGTAGATCTCCACCACTCAAAGGTTGAGGTACTCTGTTCTGAAGACTTAGCAAATACAATTTTTTTCAAAATCATCCAAAAAATAAGACTGAATATATCAGGTTCAATTGTTCAAGGTCCCTAAATAAAGGTTTGTATGGTCTATTCATTTATTTTGTCCAATTTGCAATAGACTAGCACATAGACAAAGCAATTGCAGGGCTGAACCTGAAAGTACAAATGAAGCCTTTAGGAGGGCTTCAGAATACATCTCCACAGAATTCTTAAAAGAGGGATCACCAACAGTATGAACGTTAATGAATATGTGCATAGAGGACTGAAATGGCATAATCTAGTACTGGAAATTATTTTTACTTTTTTTAGGATACATTTCAGCAAAAAGCTTAGGAGGAGTTTATATCCTTTCAGGGCTAGTCCAATCCTTGTATAATGCACACAAGGGGGGGGGGGGGGGAATAATTGACTTAGCATGCCTTTGAGTGAACACAGGGGGTTTGTGTTTGTACTTTGGTACACTATTCTGCATCCCATCAAGCAGTGTGTTGACAGTCATAACTTTTCGAGAAGCCATAAGACCCCATTCAGATATAGGGGTTGCAGAAACAAGCTTTCCGTTTGCAATTCTGAAAGTGGGATTTACAGGCATTTGTGTGGTGCGTATAGGGAATGTTGTTCACTTTAATGTATGCATGTTTGTCATTCAAAAGAAGCTACTGCATTTTGCTGTGCAACAATCTTAACAGAATCACATGGCATTTGTGGTGCCATTAAGAATAATAGCAAACAAACGCGCGTCACACTTTTTGCTGCGATTTGGAATAGAGGGCAGAATCTTGGCGATTCTGCAGTTCTGAAAGTTATGCACTTACCTTAACGATTGAATCTATAAACCCATATATAAATCTAGATCTATCACACGTCACCCCTTTAATGGGGATACTTCCACTCTCAACTACTCTGCTCCACCAATTTCATATTTAGTGTGTTCTCCTTCAGGAGGCTGCATGTTTCCTTCTGCCCACTGCTTTTGCACCTGGTGCACTACAGTAAAAGGGTCATACTCCCAGTAATTGCATCTGACGACACCCAGCTCCACCCAATGCATTGATTCATTGGTCACATGTCTTCATCAGGGATTGGGGTAGAGTGACTTCCAGATGAGTTATTTCAGAGGATTCAGTTTACGTATAACCATGGTAATGGTGGTTTGTTATACAGTGGGTACGGAAAGTATTCAGACCCCCTTAAATTTTTTACTCTTTGTTATATTGCAGCCATTTGCTAAAATCATTTAGGTTCATTCTTCTTCCTCATGAATGTACACATAGCACCCCATACTGACAGAAAAACACAGAATTGTTGACATTGTTGCAGATTTATTAAAAAAGAAAAACTGAAATATCACATGGTCCTAAGTATTCAGAACCTTTGCTCAGTATTTAGTAGAAGCCCCCTTTTGATCTAATACAGCCAGGAGTCTTTTTGGGAAAGATGCAACAAGTCTTTCACACCTGGATTTGGGGATCCTCTGCCATTCCTCCTTGCAGATCCTCTCCAGTTCTGTCAGGTTGGATGGTAAACGTTGGTGGACAGCCATTTTTAGGTCTCTCCAGAGATGCTCAATTGGGTTTAAGTCAGGGCTCTGGCTGGGCCATTCAAGAACAGTCACGGAGGTTGTTGTGAAGCCACTCCTTCAATATTTTAGCTGTGTGCTTAGGGTCATTGTCTTGTTGGAAGGTAAACCTTCGGCTCAGTCTGAGGTCCAGAGCACTCTGGAGAAGGTTTTTGTCCAAGATATCCCTGTACTTGGCCGCATTCATCTTTCCCTCGATTGCAACCAGTCGTCCTGTCCCTGCAGCTGGAAAACACCCCCACAGCATGATGCTGCCACCACCATGCTTCACTGTTGGGACTGTATTGGACAGGTGATGAGCAGTGCCTGGTTTTCTCCACACATACCGCTTAGAATTAAGGCCAAAAAGTTCTATTTTGGTCTCATCAGACCAGAGAATCTTATTTCTCACCATCTTGGAGTCCTTCAGATGTTTTTTTTTAGCAAACTCGATGCGGGCTTTCATGTGTCTTACACTGAGGAGAGGCTTCCGTCAGGCCACTCTGCCATAAAGCCCCGACTGGTGGAGGGCTGCAGTGATGGTTGACTTTCTACAACTTTCTCCCATCTCCTGACTGCATCTCTGGAGCTCAGCCACAGTGATCTTTGGGTTCTTCTTTACCTCTCTCACCAAGGCTCTTCTCCCCCGATAGCTCAGTTTGGCCGGACGGCCAGCTCTAGGAAGGGTTCTGGTCGTCCCAAACGTCTTCCATTTGAGGATTATGAAGGCCACTGTGCTCTTAGGAACCTTAAGTGCAGCAGAAATCTTTTTGTAACCTTGGCCAGATCTGTGCCTTGCCACAATTCTGTCTCTGAGCTCTTCAGGCAGTTCCTTTGACCTCATGATTCTCATTTGCTCTGACATGCATTGTTATCTGGAAGGTCTTATATAGACAGGTGTGTGGCTTTCCTAATCAAGTCCAATCAGTATAATCAAACACAGCTGGACCCAAATGAAGGTGTAGAACCATCTCAAGGATGATCAGAAGAAATGGAAAGCACCTGAGTTAAATATATGAGTGTCACAGCAAAGGGTCTGAATACTTAGGACCATGTGATATTTCAGTTTTTCTTTTTTAATAAATCTGCAACAATGTCAACAACTCTGTGTTTTTCTGTCAGTATGGGGTGCTATGTGTACATTCATGAGGAAGAAGAATGAACTTAAATGATTTTAGCAAATGGCTGCAATATAACAAAGAGTGAAAAATTTAAGGGGGTCTGAATACTTTCCGTACCCACTGTACATTTGCAATTCAATCCTGATGTTTACATATCCTAACACAACGATCCCCACATTGTTATAGATAAAAAGAACCCTCCTACATACAATATACAATAATTACCAAGGTACTATTAAAATGAGAATAAATAAAAACATGTATAACATGCATAAGTACTAAAATAATTAAAGTCCTACTTGTTCGCAACCTCTGAATACAAAATACATACCCACAATCTGTAAAAAATAAAAAAAACATACACACAAATAATAAAACAAATACAAGTAGAAACCCCCCATCTAGTAGTCATAAAACATATGGTAATGCTCCATGATTTAAACATACCAACTACTATCCTCTTAGAAATAAATACAGATCCTGCACATTTTATTAATCATTAATGAAGCTATTTAGATCTCAAGAAAAAGGGGGGGGGGGGGGTTAGGGGTGGTAATTATCTGAGTATGTCCCTAGGGGCTGTCTTAGCAAATTTTTGCCAATATCCAATCACCTGAAGGTAGTCAGAGATAGTCCAAGGCCTATGAACACAAGTCCTGTACAGCTAAGATTTATACATGTTAGGGCCAGAACACAACATAGCCTCATTGACCTGTTACATACACACTCTGCAGCCAGAACACAAAACAGCCCCATTCCTCCAGTACATACGCCCGCTGGCCCACCTGAACAAAGCACAGCCTCATCCCTGATACATAATCACACTAGTATATATGTGCATCTCATAAAATTAAAATATCATCAACAAGTCAATTTATTTCAGTAATTCAATTCAAAAGTGAAGCTTATATTTTTTTATAGATGCGTTACACACACAGTGATTTATTTCACACATTTTTTTCTTTTAATTTTAATGAGTATGGCTACAGCTAAGCGAAAACCCAAAATTCAGTATCAGAAAATTATATTACAGAATACCAATAAAAAAAAAAAAAAAAAAAAAAAAAAAAAAGGATTTTTAATACAGAAATGTTGGCTTACTGAAAAGTATTCCCATGTACAGTATAGTATGTACTCAATACTTGGTCAGGACTCCTTTTTTTCATTTAAAAATAATGCATCAATGCAGAGTGGCATGGAGGCGACCAGCTGTAACGCTCCTGCGTTTTATGTATAATGTGGATTTACAGCTGCAGAAATATTCCACTTCAGTAGTCATGTAGAGAAACGCTGAGACACCAATCCCAACTCCCAAGACTCATCATGTGTGGATAGTCTCAATTCAGCAAGTAAATACACACACTCAATAAGATGTTCCTAGAGTGACTTATATGTATAGTAATATAGTGATGATAGGCTGAAGAGACAGGTTGGGTAGAGATGGTAGATGACAGACACTTGAAAGGAATGTTCTTGAAAGTAAGATAGTAGCAGATGGGATGCAGATAGGTTTAGCAATCATGTATGGTAGCAGATGATAGAGTAGCAGGTGAACATACAGGATAGACCAACCCAGTGCAAGAGCAGATGGTATTAGGCTCAAGAGCTAGCAATCTTAGTTAGTGCAGATGTAGTAATAGTCCTTAGTATGGAGAGCTAGATAGTGTAAGCTTTAGTATGAAGGTTATAGAGGTTTCCCCTAGTAGCAATGTAGTAGAGGAGAGGTTCGGCAAGAGCGGATGATCCGGTAACGGGATACAGGGATCAGCAGCGTGGTTCCGATAGCGAGGTATGCTTGCAAGCATGAGAGCTTCAAGGCAGATTATGCGGCGTTGAACGAACATGTGATTGAGACCGCCAGTGATGACAGCATCGGTCTTAAAGGTGTATGCGCACCTTACCAAAAGAGAATGGTGGGGCGCATACACTTAGGAAAAGTGGAATTAGGGTACCAAAGGTACCAGAACATTACACCAGCCTGTGGCACTGCTGAGGTGTTATGGAAGCCCAGGTTGCTTTAATAGCGACTTTCGGCTCATCTGCATTGTTGAGTTTGGTGTCATGTTCCTTTTGACAATACCCCACAGATTCTATATGGGGTTTAGGTCAGGCTAGTTTGCTGGCCAATCAAGCACAGTAATACCATGGTCCTTTTGGCAGCACGGGTAGGTGCCAAGTCCTGTTGGAGAATGAAATTCGCATCTCCATAAAGGTGGTCAGCAGAGGGAAGCATGAAGTGCTCTAGAATTTTCTGATAGAGGGATGCACTGACTTTGGACTTGATAAAATCATTACAGACTGTAAAAACTTCACACTGGACCTCACGCAACTTCACTTTTACTCCAGACTCTGGAACCTCAATTTCCAAATGAAATGCAAACGTTTCCATAATCCGTGATTATTTAGGGAGCCATGTCATCTGCTGGTGTTGGTCCGCTGTGTTTTGTATCAGGTCCAAAGTCAGCGCAGCCCTCTACCAGCAAATTCTAGAGCACTTCATGCTTCGCTCTGCTGACCAGCTTTATGGAGATGCTGATTTCCTTTTTTTAGCAGGACTTGGCACCTGCCCACACTGCCAAAAGTACTAATACCTGGTTTAATGATCATAGCCTAAATGTGCTTGATTGGCCAGCAAACTCGCCTGACCTAAACCCCATAGAGAATCTGTGGGGTATTGTCAAGAGGAAGATGAAAAACACAAGACCCAACAATGCAGACAATCTGAAAGCCGCTATTAAAACAACCTGGGCTTCCATAACATCTTAGCAGTGCCACAGACTGATTGCCTACATGCCATGCTGCATTGATGCAGTAGTTCTTCATGCAAATGGAGCCCCAACTCAATATTGAGTGCATAATATACAGTACATCGACATACTTTTCAGTAAGCCAACATTCCTGTATTAAAAATTATCTCTTTTTTCATTGGTCTCATGTAATATTCTAATTTTTGGAAATACTGAAATTTGGGTTGTTACTAACTGTAAGCCATAATCATCAAAATTAAAAGAAAGAAATGCTTGAAATAAAATCACTCTGTGTGTAAGGCATCTATATAAAATATATGAGTTTCACTTTTTGAATTCAATTACTTAAATAAACTTTTTGATGACATTCTAATTAAAGAACAGCCTCAACCTTTGTGCACATACACTCCAGGGTCAGAATGTAGCACAGTCTCATCCCTGATACACATACAGGTCCTTCTCAAAAAATTAGCATATTGTGATAAAGTTCATTATTTTTTGTAATGTACTGATAAACAGACTTTCATATATTTTAGATTAATTACACACAACTGAAGTAGTGCAAGCCTTTTATTGTTTTATTATTTGATGATTTTGGCATACAGCTCATGAAAAAACAAAATTCCTATCTAAAAAAATTAGCATATCATGAAAAGGTTATCTAAACGAGCTATTAACCTAATCATCTGAATCAACTAATTAACTCTAAACACCTGCAAAAGATTCCTGAGGCTTTTAAAAACTCCCAGCCTGGTTCATTACTCAAAACCGCAATCATGGGTAAGACTGCCGACCTGACTGCTGTCCAGAAGGCCATCATTGACACCCTCAAGCAAGAGGGTAAGACACAGAAAGACATTTCTGAATGAATAGGCTGTTCCCAGAGTGCTGTATCAAGGCACCTCAGTGGGAAGTCTGTGGGAAGGAAAAAGTGTGGCAGAAAACACTGCACAACGAGAAGAGGTGACCGGACCCTGAGGAAGATTGTGGAAAAGGACCGATTACAGACCTTGGGGGACCTGCGGAAGCAGTGGACTGAGTCGGGAGTAGAAACATCTAGAGCCACCGTGTACAGGCATGTGCAAGAAATGGGCTACAGGTGCCGCATTCCCCAGGTCAAGCCACTTTTGAACCAGAAACAGCGGCAGAAGCGCCTGACCTGGGCTACAGAGAAGCAGCACTGGACTGTTGCTCAGTGGTCCAAAGTACTTTTTTTCGGATGAAAGCTAATTTTGCATGTCATTCGGAAATCAAGGTGCCAGAGTCTGGAGGAAGACTGGGGAGAGGGAAATGCCAAAATGCCTGAAGTCCAGTGTCAAGTACCCACAGTCAGTGATGGTCTGGGGTGCCATGTCAGCTGCTGGTGTTGGTCCACTGTGTTTTATCAAGGGCAGGGTCAATGCAGCTAGCTATCAGGAGATTTTGGAGCACTTCACGCTTCCATCTGCTAAAAAGCTTTATGGAGATGAAGATTTCATTTTTCAGCACGACCTGGCACCTGCTCACAGTGCCAAAACCACTGGTAAATGGTTTACTGACCATGGTATTACTGTGCTCAATTGGCCTGCCAACGCTTCTGACCTGAACCCCATAGAGAATCTGTGGGATGTTGTGAAGAGAAAGTTGAGAGACGCAAGACCCAACACTCTGGATGAGCTCAAGGCCGCTATCGAAGCATCCTGGGCCTCCATAACACCTCAGCAGTGCCACAGGCTGATTGCCTCCATGCCACGCCGCATTGAAGCAGTCATTTCTGCAAAAGGATTCCCGACCAAGTATTGAGTGCATAACTGAACATAATTTTTTGAAGGTTGACTTTTTTTGTATTAAAAACACTTTTTTTTATTGGTCGGATGAAATGTGCTAATTTTTTGAGATAGGAATTTTGGTTTTTCATGAGCTGTATGCCAAAATCATCAAATATTGAAACAATAAAAGGCTTGCACTACTTCAGTTGTGTGTAATGAATCTAAAATATATGAAGTCTAATGTTTATCAGTACATTACAGAAAATAATGAACTTTATCACAATATGCTAATTTTTTGAGAAGGACCTGTACACTCTGAACCACCAGAATAGAACACCGCCCCATCCCACAAACATATACAAGCTAATTACCCAACACTAGAAAGAAGAACATGAGAAGAGAAGTTGAGGTGTTACCCATAGTGACAAATGCTGTGTGGTTGCTACCAGAAAAAAAAAACTCCACATTTGTGAAATTTTCTTTTCTCTAATTTTAAAGCAAAGCTCCAGGCAAAAAGCGAAATACACAGATAATATGAATATAAATGAAGATCTTAACAGCCAAAAGATTTCTGTATACCTAGTACTGAGATTTCAACAGCTCTGCAACAACTCATAGCCCTGTCTGACAGGACAGAAAACCTGTTTTTTTTATTCTGTATTACAGTTTTCATACCCTTGGATTGGCCAATGAAAGAAGAAGCAG
The DNA here is from genome assembly GCF_965119305.1 of Pelophylax lessonae. NCBI lineage: Eukaryota > Metazoa > Chordata > Amphibia > Anura > Ranidae > Pelophylax > Pelophylax lessonae. The sequence continues at coordinate 484,246,517 of NC_138771.1, read as the reverse complement.
CAAACTGATGATCTCATCGCTCTGTTTACTGCTCCTATCAGCATGACCCTTGCTAGCCCACTAGCACTGTAGCAAACCTGATTCGCTGTTTGGGCTGCTTCTCCTATTCCTGGTCTAAGCTCTGCTATATAGGGACAGCAAAAGGCTGATACCACATAATATTCAGACACTGCTGGTAAAAATAAAGAAAATATAATTGATTACAGAGCAGGATTAACTAATGACTTTTATGTCTGCCTGGAGTTGTGCTTTAATGAATCAGCCCTAAAAAGAATCACTACACAACCTTCTCCATCCCACTCCCAAACAAGAGAGATGATACTAGACACAAAACACAAAGAACAGGTCCATCACCGGCACATGACCCCAGAACTCAGACCTTTCACCGTGTGATACAATGGGACATGCAGGATGATGTGGGGGTGATTACATCAGCAAATACAGAAAGGGGAAAACAAGTGTCACGGTACATGTATGATGGGTGGGTGATACATGCAGCTGACCTGGGGGCCACACGCCTGCTTTAGGTGCAGCAACTGTGTCAGTGTGTGTTCCCGGATACTGCTCAGCTCTGCCTGTTGCCTTCGTAGTTTGATGAGCAAGAGCGTCAGCTCCTCTGGCTGGAGAGTGATGAAAGAAGCCGGAAAATAAACAATGTTATATGAGCTGTTTGCAGATCACACACGACATGTCTTTGTGCAAAGCTGGGCTCTTATAATCGTGACTGGTAATTATATTGTCCGCCAAGTACTGATCACAATGATGAACTCCTCTCTATTTAATTCAATACCCAACAGCTTGAGAACATGGGCTGGGATGCCCCAGGAGGTAGCAAGGGAAGAAGAGCCTGAGATCTCACATCAAGAAGAGTCCAGTCTCGATAGTCTGACATGAGGCTTCATAAGACTCTACAGCACAACTGAGCTCCTTAGACTTAGGCTGGAGTGACAATACTGATCAAGCATGAAATGATCTCACTGGGACAGCAAGGCCCCCTCCTATTACATGGTGTCATGGCAGACAAAGATATCTCTGTTAAATAAAAAATGCAGGAAGAGATGTGGAACATACTTTCCACAAGGTGGGCTAGTTTTATTAGTATAGAATAAAAAGAAGGATATTTTGGTGGATTGTTTCACATACCACAGCTATGACTGCAGGTACTTTGGTATCAAATATTAGGCATACTGTAAACAAGCAAAAAAACACCATTCGATTATATTTTATGCCCAGATGTATTCGCCATAGTAGTGTTGATTGCTTCAAAAATTCATATTTACAATGAAGATAAGAGTCAGTATGTATTATATCTCCAGGTATAGCAAATTAAAGTGGTTTCAAAGTCTAGCTGTTTTTTTACCTTAATGCATTCCCTGCATTATGGTAAAAAAAACTCCCCACTTTTTACCCCCCTCCCATCCCTAAACACTTACCTGGCTTCTCTCACTGATCTAGCGCTGTCCCAGCTGCAGCACTGCTCCTTCTGGCCTCACAGGAAACACAGGCAGCAGTGGGACTTGGAGACAAAAAAGTTCAAACCAATAAACAATTTATTAGAAATCTTGACATGCTGTTAGTTTATAATCAATTCATAAGCCCATGCAGGGAGGTAGAAGTGTGCCAGTAAGGCACTGTAACTCACAGGTAGGGTTGTTCGCTCTGCAAAGCCCAATGGGATGAACGGCTGACTCTGTCCCGTGAGCTCCTGGTGGCGAGCAATGAACCCATTGGAGGCCAGATGGACAGAACGGGTGGCGGCCGGCGCACCTGGAAGTGATAGGAGCGAATGGGGCTCATCACCGTTGGCCAGAGGTGACGTCAGGAGAGGGCGGAAGTGTTCCTCCAGAGGAAGCGTGCTGTATGGGCAACAGAGGAAGAAGGAACTAAACAGTCTGTGTAAGACCTAACCACAGCAGGGCAATGCAATCCAACAGGAGGAGATGCTGGAGCTTGGTCCAGGACAGACTACATGTTTCGGGGATTAACACCTTCATTAGGTCACATGGTCCAAGCTGGCAGAGGGGGAGTTTAAATGTGAATACCAAGGGGATGGGCTAGCCATTCATTGCAGAGTTAACCCATGGAGTAAAAAAAATCAACAATTTTAGATTACATAATAAAACATAGTACATATAAATGATCAACCATAATAAAAACACACCACATAAAAGAGTATGTATAGAGACACAGATATTCAAATAAAGAATACATATAAAAAAGAGAAAAATATAATAATTAATAATTTTAAGTGCATTAAGCAATAATATTTAATGCATTAAGCCCTATCTATTGCTAAGTTATATCAATATTGGGGATTTTAAACAAAACAAAAAAATATACTAAAAGACAGCAATCAGTTGTTTGAAAACAAAAATGAAAAATAATAAAAAATTCATAATAAATAATTAATATTTATTATTGATAATTTTTAATCAGGGATAATAGAGAGAAAAACGAATTAACCTCAGATCTGGAGAAAAGTGGAAACCAATCCATTCATATAACCGTGTGAATGTCCAACTACTCATTCAGGCCATGGGGAGAGAGTGGTATTGAGCTTCTAAATCCACAGGGTCTCTCTCACACAGCAACATGAATCTTTCATGGTCTGTGAGAGACCCCCTGAGAATTTGCTCAACAGCCAGAACTGTCAGAGCTTTGTAGTTCTTCTCAATGAATGTAGAGAAATGATAGGGAATACTGTGCTTGTCCTTTCCCTCCTTAATGGACCAACGATGTTCACCAACTCCAGTAGGTATGTACAGTGTATCCGGAAAGTATCTACAGTGCTTCACTTTTCCCACATTTTAGGATGTTACAGCCTTATTCCAAAATGAATTAATTTTTTTTTTTCTCAAAATTCTACAAACAATACCCAATAATGACAACGTGAAAGAAGTTTGTTTGAAATCTTTGCAAATATATTCAAAATAAAAAAAAAAACGGAAAAAAAAAAAAAAAATCACATGTACATAAGTATTCACAGCCTTTGCCATGACACTCAAAATTGAGCTCAGGTGCATCCTGTTTCCACTAACCATCCTTGGGAAGTTTCTGCAACTCGATTGGAGTCCACCTGTGGTAAATTCAGTGGATTGGACATGATTTGGAAAGGCACACAACTGTCCCACCGCTAACAGTGCATGTTAGAGCAGAAACCACGCCATGAAGTCAAAGGAACTGACTGTAGACCTCTGAGACAGGATTTTATTGAGGCACAAATCTGGGGAAGGGTACAGAAAAATCTCTACAGCATTGAAGGTCCCAATGACCAGAGTGGCCTTGATCATCCATTAATGGAAGAAGTTTGGATTTAGCAGGACTCTTCCTAGAGCAGGCCGTCTGGTCAAACTAAGTGATCAAGGGAGAAAAGGCCTTAGGCAGGGAGGTGACCAAGAACCCGATGGTCACTCTGACAGAGCTCCAGTGTTTCTCTGTGGAGAGATGAGAACCTTCCAGAAGAACAACTATCTCTGCAGCACTCCAATCAGGCCTGTATAGTAGAGATGCCAGACGGAAGCCACTCCTCAGTAAAAGGCAGGTCTGCCCACCTGGAGTTTGCCAAAAGGCACCTGAAGGACTCTGACCACGAGAAATAAAAGTCTGATGAAAGTTTGAACTCTTTGGCCTGAATGGCAACCTCATGTCTGGAGGAAACCAGGCACCGCTCATCACATGGCCAATACCAACCCTACAGTTAAGCCTAGTGGAGGCAGAATAATGCTGTGGGATGTTTTTCAGTGGCAGGAACTGGGAAACTAGTCAAGGGAAAGATGAATGCAGCAATATACTGAGACATACTTAATGAAAACCTACTCCAGAGCGCTTCTGACCTCAGACTGGGGCGAAGGTTCATTTACCAACAGGATAACGACCCTAAGCACACAGCCAAACTAATAAAGAAGTGGCTATGGGACAACTTTGTGAATATCCTTGAGTGGCCCCAGCCAGAGCCCTGACTAGAACCTGACTGAACATCTCTGGAGAGATCTGAAAATGGCTGTGCACCGATGCTCCCCATCCAAAATGAAGGAGCTTGAGAGGTCCTGCAAAGAAGAACGAGAGAAACTGACGAAAAATAGAGTGTGCCAAGCTTGTAGCACTACACTCAAAAAAAGACCTGAGGCTGTTTTTGGTGCCAAAGGTGCTTCAGCAAAGTATGAAGCAAAGGCTGTGAATACTTTTGTACATGTGATTTGTGTTTGCTTTTTATTTTTAATATATTTGCAAAGATTTCAAACAAACTTTTCACGTTGTCATTATGGGGTATTGTTTGTAGAATTTAAGAAAATAATTTAATCCATTCTGGAAAAGGGCTGTAACAACAAAATGTGGAAAAAGTGAAGAGCTGTGAATACTTTCCAGATGCGCTGTGTAGTTCATTCCACATATAGATTACAGAGTCATTTCAAAATGTATACAACATACTCGGTTGAACAAGTAATGAATTGTCTAATGAAATAAACATTGACCAGAATTATCTGTAAGGGAGGACTGGCCATGTGGGACAGATTGGCAGGTAAAGCAGCCTCTTTTTCTGCAGTGATAAATACCAACCCGGTTATCAAAATAACCGCTTACATCCATCAGTTTAAGCCCAGTTTTTTTGGGAATACTCGGTGAAACCAGATTCTTCAATGTATAAGTCCTCCTGAACACTACTTGGGGTACATCAGGGAGATGGGGACCTAAAGTGGGGTTGGATCAAAGGATTTACCAATGTTTCTCGATAACCCTGGTAATCGTTCTGAAGGGATTATGAAAACCTGTAATAAATCTTGCAATGCGTTTGGGGGGGACTGACATTATTAGAACAATCATCCAAACAAGACTTAAATGCCTCCTGAAAGAGGTCATCTGGATAGCCTTTCTCTCTGAATTTATCAGACAATATTTGATTTTGAAGTGTATAGTCTACACTCTTGGTACAATCCTTTTGTGCAAGTAGGAATGGCCACCAATCGGCTTGGAATGATTCCTAGTGATAATGGAACCAGCGTCATGCAACAGTTCAAGGTCCATAAAAACTAGACACTTGGGATTAAGCACATGAGTGAAACTGATTCCCAGGTTGTTACCGATACAATGAGCGACAAAGGATAAGAACGTATCCCCATTATCATCCCATATAAGAAGCACATCGATGTACTTGCCATAATAGATAATATTCCTTTTGAAGGGATTATTTTTCCAAATGAAATGTTCCTCCCAGAGCCCCATAGTGATGTTTGCATAACAAGGGGCAAAAGCTGGCACCCATCTCTGTGCCCCTAGTTTGCAGATAGAATTTGTGTTGGACAGTTCTGGAAATGTTTGTTCCATTAGACAATTCATTACTTGCTTAACCCAGTATGTTGTATATGTTTTGAAATGTCCCTGTAACTTACTCTATGTGGGATAAACTATACATACCGTATGTACCAGGGTTGGCAAACATCATCGGTCCAATAACACCTCTGTACTGTCCTCACTAGACGTCATATGACTTCCTTTAGTACAAGTGCAGCGCGGCGGTCGGTGGTACGGTCTCTTGCTACGATCTCGGTAAAAAGCCATTGACGTAGGCTCTTTACCGCGTGATCAACTGTGCCCAATCACAGAGTAAATAGGAAAAATTGATTTTTGTAAAATCTTACCGTAAAATCCTTTTCTCTTAAGCTCATTGACAGACGTAGTCCTCCTTGATTATATCAACTCGGGTTATACTGCCCTCTACAGGAGTAGGACTAGACAGGAAAGAAAACGTTCTGGCCACACCCTAGGGGCAGTCCCAGAGGGTATATCCTCTCACTTCCTGCTACAGCAAATCAGTTATGTCACAAAGCAGTGTTTAGAGAATTTAACCCAACCCAACTCAAAAACAGAGGGGCGGGTACTACGTCTGTCAATGAGCTTAAGAGAAAAGGATTTTACGGTAAGATTTTACAAAAATCCATTTTTCTCTGTCGCTCATTGACAGACGTAGTCCTCCTTGATTAATATCAACTCGGGACGTCCCAAAGCAGTGCCACAAATGAGGGGTGGGAAAATGGAAATCAAAATCCAATCTAGAAGGCCCAACTGGTGCCAACTAAAAGTTTTAAAGGCTCATCAAACACACGATGAGACTCAACTGAAATTCCAACGGAAAAAAACCCTCGAGGTAGACCACCGGTCTCCTCAAATTGCGGCCTGCAAAACCTTGCGGCCAAATGAGGCATCCGCCGATGCCATCACATCAACTTTATAAAATTTTGTAAAGGTATGAACCGACGACCAGGTAGCCGCCTTGCACACCTGGACCACTGACGCCTGATGGCGGTAGGCCCAGGAAGTACTGAGCGCTCGAGTGGAGTGCGCCTTAACAGGGAACGGAGGATTCCGACCCTTAATAGAATAAGCCTGTACCACCGTCTGTCTAATCCATTTGGAGATAGTCGCGGCAGATGCAGGCAACCCCTTTCTGGGGCCATCCGTGATCACAAAAAGTGAATCCGTCTTACGGAACGATTCCGTAGTCTTCAGGTATACCATGATTGCCCGAACCACATCCAAGGAATGCAACGCATATTCCTGAGGATGATTGGGCTTAGGACACAAGGAAGGTAGCACAATATCTTCATTCAGATGAAAATCTGAAACCACCTTAGGAAGAAAGGATGGCTTCGGATGAAGAACTACCTTATCCCTATGAACCACTAGATATGGGGAATGGCATGATAATGCAGCCAGTTCTGACACCCTGCGTGCAGAAGTGATAGCCACCAAGAAGGCCACCTTCTGGGATAATGTAAGCAAGGGAATCTCCCTGATATTTTAAAAGGGAGGTTTCTGAAGAACCGACAAACACCAAATTAAGATCCCAGGGCGGTAAGGGCGCGCGCACTGGCGGAGCCAAGTGCCGCACCCCCTGGACACCAAGGAATGAGTAGCCCAAGGCTTCTGTAAGAAGATTGCTAATGCTGAAACCTGACCCTTGATAGTGCTCAAGGTATTTTCTGCTCAACCCCCTTTTGCAGAAAAGCAAAGATTCGGGTCACCGAATAGGTACGTGGGCGAAATTCCAAAGATTCACACCACGCGATACAAGTCTTCCATGTGCGATAATAGACTTTGCTGGAAGTCGCTTTCCTTGCTTTAATTAGAGTAGGAATAACTGAAGCTGACAACCCTCTGTCCTTCAGTACCTGGGTCTCAATAGCCAGGCCATTAAAACCAGCGACTGTAAAGCACGATGGAAGATCGGTCCTTGAGACCGCAGATCCTCCCTGAGAGGAAGTCTCCAAGGAGCGTCTGCGACTAGCCTGTCCAAGTCGGCGTACCCGGCTTGACGAGGCCAGCTCGGAATTTCCAGGATAACTGGAGTTCCCTCCACCTCTATCCTGCGGAGAAATCTCAGCAGCAATTTGAGAGGGGGGAAGACCTATAGTAGCTGATACTGCCTTTACAGGCCGTTCAGCGCGTCTGCTGCATCCGCTAGAGGATCGCGGGTGCGAGCCCTGTTGAGCCAACCTACCAACAGATCCATATCCGGGGTGCCCCAATGAAGGGACAGCTGGTGAAATACCTCTGGATAAAGGGACTATTCCTCTTGATCCAGAATCGGACGGCTGAAATAATCTGCCTGTCCACCCCCGTGATAAATATCGCGGAGAGAACTGGAACAACTGTTCCCCCAATAAGAATGTTGGCCACTTCTATGGCCGCCAGGGCACTCTTGGTGCCCCTTGGTGATCGACCCAAGTCATGACCATGGCATAGTCCGATTGGATCCGAACCAGGCTGCCCTGGAGCTGCTCGGTCCAGTAAATCAGACAAAGTCTGATCGCTCTCAGTTCCAACACATTTATCGGTAACCTGGAATTTATCAGAAGAAATGACTTCCCCTGGCTGAGCATCGGAGACTGAAGCCACCAGACCAGAGCCTCCCTGGTCCGCTCACTCAATCGGATTCGATTGTCCAGGGAATCGGGATTCCGATTCCATATGAGAAGAATCTCCTCTTTGGAGAATTCGGGTATGAGACTGGGCAAACGGTACTGCCTCTAAGGAGGCGACCATCAATCCCAGCCAGTTGACGGACAGCAACATCCGAATCATTGACTGAATCTTCTGGAGTTTCTCCGCATGGAGAAACACTCTTGCCAAGGATGTAGCCAAAATTAGGCCCAGATAGTTCAGTCTCCTGGTGGGAACCAGGGATGATCTTTGGGAAAAGCAACGAAAACGCTGATGTCCTGCGAAGATGGGGATATAAGGATAGGCATCCTAAATGTCTATGGACGTCAGGAAATCCCCCTGATGCAGGGAGGCCACCACTGTATGGATGGACTCCATCTCTTCCAAGACCAGAATTGGACGCACCTAGCCCTTTTTCCTGGGCATTGTGAACAAGTTCGGCTAGAACTCCTCCAAGGAATGGGAACTACCACTGCTTGTTGTATCAAGCTGTCCCCCGCAAAGCTTTTAAGCGACCCGGGGATGTCGACTATTGGAAGGGAAGAATCGCACCGGTGGAAGTGATCGAAACTCGATCTTGTATCCCGACCATATGACCTTGCGAACCCCTTTATCCGGGATTCTGGAAAGCCCTGGATCCGGAAACCGGTGAAGACGTTCCCCCACCCTAGAGATGGGTGGGGCCCATTCTGTCAATCCAACAGGATAACAGTGGCTTTATTTAGTCTGGAAATTGATGAGTCCACTATTGGTGGTACTGTCCATCTTTGTAATGAGGGATTCCTCAAAATGATAGCGCCTAGCCATGCGTTTGGAAATAGCAGGGCTCATTTACGGACGACCCTATTTGGGCAAGGGAAACCCTTCACCATTTTGGTAGGCTTGCTAGTACCAAAAAAGGAATACGAGTCTCAGCTACCTCTGCCGGTGTAACCTCAAGATTTAAGGTTTCCCGGACAGACACAACTAGTGCTTCCACCAACGCTTCTTGTGCTATGGCGGAGGCAGAAGCGTCCTCCTTACTGTCTGAGGAGACCGTACCTGAGACAACAACCCCAGAAAAGGGACTGCAATGACCAGCTCAGAATCCGTATCTGAGGTATCAGATGACATAGGGGTAGGCGGGGGTCGCTCTTCTTGACCCCCGTCCCTGACAGGCTACCTCCACCCGGGATACCAAAGACTCCAAAACTGCTGATAATGCATCATCACAAGTGGGGTACTGGAGGGTCCTGCGGCCACCCTGAGGGGATCAGGTGGGGATACATGTGTGGCAGGGTTCATGTAACAAGACACTTGCCAGCAAACACAAAAAAATTTAATTGCAAGAAAAAAACTTTTTTTTTTTTTTTCTTTTTTTTAACTTAGTCCCCCAGCGCAGTAGCGCCCCTCAGTCTACCTGCTTGGACCCCTCAGAAAGAGAGAGAGAGACCCCAAGGCTCACCTGATGCACAGAAGTTTCTTATCAACCTGCTTCCAGCACTGTCTGTTACAGACAGGAAGTCTTTGGCTTGCTTTCCCTGGGCAAAGGAGGCGGCTCCGCCCCTTTACACGCCTTCCGGCGCCTCCCAATTACTCCACAAGGTGTTTGGTCACCTCAAACATGGCCGCCCCCATGCTGGAGACACAAGGCTACGCCAATATGGCGGCCTCGTGCGATCTGCAGGAAAATGGCGGCGGCCTGTGTAGGATAGCGGCGGCTTACAAGTTAGCAGCGGCCTGCGGGATGTGTGCATTCGGCCTGTGCGGCCTGCGGAAGTGCCTCGGCCTGCGGGAGGCTGTGCGGCCTGTGGAAGTGACCGGCTTTCTGGAGGGATGGTGATCTGTGGCTGCAGTAACTCAGGCATAGGCATCGGCCTGTGTACACACTAGACAGGTAGGATACCTCTATACCTCAATATTAATGCCTTTTAGTAGTCTGCCACTGACTTCAGTCACCCTTACAGTCATATAGTGACTTTAGATAGTCAGCTCCCAAACCAAGCCTCCTGGTTTCTATTCACAAAAATCACACTCAAATTGGGGGATCTGTGACCTATTATAGGATAGAGGGGAGACCCAGAAACTAAGTGTCCGACCATCCCAGAGAGGGGCCCGCGTCCACCAACAAACCCGACAGGAGGAGAGGGGGGGAACATTCTACTCACCATACCGGAACCAGGCGGGCGCCAACTCCTGACAGAACCCCTTTCCACCGGGGTGGGGGGGCTGTCGACCAAAACGGACGCCGTGACTCTGTTGGTCATTGGCGTCCAGGCGAGACGTTTAACTCGCAGGGTCAGTCCCCGTCCAGTGGGACTATGTCGCGGCCGACCCAGCGCGGAGCTATGGCCTGCACGCACTCGTAGGCTGAACTGGGGTGACCACTGGATCTCAACATCCAGCCCGTCGCCCAGTTTCAGCGTACTTGCTTGAAGATCTCACAGGAACACTGGAGAAAAAAAACTGTCTAAAAAAAGTATTTCTAAAAAAATCCTGCCAGGACCGAAGATCCTAGCAAGGAATCTAGGTCCTTACTCCTAACTAGACAGAAAAAAACTGATTTGCTGTAGCAGGAAGTGAGAGGATATACCCTCTGGGACTGCCCCTAGGGTGTGGCCAGAACGTTTTCTTTCCTGTCTAGTCCTACTCCTGTAGAGGGCAGTATAACCCGAGTCGATATTAATCAAGGAGGACTACGTCTGTCAATGAGCGACAGAGAAATGTCGGTTATCGGGCTGACAGGGCGAAAGTAGAGGAGAGCCGATAAGCGGCTCTCCTGACTGGAGGGTGGGGGGGTCTGCATTGATAATCAGTGCACTGACTATCAGTGCAACCCCATCAGTGATGCCTGTCAGTGATACCCACCTGTGCCCACTGGTAGTGCCCATCAGTGCTACATATTAGTGACTCCTCATTAGTGCAGCCTCATCAGTGCACATCAGTGAATGGGAAAAGTTACTAATTTACAAAATATTTTAGCAAAACTTTTTTTTTTTTCAAACATTTTCAGTCTATTTTTGTTTAGCTAAAAATAAAAACTCAGTGGTGATTAAATACCACCAAAAGAAAGCTGTATCTCTCAAATTATAAAAAATTTGATTGGGTACAGCATTGCCATTCAAAATGCAACAGTGCTAAAAGCTAAAAAATGGCCTGGGCAGGAAGGGGATGAAAGTGCCCTGTATTGAAGTGGTTAAGGAGGAAAAAGACAAGCACGGTATTCCCTGTCATTTCTCTAAATTCCATGAGAAGAACTACAAAGTTCTGAAAGTTCTGGCTATTGAGCATATAACAGGCAGTCCCTCACCAACAACGAAAGATTCATGTTGCTGTGTAAGAAAAAGACCAGATGGATTTTTAAGCTCAATACACTCTCTCCCCATGGCCTGAATGAGGAGTTTGACATTCACAGGGTTATATGAATGGATTTGTTTCCACTCTTCTCCAGATCCGAGGTTCGTTCATTTGTTTCTCTTATCCCGTATAACAAATTATCAATAATAATCATAATTTAATCATATGATTTTATCATTATGTTTAATTATTTTCGAACATTTGATTGCGGTCCTTTGGTATATTTCTTTGTTTTGTTAATAATCCCCAATTGTGGTATATCCTAGCAATAGATAAGACTTAACGGTATGTAATATACAGTATCTCACAAAAGTGAGCACACCCATTACATTTTTGTAAAGCCTGCAAGACAAAGGCATCGCATACTAGCTCATTATGTATTACTTACCTTAGAACGAAAGCCCCGACACGGACCCCCGAACATCGCTGCGGGCGCTGCCATGATCCCTCGGCGACTCCGGTGCTGTGATTGGCCGGAGCCGCGATTACGTCACTACCGCGCATGCGTGTGGGAGTGATTTTCCGGCAAGCTCCCGGCAAGGAAAACTGAAGGTCTCCCCGGACCTTCAGAGCGTACGCGCCGCTCGCGTGAGCGGCTGCATGCACTGCAAATATCTCCTAAACTGTGCCGGTTTAGGAGATATTAATTGTACCTACAGGTAAGCCTGATTATAGGCTTACCTGTAGGTAAAAGTGTCAAAAAGCGGGATACTACCGTTTTAATGGCTGTGTGTTGAGTTATTTTGAGGGGACAGCAAATTTACACTGTTATACAAGCTTTACACTTACTACTTTACATTGTAGCAAAGTGTAATTTCTTCAGTGTTGTCACATGAAAAGAAATAATAAAATATTTACAAAAATGTGAGGGGTGTACTCACTTTTGGGAGATACTGTATGTGTGTAAAAAGGGCGCTCCCAATATGAAAATCTAATATATGTGTGAGCATTAGCATAAACTCATATATATTAATACAATATCAAAGTTCAAAAATCAATAGGAGTCCATCATATTGGTGAAAATGATTGCAGTTCCATCATATTTAAAGTGCTTTAGTGCCAAATGCTGTAAACAATATTGTTGCAGGCCGTGTCCCATTCTGCATGCCCACTCACTCACCAGCTGCCATAGACTCCCATAACAGAAGTCATGTGCGCTTTGCAAAACATCTCAGATGCCGGGATTGCCGGATCTGACGTCACCACCCGCAGTTAGCCGACACATTTCGTCCCTCCCACAGGATGTCAGGTGACCATGGGTGGCGACGTCAGATCCGGCTGGTGACATGCAAGTGGCAGCATACTTCCAGTTTCCGGTTTTACCTTGTACAAAAGTGAGTGCAATACTTTGTTTTTAAGTATGATTTTAATAAACTGAATTACGCTATATTAGATATTAGATAGCGATTCGAGATATTCCTCCTCTCTTCTGCCATTATACTATAGATGAAGCGAATCTGTATCTACAAAAAGGACCTCCGTTGGAGGACTACTAATCCCAGCATCTGAGATGTTTTGCAAAGTGCACATGACTTCTGTTATGGGAGTCTATGGCAGCTGGTGAGTGAGTGGGAACACAGGAGGGGAGTACGGACTGCACCAATTTTGTTCACAGCATTTGGTACTTCAGCACTTTAAAAATTATGGAACTGCAATAATTTTCACCAATATGATGGACTTCTATTGATTTTTGAACTTTGATATTGTAGTTATAGGAGTTTATGCTACTGTTTACTTATTTTAAGTTTTCATAGTGGGAGCGCCCTTTTTACACCTATATACGATTTAAGGCACTACACCCTTTAAAAAGGAGCAGCAACCTCACGTATAATAGTCACTATTTCACGTATTTTATTTAGAATTTCTTGCCACGTCCATTAGCGTGGGTATATATACACGTACATATATTTACAGTTACTAGTATGTAAATCTTCATGCATTTAGAACAATTTTTTTTAAAATTAGTATTGTTTTCTCCTTTTAATTTGTATTCTTTATACATATATCGAAGTGTCTCTAAACATACACTCTCATGTGGTGTGTTTTTATTATTGTTTGATAATTTGTGTGTACTATGTTTGATTATGTAATTTAATAGTATTTTTTACTACATGGGATAACTTTGCAAGGGGTGGGAATGACTAGCTGGCCAATCCCCTTGGTATTCACATTTAAACTCCCCCTCTGCCGGCTTAGACCATGTGATCTGATAAAGGGGTTAATCCCTGAAACATATAGTCTGTCCTGGACTAAGCTCCGTCATCTCCTCCTGCTGGATTTAATTGCCCTGCTGTGGTTAGTCTTATACAGACTGTTTGGCTCCTTATTCCTTTTTTACCCATACAGCCCACTTCCTCCAGTGGAATACTTCTGCCATGTCCTGATGTCCCCTCTGGCCAACGGTGACGGGCCCCAATCGCTGCTGTCACTTCCCGGTGCACCGGCCACCACTGGCTATGTCCATACATCCGGCCTCCATTGGGTTCATCGTTTGCCACCAGGAGCTCCAGGGACTTAGTCAGCCGTTCATCCCATTGGACTTTGCAGAGCTAACAATGGTACCTGTGAGTAATGGTGCCTTCCTGGCACATTTCTACCTCCCTGCATGGGCTTATGAATGGATTATAAACAGCATGTCAGACTTTCTAATAAACTGTAACTGCTTTGAATGGTTTTGTCTCTACCAAAACTCACTGCAACAGCGCTCCCTCTGCTGTATTTGTCTTGTCCCTCATTTGGTTTTACGAGTTGGGGAGCAGCGGCCTGGGTTTAACCCCTTCCTTTCCATATGCCGCTTTTGGATATACCTATGCGCCTGGATTTTTTTTGTTGTTAGCAGTGGAACCCATAGGCAGATGTTGCGGGGTCAGTCAAATCTTGTGAGGGGGGAGTGGCGGATGTGGCCGAGTAGCGCTGTGTATGTCTATGGCTGCAAATAACCCAGCTCAGGAGAAAGCCAGCAAGAGTGCTCCCATAGCACACGGCTTGCTATGGATGCACCAACGAGGAGGAGGCTCGGACAGCGCAGGTGGGAGGCTGCTTTGTACAATATCATTGCACAGAGCAGGTATAGAACCTGTTTTATCTTAATTAAAAAAACTACACTTTAGAATCACATTTTTTGCATGTGGTCGGGATATAGCAAGTGTTACAAGAGCTGTAACTGCCAACAAAAAGTGTGCGCTAAAAATTTCTGCTGCTGATTTCTGATCCTGCACCAAAATCTCTGAAAATCAACATACTTATATTTTGGTAATGCAAATCACTGGGTCAGACATGGACACCCCCATTTATGTGCACGTTTATGGTAAAGCTCTCAGTTATCTCCTCCCCCTTCCACGCCTGGCCAGGTAACCGGAAGTAAATTATAGAGATGGTCTGAAGAGTACAATTAATTCACATGACTCCTTACAAATTTTCCATTGCTCCCTTTTTAATTATGCAAAAAGAGCCCTGGGCCACGCTGGCAGCCAGTCAGGTTTTTTCTATAATTTCTCACATAGGAAAAATCTGATTGGCACATACAGCATTGTACAAAAGGAATGGTCATGCACAGCTCAACCCTGATGGGAAGTTTCATCTGCTACAATCGGGTATGTCGTAGGCTAAGTAGCCTTTACCATACGTTCAATGAAGAAATCCTGGGGAATATACCAACCTAAAACAATGCAGCAGCTAGAAAATAAATTTTAGGTTTACCTGTAAAATCCTTTTCTTGCCACTCTCTTGTTAGTTCAAGGCTGGGCATATACTTGGAGCATGTTAGCCAGTCTGCGATAGCTGACTTAATATTTGTGAGCCTTTTGTAATGATCTCAGCTTAGGCTCCTGAAAATGATGGGGCCTGAAGTGGGTAGGCTGTTTTTTAAATAATAAAATAAATGGTCTAAGCAGGCTTAGATTAGCTGACCAGTCATTTCTGTACTTACAGAGTACTGCTATCAGGTTTGCAGGTTTGAAGCGACTTACTTTTATAACTACAGACATGATGTAACAAGTAGCAGTTTGTAGAACTCCATGTTAGCCAAACAAAAGTCGACTTTTAGCTGCCTATAGTCAACTCACGAAGGAGAACTTTTAATTTTAATTGGTACATCACAGGACACATGCCCAAAACCCAACAAATAGAACACGGGGAACAAAAACTACAAATGAGCCTGCAAGACCTGCAGCTCAAAAGTTCATGTCTGCAGAGGTATGAACATCTACCTGGTAGAACTAAGTAAATCGAGAAGCAGTCTGACCCTTTTAAAGACCCTCAGGCAGGAAAGCAGACTTCTGAAACAAAGCTGAAGACCTCAGATGAGTTTGGACAGCTCAAACAAAATCTAAAGAGTGAAGCACCTTTTCCTCAAAATGCTTAGGATTAGGGGGAAAATGGCAACACAATGTTTTGATTCAGGTGGAATGAAGAAATCACCTTGGGTATTAAAAAGGACTATGGTCTCAACATTGCTTTATCCTGGTGAAGAACCAGAAAGGGCTCCATGTAGGAAACCTTACCCAACTCTGAGACCCTGTGACAAATATTGTACATGCCGCTCCAGGCGAGATCAGGATTAACAACACTCCACAATCTCATCTCATGTGCTGGGTCAGCTTGTTTCCAGCCAAAGCAACCAACTGTATCAACAACAGGAACGCCACACGCACACAAGCAAAAAAAAAAAAAAAAAAAAAAAAACCCTTCCTTTAAAATTGCCAAAATTGTGTCATTTGTTTTGAACCCCTTTGCTTAATAAAGAATGACTGTTTAGCATTTCTGTGTGCAACAGCCTGTTGCTGGTCCAACTGATCTGATTATCTGATCTGATATGGCAACTAAGAAGCCAGCTTGCACACGAGGAGTTACCAGGGAATCTCTTAGAGACGTTCAAAAGGAGAAGTCTGCAAACAAGGCAAAGTGAAGGTCCCAAGGAGATGAGGGGGCCACACAAGCAGAATAATTTGCATCACACCCTGTACAAAGGCTTTTTTCAAGGAAAGAAATGTGACAAGTCTCTGAAACAGAACAGCCAAGGCAAAGGTTTGTACCTAGACAGTAATTAAAGGCCATCTCCACCTATAGCAACATGTTACATCACCAAGGCAGCAACACTTCCAATTCGTAGTCTCTATAGACACCACGCTGTAGACAGATTCATCTGAGACTCCTGATTCCAGACAGGCGCAAAGATTCGGAAGACTTGGGCTTCCTGTTCTTCTTATGGAACTGGGACACAGGCTTTTGAGGAGGACCAGAGGATTGTTGCTTAGTAAGAATTTTCTTGGATTAAAAAAGGCGCCAATGGTTAATTCTATGCATTAAGATAAAAAGCCTTCTGTGTGCAGAAGCCCCCCCTCAGCCCCCCCCTAATAATTACCTGAGCCCATCTCTATCCAGAGATGTCCACGAGTGCCTCAGCGGTCCGGGATGCTCTCTCCCGATTAGCTGAGACACAGAGCCATTGGCTCTGGCTGTGTCAAACTCAGTTAGCCAATCAGAAGAGAGAGGGTGCAGGGCCAAACAGCAGCTCTAAGTCCTAATTGATACACAGAGCTGCACCTCGGCTCAGGTGCCGTCATAGCAAGCTGCTTGCTGTGGGGGCACTCAACAGGAGGGAGAGGCCAGGAGCTCCAGTCAGGGCTCTCGAGAAGAGTCGGATCCGGGCTGCCCTGTGAAAAACCACTGCACAGAGCTGGTAAGCCTAACATGTTTATTATTTTATCAGAAAAAAAAAAAAAAACAAGACTTTACAATCACTTCAAAGAGGTCCACTAACATCTCATCTATGGCTTCTTTGAGGACAGGGTCTTATTTTAAGTAGAACTAAAGGCAAAATTGCATTTTCTAATTTTAGAGGGAGGGTTAAAACCGGTTTTTCATCTATTTTTTATTTTTTTTGCTATCTGTGGATAGCCAAAGCAGGAAACAACCCAAAAGAATTTCCCCTCTATCCCTGACGATCTGCATTACAGTCGGTCCCCATACTTTGACGTGGGGTCATCCCTCTGGCCTGCTCAGTATAGCGATTGATCCAGATAAAGTCCTCCAGTGCCCCAATCAAGGGTGACAGGAATAGGCCCAAAGCATGGAAGTAAGCCCACCAGGAGAAATCATCAGACATTAGAAGGCACATCCTTCAACTAAAGACACTAGATACTAGACTAGTGTCCATTCACCTGAAGGTTGCAGCATAACCCAAGTGGTCATTAATAGGATGTCCTGTGACGTACAATTAAGAAATCACCCTCAGTCCCCAATAAACAGATAAAGGCCGATTTCTTATTGGCTGTCAGAGAATTCCACACACTATCCCTTATTACATCATGTTTGTAGTATTATACTAAGTTCTTTAAAATTGCAAACCCAATTACAGTACTCTTTAGGAACAAACATGACACACCATCCAACCTAAGCATGCTGTGGCAATTTCTTTAAAATTCAGAAGCCGCTCTTTCCACTTCAGTGGCTATCAGTTGAGGATACAATACTGAGAGTTATACAAAAGGCTCAAAAACAATCAGCGGCAACAGACTGGCTACCTGGCTTAAAGTATATGTCCAGTCCTGAACCAACAAGAGGCTTGTAAGCTATGAAGTTATGATCCATCATTGTACAGGGCTAAAGAATTACTTTGAGCCCCATTTATAAAGCATTGGAATAGTCTTACTGCATTCAGTGGCATATTTATGCAGTAGAGCATTTGCATGACAAAATAACATTAAGCTACACTTGTTTTGGAACTCTGAAGCTAGGAAAACATTGTTCATTCCAATGCATCATGAATAAATCTGCAGTTTTATGCAGAAAGAACCCCCTAGAGCACCGCAGGCTCTATAGAAATCAGCCTGCATTTTATTAACTCATATTGCAAGCTGCAACGTCCAGTGGAGTACGCAGAGTGGTATCCAATGATCTCGGCTATAAATTGGCCCCTTGAGCAGTCATATCAGACTCTACTATAACCGACTGTGAAACGTGGACGTGATAAGAAGTGGCAAAACTAGTTGTAGAATTGAAAAAAGGAATTTTGACTGCAAATTCTGAATCTTGGGAGTACAGTGCAGGACACGGGTTTAATATTCATAGACCCTGGGTTATAGGTTAGTACCTTTAGGTTATTAGACAGTGACAAAGCATGTCTCTATAATCCTACCCCATTCTGTTTTTTTCCCCAAGAATGTTGGAGGGGTCAAGCACATTGTGTGAAGCTATATTATCAGGTGTGAGAGGTTGAGTAAGAAACCCTTGGTGGTCTCTTCTAATGCTGCCTTCGGTTCCCTCTTCATTCCGCTTTAAATCTACATCCTCCAAATGGACATATTTCACTTTCTGACTCCAGCAGACAAGCCAGGTGTGGACAGTAAATGTTGTATTAAAAGCTGTTAGTTGTCAACAAAGTCTGACACAGATACAGAAAAATCTAACTTTTATGTATAGGCCGCTATGCCTGAGATACAGCTAGAATTGGATGCAGAGACCGGTGTTAAAACAGGGTCTTGCTCTGCTGCAAAGGGAATCATCGTCACTCTTAACGGCCTGAGAGTTTTTCAAGCCTTCAACAGAGCGAATGTTTGCCTGAACTTTTGCCACAGTTCCCTTTTGTTTGGTTTCCGTCATTGCTATCGGTGAGAGTATTCCCCTATGCCCTTTGCTGTGTCGACTGTCCTGTAGCAAAGTTCTAATGACAAAAGGGCAGTAGGAAGTGCCTGGGAACCTTATAAAGGGCTCTGAGCAGAAGTTGTGTTAAGAGTGTGACCTGTGGTGTGATGTAACATCTGGTCCTCTATCGAGACTAAGCTCTGAATAGTGAAATTTCCCTGTCAAGTTTGAAAAGATTTACAGTGGACAAATTAATCATTTTCAAATATAATTTCTGCCTTCCTGACGGTTTTAACATAGAACAAACACTATTCAGGAAACTTGTTGGGCTACAGTATTGGTCCACCACAAGGTAAACCGGTCTTATCAGTTCATGTTGCTGGTCCATGACGATCACGATGGGCATAGTCCTGGAGAGGTCTTCAGGGTCTGGGATCCAGAGGGATTGACCAAGGCCCTGGATCTGTATAGCACCCTGTGGCTACAACACACTTTGAACCAAGTGCGGAGACGAGTATCCAAGCAGAATCCAGTGTCTGAAGCAACATTACAGACCATCTACACAGCCAGAGGTCTGGGTACAGCTAGCAAGGTTAAGGGAGCATCAATTCAGATACACTGCTTTAATTGTTGAATTAGAGGACAGTGAGAAGCCGAATGAAGAATCCAAAGTAAAATAATAAACTAGTGAAGGAAATTATTTCTCTAAGGGAGAAGAGGTCCATCACTTCAGAACACTAACACAATACTGCGGTCTCACGGTGTAGGGTAGCATTATAGGGGTATGCAGAGGGGGTGTGTCTAGCAAAGGTTTGCCAGTATCCAATCACCCGATAGGATAAAGCTATAACCCAGGATCTAGGAATATCTAGTTTATGCCTTGTACTGTAAAAGAATATACAGTTCTAGCAATAATAAAGACTGTTCTTAGTCAGTGCACACTTTGACTAACTCATCTATTTAAAATTAAATTATGATTTGATTCACATTTTCCATGGGTCTGCCTCTCAATATATAGAGCAGTAAGAAAAGACACAGAAATTACAGGATAAACCACACTTGGGTAGCCCATAGAGGAGTTTTTTTTCTCTTTGTTCAAACAGCGGGTTTAACAAAAAGAAATTACTCTATTTCCTCATCCACACAGCGGATGTTGATGGTGGAATCCTTCCTACTGAGCGACTGTATTCCGACAGCGGGGAGACTTTCCCATCGTCACAATACACTAATCAGCGCTGGCGGCTATAGCCTCCTTGCCCATACATAAATTGAAAATCTGGTAGTCCCAGCTGAATAAACCGAATTTCGATAATGTATGGCCAGCTTTAGATTATAATCTCTACTCAGTCTCAGCAAACTGATATTATAATGAGAATACAAAATTACTGTGCAGGGTCAATAAGCAGAACACAGCTATGGCTGCCCCCACATACAGATGTAGCTACAATCTATACACAGAAGCCACATATTTAAACCAGAAATGCTGACAGGAATTTTTACAATAAGGTGATCATGTTCATATAAAAATAGACTAGAGATTCCTTTAAAAGGCAATCCTCATGTAAATGTGTATAATTACGTTGGAGGTTTGCACTGTAACTCATCCACTAGTCACACTAATAATTAGAAAATTCCGCAATCAGATTCTTATCATACGGCAGATACAGAGGGATGATTAGTGGCGTTGTCAGCAGGGAGTGAAAATTTGTTAGAGGACTGTGGAAGGTTGTGCACAGAACATGGACTGAATGCTGTTATTACAGATAAATACACCACTCACAGTTTTGCCTTGCAGACCCTGCGGTGTTACGGGTTGAAGAGCCAATCCCGCTGGCACTGACCTTCTGTCAGGAACGAGGCCCAGCTGTAGAAACACAACATTTCCTTGTCAAAGTGACTGCCAACTCCGCAGAAAACAAATCCAAGCGATTCGGGAGCAGGAAATCGAGCATAGTTACATGTTATTTTCAGGAGAATATACAGTATTCAAAAAGATGGAAAACTCTGCTTACTTGACAGATCAGCAAAATATGATCTATAGTCTGAGATTAAAAAATGATGATGTTATAAATACAAAAGCATTAAGTAGATTGATAAAGTTTTGTTTGTTTTACTCATTTGTTCCCTTTTTTTAGTCTCCACATCCAGCGTGCCCCAACACAGGTAACAAAAAATAAGAGATTCATGTGGCGGCTGCAGACACATAGTAGACAACAGAACCTGCTCAATGATTGCATGCAGCCTGTGTATTCTGACTTTGTCTCCTCTTTTAGGGCACTTAAGCAAAACATTATATGATGTTTAGAAAAGCCAACTAAACAAGGATTTTAAGTTTCTGTCAGGTCCACTATCTACTCCTTATTCACGAATATTGTAATTAAATACTATGTGAAATTACATAATAGAATTCACAACAGGCAACTTAAACATTCTTCCAAAAAATGCCACATAGGCTTTGCATCTCCAGCTTTTAGTGTGTGTGTTGCAGTTCACAGTGCGACCCATGCTACTACAGGCTTTAGGTTCTGACAATAAGACACTTACAAGGAACCTCTTTTAACTATATAAGTAAGACTGGGTAGCGAGTTTGTCAATCAGACTGACTACAGAGCTACAGGCACGCCATGTGTAAGCCTGGCATCCTGTAGCTCCAATTGGGAGCTGAAGGATGCAAACAGACCACAGTAGCACAGATGTGCTTCTGTGGCCTGGCAGGATAAACAGTTATTTTACATAAAAATCAGACTGGAATAAAATAAAGATACATACCTAAAAGTCACTATTAGGTAGATAGATGTTTCAATTTAAGATAAAATTCTTCATTCAGCCTGTCTAAACCCATTCAAAAATCATACACTGAACAATAGAGTAGAGATAGGGGTCAATCCTATGGTGCTTTTTGGGGCCCTTTCTCAATGAGGGGCCCTTCTAGCCATTCCATCTATAAAAATCAGGATTAGGATTTCAGCTTTTCATGAGAAATATTAACTCTCACATATGTATAAAAGATGCTCTATTTACAGATACATTGAGACTATTTATAAAGACTTATGCCTTTTTCTCCAACGGTCTGCCAAAAATTGACTCCACCCTACACCCGGGGTAATTCTTTAATTTTAGTAGCGAAGTTACAGAAAAAATAGGAATTGTGACTTACTCTAAATTAATTTTCTTGGGAGTACAGTACAGGACACAGAGCTTGTATTTATGGATCGTGGGTTATATGCTGTTACCTTCTAGTGATTCGACACATTTGCTAGGACCACCTCCAGACCTTATTCATATAACCCCACCCACTCTGTGAGAATCATGTTTATTAGCAAGCAAAAGGTAGTGATTAAAGCACAGAGGGGGAGGACCTGTGTACGGTACTGTACTCCAAGATAATTATCTTACAGGACCTATTCACAGACCATGAGACGTACCGAAGCAATAAAACCGAAGGGGGGGGGGGGGAGGCAACACCATAGAAACCTAGAGCTGCCAATAGGCCCACAAGAAGCACAAGTGTTTAAAGAACCTGAACGATATACTCTAATATTAGCCTGAAGCACTCTGCAGCTGAAGCTCCCATCAGCCGAGGCCTGAACATCCACTTGGTAGAACTTACAAATTGTGTGAACAGAGGACCCAAGTGGAAGCCTTGTAAATCTGGAACACAGATGCTTGGAGCGGAAAAGTCCAAGAAGACACCAACAATACTGGTGGAATGGGCTCTGAATGAAAAGGTGAACACCATAAACCTTCCCCATCTCCCCAGTCTGCACTGCACTTAACTCCATGAGTGACAAGATGTCAGTGCCCACACAGCAGCCACTGCAGAGGTCTGGTGATTTGAAATAATCGTTCTCCCTTTCCTTTCTGAAACGCTTTAGGGACAGATCAGAGTGATCCTGATTAGTCACCGTCAGCACAGAGCATCGCACTCATCTGTCGAAAAAGAGAGGGAGAAGAGGAGGTTTCAAATCTTCGGTCCACAGCACCAGCTGTGTGGGCACTGACAGCTCATCATGCAGAGATGTAAGAACAGAAAGTTGGGTGGGGAGGAGGGTATACGGTGTTGGGTCACCTTTTCAGTTTTTCTGAAAAGATAAAACCAACCCTATAAAGGTAGGTTCTAAGGCTACATTCACACCTGAGCAAAGGGACTTTCAGGCTTTTTTGTTAGAGTTTTTGAGCATTGAGAAGTGTTTTACAAGCAAAAACTCTAATAAAACACTCATGTTGTACATTTTCAGGTGTTCCCATTGAAGTCTATGGGGTCCAATCTGCCTTCAATGTGTCAAAAAGAAGCTCATGTACTTTTATGAGTGACAGGCATTTTTTTTCAGGTGCCAGAATGCTCAGATGTGAAGAAGGGCTATTGAAATGAATGGGATTGGCCTTGCTGAGTGTTTTAAACCTTCAACCAGAAAATCCCTCAGGTGTGAATGGGGCCTAAACATTAGTTGTCTGACCCATCTAGCAACAGTGAACTAGGGAGCAGGTTGCAGGGACCTACAAGTAGAACAAAAAGGGATTCATTCGGGATTTAGTCGTGCGAAAAAGGGCCATGGTTGCCAAGTGGATGCCGACAGCCCTAACCACACCTAAACAATGTAAGGCAATTTGTCATGTTTTGTAGCAGGACAGAGGGAAGGGAGGATTACATCCTCATGGAGGTAGAAAAGAGGAGACTAGCTTAGGTAAATGGAAAGTTTTGGTATCAAAACCATCTAGTTTAAAACAGGAAAAGTCTGTTTACTAGAGAGAACTGCTAGCTCAGAAACACACCTAACAGATCTGATTGCAACCTTAAGGGTGAGGTCTTCCAACGGAATGTTTCTAATATATTCTAGGTTGGGTCTCCAAAGAGCAGAGTGAACCAAGTTGAGTTTCCAAGATGACACGGGGGGTTGAATTGGGGGCATTATATGAGGAACGCCTGTAGAAAAGGTATTGCAAGGCAAGAGGTCACCTAAAAAGAATGGATAAGACCTGACCCTTGAGGATACTCAGGGCCTGAGACACTGGTCAAGACCAGACTGAAGAAAGGCCTAAATAATAGATAGGATTCTCCCATCATACAGGTGCATCTCAAAAAATTAGATCCTCATCAAAAAGGTAATGTATTTCAGTAATTCAATTCAAAAAGTGATTTTTTTTTACATTCGTTACACACAGTGATATATTTTAAGCATTTCTTTCTTTTAATTTTGATATCATGGCTTACAGCTAGTGAAAACCCAAAATTCAGTATCTCAAAAAATAAGAATATTGTGAAACGGTTCAATATTTTGGACTCATGTTGTCACACTCAGTGACTCAATCAGCTAATTGAATCAAAACAAATGTAAAGGTTTCCTGAGCACCTAAATGGTCTCTCAGTCTGGTTAAGTAGGTTACACAATCATGGGGAAGACTGCTGACTTCACAGTTGTCTAGAAGAGAGTTATTGACACCCTCCACAGGGAGGGTAAGTCACAAAAGGTCATTGTGAAAGAAGAGTGCTGTATCCAAACATATAATTGGAAAATTGAGTGGACTACGACTGGTGTGTAATGAATCTATAGCATATATGAGTTTCACTTTTTGAAATTAATTACTAAAATAAATTATCTTTTTGATATTTTAATTTTTTTAAATGCACCTGTAAATGCCCTTATCCTTTAGGAGCTGGGTTAACAGTCATGCTGTTAAACGCAGAATGAAAAGGGTGGCCTTGAGCCAGAAAGTCTGACTTGCTTTGAAAAAGGCCAAGGCTTGTTCACCATAAGTCTGAGCATGTCTGTGTAACACATTCTTCTTGGCAAATTTGGTAAATTTGGAGAATCACCGAAACCATTTCCACTATCTTGAACAGCAGTCCAAACAGGATCTTAATCCGAGGGAAGGCATAAACCAGCTAGATATAGCCAAAACATCACCAGAGTATCTATCGTGAAGGCTAGAGGATCCCTGGTCTTGGCTTCAAACTTGTTCAGTTTGTTGTGGAAACTGGAGACCAAAATGTCTACATCTGGTTTTCTCCACCTTAGAGAGACATTTAAAAATATCTTGAAGTGCAGAAAACAGTCTCCTGGGTCTAGGCATTAAAGGTTCAGAAAGTCCACTTGTCAACTATCCACTTCCAGAATGTGGACGGCTGAGAAAGCTGGAATGTAAGTTTTTGCCCATGAAAATATTATACTCGTTTCTTTTAGGGCTGCTAAGCTTCTGGTGCCCCCTTGATAATTTACGTAAGCCACAGTTGGGGCATCATCTGACTTACTCTGAGTAAACTTGTAAAAGGGAAGTCCAATGGCGTACAGGAAATCAGAGGACTCTCCGATCCAGAATGCTGATGGCGAGTTTTGACTCCTGCAGGCACAGCCGGAGTTGTAAAACGTCACCACACCCTGTAAAGCTAGTATCTGTCATTACATGTTCCAAGTTCTTTGAAGGAATGCCTTTCCCAATTCCAGGGCCAGATCCACTATACTAGGAAAAATTGACTGTACAGAAGCATTGGGTAGTCCAAGGATTGGATTTCCTTGTTCCATGTCTCGAGGATGTTGGGTTAAATGGGTCTGGAATGAAAATGGGGAAAAAGGGAACTGCCTTGAAGGAGGCCACTATGTGGCCCAGAATCCCCATACAGAAGCAAATCAAGGGTTATTATTGTGACCTAAGGGTCTGAGAGCTGAACATTAGGGGGGCAAGATTCTGGCTTGGGCTGTGTGTGTCCAAGGTTAGACTCAGGTACTCCAGATGGTGTGGAGGCTGGCAGGCAGATTTTGGGAACATGACTATCCAGTCAAAAGGTTTTAAGAAACTACATAGTCCTCTGGACATTGGCAGACAAAGACCTGGCTGAAAAGTCCTTCAGCAGAAGGTCTTTTAGCTAACCTGTGACTTGAAAGCCCTGGGTTCATAGAAGAGCCAGAAGCGGGGCAAGCACTTTTGTGACCACACCCTGGGTACAGACGGGTATGCCTAAATAGTAGTGCAAAAAAACGGAAAGTGCTGGTCTCCCACAGCAAAAAGCATTGATGACATGGGAAAATGGGAATATGGAGATATGGAGATGGGCATCTTGCATGTTCACTGATGCAAGAAACGCCCCTCCATCATAAGAAATAAAAAAAACTAAACTATGCAGCACATTTTTTTTTTTTTTTACCCCCGACTAAGTTAATAACACTTGGTGTTCCTGTATCCGTTTTTCACAATTCTATTTATTTGACCACTTGCACGTCTTCTATTTTCACTTTTTTGAAAATTCCCCTTGTCAGAGAGGAGATAGATCTCAGATTCCATTCAAAAACTTTGGTAATTGATTTAGGGAGTTAAAGACCAGTATTGAGCAGATACCACCATTTGACTTTGGGACTGTAAATAGGTTGTATAGAAACTTTGAAATCATTCTTCTGTAGGAACTGGTACAACCACTCCTTGTGCTTGAAGTTAATGAAAGGCTGTTATTAACCACTTAACGACCAGCCACGTAGACCTACGTCGGCTGACTTTAAGTGGTTGTACCGTTTTTTAGATCCGGCGGTCAGCTTTCCGGAGGTAACGACCGATGCGGCTCAGGAGCCACTCGAACGTTACCCCAGCGAGCAGGATGGGATGTCACCCCTCCAGCTGCATTCCACGGCTCTGTCCGGGTCTCTCGTCCCACCAGGAGACCCGAGCAACCAGCCGGCGCACCCGCCGGCTGGTTGGAGTTCCGATCAAAGCCGGATTCGGCTTTGAACGGTTTTCTCCGATGACGTAACCCGGAGGCGGCGTCCATGACGTCACATCCGGGTTACTAGGCTGCTAAAGGCGCCGGATCTAAAAAGCAAATGTATTAAAAAAAGTGAATGTATTCAAAAAATGCCAATTTCGGCGTTTTGAATACATGGAGGTGTAGTGGAGGGGTCTAGGGTCTTTTAGACCCCGATGCCTCCATAAAGAGTACCTGATGTTTACATTGCTTGCGACAGCAATAAAAGTGATCAGATTTTTTTTTTTTTTTTTTTTTTTTTAAAACCTGTGCTAAAATATAAAAAAAATAAAATAGAAAAAAAAAAATTCTTTAGCCACCCCCGTGAGCTCACGCACAAAAGAAAACATATACAGAAGTTGCACCGCAAATTAAATCGCTGTTCAAACCACACGTTAGGTATCGCCGCGATCGACAGAGAGAGCAATAATTTAAAAAAAAAAGAGCTACACTCTAAACTGGAAACTGTTAAAAAATGTTTAAAGCGTCGACTATGGAGATTTTTATTGACCGTAGTTTGTCGCCATTCCGTGGGCGTGCGCAATTTTAAACCTTAACATGTTTGGTATCTATTTACTTGGCGTGACATCATCATTCACAATAAGCAAAAAAATGGGCTATCTTTACTGTTTAGTTTTTTTAAATGCAGCGAAATGTAATTTTTCCCCCCAAAAAAAATGGCATTTGAAAGACCACTGCGCAAATACCGCGTGACAAGAAATATTTCAATGACCGCCATTTTATTCGCCAGAGTCTTTGCTAAAAAAATATATATAATGTTTGAGGGTTTGAAGTAGGTTTCTAGCAAAAAAAATGGATTTTTGTAAAATCTTACCGTAAAATCCTTTTCTCTTAGCTCATTGACAGACGTAGTCCTCGGTGATACACCACCTTCGGGTTATGTTGCCTCCACAGGAGCAGGACTAGACAGGAAATTAAAAAGCTCTGGCCACACCCTAGGGGCAGTCCCAGAGGGTATATCCTCTCTCTCTCTGCCTCAGCAAATCAGTTATGTGAAAAAGCAGTCTTTAGAGATTTTAACCCAACCCAACTCAAAAACAGAGGGGCGGGGACTACGTCTGTCAATGAGCTAAGAGAAAAGGATTTTACGGTAAGATTTTACAAAAATCCATTTTTCTCTAGCGCTCATTGACAGACGTAGTCCTCGGTGATGCACCACCTTCGGGACGTCCCAGAGCAGTATCACAAATGAGGGGTGGGAAAATGGAAATCAAATCCCAATCTAGAAGGCCCAACCGGTGCCAACTAGAAGTTTACAATGCTCATCCTTAATGATGAGACTCAACAAAAAAGAGAAAAATTTTTTTTTTTCAAACAGAAACAAAAAAACCCTCGAGGTAGACCACCGGTCTCCTCAAATTGCGGCCTGCAAAACCTTGCGGCCAAATGAGGCATCCGCCGATGCCGTCACATCAATTTTATAGAATTTTGTAAAGGTATGTACCGACGACCAGGTGGCCGCCTTACATACCTGGACCACTGACGCCTGATGGCGAAAGGCCCAGGAAGTACTGAGCGCTCGAGTGGAGTGCGCCCTAACAGGGAACGGAGGACTCTGACCCTTAATAGAATAAGCCTGTACCACCGTTTGTCTAATCCATTTGGCAATGGTCGCGGCAGATGCAGGCAAACCCTTTCTGGGGCTATCCGTGATCACAAAAAGTGAATCAGTCTTACGGAATGATTCCGTAGCTTTCAGGTATACCCTGATTGCCCGAACCACATCTAAGGAATGCAACGCATGTTCCCGATGATGCTTGGGCTGAGGACACAAGGAAGGTAGTACAATATCTTCATTCAGATGAAAATCTGAAACCACCTTAGGAAGAAAAGATGGCTTAGGATGAAGTACTACCTTATCCCTATGAATCACTAGGTATGGGGACTGGCATGATAATGCAGCCAGTTCTGACACCCTGCGAGCAGAAGTAATAGCCACCAAGAAGGCCACCTTCTGGGATAAAGTAAGCAAGGGAATCTCCCTGATGTTTTCAAAGGGAGGTTTCTGTAGAACCGACAAAACCAAATTAAGATCCCAGGGCGGTAAGGGCGCGCGGACTGGAGGAGCCAGGTGCCGCACCCCCTGGATGAAATTCCGCACCAAGGACTTGGTAGCTAAAGGTTTCTGAAAGAAGATTGCTAATGCTGAAACTTGACCCTTGATGGTGCTCAAGGCTAGCTTCTGCTCAACCCCTTGTTGCAAAAAGGCCAATATTCGAGTCACCGAATAGGTACGTGGAGGAAATCCTAAAGATTCGCACCACGCAATATAAGTCTTCCATGTGTGATAATAGACCTTGCTGGAAGTCGCTTTCCTTGCTTTAATAAGGGTAGGAATGACTGAAGTAGACAAACCTCTGTCCTTCAGTACTTGGGTCTCAATGGCCAGGCCATTAAACCCAGCGACTGTAAAGCATGATGGTAAATTGGTCCTTGAGACCACAGACACTCCCTGAGACGAAGTTCCCACGGAACGTCTGCGACTAGCATGTCCAAGTCGGCCAGGCCGGCTTGAGGAGGCCAGCCTAGAATTTCTAGGACCACTGGCGCTGATAGAATCTGAACCAGGCGTCCCTAGAGGTATCTGGCCCCGACCATCCGAGAAAGTCTGGTCGTTTTCTGTTCCCACACATTTATCAGATACCTGATTGTTATCAGGAAGGGTGATCTTTTCTGGTTGAACCTCAGGGACCGAAGTCACCCGACTAGAGGCTACTTGGCCTATCTGGTCAACCAGATCCGATTCCTGTGAGGTATAGGGACTAATCTTAGGAAAAGGTAAAGGAAAAGATCTATTCAGGGAACGGTAACTACCGCTTCCTGTAGTACTTAAATGTTGGAAGGGAAGAATCGCACCAGTAGTAGTGGTTGAAGCTCGATCTAATGTCCTGAATACCGGTGAAAACGTCCCCCCACCCTGAAACCGGGTGGGGGCGCACCTTCAGGCTGTGTACTCCTTTGCTTCGGGTTTGGCTGGGTTGGTCCTCTGCTTGTCCGACCAGCCCTTCTTGAACCCTCCTGGAGGAGTCTTGCCTTTCCCGCTAGTACCAGCCGGGCGCCCTTTATGGGCGGTAAAGAAAGGTCCTCGCTTGTTGCGAGGTCCCTTAGCTTTAGCAGCCTGTGGCAAAAAAGTGCTCTTGCCCCCAGTGGCGTCCTTGATGATTTCATCTAGGTTGGCCCCAAATAGACGATTCCCCTGAAAAGGGAGATTTGTCAAGGTCTTTTTGGAACCTAGGTCAGCTGACCAGCATTTTAACCACAGCACACGTCTGAGGATCACCGCTGACATAGATGCATGCCCTAATAAGGGAGTAGTGTCCAAGGCTGCGTCACAGATAAACTGTAGCCCTTGTATAATCTGTTCCATCAAATCAGATGTCTCCTGGGGAATATCTTTTCCCCTAAGGTCTTGGCGTACCATTTTTGCCCATTCCGTAAGTGTCTGGGAAACTAGACCAATAACAATTACTGGTCTAAATGCTGACCCTATCAGAGAGAAGATGGTGCGGGACTCTGCTTCCATCTTTCGATCCACCGGATCCTTAAAGGACGAAGTGTCCTCCACTGGGATAACCGTGGCTTTATTCAGCCTGGAAATAGGTGGATCCACCACTGGTGGTACCGTCCATTTCTTAATGATGGATTCCTCAAACGGATAGCGTCTAGCAATACGCTTGGAAATAGTAAAGGTACGTTTAGAATGCTCCCATTCTCCTTTAATCTGATTACCGAAACATTTGGGTACAGGAAAAACCTTCACCGTTTTGATGGGCTTATTAGTACCAAAAGGAATCTCTGTTTCAGTTGCCTCTGCCGGTAAAGCCTCAAGTTTTAAGGTTTCCTGCACTGCCACAACTAGTGCGTCCACCAATGCTTCTTCCTGAATTATAGCAGGAGAAGAAGCGTCCTCCTCACTGTCTGAGGGGGCTTTACCTGGGATAACAGCCTTTGCAGAGGAACCTGCAACTGCAGTGACCATCTCTGAATCAGAGTCAGAGGTGTCAGATAGTATAGGGGTAGGCGGGGGTCGCTTCCTTGACCCCCGTCCCTGACAGGCCGCCTCCACCCGAGCAACCATAGACTCCAAAATTGCTGTAAATGACTCTACACTCTGTGCACCGGCGGGTCCCGTGGCCCCCTCGAGGGAAACAGGTGGGGGAATATGTGTGGCAGGGTCCATGATAATTCCAGTCACTTCCTGGATAATATAATTCAAAAATAAAAAACTTTTTTTTTTTTTTCAAACCCCCAGCGCCACAAAAAGCCCCTTAGTGTTACCTGCTAGGGATCCCTATCGATCGAGAGAGAGAGAGAGATAGACCCCCAGGCTCACCACTTGATGCTCAGAGTTTAACTGCAACAGGTTACAGCGCTGTCTTGACAAACAGGAAGTCTTTTGGCTGGCTGCCCAGGAAGAAAGGAGGCCCCTCTGCACGCCTTCCGGCGCCTCCCCTAGCTCCACGAGGTGTTTGGATCACCTCAAACATGGCCGCCCCCATGCTGGAGACACGAGGCTACGCCAAAATGGCGGCTCGTGCGATCCAGCAAAAAAAAAAAAATGGCGGCGGCCTGTACTGAATAGCGGTGTGCTGCAGGGCACACAACACTCTCTCTGCATGGGGATTTGGCGTGGTTGGCGGTACCGGCCCTGGCGGACCGCATGGCCATTCGGGAGGCCTGCTAATAGCTGGAGATCTGATTAGGAAGGCAGTCTACATGTCCGTGGCTTCTGACTGGTAGGTAGCTTATTCTTATCACCGTAAGATTCCCAGAATGCCACAGATTATAATCTTTTTAACATGTATACAATTAGATTGTTAGCTCCCAAACCAAGCCTCCTGGCTTTTTGCACATAAAATCACACTCAAAGTAGGAGGATCTGTGTCATTTATAGGATAGAGAGGGACTCTATCTTACCATACAGAGAGGGGCCCGCGTTCACCACAAGACCCGTCAGGGGAAAAGGGGGAACATACTACTCACCATACCGGAACCAGGCGGGCACCAACTCCTGACAGTACCCCTCTCCACCGGGGCGGGAGGGCTGTCGACCGATATGGACGCCGTGACTCATGGTCTTTGGCGTTTCAGCGAGACGTTTAACTCGCGGGGTCAGTCCTTTAATGGGACTTTGTCGCGGCCGACCCAGCGCGGAGCTATGGCCTGCACGCGCTCGTAGGCTGAACTGGGGTGACCACCGGATCTCAACATCCAGCCCGTCGCCCAGTTCAGCTTTCTTGCTTGAAGATCTCACAGGAACACTGGAGAAAAAAAGCTGTCTAAAAAATCCTTTAAGAAAAAAATCTTGCCAGGACCTAAGATCCCAGCAAGGTATCTAGGTCCTTACTCCTAACTAGACAGAAAATAACTGATTTGCTGAGGCAGAGAGAGAGAGGATATACCCTCTGGGACTGCCCCTAGGGTGTGGCCAGAGCTTTTTAATTTCCTGTCTAGTCCTGCTCCTGTGGAGGCAACATAACCCGAAGGTGGTGTATCACCGAGGACTACGTCTGTCAATGAGCGCTAGAGAAATACTGAATTTAACTTGTGAACAAAATGTGTCAAAAATCGGCTTGGGGCTAAAGTGGTTAAATCTTCCTTCTTTTGGTCTGAAGCTGGCACATTGGAAGGCACAATGTGAGGAGGAGAGGTAAAATTTCATACCCCATTTGAAATGACAGATTGGATCTAGAGGTTTGGGATGGCACAAATGACAACAGCCATCTCCCCATTTCAAGGAGTGTGTGCATTTGTGTGCCCCTTCATTATAAAAAAAGCTCCTGGTAAGGCTTTGTGGAGTTGGTAGAGGCTTGCGATGAAAGAAGTGTTCAGCTTTGATTTTGAGCTTGACATCTGTGGAGACCAGAAAGATTATTTTCTTTGAATAGAAGTAGAAGCTGTGGGGGTAGGAGAGTGAGGCCCTATTCAAATCTCGTGATTTGGGATCAAGGGCACAACTTGCTGCGATTCTGTTCGCGATCCCAGATCCCGGGGCAATCGCAGCGCAACGCGCTGCACGCATTTGGGTGCCTTTCTCCTTTAATGGTACCACCAAATGCGATTTAATTCTGCTGCGATTGTCACAAAGCAAACCCCGCCTTCGCAAATTGTGTGAAGCTTGTTGACTGAAAAGGAACAGGAGCTTCCTTTTAGGTAACAAACGCGCATAGGGCAGCCCATTCAAGTAAATGGACTGCCTTATGCGACATGCAGAATTGAGTGCAAATCACAAAGTCAAAATCGCATAGCAGGAATGCTAGTTCCCGCTATGTGATTGTTTGCAAGGGGCCCTAGGACTCTTTCATATGGGGTAGGAGTATTTTTCCCCCAGTTATTTTATTTCCTTGACAAATTTGTCAAGGGATTTCTCAAAGAGATATTGACCATCAAATGGCATGCATAGAAAAAGTTTCTTAGAAGAATGTTCAGCAGACCCAGCTTTTAGCCATAAAATCCTGTGCATAAGCAGAAGATAAGAGATTCTTGAGACTTGGCAAATTACACATTCTTAAGAGCCTCAACATTAAACAATAAGGCTAAGCAGTAGTTTTAAGAGAGCTTGGGTCTTCCACCACAGGTTCCTGGTCTCTCTTCATGTGTCTCGACCAGTACTGGCAAATAGACATGGCAGCAATTGCGGGCTGCAGGGCTGGAAAGAGCAAATAAAACGGCTTCAAAACACTTAAAATTCTAAAGTGTAGCATCCTTTTTAGGAACCGTGAGGGGTTTATTCTGAACTGATATGGTCTACTACTAGAATAAACTATTTCTTTTGAAAATACTTTTACGTAGGATAAATATCAGCAAAACATTAAGGTTGAGCCAGTGCACAATCAATCTGCCTCAGTATAGCAAAAGTCTTTTTAAACTTTTAGCTAATCTCTTAGCACCCACACTCTTAGGTATCTGTTTTGACTGCGGTGAATAAAGTGCTGCTAGGCAGAGACTAGTGAGCACTGCATCAATTAGTGCTTCTATGGTGGAAAGCATTAGGCACAAAGCAGTACATCACAAGCTATAGAGGAAGAAGCTGCCTCTGCTACAAGATCAATGCCTTCAATACCTTCCTCCATATTTTTAAGTAAAGGGTTCTGATTCAGGAACAGGAAAACCGGGGAAAAGAATGTGTAGTCTTTTTTGGCCCCTGGAAAGCAAAGGTTCTAGAAGCGCCTGGTGTTTTTAAAATAACTCACACATAGGGGCACGGAAAACTGGATTTTTGACTTACCGTAAAATCCTTTTCTCTTAAGTTCATTGACGGACGCAGTTCTCTCTGATTCAAATCAGTAGGGTTATACTGCCCCCTACAGGAGTAGGACACTAGGCAGAAAAAGTTCTGGCTACGCCTATGGGGCAGACCCTCTTCCTGCATAGGATGTCAGTTTTGGAAGGCCAAAAGCCCTCCAAACAGCAGCCAGCAAAAAACCTTGCGGCCTAAAAGAGGCATCCACATCCACCTCATAAAACGTAGCAAAGGTGAGAACAAATGACCAGGTAGTCTTATAACCTGAAGCACAGATGCCTGTATGGCAAAAAGCCCAGGAAGCACTAGGCGCCCAAGTAGAAAGCGCCGAAACAGGGAAAGGTAGGACCTGACCCATAAATAAAGAAGCCTGCACCACCGACTGTCCGATTCACCTGGAAATAGTCACAGCAGACACAGGCAGCCCTGTTCTTGGGCCATCCGTGAACACAGAGAGCGAACCTGACTACAGGAAGACTCAGTAGTCGCCAAGTACCCCTTGAGTGCCGAACTCCATCCAGAGTATGCAGCGCACATTCTGTAGGATGAGGGGCTCAGGACACAAGATGGCAACACAA
Source organism: Pelophylax lessonae (assembly GCF_965119305.1). Taxonomy (NCBI): domain Eukaryota; kingdom Metazoa; phylum Chordata; class Amphibia; order Anura; family Ranidae; genus Pelophylax; species Pelophylax lessonae. The sequence continues at coordinate 484,212,088 of NC_138771.1, read as the reverse complement.
TGGCCCCGTGCAAGTTAACACTAGAAACCACCTTCGGAGGGAAGGACGGATACGGACGAGGTACCACCTGGCCCCATGAACCAACAGATAGGGAGAATGACAGGACAATGTCGCCAGTGCTGACACCCCGTGTGCAGAGTGACAGCGACCAAGGCCATCCCTTCTACAATAAGGTAAGCAGGGGATACCCACGATACTCGCAAAGGAGGGTCTAAAAGAACTGACTGCACCAACCAAGGTCCTCAGTTGGCGACGGAGGTCGCACCGGAAGAACCAAGTGTCGCACCCCCTGGAAAAAGTTACGCACCAGGGAACGGGCGGCCAACGGCCTGTCAAATAAAAATGATGAAAGCCAAAACCTGACCCTTGACAGGACTCAAGGCCAACTTTTGATCAATCCCCCCTGTTGAAGGAAGCCAAGATCCGGCCACTGAGCAAGAGCGAGGGGGAGCCCAAGACTCACACCATGCAATACGTGACTTTCTCATATGATGAAAAAAAATCATCATAGAAGACGCTTCCCCCGCTTTACGCAGGGTGGGAATCACCAAAGCAGACAACCCCCCCCCCCCCGTCCTTTGACAACTGGCTTACAACAGCCAAGCCGGAAGCCGTCGAACATAAAGCTGGACGGGAGATCGGCCCCGGAGAGAAGAAAACCCAAGGAGCGTCAGCGGCAAGCCTGACCAGTGCTCGGCGTACCAAGCTCGGCGAGCCACGAGAATGACCGAAATCCTGCCGCCTCAATCCTACGAAGGATTCTTGCCAGCAACAGAAGAGGAGGAAAGGCAGATAGCAGCTGACACTGACCTCGGCCCATCTGCGAGCACTCTCGCACGACCATACCGGCGTCAGCATGCTAGCAAAATAAGCTGCTCCAGATGGCATGCGAGTGCCAGATGCTACCTGCGCCCCAGGAGCAGCCGCTGCTGCGTCCTCCAAATTTCAGGGTGTCACCCACTGAAACAAGTGCATCCACCAGCGCCAGTATCATGTGTGGAAGGGGAGGTAGAAAGGTCATCCACATTATCCGAGGAGACAGGGCGCAAGGTAACAGACCCGGAGGTCCACGTCTGTGGCTGAGTCAGACTCCGAATCCGAGACATCAGATGAGGCAGGGGTAGGTGGAGAAAATGTTTCAGCGCACCTCCCACCTCCACCCGGGCCCAAATGCTTCCCGAACCGCCAAAAAAGCATTGGACAGTGGAGATCCAGAAGGCCCTGCGGCCTCCGTGAGGGGGTCAGGTGGGGACACATGACCTGCAGGGTCCATACCGAACCTGAGGAAACCGCCAGCAAAATGTGCAAAAAATTACTTTTTTTTTTTTAATCAAAGTAGCAGCCCCACAGCGCTACAGCGCCCCCCCGGAGGTCAGGCATGCGCTAATGAACCCTAGAGAGAGAGAGAGAGAGAGAGAGAGAGACCATCCTCAGTAACCACTGTCCCCAGATAAGCAATCTGATTGGAAAGGTCTCAGCGGTGGCTTAATGAAAGAAAGTGAGCCAGGAAGCTGACCGGGTGAAGGGAGGGGCTCCTCCCACCAAAAGAACGCCTCCAGGCACACCCACTGGCCTTCACAGCAAAAAATCAACTGCAAAATGGCTGAAAACGGGTGTAGAAGCAGACGAGGCTACAGGAAAATGGCGGTCCGGCGCAGGAACGCGGTAACCAGAGCGTGGTAACCAGGACCCACAGGGTGACCCCCGCCAGCCCATCTAACACTAGCCAGCTGCAGGAACCTCACTGAGGCCTGCAAAAACCACCCCCACCCACGCGATCGGTAGCGTCGTGGACGGCGCGCACTCCCCGGCCCCCCATGCAGCCAGCAAACAAGGTCCCAGCCCTAGGTAGACCCAAAAAGTCCCCCATGTGGAGGGAGGGGGGTCACAACAGGACAGAGGGAAACCCAGGAGTGTGAGGATCCGACCATCCCAGGGAGGGGGCCCGCGTCCACCCCAAAAATCCGCCAGGGAAGGGGGGGGGGTTTACTCACCATACCAGGAACATAGGCAGGTGCCATCTCCTGACAGGACCCCACGCCACCGGAGTTGGGGGGCTGTAGGCCAAATAGGAATGCTGCGGCATAAGCTTAGACCCTGTCGTGTGCGTCCTGGCGAGACGTTTAACTTGCCCCAGTATGACTATGTCGCGGCCGACCCAGCGCGGAGCTAAGGCCTGCACGCATTCGCTAGCCAGACTAGGGTGATCACTGGATCTAGATTATCCAGCCGTCGCCCAGCCCGGCATAGCTGCTTGAAGATCTCACAAAAATTGCGGAGAGAAAGGCTAGCTAAAAAAAAAAAAAATCTACATAAAAAAATGTTTTTTTGCCAAGACCAAATATTCCAGCAAGGAACTAGGTCCTTACTCCTGACTAGGCAGATTAAAACTGGCATCCTATGCAGGAAAAGAGAGGGTGTACCCTCCGGGACTGCCCATAGGCGTAACCAGAACTTTTTTTCTGCCTAGTGTCCTACTCCTGTAGGGGGCAGTATAACCTTACTGATAAGGATCAGAGAACTGCGTCCGTCAATGAACGATAGAGAAAAGTGAATACTCTGACCACTAACCTACTTATTATGCTTTGTGTTGTGGATAGTGTTAATAAAAGCCAGGAAACAATGCGAACATATATGAAAACCTTGTCTTCCCTTATCCACAACACTGGCATATTAAAAAGTCCACCAAAAAAAAAAAAAAATCCTTTTTTTTTGCAGGTAAAAAAATGTGCATTTATTTTTTTGTCTAAGGAACCTGCACAACATTGCACCCTAATCAGCAAATCGCAGGTGCTATCTCAGGCTCCTGCAGACTCTCAGGATAGCGGTCTGCCCATAAATCGTATGGGCAGGCAATTACCTGAGAGCAGGAAGATCAATGGACTAGGAGGATACTCACCAGCGCCCTGGCAGTTCATTGATAACTACAGGCCATCAGCTGCAATGTGGCGGCACTTGTAGGCATTAATTTACAGGAAACGGAATGACTGACACGGCCCTGTGGGTGGAGCCCTAAACTGCTTCGTTGTTTTTAAATTTTGACAGCGGGTGTGGGGAGAAGAAGCAGAGACTGCTTTCACAGAGAGGGGGGGAAGTGGGGGGAAAGGCTGCCTTAAAACGGGTGGAACATGTCACATGTTCGAAAGGTGAACTTATCCTTTAAATGTCCAGGCTTGACACGTCATTGTGGAAATACCAACAAAGAGGTCTGCAGGGTCTAGTAACCACAGAAATGGATATCAGCCCTAGACCTATATAGCACCTTGCAGATAACGTCACACGTTGCATTTCGTGCAGAAGGTGAGTGGATGTTGCAGGGTCCAGTGTCTTAAGCAGACATTATAAGCCAGCACTACAAAATAGGGTCAAGGTACAGTGCCTGAGGTATATACCAAGGGTAACCATTCAGGAAATTGATAGGTAGTGCAAGGCAATTCGTAGTCAGATGTTGGGCAGAGTTATATGGGTTAGTTCTGGGGACGACCTAGCAAAAGTTTTTTGCCAGTGTCCAATCACCTGAAGGTAGCAGCATATAATCCATGATCTATGAATACAAGTCCTGTGATCTGTTCTGTCCTGTACAATTGGGATAAAATAATTTTTACTTTGCCCTGTTCTGTCACATATTGCATTTTTCAAGCTGTTATAGTTTTGTTTGTGCTCTCCAAATAAAAGACATAATAATGGAAACACTTGTTTTAACCATACCAAATTTCCTAAATACCATTAACATTTTCCCATCACTTAACTAAAACTGATAGCATTGCACTATGGAGGCAACATTTTATACATCTAATTATATGAGGAAGAGTAGTATAAAGTGATTACCTTGCTGGTCTGAGCTTTGGGTCTGCGGTCTATTGTCAAGTCCCCACGCTGAACTGGTGAAGATACCTCTGACCTGTAGGCCCGGTGTGGAGAATATGTGTGATAACCAGAGATGGAGCCATGAGACGGGGACAGGGGAATGGAGTGCAGGGCCTGGTCGGAGATATGAACCATGGTTTTCGGGCTGGTCAGAGAAGAGTGCCTCTTTAGAGTTGTCTGCTTATTGTAAAATTGTCTTTGCTGCCATTCGTACAGTTGCCACATTGTATCATCTCTGATGGACCTCCGCTTCTCATCTGCTGTGGTGCTTAAAGGAACCATTGTTCGGTCATATCCCATCCCAGCTGTGCTACACACACTGTCTGGACGCGTCTTCAGATTGCGTGGCAATGTCTTATAGCCTTCCGGATAGCGTGGAACAACCTGAGCCCGATAACTCGGCATATTTCTGGGCAACGTTTGATATGACAAGACTCTAAATAAACATAAATGTACAATCATGGAATAATGTCTGAATCAAGTCCGTACCAACAGGACAGTTTTCTGATGGCAGAAGATAATCAGACATGAGTTTAAAGTGTATGTTACTACAACATTCCATATTTCTTACACGTGTCTGTTGTACCATGTACTTATTTAAAAATGTATCCTGTTGTCTTTAATTGCTTCCTTTGTGTAGAAATACCTAATGTACCTGTCACCCATCCCGAGCCCTCTCTGCACAGCTCTTCACTGGGAAGATCGGTGTGCTGCAGTTTATCTGCCTCCTGCTGACCTCAAATCCCCCTACAGACTCCACCCCCCGCTCACTAAGCTCCTTTTACAGCTGAGAAATGTTCTGCCTACTGTATTGGAAAGAAGGGGTTTTTGTTTAAAGTAGTAACATGTAAATACAATGCTGTAATAAGTCTCTCACCCACTGGCGTCATCTTCAGGGCTTTTCTCTCTTTGAGTCCGGATCCATTGTTCCAGCTGTTGCATGGAGCTGGTCCTCTGGATTACCTTGTCGGGCTCCCCATGAGACAAATATGGTCTGTGGTTCAGGTGGGAATCAGTCTCAGTGACATGGCCTTGACTGTCTAGGACTCTGTTGTCAGGTCCATTTATGTGAACACTCCTGTAGTGCCCTGTGCTTGTTGCCAGAATGTCATAGTCAGAAATACAGGATTGCAGTTTTACGCTGCTTATTTTAGTTAAAGGTCGATCTTGTCCATCTTTCTGGAAGCCATATTTCTCTGCCTCCCAAGAAGATTTCTCCTCCACTTTGCTAGTAATTTCTTTATTTCGCTGGTTATTATTAGCCTCTGGACGAATTAACAGCCTGTGATTGGCCACGTGGTTTATTTCCTGGGTTGCCATGTGCTCTTGTTTTGTTACATTCTCCCTAAACATTAGAGGTGAAGACAAGACAATCAACTGCTGCATCTTCTACTATTATTAGAACAATTTAATTTCATAATAATAATAATAATTCCTCTACCCCCACCACAATTTGCAGATATATTCCCCTGACCGCAAGACAAACTTCCTACCCCAAAACGCAGTAGACAAAGGTCAGAAAGCAGTTTTTGATGTTCTCTCCGGGGAAATACAGATTTTTTACAGTTTTACTCTAATTATAAATCTGCTCTGGGCAATCAGTTTATTCATTTTCAACATATTTCAACACATGAGAAAACCAGCAAAATGTAATGTACAGAGAACATTGGCAAGTTGTAAAGGCTCTTTCCTGCTTATTCATTGAAGCAGAGTTCCAGTTGTTTGTGTTTATAGTTTATATGTTTTTACAAAAAGTGTAGCTGCTCACTTAACACATACTTACTGTACCTGTCCCAGGATCCAGCGATGTGGACACCTGAACCGTCACTTGTCTACCTTTCCTCTGTGCTGGCATTTCAACTGTGGGCACTTGGCTGTAACAGCTTGTTTCTTCACAGCAGGGTGCGAGTCACACTGCACCTGCTCAATGGTCTGACAGTCTTCTGGAGCCTGTGACATGTCCTAGAAAAATGCATGGAGGGAGGGGTAGAGGAAAACTTCTGTTGGGATTGCCTAAAAGATTCGGGTGGAAGTGGGAGGGAACTAGGCATCCGCCCTCCCCCGCAAAAAAAAAAAAGACATGCCAAATGTTTCGGGGGGGGGGGGGGGGGGATGGTGAGACACGCGTTTGAAGTGGAACATCCCCTTTTGGGTTGAGCTCTGCTTTTGCTGATGACATACACCACCCAAAAACAGGCACAATCTATTTTTACGATGAAATTAAGTTCAGAAGGAACTTCCCCTTTTTTTTCCCATTGAGCTGTCCTTTTCCACCTTCTTGCCACGCTTCACTTTCAGCATTGACACTTGTTGTACCCTATAAGCTATGAGCAGCACGGCACCAGTGCAGTCTACACATCATAGGTCTGCCCTATTTGTAGCTAATATAAAGAATGGGTGCTCACTATCATACTGCTGAAAATCTTTTGAAAGGGTAATGAGAATGCATAAAACGTTCAAGAACAGCTATCCTATTGGCAAAAAATTAAATAATGAAAATTCTCACTATAGGGCTTCATAACTAAACTGGTGAACAAAAAAAAAAAAAAAGTATAACTGTACAGCAAAATCAAACACACAAGATGGTCAAAAAAACCCAGGAGGTGATCTTTGTAAATAGACCCCCAAACACAGATTCTACATTTCTGCAGGCCATATGGTTTACCCCAACTCTTCATTCTGTGTCCTACAGGAAATGCTGCTTACCCTATTTTTCATTCTGTATCCTGCAGCCAATGCTGGCTCTCGCTTCTATGCCCTGTAGGTAACACTGTTTACCCTGCTTTCTATTCTGTGTCCTGTAGGCCACTTTCCTTCCCATAGTTCTCCATTCTGTGTCCTGCTGACAACACTGCTTTTCTTGAATCTGCATTTTGTGTCCTTCGTGTGACACTTCTTACCCTACTTACTCTATTACTCCCTTCTGTGTCCTGCAGGCAACACAGCTTACCCTGACTCTCTGTTCTATGTCCTGCAGGTGACACTGCTTACCATAATGAGCTATTCTGTGGGCAACACTGCTTACCCTGACTATCCATTTTGTGCCCTGCAGGTAACAATGCTTACCCTACTCTATTAAGTCCTTCAGGTAACGTTGCTTAATCTGAACTTCCATTCTGTGTCCTGCATACAGCACTGCTTATCCCAACTCCCAGTTATGTGTACTGCAGGAAACGGTTTACCCTCTCACTCCTGTGTCCTGCAGGCAATATTGCCTACTTTTAGGCAGGCCATAGACTGTTTGAATCTTGTCCGGTTTAACATCGATCAACTTGGGTAAAACCAGCCTGCTGGATTTTACATGCGATTATTGATAGCAGCTGGTATAGCCGCTAGCAAAAGTTATCGTCTTTTTCTGGTGGGGACTGCTTCCTTCCTCCTTCCCCCTGGGAGAATACAATGGCTTGGTGGGAGAGACTCCCCTGTCAACATGTTGTGTTGATGGGGAAATCGTGCAAATTTCTTTCCTGAAACCATTCTCAGTGTATGGCCTGCCTTACTCTCCTTAGTGTCCTGCAGGCCAGAATGATTTTGCAGACACTGAATCTCCTTCCTGTATTCTGCAGACAATACTGCTTACCCTAAAATTTCCCTTCTGTGTCCTGCAGCTAATGCTACCTACCCTGATTCCCCATGGTAGGTTCTGCAGGTCACACCAATTGCCCAGACTCGTCATTCTTGCTGGTGACATTGCTTACTCCGACTCCTTGTTTTGGGTCCTGCAGGTGGCACTTCCAAAATTAACTATCTTCTAGTGGGTTAGCGTAAATGTGCTTATAGGATTATGCATACTTACAAAAAGCATCATGTTTCTGAATTTGTTCCCGGTATTTCCCTCCTGTGGAAAGCTAAAGATAGACTATAAACCTCAACTACCAATTCTGCATTTGCCAAAGATCTGTAGAAGATTCTTGTGGTCACTTTGTGTGATGTTTAATGGAATATATCTGCTGACTCCTCAAATGTGGCCAGTCCTCCAACAAGCAGAATGTCCTGACTATGTATATAATTTACCAGCAGACTGCAGGAGGAAAATTGCAGCTTTGTGCTCCGATCACGGCGACATGTCCTGTGGTAATGGGCGCATCTGCAGCAAAAAGTACTACACACTCAAAAGCTCATACAAAATGGCCAATCTGTCCTACAGTTTGTTTTCCCCAGAAAGCTTCCACAGCCTGAATAGAAAAGCAAGTCCCCTTAGGTCTGACTTGTAAAGAGACATGTCCCCAAACCTCTTGAGAGACACCTCTGTTCCCCACAGAGAAAAGTGTCCTTGGTAGCATCCTGGCATTGGACAGGCTTTTCAATCCCTTTTAAAGAAAACAAACTTTGACTTTGCACACCCTTTTTTTTTAAGCACTTAGAATATATACAGTGTCTCACAAAAGTGAGTACACCCTTCACATTTTTGTAAATATTTTATTAAATCTTTTCATGTGACAACACTGAAGAAATGACACTTTGCTACAATGTAAAGGAGTGTACAGCTTGTATAACAGTGTAAAATTGCTGTCCCCCTCAAAATAACTCCACACACAGCCATTAATGTCTAAACCGCTGGTAACAAAAGTGAGCACACCCCACCCCTAAGTGGAAATGTCCAAATTGGGCACAAAGTGTCAATATTTTGTGTGGCCACCATTATTTTCCAGCACTGCCTTAACCTTCTTGGGCATGGAGTTCACCAGAGCTTCACAGGTAGAGTCCTCTTCCACTACTCCATGACAGTGTTAATTTCGTTGACTAAAATGTTTTCGTCGACTAACATAATTCAGATGACTAAAATACGACTAAAACTAAAATGGCATTTTAGTCTTAAGACTAAAATACGACTAAAACTAAAAGGGCATTTTAGTCTTAAGACTAAAATACGACTAAAACTAAAATGGCATTTTAGTCAAAAGACTTAACTAAAACTAAATGGAAATTTGCTGCCAAAATTAACACTGGTGCATGCTCAAAGCTTAGTACCATAAATAACATATTCGATTTTTCACTCCAGGACCAGCAGTAGTATATAATAAGTTTGGAAATTGTAGAGAAATGCTTAAATAACGCAGTACAAATTACAATTGAACTACACCCATTCGATTATAGATGACTAAAATGAGTTTTAGTCGACTAAAATGTAGGACATTTAGTCGACTAAAATATATTGGAGTTTTAGTCGACTAAATACGACTAAAACTAAAATGGGACTAAAACTAAAATGCCATTTTAGTCCTAAGACTAAGACTAAAACTAAATTGAAATTTGCTGCCAAAATTAACACTGCTCCATGACGACATCATGGAGCTGGTGGATGTTAGAGACCTTGCGCTCCTCCATCTTCCACTTGAGGATGCCCCACAGATGCCCAATAGGGTTTAGGTCTGGAGACATGCTTGGCCAGTCCATCACCTTTACCCTCAGCTTCTATAGCAAGGCAGTGGTCATCTTGGAGATGCGTTTGGAGACGTTATGTTGGAATACTGCCCTGTGGCCCAGTCTCTGAAGGGAGGGGATCATGTTCTGCTTCAGTATGTCACAGTACATGTTAGCATTCATGGTTCTCTCAATAAACTGTAGCTTCCCAGTGCCAGCAGCACTCATGCAGCCCCAGACCATGACACTCCCACCACCATGCTTGACTGTAGGCAAGACACACTTGTCTTTGTATTCCTCACCTGGTTGCCGCCACACACGTTTGACACCATCTGAACCAAATAGGTTTATCTTGGTCTCATCAGACCACGGAAAATGGTTCCAGTCATCCAGGTCCTTAGTCTGCTTGTCTTCAGCAAACTGTTTGCAGGCTTTCTTATGCATCATCTTTAGAAGAGGCTTCCTTCTGGGATGAAAGCCTTGCAGACCAATTTGATGCAGTGTGCTGCGCATGGTCTGAGCACTGACAGGCTGACCCCCCACCCCTTCAACCTCTGCAGCAATGCTGGCAGCACTCATACGTGTATTTCCCAAAGACAACCTCCGGATAAGACGCGGAGCATGTGCACTCAAATGCTATGGTCGACCATTGCGAGGCCTGTTCTAAGTGGAATCTGTCCTGTTAAACCGCTGTATGGTCTTGGCCACTGTGCTGCAGCTCAGTTTCAGGGTCTTGGCAATCTTCTTATAGCCTAGGCCATCTTTATGAAGAGCAACAATTTTTTTTTTTTCAGATCCTTAGAGAGTTCTTTGCCATGAGGTGCCATGTTGAACTTCCAGTGACCAGTATGAGAGAGTAGTAGCGATAACACCAAATTTAACACACCTGAGACCTTGTAACACTAGCGATTCACATGACACCGGGGAGGGAAAATGTCTTATGGTGCCCAATTTGGACATTTTCACTTAGGGGTGTACTCACTTTTTTGTTGCCAGTGGTATAGACATTAATGGCTGCGTGTTGAGTTATTTTGAGCGGACAGCAAATTTACACTGTTATACAAGCTATACACTCACTACTTTACATTCTAGCTTAAGTGTCATTTCATCAGTTTTGTCACATGAAAAGATATAATTAAATATTTACAGAAATGTGAGGGGCATACTCACTTTTGTGAGATTTTATATATATATTTTTTCAGCGGACCACCGAGATTTGCAAGAGAAAATGCAGGATATTACCGCGTAATCTGCTTCTAACTTCCGCCTTATGGCCGACACCAAGCTATGTAAATAATCAAGCAAATGTCTGACCTACAGTGGTTTGATTATTAGCCGGGAGAGGCTGACTCATTAATTTGAGCAGCCACGGAAATCTGGTAAGCTGCTTACTATATCCAATCACAGAGGTGTTCCCCTCCTTCACATACCCTTGGTGTCACGGGAAAGAATCCCCCCTTTGGAATATTCTGCATGTGGATTTATTTTTACCCTACACCAGCTTTTGTGGGACTTATTCATTTGGACACTTTCTTTTCTATACACAATATTGTGAATATTGGTTTTCATTCATTTGGACACTCTTTATATCATTTTTGTGAATATTGATACTTTTAGCGCTGCACTTTTATGATATATTGTTTTTTAGAGTCACTGTTAGTTGATTTTGTGTTGGCTGCTGATACCTTTATTTTTTCACTCATCACACTAGCGTGGAAATTTTCTATATTTATTTGCATATATATATATATATATATATATATATATATATTTTGCATTTCCTGTCTGGAAGGCATTCCTATAGTGCTAAGAGATGCATTAAATTGTGTCAAAAACTTACAAAGCTGCAAGACACTTGCATTTTTGTGCGCTTCAGTTTCTTCCTCTGGAGCTTCCTAATAGGTATTGCTCATACTGCAACAGCAGCGGTTTTTAAAGCTTGCTAATGTAGACATATCCCATTAAAATAATTGTTTCTTAGACGTCCTGCGGTGAATATGCATTACAATGATGCGTTAAACCACACGACAATACAAGAAACTATTCAGCCCAACCCAAAACTTCCCCCTCCCTCTCCCTCCCACCACCACATTAGGAAAGATTTTAGCATATACCGTTTGACGGGCTCCGAGTGTACAAGTGACGCCCCAATCATCGCCCTCATCCACAGCTCCATCTCTTTGCTGGTGTCGGAGCAGAAGTAGTATGTCCGCATGTTGGAGTGTGCCGCCTGGGGGATGAAATTAATTTTTAGTCCGAACACAAAACATGAACCCATGAACTTTATTTAAAAAAAAAAAAAAAAAGAACAAAACTGGACATGAACACAAGGCAGCAGCCAATTAAAAATTCTTATTATCAGAGATGAATAATGTGAAGAAATGTCAGCTGGTTTGTCTGTGAGGAGATCTACCCGTGTTCTTACCTTGAAGGCATATGAACGGTTTATATGGTCCTCCGGGATAACCATAGATATCTGGAAACTTGGAAGCAGAATACTCCCCAGAACGCCTTCTTCCTTCTCGTCTGCCAAGTGATAAGACCAAATTAAATAAGTTACGGAAACAGAGAATAGGAGCTGAATAATAGCACGATGAGACTAAGATAGGAATGTATCTGTACAGTATCTCACAAAAGGGAGTACACCCCTCACATTGTAAATATTTTATAAAATTTTTTCATGTGACAACACTGAAGAAATGACACTTTGCTACAACGTAAAGTAGAGCGTGTACAGCTTGAATAACAGTGTCAATTTGCTGTCCCCTCAAAATAACACACAGCCATTATAGTCGTAACCGTTGGCAACAAAAGTGAGTACATCCCAAAGTGAAAATGTCCAAATTGGGCACAAAGTGTCAATATTTTGTGTGGCCACCATTATTTTCCAGCACTGCCTTAACCCTCTTGGGCATGGAGTTCACCAGAGCTTCACAGGTTGCCACTGGAGTCCTCTACCACTCCTCCATGATGACATCACGGAGCTGGAGGATGTTCGAGACCTTGCACTCCTCCACCTTCCGTTCGAGGATGCCCCACAGATGCTCAATAGGGTTTAGGTCTGGAGACATGCTTGGCCAGTCCATCACCTTTACCCTCAGCTTTTATAGCATGGCAGGGGTCGTCTTGGAGGGGTGTTTTGTTGGAATACTGCCCTCCGCCGCAGTCTCTGAAGGAAGGGGATCATACTCTGCTTCAGTATGTCACAGTACATGTTGGCATTCATGGTTCCCTCAATGAACTGTAGCTCCCCAGTGCCGGCAGCACCCATGCAGCCCCAGACCATGACACTCCCACCACCATGCTTGACTGTACTTTGTACTCGTAAAATAGTTGTATAAACCAGGTTGGTAGGCGACTCATAGGGTATATAGGAAGGGAGAGGGAGGGGGAAAAAAGACAAATGTGGGAATAAATCTACCAAACTCTGGATATGGGGATTTAAATGTGCCTATATATTAACAACAAAGACCACAAATAAAAAGATATAGCATGTTTATTGGAATTACAAACAATAAAATGTATATTATTATTATTATATATATATATATATATATATATATATATATATATACACACACACACACACACACACAATTCCTCTAGTCATATACATCTAACAATGTATGTCAATTTCCCTTTTATCCTTAGACTTTGTTATGATGTATTAAATGTTTGAGTATATTTTGGTTTGAAGGATTATATAAAACGTATATTGACATGTATTGTTGTCTGTCTTAGATTTTATGATACTTTGCAAATCTAACATATACATAGTGACTGGATCCTGAAGAAGCTATCTCATCAAAACGAGTTGATCCATAAGTTGATCATGTGATAAATTTTAGACATACATTGTCAGATGTATATGACTAGAGGAATTTATGTATTATATATATTATATACACACACACACACACATTTTATTGTTTGTAATTCCAATAAACATGCCATATCTTTTTATTTGTGGTCTTTGTTGTTGATATATAGGCACATTTAAATCCCCTTATCCAGCGTTTGGTAGATTTATTCCCATATTTGTCTTTTTTCCCTCCGTCTACCTTCCTATATACCCCTATGAGTTGCCTACCAACCTGGTTATACAACTATTTTACAATTTATCCCAGGGAACGGTGCCAGTCGATCTATAGTTAGACCATTTCTCTCCATACAATCTTCACTCACTATTTTTGGGATTACTGTCCCAACTTTCCCCCTTTTTGGAGAGTATGGTATGGTTAATATTACAGATATTTTTCCATTCATCCTTTTTTGTTAGATTGGAGAGATTAATATGCCTGTGTAGAGTTTATATACCATACACATGTGTTTAGATATGCATATTTTTTCTGCATATCTTTCTTCCCTTCCTCTTTCTCTCTCTTCTCTTCCCCTGCTCCCTTTTCCTCCCCCCCCCCCCCCCCGCTCCCTTTTCCTCCCCTCCTTTTTTTTTTTTTATTTATTTTTGGAATTGTGGGGCTTTGGCTGCATCGGACCACTGTCCTGACTCTTCAACTGTCTGGCGCCTGAGAGAGAAGGGAAAAGGGATAATCTGTTTGGATATATATCTTTCCTGTATTGGCGTTTCTATGGCATTTTCTGTGGAGGTCTATGCATTTGGTGCTGATATGCCGATTTGATGTTTTGTTCCTATATGTAATTTTCCTTTAGGGCTTTTTTCATGATTTTCTTTCTTTCCCTCACCTCTGATTGTGGTCGTCTGGATGCGATGTGTGTGTTTATGCCTAATCTTGGAGATAGGTAATATTGCCTGTTTCCATTAAGCTGCGTTTCATGGAGAGGAGGGGAGAAGTGAGCGTCATGCCCCTTTTCTCTCCCGACTCCAGTTGTGGAGTCTTGAGGCTGTGGCTGCTGGATGTTTCCATCTACCGCATCGCGGACTGCCAGCGTGTCACTTCCGGTTTTCATAACAGGAAGTGACAATGGAGTGTACAGCAACATCCTCCCGCATGGGTAGATTCATTCTGCTCTCACATGGTTTGTGCTTTACCAAGTGAAAGATAGACACTGCAAAACTTCCGGCTGTGGTAAGTTCTACCATTCATTTGATATTTGAGGCTTCCTTCTGGGACGACAGCCATGGAGACCAATTTTGTGCAGTATATTCTGAGCACTAACAAGCTGACCCCCCCCCCCCCCCCCCACCCCTTCAACCTCTGCAGTAATGCCGGCAGCACTCATATGTTTATTTCCCAAAGATGGCCTCTGGATATGACCAGGGCTGTGGAGTCGGAGTCAAGGAGTCGGAGGAAATTTTGGGTACCTGGAGTCGGAGTCAGCAAACAATGCACTGACTCCGACTCCTACTCCAACTCCAACTAAATTTAGATTGGAATTTTAAAAAAAGCAAGTTTAAATGTCGCAATTCACAAAAAGTTATAATTAATGACTTAGTATAAGGAAACATAATTGAGGAGGCCAAATTTAAAAAGGAAGAACTACAGAAAGTCCTGAAAAGACGTTTTGTCTTCCTTAAAATGGATGCATGCACACGTCACAGAGTCAATTATTTTGCTATTAATGTTAGATTTGTGGGTGAAAATAACAAAACAATAACACGGACCCTCAGATTAAAGGACACTCAGGCACATCACACCAGTGATTACCTTCAGAAGTTAGTGGAGGGTGTTCTAGAAGATTTTGAAATTACAAAGGAACAGATTTTATGTTGAGCACAATTGAGAAGATGAACGCAGATGAAGAAGGTAACAAACAGATATTAGAGTTAGAGGAAGACAGCTCTGCAAGTATTATAATTATTATTTCAGGGACTTATATAGCGCTGTCAATTTTCGCAGCGCTTTACATATACATTGCACATTCACATCAGCCCCTGCCCTCAAGGAGCTTACAATCTAAGGTCCCTAACTCACATTCATACATACATAGTAGGGCCAATTTTATACAGGATCCAATTAACCTACCAGCATGTCTTTGGAGTGTGGGAGGAAACCGGAATACCCGGAGGAAACCCACGCAGGCACAGGGAGAACATGCAAACTCCAGGCAGGTAGTGTCGTGGTTGGGATTTGAACCAGCGACCCTCTTGCTGCTAGGTGAAAGTGCTAACCACTACACCACTGTGCCGCCCATATTGGAGAAAGTTTAGAAACTGAAGAGAATGCTGACATTTTTTTTTAGACAACTATGTTGAAGAAGCATTGAAGCTTGCTACTATTCATCATATGCGATGTGCTGTTCATACACTGCAACTTGCCATAAGAGATGGATTAAAAGATCGCCATGCAGCTACGCTAATTGGCAAATTACAGCAAGTAACTGTTGCAGCCAGGGCCCCGAAAACAGATGCAATTTTGAAAAGACGTGCAGGAAAAGGAGCCATTTTGGATCAAACAACTCGCTGGGGAAGCACTTATTTAATGGTGAAGCGTTTGCTTGAACTTAGACTTCATAGAAGAAATGGACAATGAAAATCTTGCATTAACTGAAAGCCAGTGGACACAAACAAAAGAGCTGGAGAACCTTCTTTCTCACCCCTTCACTGTCACCAAGAGGTTGCAATGCGACGATCTAACCCCAGGTAAATTCCTCTTGGAATGGAAGAGCCTGTTATATCGCATGAACAAAAATGGAGGGTTAATAGCTGAGGGCACTGCATCTTCAATGATGAAAAGAGAATGTCTTTTGCTGGAAAATGAAATCTTGTTAGTTGAAGAAGCCATCCTTGTTCATCCAGAGATCGTTAGTGATGTGGCCAGAATAGTTACTGCAATGCCACCCACCCAAGTCAGTGTCGAAAGATTAATACATATTAATACAGAGGAGTCGGAGTCGGGGAGTCTGAGTCGGAAGTACAAAAAACAGAGGAGTCGGAACATTTATCTACCAACTCCACAGCCCTGGATATGACGCTGAGCATGTGCACTTTGCTTTTGGTAGCTGTAGGGAGCACAAGTGTCAAACCAATGTTTTGTAGAGGGGACTGGAATGGCATTTATCTCTAACAGTCTTTCTGTCCTGCAATTCAGCTTTCATACAGGGAACTTCCATAGCACAGTGTCTACAGAGCTTTTAGAACTGTCCCTTTCTAAATGACACTCCACACAGAGCAGTATGAACTAGAGGTAGGGAAGGTGTTTTTCCCTCCCAATCATTCAGCTGTGCATAATTTTTGAATGACAGCAAATTCAATTACAGTCTCTTTACATCATAAAAGTAAAGAAACTGCAGAAAACCGGCAGTCAGCAAGTTCTAGTGTTTCAGAAGCTGGCTGTATATGAAATAATGTAAGAGAATAAGCTGCAAATGCAGAAACACTGAAAGCACTGTTAAGTGGCAGAGTGACTTTTGCTGCACACAGGTCATACAGAGAAGCTGCTTCACTTTCACGTCATCAGAATCTGCTGCAGACATGACAAGATTTCTCCTTTCCTGGCATTTAGAATCAATTTTCTGACATAAAGCCATTACAGCCTGTGCAGTGCAGCCACTGGAAGGAGAGAATGCTGTATTTTCTGTATACATTTACTTTGCGGAGGCCAAGAGGGATTTTGGCCTCTGATGGAGCATGATAACCCGAGGCAAGAACAGAGGCTGACATTCAATTACTGCTCCGGAGTGTCAGCTCCCTTCGCACTAAGTCACCTGACCCCCCACCCCGCTAGCAATACAAAACTCAGGACAATTTGGAAAAAATAAACTCTGTTCGCCATAAAGCTCTATCTCTGCCAGCGTAATCATAAACACTTGTGTGCGACGGGGGATCAGTGTCCACCCTGCTGTGAGCAGAACACAATCTGCTGAATTACAGCAAGCAAGCAAGCATACAGAGTCAGCGATGGAGGTTGTGTGTGGAATACAAAGTGCCGACTTCAGAGGTGACAGAACTTTGCATCCCTCACTAAGTATAATGGCATAGTATAGGGGACCAGGAGCCACTGGGCATAACTGCACAGAATGGGTCACAGGTGAGCACCAGGTATAAATGGCAGAAAAATGGGGGATCAGTGCTGGCCAGGTACATCCACAAAATACAGTACATCACCGAGTATAATTGCACTGACTGGGAGACCCCTAAGTATAATCGCAAAGGACAGGAAGCAACAGTTATTAATTGCACAGAACGGGGGCCACCAGGTATAACCACAGAAACAAAGGGACTGGGAACCACCAGGTATAAGCACATAGAATGAGTGCCAATATAACCCCACACAAAATAGAGAACTAACCATTATATAACCAACAGACACACCAGATGGATTTACTGGCAGAGTACTTGCTGATGTAAAGGAATCATTCTAATGTAGCCGCCTCTACACTGCCTATTTACATCACAATTTTCCCTAGTAAATATCGATTTTGACAGTTTCAGGATTTAAAATAAGAAAATGACTTTCTGACCAATTTTGTCTGAAAATGTCCCTGTTAATTTACTCCAGGTATAATCAGTTATTTCCAGTGTAGGAGGAACCTTCCCATTGCTGCATTTCCTTACTGTTTAAGAAAACTTTCTTAATTGGACAGTAAAGTGGTTGGAAAATCAGAAGGTTTTTTATCTTAATGCATTAAAAAAACCTTAAGTGTGCAGCAGCCCCCTCATACTTACCTTAGCCCATCTCAATCCAGCAATGCTGAAGTAGTGTCATGGCTGCCCAGGACTCTCCCTCCTAATTGACTGAGAAGGCAGCATGGAGCTACTGGCTCCCGATGCTGTCAAAGTCAGTGAGCCAATGAGGAGAGAGAGGGAGTGGGGCGGCTCCGCATCTGAATAGACACTCACAGCAGTGGCTCGGGTGCCCCCATAGCAAGCTGCTTGCTGTGGGGGCATACAGCAGGGAGGAGGGGCCAGGAGCGCAAGCAAGAGACCCCGAGAAGAAGAGGAGGATCTGGGCTGTTGTGTGCAAAACCAACTGCACAGAAAAAGGTAAGTATAACATGTTTGTTATTTTTAAAGCAAAACAAAACTGAGACTTTAGTATGACTTTAAGAGCCGGTTCACACTGGGGCAACCTGTCAGGCGACCTGGTCACCTGACAGGTCGCCGTAGGTCGCCTGCCATAGAAGCTGTGGACCCGTTCTAATAGGAGCGACACAAGTCGCTCCAACTTAGAAAAAGGGTCTGGAGCTTCTTTGGGGCAACACGGATCGACCTGCATAGACTTCAATGTTATGAAGTCCGTGCTGGCCGCTCCGAGGTCGCCCCGGCAAGTCGGATCGCTCTAATGTGAACCGGCCCTTAGTGACTGGAGCAAATATAAGTGAATTTAGAGGCACAATTCTCTGAACTTCCCAATAAATCTATGTGAACCACATGCAATGTACTTGGCTAAGCTAATCAGATGATCTGTTTATTATTCCATTAACTTGGAGTTGCCAAACGCGTCTATCCTGCACAATGAAGGAGACTGTTCGCCTCAATATCACATTTTGATCTGTCACTGGAACACAGGCTCTATGTCTGGCCATAGGTGGGACAAAATTGGTAGGATTTGACAAAGATCTGACTAAAATCCAGAAAAAACAAAAAAAACAAAAAAAAAAAAAAAAACCATGTTGGGCTCCTAAAAGTGCAAAAAACTGATGGGGGTTTTTCATTAGCATTCATCACCTCTTAAACACATTCTTTACATGAGATCTTTCATGTAGAAAGTCATGAAATCCTCTAAACTTGTAATTTTACTGAGCTACTGTTCGCTGTACTACTGAGAAATGTGTGCAGTGCTCAGTATTTATAATACCGTTCAAGACCTCGGAACTACAAGACAGATGAGAGCCGATATGTCCACACTCACCTCAGAAATATAAGACAGATGAAAGTTCATAAGCCCGCATTCACCTCTGAGATACAACACGGATGAGAGCCAATATTTCCACACTCACCTTGGAGATACAAGACTGCCGAGAACCTATAAGTCTGCACCCTTCTCTGCGCTACAAGACTGATAAAAGCTGATATATCTGCACTCACTTCGGTGCTATAAGATGGGCGAGAGGCGGTAAATCTGCACTCACCTCAGCAATATAAGTCTGATAAAAACCTATAGGTCCGCACTTACCTCCGCACTATAAGACGGATGAAAGCTGATGTGTCTGCACTTACCTCAACACTATAAAATGGATGATATGTCCACACTTACATCGAGGAGACAAGACAGATGAGCGCCTATATGTCTGTACTCACCTCAAAGATACAGGACAGATAACAGAGGATACGTCCGTACTCTTCTCAGAGATACAAGACGGATGAGAGCAGACATGTCCGCAATTACCTCATAAATACAAGATGGATGAGAGCTGATATCTCAGCACTCACCTAAGAAATTCAAGACGGACGAAAGCCAATATGTCCACAGTCCCCATCGGCACTACAAGACAGAGGAGAGACCATTTGTCTGCACGCACCTCTGTACTACATGACAAATGAGAGAGGATACGTCCACACTCACCTCTGCGATAGAAGATGGATGAGAATTGACATGTCCGCACTCACCTCAGAGATACAAGACATATAAGTCTGCACTAACCTCGCAGATACAAGACTAATGAAAGTTTATATGTCCGCACTCACCTCGGTAATAAAACAGACACAAGTCCGACAGGACAAACCAGCGCTTCTTCCACAATTTCATCCCAGAATTCGCCTGAAAAAAATACACAATTGCTCCATTAACATATGCGCTTTAGGACATATTTATCACAATTAATAAGTGAGGCAGCACACCAGAAGAGCCCCAGCTCTGATACTCAAGGGGTTATTAAAGAGCAGATATGGAGCAGAGAGTATAGAACTGTCAGGGGTTAAAAACAACCTTTATGTAAGGGTGAAGGAGACCTTTTACCTGATCAATGATTCAATGATTAGGAGACAATAGGAAAACACCCCATATACAGCAGGTTCCAGTGACAGCTGTCAGAATTAATCTCCTCTGATTTTCCCCCCTCTCCTTCCGTTTTTGTCACCAGGACAGGCAGTCAGGGAAAATCTCCCAGATAGTAATCATACCAAGGCAGGAATCCTGACCTTCCACTCACAATCTAAAAGAGGGAAAGCAAAGTTTGGGCTGGACTTCCACTTTATTACACTTTGTCATACAGCAGACATAGGGTTGGACCAGAGGATTAGAGCAGACACGGAAATGAGGTCATCTCAGCAGGCCTTTCAAGGGTTAACAAAGACACAATGCTGACGCATCCTCTGCAGATGGCACAAGGTGACGCTTCCACTACTTCACTTTAATTAGCACCACGTGCAGTTCAGTGTCAGCTTTTTGTAACACATCGCAGAAGGTGTTTATCGAACACTATCGCTACATGTTAATTACACTGCTACATTAACTCCCGCAGTGCCAGATGAAGACTTCAGTGACTGTACATGACTGCTGTATGGTGGGGTTTCACTTCCTGCTGTATACTGTAACAATCATGATGTGTCGGCCAGCAGTTGAGAAATACCTCACAATATCAAGGATGGGGAAATTCAAACACTGCACAGCGCCAAGTATCCCATGACAGGTGGATGCACACAGCCTGGCTTCTCCTAAACTAAGGGCTCTTTCACACAGTGCAGTTCGTCGGACGTCGATCCGCCGATCCCCCGCTGAGCAGGAGGATGACAGCTGTTCTCCGTGCTGTGTGCACAGACACAGCTGTTCGGTCCTAATGCATCTCTATGGGGGAATCGGATGGGAACGGACCATCGGCCTGTTCTCATCAAATCCGCTGGACGGATGGAAAATAGGGTTCCCATCCGTCCAGATTGGACGGATCGGATGTCAAGAGGACATGTCTCCGCTGACATCCAATGCCCCATAGAGATGCATGGGGTGACCCTTCAGATCCGCCAAAAAAACGGACAGGCGGATCTGAACGGACCGGTCCACCTGTGTGAAAGGGGCCTAAGGGCTCTTTCACACGGTCCGCTCCGTAGGCGGATCCGTGTTGCTCAGCGGGGATCAATCCGCGATCCCCGCTGAGCCGGGCGGGTGACAGCTCCGTCTCCGCTTGCAGAGCGGAGAGGGAGGTGTCTCAGCCCCCGCTGCCCTCTGCTTGTCCGCTCTCATCAGATCCGCTCCGATTACTGAATGGATGGAAAAATAGGGTTTCCATCCGTCCAGATTTCAAGCACAGGATCGGATGCGGATGGCAGCGGGTGTCAGCGGAGGTGTCTCCGCTGACACCCGCTGCCCCATAGAGCTGCATGGAGGATCCGATCAGATCCGCCTAAAAAAACTGACAGGCGGATCTGATCGGATCGCCCGTGTGAAAGAGCCCTAAGGGTCCTTTCAGACGGCCGCTCCGCTGCTTTAGTCCGCTGCGGGACTTTTTTTTTTTTCACGGAGCGGATGGCATTTGTGTCATCCGCTCCGTGTGCCCGCATATCATCCCATCCGTTTGCGGATGATATGCGGACATAATGTAAGTATATGGCACTGCGGATGTCAGCGGATGATACCGCTGACATCAGATTTTCCTTCCTTTCCGTTTTTTACACGGATGAAAAAATAGGGTTCTGTTCCATTCGAAAAAACGGAACAGAACTGAAAGGAGGAAAATCGGATGTCAGCGGATGCCATTCACTTACATTATGTCCGCAAATCATCCACAAAAAAATAGGATGATTTGCGGACACACGGAGCGGCCGTGTGAAAGGATCCCTAGAGTTCAGGAGCCATTGTAATCTAGCAGAGAGGGACTGCAGGCTTCCAATGACAAATGCAGAAAAGGCTCAGAAAATCACAGCTGTAGCTCCTTAAACACACACTGGGAGAATTATCTGGATCTCAGCTAAATATTTTTTTTGTTTTATATGCCGGAACCAATTATTTAAATGAAAACTTCAGCAAAACAGCAAATTACAAAGCAAAAATACATCTTAATGGCTTCATCTTCCAAAATGCTTCAGATAGCTCTAGCACAAATTATTGTCACAGCTTTACAGCTTCCTGGTGTCACTTTTTCACTGGCCTGTCAATAAATCCCTGCCACGGCCCTACCTGTGCTCTCTTCCAGCTCCCAAAGCCCAAAAACGGAATTTTTGTAAAATCTTACCTGTAAAATTCCTTTCTCCGAGTCCTCCGACAGTCGCCGCCTCTCCATATTCGTCACTATGGGGTTATTGACCTTTGCTCCGTAGGAGTAGCTAGGCAAAAGAATATGTCAATATTAAAAGCTTTTAGCATATCCCACCCCCAGGGGGTGGTCCCCTCAGTCAATACCTTCCTGCTTCCTGTATCCATACCTCAGTTTCAGTAGAATAGCAGTAGAGTACATAAACAAACCCCAAAGAGGGGCGGGGGCGGCGACTGTCGGAGGACTCAGAGAAAGGAATTTTACAGGTAAGATTTTACAAAAATTCCGTTTTCTCTTACGTCCTCCGACAGTCGCCGCCTCTCCATATTCGTCACTATGGGGACGTCCCAAAGCAGTGCATACATGAGGGGTGGGAAACGCAGTCGCGCCTAAGGCAACGCCGGACCCACATCAGAGAAAGGAACCTTACCAAAGGAAGGAAACCAGCTGGGTAGCATGAAAAAACCTTGCTCAACAGGAGCAATAACCCAGGAAAAACAAATAACCCAGGGATAAAAACATCCCAAAACAGCCAAGGGCCCAAAAACAAGGGACCCTAAAAGGTACTGCCGCACTAAGAACCTTGCGGCCAAAGGAAGCATCTGCCGATGCCTGAACATCCACTTTGTAGAACTTTGAGAAAGTGTGAACGGACGACCAAGTCGCCGCCTTACACATCTGGGCCACAGAGGCCCGATGATGACAGGCCCAAGACGTACTCAGAGATCTGGTAGAGTGCGCCTTCACAGGCATAGGGGGAACTTTGCCCTTCAAAGCATATGCCTGCTCAATAGTCTGTCTGATCCATTTGGCGATGGTAGAAGCCGACGCCGCCAAGCCTTTCCGAGGCCCCTCAGGAAGGACAAAGAGAGAATCCGCCTTGCGAAAAGATTTAGTCGCTGACAGGTAAACCCTGATCGCCCGAACAACATCCAAGGAATGTAAATCCACCTCCTTCGGATGCTTAGGCTTTGCGCAAAGTGAAGGCAAGACAATGTCCTCATTGAGGTGAAATTCCGAGATCCTTTTCGGAAGAAAAGAAGGGTTAGGTCGCAAGACCACCTTATCTAAGTGAAGCACCAGATACGGAGACCTGCAGGAAAAGGCTGCCAACTCCGACACTCTGCGAGCCGAAGTGATCGCCACCAAAAAAGCGACCTTCTTGGACAACAGAAGCAACGAGATCTCCCTGATCTTTTCAAAGAAAGCATGTTGCAACACGGACAGAACGAGGTTCAAGTCCCATGGAGGCAAAGGCTCCCTCCGAGGAGGGACCAAGTGTCGCACCCCTTGAACAAAGGTGCTAACCAGAGAATTAGACGCCACAGGGCGTTGAAAAAGAACGGCCAGCGCAGAAATCTGACCCTTAATCGTGGCCAACGCCAAACGCTGGTCCACACCCGTTTGAAGGAAAGACAACACCCTAGACACAGAGTATGAGCGAGGGGAAAACCCCCTGGACTCACACCAGGCAAAATAGGCCTTCCAAGTACGGTAGTAAATCTTCCCCGAAGAGGCTTTTCTAGCGTTGATCAACGTATGAATGACCTCCGGGGAGAGACCCCTATCCTTCAGGACCTCGGTTTCAACAGCCAGGCCATCAAAGCCAGCGACTGTAAAGCAGGATGGAATATCGGTCCTTGAGACAGAAGATCTTCTCGAAGAGGTCGACGCCATGGAGCGTCGACCGCCAGATTCACGAGGTCTGCGTACCAAGACCGGCGAGGCCAGTCTGGCGCCACCAGAATCACCGTGAGCGGATCCGAGGACAACCTGCGAAGGAACCTGGATAGCAACTGAATTGGGGGGAATGCATACATCAGTCGATACTGATGCCACGGAGCCACTAACGCGTCCGACGCGTCTGCCCGAGGATCGCGCGTCCTTGCCACGAACCTTCCCACCTTGTTGTTCAGACGAGACGCGAACAGGTCCACATCTGGGAGACCCCACTTCGCGCACAACATCTGGAAGATATCCGGGTGGAGCGACCATTCCCCCTGGTCCAGAGTCTGGCGACTCAGATAATCCGCCTGCCAGTTCTCCACCCCCGGAATGTGAACCGCCGTGATTGCCGGGACGTGCGTCTCGGCCCAAGACAGAATATCGGCCACCTCTTGAGCTGCTCAGGCACTCCTGGTGCCCCCTTGGTGGTTGATGTAGGCCACCGCTGTGGCATTGTCCGTCTGCACCCGAACCGGACGGCCCTGAAGCCTGTCCGTCCAACGTCGAAGGCAGAGATTTATCGCCCGCAATTCCAGAATGTTTATCGGAAGGGAGGATTCCCCCTCCGACCAAGTACCCTGGGCGGACAGAACGCCCAGAACACCACCCCAGCCCGACAGGCTGGCATCCGTGGTGATCACCGTCCACGAAAGCGGACAAAAAGACTTGCCCCCCGACACCGCCGGGGACTGCAGCCACCACAGAAGATCCCTTCTGGTGCGAGGACTCAACGAGATCTGAAGATCCAGAGATTGTGGTCGCCCGTCCCACCTGGACAGGATCTCCACCTGGAGACCCCTCGTGTGAAACTGGGCAAAGGGAATCGCCTCGAAAGCCGAGACCATCAAACCTAGACACCTCATGCCCGTCCGGAGGGATGAGCACGGAACGTCCCGAAGGGACCTGACTTCGTCCTGAAGTGTCCTGAGCTTGTCTTCCGGTAGGAAGACCTTCGCCTGGACAGAGTCCAGGATCATTCCCAGGTAGGGAAGACGAACCGACAGGCACAGCGTCGATTTTGGGAAGTTTATCGTCCAACCAAACTCCTGCAGAGTCTGCATCGTGACGGACAGGTCCTTCACCAGACCCTGACTGGTCGCAGACCGAACCAGAATGTCGTCCAGATACCCCAGGACCGAGATACCCTGGGCTCTCAATAAGGCCAGAACCGGTGCAAGCACCTTGGTGAACACCCGCGGAGCCGAAGCGAGACCAAAAGGCAGCGCCACAAATTGGTAATGATCCTCCGCAATGGCGAATCGAAGGTACCTCTGGTGACCCTCGAAAATGGGGATGTGAAGGTACGCATCCTTCAAATTGATGGATGCCATGAATTCTCCTGGAACTAGAGCAGCCACCACCGAGCGCAGGGATTCCATGCGGAACTTGCGAACCCGCACAAAGCGGTTCAGAGCTTTTAAGTCCAGAATTGGACGTACCTTGCCCTCCTTTCTGGGCACAGTGAACAGATTTGAATAAAACCCCCGAAATCTGTCCCGATGAGGCACCGGAACCACCACTCCCTGAGCCCGCAGGTCCCGCACCGCCAGGTGCAGATCCCGCAAACGCTCCGGAGACAGTTGAAGATTTGAGGGAAAAAATCTGCCCGCCGGCCGAGAGAGGAACTCGATCTTGTAACTGGACCGAACGATCTCCTGAACCCACCTGTCCCGAACGCGGGCCAGCCAGGGTTGAAGAAAACCGAGCAAACGTCCCCCCACCCCAGAACTAGGTGAGGGCGTCCCTTCAGGCCGCATTGTTATGGGCAGCGGACCCGGACTGGCCGGACTTCTGCTTACCTGTCCACGGCTTCTTTTGGGAGCCTTGACCTTTGAATGGTTTGCCCTTATAGTGCGACCGAAAGGCACGAAAGGACCCCTGAGAGGGCCTAAACGAAGCATGCTTCTTACCTTGAGCACCCTTAGCCTTGTGAGACTGGGGCAAGAGCGTGCTCTTACCCCCAGAGATCCCCTTTATCAGCGTATCCAGGGAGTCGCCAAAAAGGCGAGATCCCGTATAGGGCAGATTAGCTAAAGTTTTGCGAGAAGATTGGTCCACAGACCAACATTTCAGCCAAATCAAGCGGCGTGTCAACACAGCCACGCTGTGCACACGTGCAGCCAAAAGGGATTACATCTAATTCTGCATCACACAAATACATGACACCCTGATGAATTTGATCCACCATAGCCAACGTTGTCGGCAGGGCAGAATCAGCCACCAGGACGCGCCTGAGCACCTGCGTCCAATCCGCGACAGCCTGAGCTGCCAGAAGGGAAGCAAAAATAGCTTTCAGCATGGAACCGGTAACCGAGTAAGTATGGCGGGCAAGAGACTCCAGTCTCCTGTCCGTGGGGTCCCGGAACACCGGGGTATCTTCCGCCGGAATCGCAGTAGATTTATTCAAAACCGCCACCGCGTGATCCACAGGAGGCGGCACACACCAACGTTCATCAGTGGCGGGCGTGAAGGGATAACGCAGCTTGAACCTACTTGGCACAGCAAAAGGCTTCTTTATATTGCGCCATTGTTCACTAACAGCGCGCTGAAAATCCTCAGTGTAAGGGAAAACCTGCGATGTTTTGCGTCTCCGCTGCGTCCCATAAGAGGCCAGGACGGCAGGAGGACATGGCTCATCCTGCAAATGCAGCGTTTGTTTGATAGAAGCAACCAATTCATCCATGATTGCAAGCTCTTCAGACGAGCCAGGGGGGAATCATCAACCCCTTCAACCTCTGCCTCCCCTTCCAACCCTACAAAGTCCAGGGACGAACGGGACCCCGATAAGGGGACCCCAGCCATAGCAGCCCCATCACCATCACCCTCTGAATCAGAGGAAATTGAAACTCTGGGCCGTTTTGTGGATTGAGCAGCCACAAGCATCTGTACCTGAGCAGCCAGATTAGCCACAATGGTAGCCAAATCGCCCCCTTCGGGGGAAGCAGCAGACCCTTGGCCCCCCACTAAAGTGGGAGGAAATTTGCTTTCCTGAGAATCCATGCCCCAGAAATTTACAGGAAAAAAAGGGGTACTGTCCCTTTAAGAGCGCGGCAGCACAGCCCACCGCACACACACAGCACACACCGACCCCCACAGGGAGAAGTACAACAAACTTAGGCAAGGAATACAGGAATAAGGAAAGGTCCCTCAGGCTGCTGCATCGATCGCTGGTCTCAGGGCAAAGGAAGTGATGTAACACAGACCGCTTCTATAAAGCCTATGGAAGGCTACACAAACATGGCCGCCGATGGGGGACTGTAAAGGCAGAGCATGCAGCGCTGACATGTGGTCTGAGCGATCGCCGCCAAAATGGCGGCGCTTGGCGCCAAAAACGCCGCTCTCCTCACACAGTAATGGCCAGCATATGCTATTAACAAAAAAATGGCGGACCGCAGCAGCGGCCGCCGCATGTATGCATAACATGTCTCACATCATGCCCCACAGCATACAGCCTGTCACACAGAAAAAAATACACCGCTTGCAACACAGCACAGTGCAGGATGGCCCCCCTCCTTGCAGCCCACAGAAGCAGCACACCAGACAGGGAGCCCAATAGTGTGTACAGAAATGCAGGGTTACACAGTCCCAGACTGACACCCACTAAACAGACAGGTCCCCACACAAAGTACACTTACCTTCTGAATGGCGTGGGGAGCCCGCCCAAGCGATCAAGCCGCTGCACAAACGACAGGGAGAGTCCCAGCCAGGACGCAGCAGAACTGCGGTGCGAAACCGCATTGCGTCCAGTGAGGTAGCCACCTCACTGCAGCATCCCTGCAGCGAGCAGGGATGGGTCGTTCACACATGCCAGGAAAAACACCTGACTGAACGCTCGATGGCAGGCTGGGAAGCCACTGGCCCACAACCTGCGACCAGGGGGGCCAGCCCGAGACCCAGCCCGCACGATCCTCTTCATCAGAAGAACTAACGCTGAAAAAAGTAACAGCTAAGTAAAGAGAGAAAAAAACACAAATAAAATCAAAAAAGAAGATAAAGGCTGAGACAAAAAGCCCTAGCACAGAAACAGCCTGCTACTCCTGATAGCTAGACAATGAAACTGAGGTATGGATACAGGAAGCAGGAGGGTATTGACTGAGGGGACCACCCCCTGGGGGTGGGATATGCTAAAAGCTTTTAATATTGACATATTCTGTTGCCTAGCTACTCCTACGGAGCAAAGGTCAATAACCCCATAGTGACGAATATGGAGAGGCGGCGACTGTCGGAGGACGTAAGAGAAATATGTTTTACTTTACAGTGCAACTTAACAAAATCTCTGATCGAAGCACCTCCCTCACCAACGGCAGTGATACACTCATATTTCTCATCGATTCTTTTAACAATCACCAATCAATTAGCTCAGAACGTTGGACTGATCAGATTACTCTTGTCTACAATTCTGGTCTGTGCTGGATTGAAAATATAAAACCACGGATCATAACAGTGCCAGCTTTTGTTTCCAATTTTAATTCAGTTTGGGTATAACACATTTCTTATTTGAGAAACTTAGCAAAAAATACTTTTTTAAAGACAATCTTTCAATCTGCAATGCAAACTGTCAATATCATTATAAAATTTCCAATTTCCAACCAGGTACAGCTTCAATATGACTTTTGACAAATTTGAAATATAGCTTCACTTAGGTTGAGAAGAAAAAAAAAAATCCCCTCTGGAAGATCTATTGCAGGGATTTTAACAAACTTTGTTTACATTGCGTAAACTGCAGGGATTTTACCAGATTCCTAACTTTTATTATTCTGAATAAGTAGCATTGTATGTCCATGTGCAAAGTGAATGTGAACAGCAGTCATTTTTTCATTAGTGATTAGCTGCTGCACTTGCAGGGTTCTAATGAGGAAAGGGACAGGGTTTGAATTCTTTTAGACATGATAAACCCTTTGGCAGTATCCCACCAAAACTGAAATGTCTCTTGTAGAGGATGCCCAAAATCTTATAACTGTAACTTAGTACAGACTTCTGGAAAAATCAGTGAGCCAATCACACAGGTAAAAAATTAAATGACATCTCTGGGGGGTGTTCTGTACACCGTGTACAGAGCGCCTTCAGGTTGCCATATTGCATTTTACAGAAAATGTCAGCGATTTGAATAGAAAAGGAAAGATCATTTTTAACAATGTTACAAATACAATAGGGCTTCTGTCCTGATTGTATGTGCTACCCCCCCCCCCCCCCCATGAATGTCGGGTTACCCTAGGGAATCTATAGGTACAGCTTACACTTTCATTTTATAACATCAGCTTTGTAATAGCAATACAAACAAGTTATTTTTGGCAATCCCATATAAGCTTACTTGAAAAATCTCCTTTCATGTTGTGTGTTCTGCCTGTCTACTGGCCATCAATTTTTCTACAACTCTCTGGATTCCCCGCATGCTCTGCAGCAACTCCTCGGCTGTTTACTTTTCAATTTCTAATGACTACATATCCCATGGTACCTTGATGCCTACAAACCGTTACTCCTGCTCTCAGCTCAATTTCAGAAGGCAAGCTCTGTGAAATGTGTGACACAGCAGTGCCTACTCACAAGGCATAGTGAATACTTGTCACAGAATTCAAGGAATTAAATATGTGTGGTCTTCACAAAGTAAGTTTACAAACTTCAAGATCATTCGGGTTAATAGCAGTAGGTCAGAAATAACAGAAATACAATGTAAAAATGAATATATGATTTACAATTTTGACCATAGATGTGCTTTAATAAAATCCTATTATTTATCTGGGGATTGTACCAATACATGTATGTCCTCTTGCACTCTGTGTCCCTACAGACTTACATGACAGAAGATCTCTGGTCTAAATATACCACCTCAATCAAGTCTATAGAAACTCAGTGTACATTTCATCACAGTAGATTTAAAAATTGGGGTGGCCTTCAGCTTGTGGTGGTGAAGGGGTGATTGGGGTGGTATAGCAGAGGGAAGCTGGTGTTCTGCCAGGTATGATATGAGAATACTGTTAATGTAGGCCAACTGGGTGTTCTTCCATTTACTATTATGAACAGGCATTGTACGCAGGACAGGGGGATGCTTTGCCAGTTGAGAATACAAACAGCCACTGTATGCAGGACAATGGGGGTGCTCTTCCCGTTAATATGAACAGCCACAGTACACAGGACATTGGGGTGCTCTGCCAGTTATGGCACCCTGTGTCTGTATTGTGAGCAGTGTCTCACATTCCCACCATCATACATAATGCGCTACCCCAGCAGCTCACAATCTATAAAAGAGACAATGTGGATACCTTCTTATAGAGCCAACCACGCATAGCCACCGGAGCATTGGGGTTCCTCTTTATAGAATTTGATCGTTTCCCAAAATTGTGGACTTTTCCAGAAGATCTAGAGGACTGGAAGAAAAGAGACACAATCTTAACATACTTACATTTTTTACAATGGAAGAGAAGAACGAGTCATTCTTCAATACACACAAAAGGGGACATCAAACAAATGGGCTACACAATTAAGACACTAATCCGGCTGCCTTACTGTTCAATAAATTCTCTAGGCAAAGTTTACAGTATATTTGTAGAACAGTGGTAAGTCATCGGCTTGAATCCCTAACATGAGACTACCTGCATCGAGTATGCATATTCTCAGTGTCATTGTGTTGGTTTTCCCCAGGTGCTCTGGTTTCCTCCCACACACCAAATACATGCTGGTAGACGCATTGGTTTCTGTCTAAACTGGCCTAAGTGTACGTATGCATACATGTGAATTAAGCAACTCACAGATGATTCCGTTTTTTCATTCAACCAGCTGGTTTAACAAAAAAAAAAAAGCTGACTCGGTTCCCCCATTTACACACTCCATGTGGATGGGGGAATCCTTCTTGTTGCTGAGTCATTGTATTTGGACAGCAGAGAGACTTCCCCGCAGTCAAAATACACTGATCAGTGTTGCAGGGAAAAAAATCGAACAGAGCGATTGTACAGAAGTCGATCGGTAGATCAACTTCTGTACAATTTCTCTGCCTATACATGGATCAAAATGCATCCAGTCCCTGCTGAACTGGCTGCATTTTGATCCATGTATGGCCAGCTTTAGGTACCTTACATTGTAAGCTCCTTGAGGGGGGAGACTGATCTGGATGCACAATATATGCAGGGGGCTATTTAAATAGTCAGTGCTATGTAAATAAAAATATTTGCAACCCCTGTGACTGGAATTCAGGGCAGTCAACTGCAACATATTACTGGGGATGAGACAGCTTTAGGCTCCATGTACACGGGACGCTGGAAATGGCCGTTTAGGAGCAGTTGGGCGTTTTTTTCAGAAGCCCCTGAACCCATCTACATTTTATCTTATCTGTCCATGTACACCAGGTCGTTTACAGTCATTTGCAGGCAGTTGCGTTCAGGGACTGTTTTTAGAACGCAATTATTTGCGTTCGAACGTGTGTTTCCCGGCGTTTCAAATGCACAAACGCGTCCGAACGCGTCTAAACGCGATGACCCGCGTTTAGCGTTCGCGTTTTTCCATTTTAAAGGGGAATAATTTTTTTGACCTCTAGGAACGCTTCTAAACGCAAACGCCCACAAACGCTGCTAAACGGACGTTTCAAACGTCCTAAAAATTCCAGCATTCAAAGGGACTTTTAACAACGTCCCGTGTACATGGAGCCTTACAATCTAAACTTCTAAAATGGGAGATGATAATCAAATCTTTTGGCACAGCAAGGCAACACTAAACAGAAACCCTGAGACATATCATGCAACAGAGTTACTACAAGATTCTTAAATTCCCCAACAACCCCACTGATGATAAATCTGTGGCAATTGTCTGCTTAGGCGCAGGTGTCAAAAATACAATGTAAACCTGAAACCACAGAGATTTTGCTGAACTGAGAGGCAGTAATTTCACTCTGTTACTCCAGAATATAATTTACATTCTTTTTACATGAAAAAGTTTTTTTTTTTTTTTATCCTAATGCATTCTCTGCATTAATAATCAGCTCCCCCCAGCAACCCCCTAAAAACTTACCTGAGCCGATCTCGATCCAGTCTGCAGCAGCTCTTCTCACAGGCTTGGCTGAGAGCAGGGGGAGCAAAAACCTGTAAGCAGAGAGCCGGGGGGTGGGGCCGAGTCACCGGGTCTGTCTGAAAAGCCTGGTTTGAGATGAAGCTCTTCCGAGTGCTCCCATAGCAAGAAGCTTGCTATGGGGGCACTCGTAAGGGAGAAGCAGACACCCACAAAGTGTGGCTCGGCCTTCGCCCTCTGCAGGGGACCCTAGAAGAGGAGGTTCAAAGCCGCTCTGTGCAAAACCATTGCACCGAGCAGGTAAGTATACATAAAAAAAAAAAAAAAAACATTTACAATCACTTTAGGTCCACATTATTGTGCATACAAAAGTGCCAGAAATACTGAAAAGTAAGAAACTCTGTTCATCTACTGACAGCTATCACACATGAGTGGGTGGAAGGAAGCAGCTCTTCCAGTATATCCAGTATATGAATGAAAAGCCAGCGCACACAGAGTAGAGGTAAAGCTGAAACGGATGACATTTACTTTGCTCTGTGTATTATAAGCATTTTTTTTTATTTTAATATATAAAATCCTTGTTTTTATCCTGTGCTGCATTTCAGTGTTTATTATTGTTGCTGATCTCCTTCAACCCCTTTGCAGCCACTTCTATATGCACTCCACCGATGGGCGCATGGCATTTCTCAGGTATCCTGATGGTGACAACAGTGGACCATGTCTGCGTAACATGTGAGGAAACAGCCACTTGTAGTCTCCATAAGGCAACCATATGACAGCAATACAATGCAGGAGAACAACGTGGAGACAGGGAGAGAGCGTTGCCACCATGAAATAAGTGCCTGAACAAGGACCTTCATGGCATGATCCCAAGGGATACATTTTAATTAATATAACCTATGGACAACTGACATATTTTCATGACATATAATGACTGAAAATGATCTTGAAAATGAAATTAACATGTTAAAGCTTCTGAG
This sequence comes from Pelophylax lessonae, assembly GCF_965119305.1. Classification (NCBI taxonomy): domain Eukaryota; kingdom Metazoa; phylum Chordata; class Amphibia; order Anura; family Ranidae; genus Pelophylax; species Pelophylax lessonae. The sequence continues at coordinate 484,179,107 of NC_138771.1, read as the reverse complement.
AGGTATTACTGACAGGGGTTTACATGTACCTTCAGGGAGGCTATAGGATTTTTAAGGTTTATTCCTTAGATGTCACTGTAAATGTGATAAACTAGAAATAATCATATCACTGTGAGAATGTTTTATGAATCACATCTCGTGTGTGTGCGTGTGTTGTGCTGGTGTGTAAGTAAATTTACAAACCTCTAAACTGTATGTAGAGAAAAAAAAGAACTATAAACAGCAAACATCTAATAAATAATATGTAAAGATTACAATAGCAAGATAACAAAAAAAAGAAGAACACCCCACCAATGCACTGTATGTTCAGCTCTTCATATAAAGAAGAAATGAGGAGGTGGGAGAGGGGCAACATATAGACAATATCAGGTACGCCGTATACCAAATCTCCCCGCGGGAGACCAGCTCTAATTATAAGTCTCTCTGTTCTCTATAAAAGAATAATCTGCAGCACAGGCAGAATAGAGGTGGGCGATAGAATAACAGAACTCCAATACATACTGCATAATATCCGGATTAAAGTAGGGATTAACCCTGTGTGAGACATACCACCAGGAGCCGTTATTGCATACATACTGGCCACCTGACCTCCAGATCCAATACTGCCAGATGCCATCAGCATGTACATACTGGTCACCAGCCCTCCAGATCAGATACAGTCAGGTGTCCTTTACCATATACAGACAGATCTGACCTCCATCTGTTATTCCATCAAGTTCAATCACCATGCGCAAACTGATCACCCGACCTTCAGGTCCAATGCCACTGGGTGTTGTCACCATGTACACACACTGATCACCTTACCGCCATCTTCTATACCAGCAAGTGTGGTCACTATGTACAGACTGATCACAGCACCTCCAGGTCCTAATACCGCTTGGTATCTTCATCATGTACATACATACCATCTGACCTCCATATTCTTTACCACCAAGTGCCATCACCTTGTATATACTAATCAACTCACCATAAGACCCTATATAAACGTGTCCTATATACTGATGATCTGACCCCCAGATCCAGTACCATCAGATGCTATCACCTTGAACATACAGATTACCTGATTTTCAGATGCCAATACTGTCAGGTGCCTTCACCAGGTACATATTGATCACTTGGACCCCCCCGTTCCTATACTGCCAGGTGCTGTCACCATGGACCGACTGGGCAACAGGTCTCCTGGCCTGTGTATTCCTCTCGGCACAGGTACAATCACTGTGACTTATTCGGTACAATAAAAACCCATTATGCCATACATCAGTGTACACTTCATGTCCCAGCATGCATTGAATTTTCATGTATGGGAGAAAGTGATTCAGTTAGTCAGGATGTCTCCTGACCCTTCCGCCATAATTTGGCAAACACTTACCCGGCTGGTGGGACTGGAAGGATTGCCTGTGGTGGTCAGAGCGTTACAGTTGGAAGTGTCACTGGTTATGCTGACAGCTCGGTCCTTAGTTTCCTGAGAGGTCATGGTAGAGGGAGTCCTATAAACAGAAAGGAAGAATATGAACTAGAGACACAAGAATAACCTCAGGAGGAAGTGGCTCTCTGTAATCACACAAAAGAAGAGAATTGTAAATGAGGAGTCACAAGATTATCACGAGGATATCCAACATGATGGACACCTTGAAAATCCTCCATGCCCAGAGAGATGGGGTGTGCTCGAAAATGTATTCTCAATGTCAATCTAAACACAAGAGACATCTGACAAATTTATGAATGTCCTCAGTTCACTATGTGAAAAGTACACTTCGATATTACTCTACCCCTAATGGTAAATATCCCAGGAACCAAATCATGACTCCGTATTCCAAATCTTTTCCATTGTGATTAATGAAGACATACAGTCTCCGGGTTCTTATTACCGTCTGACAGCTTCCAGACTAGATCCAGAATTGTATAAAAATTGTCATTTCCTCATCTAAGGTGTACAGAAGAAACAATCTTGCAATGTTTTAGGAGGACAAACCCAAATCACAAGAATGCTGTTACAGTGTATCATGACTGGTCACAGGAATAATTTTACAATGTATCAGGAGAAGTTACAGTAATGTTACAATGATACTCACTGGTCGTTTACCACAAAGATGCAATTGTCCTGGGAGGGCAGCCCCGTTACTGGGTGTTTACATGTCACTTTCCTCTCATTGTGGCTGCAAAACACAAAGAAAATAGGTTTTATTACAAGACATAAATCTTCTGCACTGACTTTACATGAGAACATCAGAGACTATTCAAGAACCGTTCAGAGATTATCCTCTGCTGTAAGGTGTGATTTCGGACTACTGCTATGGCAGAGTACACAAATTATAGCCTCAATAACATAATGGAGTTAATTTACTAATATACTGTGCACTTCAAGTGCAGTTGCTATAGATCTTAGTAAAGTAGGTGAAGCTCTGCTGATTTCTATCATCCAATCAAGTGCAAGCAAAAATTGGATTTTTGTCTTACTGTAAAATCCTTTTCTTTGAAGTTCATTGACAGACCCAGTCTCTGTCCTTCATAACAGTAGGCCTATACTGCCCCCTACAGGAGTAGGACACTAGGCAGAAAAAAAGTTCTGACTACGCCTATGGGCAGTCCCAGGAGGTATACTCCCTCTCTCTGCTATAGGATGTCAGTTTTGTAACAAAGCAGTGTCAGAGAAAACAATACCAACCCAACTCAAAATAGAGGGGCGGGTACTGCGTCCGTCAATGAACTTCAGAGAAAAGGATTTTACGGTAAGACAAAAATCCAATTTTCTCTATCGTTCATTGACGGACGCAGTTTCTGTTCTTCATAACAGTAGGGACGTCTCAAAGCAGTGCAATAAAACGAGGGGTGGAAAACGGCAGAAAATAATTCCCCAAGGCTGAACCATAGCCAACAAGGCAACATAGGACTCATCAGAACAACAAGATGAGATCCATCTAAAAAAAATAAAGTAAATGAATAAAACAACATTAAACACCCTCAAGGGAGACTCAGACCCCGTTCACACTGGGGCGACGCTACTTGCCGGAGCGACCTCACAGGTCGCGGTGCGCAGCTCGCACCGCGACCTCGGAGCGGCCGGCACGGACTTCATAACATTGAAGTCAATGCAGGTCGCTCCGGGTCGCCCCAAAGAAGCTCCGGACCCTTTTTCTAAGTCGGAGCGACTTGTGTCGCTCCTATTAGAACGGGTCCACAGCTTCTCTATGGCAGGCGACCTGTCAGGCGACCAGGTCGCCTGACAGGTCGCCCCAGTGTGAACGGGGTCTAAAACACCCTTAAACGTCAGCCTGCAAAACTTTTTTGCCAAAGGAGGCATCTGCAGATGCCAGTACATCCACCTTATAAAACTTAGTGAAGGTATGAACAGATGACCAGGTAGCCGCCTTCCAAACCTGAACCACAGATGCCTGATGGCGAAAGGACCAGGAAGCACTAAGCGCCCGAGTAGAATGCACCTTAACAGTGGAACCTGACCCTTAATTTAATAAGCCTGCACAACTGTCTAATCAATCTGGAAATAGTCGCAGCAGACGCAGGCAGCCCTTTTGTTGGTCCATCCACGAGTACAAAGAGCAAATCTGACTTTCGACTCAGTAGTCACCAAGTACACCCTGATTGCCCGAAACACATCCACAGTATGCAGTGCAAATTCCCTAGGATGTTTAGGCTTAGGACATCAACCTATGCACTTTCCTGGTGATCCAAGACGCCAACAGATCTACTTCTGGAGTGCCCCCACGAAGGCACAACTGCTGAAACACCACCGGATGGATAGACCATTCCCCTTGATCCAAGGTCTGCCGACTGAGGTAATCCGCCTGCCAATTTTCCACTCCTGGAATGTGAACGGTGGAGAGAGCTGGAACAAAGTGTTCGGCCCACCGAAGGATGCCTGCCACCTCCAAGGCCGCAAGGGCACTTCTGGTGCCCCCTTGTTGATTAATATAAGCCATAGCTGTGGGATTTCCTTCTAGAGGATTCTCATGTGGAATTGAGCGTACAAGTCCGAAGGGACAACCCTTTGCTGGACAGCAATAGCTGAATTGCAGCCTGGAGTTTTTGAAGCTTTTCCGGAGGAAGAAACACCCTAGCTGAGGACGAGTCCAAAGTCAGACCCAGATAATCCAGTCTCATGGAAGGGACTAGGGGCGACTTCTTAATGTTCTTAATGTTCAGAATCCACCCAAGCTCCTCCAGAGTTCTTATAGTGACCTCCAAGTTTGTCACCAGTGCCATGGGAGAGACTGCATGGAGAAGCAGATCGTCCAGCTAACTCAGGACCAAATATCCCCCACTGGCGTAACAACGCCAGGGCCAGAGCAAACACCTTTGTGAAGACCCGAGAGGCAGAGGCGACACCAAAGGGTAATGCCACAAACTGATAGTGATCCTCTCCCACGGCAAAATGCAGAACCCGTTGAGGTCCTGCACATATTGGGATGTGAAGGTAGGCATCTTTGATGTCAATGGAGGCCAGGAAGTCCCCCTGATGTAGGGAAGCCGCCATGGTGCGAATAAATTCCATCTTGAATTTTTAAACTCGCACAAAGCAATTCCGTGCCTTTAGGTCCAGAATTGCATGCACTTTGCCTTCCTTCCTGGGGACCGTAAACAGGTTTGAGTAAAAAGCCTGGAAACGTTCCGAAGACGGAACCAGAACTATTACTCCTTGTTGTAACAGGTCCTGTACCGCCTCAAAGAGAACCGTAAGCGATCTGGGGACAGTCGCACATTAGAAGGGAAGAACCTTACTGGAGGGATGGATCAAAACTCGATCTTGTAACCGGACCGTATGACCCCGTGGACCCACTTGTCTCGTATCCGGGCTAGCCACAGGTCTGGGAACCGGCAAAAACGTCACCCCCCCCCCCCCCACCACCAGATACGGGTGAGGGCGCACCTTCAGGCCGGAGGGGTCTTATCCGCATGTCTGGAGAAACCCGATTTCTGTTTGCCAGACAAGGATCGCTTGGAACCACCCGAGGGGGCCTTGAAAGACTTTGACCCCCTATCACTCGGCCCTGAGGGACGAAAAAACTTTTTGTGTGCTGAGAAGGAGGGACCCCCGTCTACGACGAGGGTCCCTACTCTTGTTAGCCTGTGGGAGAAAGGTGCTCCTACCCCCTGTAAGACCTTTAATAATGTCATCAAGGGTAGCCCAAAACAGGCAATCTCCTTGAAAAGGGAGATCAGGCAAGGCCTTCTTAAAGGTCTGATCCGCAGACCAGAATTTTAGCCAAAGTATATGCCGGAGGACCACTGCTGAAACCGACAGTCAGGTCACTAGAGAGCCGCATCCAGAGAGGCATCGTAAATAAATTGCAGCCAATGAACCAACTGGTCCATCAGCTCCGCACAGGCAGGGGGAAGTTGTACCCCTTCCAGATCACGGCATAGTAACTTAGCCCATTCAGTCAAAGTTTGCGACACAAGGGCAATAGTAAACACCGGTCTCAGTGCGGACAATGCCAGGGAGTACATATTGTTGGCCACAGACTCTGCCTTTCTATCCGCCGGATCCTTGAAGGACAGGGAATCCTCCACTGGAATCATGGTAGTTTTATTCAGTCTGGAGCCCGGAGGGTCCACCGTAGGTGGCACAGTCCACTTTTTAATAAGAGACTCCTCAAACGGGTAGCACCTAGCAATCTGCTTAGGGACCCCAGGGGGACGCTTTGGGCGGTCCAACTCTTTCTTGACCATATTGTTAAAAATACGTGGGAAAGGGAAAAACCTTTACCGCTCTGGATGGCTTGTAAGTGCCAAACGTAAACTGCGCCCTCCTGCAGCTGCGTCCTCCATTTTTAGGGTCACAAGCACAGATACATCCAGTGCGTCCACCAGCGCCTTCTCTTGCGCGGTGGCGGAGGGAGAAGGGTCATCCTTAATGTCAGAGGAGACCAGGCGTGAGGTAGTAGACCAGGCAGGGAGACTCAGGTCTGCGGTGGCTGAATCAGAGTCAGAATCTGACATCAGATAAGGCAGGGGTAGGCGGGGGGTGTTTTTTGGCACTTCATCCCTTAAAGGCCACAAAGGATTCCAGGACCGCTGACAGTGCATCTATGGATGGCTGGGATCCAGAGGGCCCTGCAACCTCAGAGAGGGTCAGGTGGGGAAACGTGTTCCACAGAGTCCATGTCACAGCAGGGGAACCCCGCAGAAAGATTTGGAAAAAAAAAAACTTTTTTTTTTTTTTTTTTGAACATCCCACCGCGCTATAGCGCCCCAAAAGGTCAGGCACAAAGCACTGAAGACCCCCAGCAGAGAGAGAGACCCCCCCCAGACTCACCACCCGTATCAGAGATGCACCAGGAAGGCCATGGATGTCTGTACAACACGTGTCTGCAGTGATCTGTGATTAAAAGGAGTGTCAGCACTAGGGGAAAAGGAGGGTCTCCACCGCCAAAAAAACGCCTCCAGTGACTCCAAACATGGCCGCTGATCTTTTTCAGCACATGGGCTACAAGAAAATGGCAGCCTGCTGAGCTTATGGGGGCCCTCGAGGGGACCCCCCAGCCTCCTGGATGTGATCGACAGGATGGCGGGCCCTGGTAGTGACAGGTGAGTCCCTCCACATGATCGATTGTCCGTTTGCTGGCGGCGCACCCCCCTACCATCGGTATGACAGTCGGTCCGAACCCCCGGGGGTAGTTCAAGCACCCCATAGCCCCAGTTAGTGAGGAGAGAGGGGGGGAGGGAGGGCAGGACAGAGGGGAACCCGTGGGTTCGACCGTCCTAAGGAGGGGCCCGCCTTGACCCCAGAAACCTGCCAAGGGAGAGGGGGGGGGAACATTTACTCACCATACCTGGAACAGGCAGGCAACGTCTCCTGACAGAACCCTACTCCACCGAAGTTGGGGGCAGGGGGGGGGGGGATCTGTCGGCCAATTGCGGCTCAGGCCTAGACCCGGTCGTATGCTACCTGGCAAGACGTTTAACTCGCAAGGCCAGTTTCTGTCCAGTGGGACTATGTCGCGACCGACCTAGTGCGGAGCTGGGGTATGCGCGCGCTCGCTGGCCAGCTGGGGTGACCACTGGATCTATATATCCAGTTCGTCGCCCAGATCCGGCTTAGTTGCTTGTAGATCTCACAGGAAAAACATCTGGAGATAAAAAAGAACTATAAAAAAAAAAAAAAAAAAAAAAAAAAAAAAAAAACTTTTGCCAGGACTAGAGATGCCAGCAAGGAACTAGGTCCTTACTCCTGACTAGGCAGAATAAAAATGACATCCTATAGCAGAGAGAGGGAGTATACCTCCTGTGACTGCCCATAGGTGTAGTCAGAACTCTTTTTCTGCCTAGGGTCCTACTCCTGTAGGGGGCAGTATAACCCTACTGTTATGAAGAACAGAGACTGTGTCCGTCCATGAACGATAGAGAAAATGCTGTTTTTTTTTTTTATTTAATTTTCCTTGAATGTGATTGGGTATTCTATGCAATGTGAAGCTTTACCTCATTTACTAAGCTCTGGAGCAACTTCATTTCCAGTGCACAGTATATTTGCTTTAGTAACTCAACCTCAACAATAAATGAATCTGAACTATGGAGTACTTTTTTTATAAAGAAATCTTTTTTTTTTTTTTGAGAACACCAAAATGGTGTTTAATAATGAGAACTACTAAAAGCGTTTATTGGGAAAGTCCCTACAAATCTAAGTAACAGGACCAGGAACAGGTCAAACAGTGTTAATTTTTTTTTTTTTTTTGTAAATAAATTTTTATTGAAGAAATAGAATATATTAACAATACCAGAAAGCATGTGAAAATTAAATGCGCACTTACATGTCCATCATAGAACAAGCAGAAAACCGTACAATTATTCAAATAATACAATCATGCACAAACAGTCATAACAGTATAACTCATATGTCGTGCCCACGCTCAACACTTGGCTCAAAGTGGGGGTTAGTGCAACTTTTGTGGCATCCGGACCCTCACCCCAATAGGCTGCATACTGTGAGGGTACCGCCACCACCTAGTTAAGTTCTCATAACACTGGTGTCGCCACCACCTGTGCCCGTCTCCCCATCTTGAGTCTTACAGAGTTGCTAAGTAAGAGTAGCGATAAAGAACGAAGAGAAAAAAAAAAAAACAACAAACTAAAAAAATAAAAAAAACCTGGAATAGGGCAGAAGGAGGGGGAGGGCAGGTGGGGGGGGGGGGGTATTACCACCAGAGCAATATGACCTGCAGATGGAGATATCGAACTAATGTATCATATCAAGAAGGGAAAGTTCACATCAGGTCAGGGGTTTGAGCAGTCCAGAATTGCCACTGCTTCTTGAATGCATTTGCTTTTCTGAGTTTAAAAGCGAGCATCTTTTCCATTTCGTACTGGTTTGCTACTCTGTGTTTGATATCTGATAAGAGCGGAGGATCAGTAGTCCTCCACTTGGCTGCTATCGCGATTCTCGTGGCATATAAAAACAGTGTTAATTTTGACGTCAAATTTAAATTTAGTTTCAGTCATAGTCTTTGACTATGTATTTCTGACACTTGTTGTCTACAAGTTAAAATCAGTGATTTTTTGCTAGAAAATTACTTAGAACCCCCAAACATTATATATTTATATTTATAGAGGGGAATAAAATGGGGACCGTTGCAATACTTTATGTCACACCGTATTTGCGCAGTGGTTTTTTCATACGCAACTTTTTGGGAAAAAATACACTTCTTTGAATTTAAAAAAATAAAAAAAAAAACAGTTAAGTTAGCCCAATTTTCTATAACGTGAAAGATAATGTTACGCTGAGTAAAAAAATACCAACATGTTGTGCTTCAAAATTGCACACGCTTGTGGAATGGCGAAAAACATTGGTACTTAAAAATCTCCATAGGCGACACTTTCAAAATTTCTACAGGTTACCAGTTTAGAATTCCAGAGGGGGTCTACGGCTAGAATTATTGCTCTCACTCTAACGATCGCAGAAATACCTCACGTGTGTGGTTTGAACAACATTTACATATGTGGGCACGGCTTGCGTATGCGTTCGAGCTCGGAGGGACGGGGCGCTTTACTTTTTTTTTTTCTTATTTATTTTGTTTCAATAATTTTTATTAAAGTTTTCAAATCAAACATGAATTTCTTATTTAATTTTACCTTTTATTTTTACACTGTCCCTTTAAAAGAATATTTTGATCACTTTTATTCCTATTACAAGAAATGTAAACATCCCTTGTAATAGAAATAAGCAGGACAGGTCCTCTTTAATGTGAGATCTGGGGTCAAAAAGACCTCAGATCTCAAAACTACACTAAAAAGCAAAAAAAAAAAAAAAAAAAGGGTCCTCTAAGGCCGTTGGGAAGAAGCGACATATGACGTCGCTCCGGTCCTCCAAGGCTATAGAGTCGAGTGGGGGCCAGCTTGCCCTCACTCGACTTCCTGCCTAGGAAGGGAAAGGACCGGATCATTTTCCACGCTACCGACGGCTCCGGTAAGCGGGGAAAACGACCAGGAAGCAGTGGGAGGGTACCTCTCCGCCACCCATAAAAGTGATCCAGCTGCGAACCTCCCGCTGGGACCACTTTTATGTGAAAGAGGACCGCCCGTCCGGTAAAAAAAATACTGGGGATATGGCAGCTATCTGCTGCCAAAACCCCGGTATTTAACGTCAAAGTAGCTACGTAAAACTGCATCGAGCGGTCCGTAGGTGGTTAAAGCATGAACAACAGAACAGTGCTTGTGCTGTGTAACTAATCCCTTCCTATAATATAAAAACCTGGATGATCCTGCCTGGTGGTGCCCTCCCCTCTGTAAACTGACCACGTTTATCATGGCTGCTGATCCCTGATACCATGGTCAGTTTACATGCTTTCGTCAGCCAGCAGTCTCTCCTCTCTTCCCCTTCCTCCCTGCCTGTCAACTAGTTTCAGTGCGGATCTGCTCCCTGCCACTCCCCTCCTGCTGCTATAATAACTTTGATTTCTTCCTAGAATTCCCTGTGTTCAATGAAAGTGATTCTAAAGACAGAAGGTTTTATATCTTAATGCATTAACAGCCTTCTGTGTGCAGCAGCCCCCCTCAGCCCCAACTCTATCCAGCGATGTGCACGAGTGCCTCGGCCATCTTCTTCCCGATTGGCTGAGACAAAGCAGCAGTGCCATTGGCTCCTGCAACTGTCAAACTCACCCAATCAAGAGAAGGGACAAGGTCGAACCTCGGCTCAGTGTCTGAATAGACACACGGGTCTGCAGCTCAGCAGGTAAGTATAACATGTTTGACTCCCCCCCCCCCCCCCCCCCCCAGATATGTAGCCATGCCTTACCTCGCCCACGAATACCAATATACCTCTATTACTGATGCATTGCAGCCTTAATAAAAACGGAATTCCTTTGAGGCTATGACCACGACTTTAGGACACCCACAGACTTTGTCCTTCTGGACCGATCGCCAACTACATCACTATGTGCACACCTCTACTTGCACATAAATGCTCTATCAGCACCAGGGTTCAAGAAATGTCTTACAAGCTGCTGCCCTGTTGGTACGCAACACCTACTAGAGTTAAGATGTGGTACCCATTATCCTCTGACCTGTGCTGGAGATGCAACTTGGCGCGGGGTGACATGTTGCACATTTGGTGGACTTATCCTTCCTTGACCTCTTTTTGGAACAAGGTTTGCACAACCATCAAGAGTATAAACTGGCTCGGCTGAAACATTTTCAGCAGCCTTCTGCTTGCTTCACATATCAGCTCACCTGTCTAAAATACCCAAACGCTCTCTCACTGGGCATCTCCTGACCTTGGCCAAGCTCCTTATTCCCAGACACTGGAAAAACACACATACTCCCACAATAGGGGAATAGTTATCTACAGTTGAGGAGATGTACAATATGGGAGGAGCTGGCGGCTATTACCCGAAACTGTTGACAAATTTAACAAACTGTGGTCTCCATGGCTAATTTTCCGATATTCTAATGATTACACACATCTGAACAATGACTGAATCCTTCACGATATAGCGGTACTCGTGCACCTTCCTTTCTATTTTTGTACCGAGACATTTCCGATCCCCTTCCTTCTCTTGACACACTTACACTTATCCTGTTGGTTTCTATTTTTTCTCTACTAAGCAGGTAAATGATACTCTATTGTTTACTGTTATCCTGACATGTACCATTGTTTTATGCAAAATGTATTGTCTTTCATTCTTTGTACCGGTTTACTCTAATAAAAATTCTTTCAATTGAAAAAAAGTATAACATGTTTGTTATTTTTAACCGCTTACTACCGGCCCGCCGTCAAATGATGCCGGAGTGGAGTACCCATTATCCTGGGGCGCCGTCATATGACGGCGCACCAGAACAGCCTCTCTGCTAGGACACGGCGCAATCCCGATCTCGGTAAAGAGTCAATGACATGACTCTTTACCCATGTGATCGGCTATGTCCAATCACTGCCGGTCACTTGTAAATGAGGAAGTGCCTTTATTCGGGTCTCCTCGGCTCACACTGTCAGTGTGTGAGCCGAGGAGAGCCGATCTGCGGCTCCTCCTCATAGGGGACACAGAGGAATGTAATCAGGGCACTGATCACCAGTGCCCTGATTACACAAGAGGGAAATAAACTGCTATAACTGCCCGCCATCAGTGCCCACAATCAGTGCCCATAGTGCTGCCAGTCAGTGCCTGCTCATCTAGGCACTGATGAGCACTGACTGGCAGCACTATGGGCACTGAGTGTGGGCACTGATGGTGCAGCCCCTCAGTGCTCATCAGTGCCACCCGTCAGTACCCAGCAGTGCCACCCATCAGTGCCCCCCATCAGTGCCCCCCATCAGTGCCACCTCTCAGTGCGACCTATCAGTGCTCATCAGTGCGGCATATTAGTACCTCCTCATCAGTGCCACCTCATCAGTGCCCATAAGTGCCACCTCATCAGTGCCCATAAGTGCCACCTCATCAGTGCAGCCTATCAGTGCCCATCAGTGCCGCCTCATCAGCGCACATCAGTGAAGGAGAAAAATGTATTTATTTTCAAAATTTACTCACAGAAAATAAGAAAAACTTTTTGTTTTTCAAAATTTTCTGACTTTTTTCATTTTTTTTGTAAGAAATAAAAAACCCAGAGGTGATTAAATACCACCAAAAGAAAGCTCTATTTGTGTGAAAAAAAATGATAAAAATTTCATATGGGTACAGTGTAGCATGACCGCGCAATTGTCATTCAAAAAGTGAGAGCGCTGAAAGCTGAAAATTGGCCTGGGCAGGAAGGGGGTGAAAGTGCACTGTAGGCAAGTGGTTAAAGAAAAAAAGAAAAAATGGATTTTTGTAAAATCTTACCGTAAAATCCTTTTCTCTTAGCTCATCGACAGACGTAGTCCTCGGTGATACACCACCTTCGGGTTATGTTACCTCCGCAGGAGCAGGACTAGACAGGAAATTAAAAAGCTCTGGCCACACCCTAGGGGCAGTCCCAGAGGGTATATCCTCTCTCTCTCTGCCTCAGCAAATCAGTTATGTGAAAAAGCAGTGCTTAGAGAATTTAACCCAACCCAACTCCAAAACAGAGGGGCGGGGACTACGTCTGTCGATGAGCTAAGAGAAAAGGATTTTACGGTAAGATTTTACAAAAATCCATTTTTCTCTAGCGCTCATCGACAGACGTAGTCCTCGGTGATACACCACCTTCGGGACGTCCCAGAGCAGTATCACAACTGAGGGGTGGGAAAATGGAAATCAAATCCCAATCTAGAAGGCCCAACCGGTGCCAACTAGAAGTTTACAATGCTCATCCTTAATGATGAGACTCAACCAAAAAAAAAAAAAGAGAAAAAAATTTTTTTTTTTTTTTTTTTCAAACAAAAAAAAAACCCTCGAGGTAGACCACCGGTCTCCTCAAATTGCGGCCTGCAAAACCTTGCGGCCAAATGAGGCATCCGCCGATGCCGTCACATCAATTTTATAGAATTTTGTAAAGGTATGTACCGACGACCAGGTGGCCGCCTTACATACCTGGACCACTGACGCCTGATGGCGAAAGGCCCAGGAAGTACTGAGTGCTCGAGTGGAGTGCGCCCTAACAGGGAACGGAGGACTCTGACCCTTAATAGAATAAGCCTGTACCACCGTTTGTCTAATCCATTTGGCAATGGTCGCGGCAGATGCAGGCAAACCCTTTCTGGGGCCATCCGTGATCACAAAAAGTGAATCCGTCTTACGGAATGATTCCGTAGCTTTCAGGTATACCCTGATTGCCCGAACCACATCTAAGGAATGCAACGCATGTTCCCGATGATGCTTGGGCTGAGGACACAAGGAAGGTAGTACAATATCTTCATTCAGATGAAAATCTGAAACCACCTTGGGGAGAAAAGATGGCTTAGGATGAAGTACTACCTTATCCCTATGAATCACTAGGTATGGTGACTGGCATGATAATGCAGCCAGTTCTGACACCCTGCGAGCAGAAGTAATAGCCACCAAGAAGGCCACCTTCTGGGATAGAGTAAGCAAGGGAATCTCCCTGATGTTTTCAAAAGGAGGTTTCTGTAGAACCGACAAAACCAAATTAAGATCCCAGGGCGGTAAGGGCGCGCGGACTGGAGGAGCCAGGTGCCGCACCCCCTGGATGAAATTCCGCACCAAGGATTTGGTAGCTAAAGGCTTCTGAAAGAAGATTGCTAATGCTGAAACTTGACCCTTGATGGTGCTCAAGGCTAGCTTCTGCTCAACCCCTTGTTGCAAAAAAGCCAATATTCGAGTCACCGAATAGGTACGTGGAGGAAATCCTAAAGATTCGCACCACGCAATATAAGTCTTCCATGTGTGATAATAGACTTTGCTGGAAGTCGCTTTCCTTGCTTTAATAAGGGTAGGAATGACTGAAGTAGACAAACCTCTGTCCTTCAGTACTTGGGTCTCAATGGCCAGGCCATTAAAACCAGCGACTGTAAAGCACGAAGGTAAATTGGTCCTTGAGACCACAGACACTCCCTGAGACGAAGTTCCCACGGAACGTCTGCGACTACCATGTCCAAGTCGGCCAGGCCGGCTTGAGGAGGCCAGCCTAGAATTTCTAGGACCACTGGCGCCGATTGGATCTGAACCAGGCGTCCCTAGAGCTATCTGGCCCCGACCATCCGAGAAAGTCTGGTCGTTTTCTGTTCCCACACATTTATCAGATACCTGATAGTTATCAGGAAAAGTGATCTTTTCTGGTTGAACCTCAGGGACCGAAGTCACCCGACTAGAGGCTACTTGGCCTATCTGGTCAACCAGATCCGATTCCTGTGAGGTATCGGGACTAATTTTAGGAAAAGGTAAAGGAAAAGATCTTTTCAGGGAACGGTAACTACCGCTTCCTGTGGTACTTAAATGTTGGAAGGGAAGAATCGCACCGGTAGTAGTGGTTGATGCTCGATCTAATGTCCTGAATACCGGTGAAAACGTCCCCCCACCCTGAAACCGGGTGGGGGCGCACCTTCAGGCTGTGTACTCCTTTGCTTCGGGTTTGGCTGGGTTGGTCCCCTTCTTGAACCCTCCTGGAGGAGTCTTGCCTTTCCCGCTAGTACCAGCCGGGCGCCCTTTATGGGCGGTAAAGAAAGGTCCTCGCTTGTTGCGAGGTCCCTTAGCTTTTGCAGCCTGTGGCAAAAAAGTGCTCTTGCCCCCAGTGGCATCCTTAATGATTTCATCTAGGTTGGCTCCAAATAGACGATTCCCCTGAAAGGGGAGATTGGTCAAGGTCTTTTTGGAACCTAGGTCAGCTGACCAGCATTTTAACCACAGCACACGTCTGAGGATCACTGCTAACTTAGATGCATGCCCTAATAGGGGAGTAGTGTCCAAGGCTGCGTCACAGATAAACCGTAGCCCTTGTATGATCTGTTCCATCAAATCAGATGTCTCCTGGGGAATATCTTTTCCCCTAAGATCTTGGCGTACCATTTTCGCCCATTCCGTAAGTGTCTGGGAAACTAGACCAATAACGATTACTGGTCTAAATGCTGACCCTATCAGAGAAAAGATAGTGCGGGACTCTGCTTCTATCTTTCGATCCACCGGATCCTTAAAGGACGAAGTGTCCTCCACTGGAATAACCGTGGCTTTATTCAGCCTGGAAATAGGCGGATCCACGACTGGTGGTACCGTCCATTTCTTAATGATGGATTCCTCAAACGGATAGCGTCTAGCAATACGCTTGGAAATAGTAAAGGTACGTTTAGAATGCTCCCATTCTCCTTTAATCTGATTACCAAAACATTTAGGTACAGGAAAAGCCTTCGCCGTCTTGATGGGCTTATTAGTCCCAAAAGGCCTCTCTGTTTCAGTTGCCTCTGCCGGTAAAGCCTCAAGTTTTAAGGTTTCTTGCACTGCCACAACTAGTGCGTCCACCAATGCTTCTTCCTGAATTATAGCAAGAGAAGAAGCGTCCTCCTCACTGTCTGAGGGGGCTTTACCTGGGATAACAGCCCTTGCAGAGGAACCTGCAACTGCCGTGACCATCTCTGAATCGGAGTCAGAGGTGTCAGATGGTATAGGGGTAGGCGGGGGTCGCTTCCTTGACCCCCGTCCCTGACAGGCCGCCTCCACCCGAGCCACCATAGACTCCAAAATTGCTGTAAATGACTCTATACTCTGTGCACCGGCGGGTCCCGAGGCCCCCTCGAGGGAAACAGGTGGGGGAATATGTGTGGCAGGGTCCATAATAACTCCAGTTACTTCCTGGATAATATAATTCAAAAGTAAAGAAAAAAACTTTTTTTTTTTTTTTTTTCTGACCCCCAGCGCCACAAAAAAGCCCCTTAGTGTTACCTGCTTAGGGATCCCTATCGAACGAGAGAGAGAGAGAGAGAGAGAGATAGACCCCCAGGCTCACCACTTGATGCTCAGAGTTAAACTGCAACAGCTTACAGCGCTGTCTTGACAAACAGGAAGTCTTTTGGCTGGCTGCCCAGGAAGAAAGGAGGCGGCTCCGCCCCTCTGCACGCCTTCCGGCGCCTCCCCCAAGCTCCACGAGGTGTAGGATCACCTCAAACATGGCCGCCCCCATGCTGGAGACACGAGGCTACGCCAAAATGGCGGCTTGTGCGATCCTGCAAGAAAAAATGGCGGCGGCCTGCTGAATGTCGGTGTGCTGCACACAACACTGTCTCTGCCTGGGGATATGGCGTGGTTGGCGGTATCGGCCCCTGGCGGACCGCATGGCCGTTCGGGAGGCCTGCTAATAGCTGGAGATCTGATTTGGAAGGCAGTCTACATGTCCGTGGCTTCTGACTGGTAGGTAGCTTATACTTAACCCATAAGATTCCCAGAATGCCACAGATTACATCTTTTAAACATGTATACAATAGATTGTTAGCTCCCAAACCAAGCCTCCTGGCTTTTTGTACACAAAAAATCACACTCAAAGTAGGAGGATCTGTGACATGTTATAGGATAGAAAGGACTCTTTCTTACCATACAGAGAGGGGCCCGCGTTCACCACAAAACCCGTCAGAGGGAAAGGGGGAACATACTACTCACCATACCGGAACCAGGCGGGCACCAACTCCTGACAGTACCCCTCTCCACCGGGGCGGGAGGGCTGTCGACCGATACGAACGCCGTGACTCATGGTCTTTGGCGTTTCAGCGAGACGTTTAACTCGCGGGTTCAGTCCTTTTAATGGGACTTTGTCGCGGCCGACCCAGCGCGGAGCTATGGCCTGCACGCGCTCGTAGGCTGAACTGGGGTGACCACCGGATCTCAACATCCAGCCCGTCGCCCAGTTCAGCTTTCTTGCTTGAAGATCTCACAGGAACACTGGAGAAAAAGCTGTCTAAAAAAAAATCCTTTAAGAAAAAATTCTTGCCAGGACCTAAGATCCCAGCAAGGTGTCTAGGTCCTTACTCCTAACTAGACAGAAAATAACTGATTTGCTGAGGCAGAGAGAGAGAGGATATACCCTCTGGGACTGCCCCTAGGGTGTGGCCAGAGCTTTTTAATTTCCTGTCTAGTCCTGCTCCTGCGGAGGTAACATAACCCGAAGGTGGTGTATCACAGAGGACTACGTCTGTCGATGAGCGCTAGAGAAATTAGACTTTAGTATCACTTTAAGTTGTGTGCCCCGATGTATGTGCTTTATAAAAAAAATAAGCAGCTTCATACCTTATTTCAGAGCGCCCGCTAACGTGACTGCCCGCCACTGCATATTTTTTTCTATAAAGCACATACACTGGGGCACATACCTTAACACAGGGGATTCTAGGAAGAGAACAAAGTGGCTTTACAACCACTTTAAATCTCCAGTACATTTTAGTTGGCTAAAATCTCCAACATTTTAGTAAACTAAAATTGAATGGATTTAGTTAAATTGTAATGCATTGTTTAAGCAATTCTCTAGAATTGCCAAACGTATTATATACTCCTGGAGTAAAAATCGAATAACTTACTGTATAATTTATGGTATTAAGGTTTGAACATGCACTACAGACACAGATTCAGCCGGTGTGATATAGAACATCTTAATGAATAAATTCTAGTTTTATAAAAATACAAAAATATTGCTTTTTGACAAACATTAAAGTATTAAAAAAACAAGAAAAAAAAAAAGTGTAAGCTCTATTGGCCATATTGCCACTGCAGATATTACCTGAATATATTTCGGACATTAAATGGAAAAAGAAAAGTCTTTTTCCCTTTTTTTTTTCTTCCCAGAAGCTCAGTAGATGCCCCCTACTTATTCTTATGTGGTAGTGCAGTGTTAATTTTGACATCAAATTTCTATTTAGTTTTAGTCATATTTTAGTCTTTTGACTAAAATGCCATTTTAGTTTTAGTTGTATTTTAGTCATCTGAATTTTTTTTTAGTCAAATTTTAGTCAACTAAAATAGTGTTAATTTAGTTAACGAAAATATTTTAGTCAACAAAATTAACAATAAACCACCAAGCTTCAGAAGTATGTTAATGTTTTTTGTTATGCATCACGTGGCAGAGACGTAGAACTCCTGCAAGCCCACACCTTTGACAAACCGTTATTTTACCTGATAGCTCAATATTCTCTCCCCAACTGTAAGAGCTCCTTTATGATCTCTTGTATAAACACATCACAGAAAGAATGTAAGCAGTCAAAATGGGAGATACAAAATGTGTAAAAATTAATGTTCATGTAGGAAGCACATCTGTTCCATGAGATTTAATTGTAAAAAATCAGCAAATAGCACAGAGGAGTGAAAATGCTGCAGACATTTTTTTGTGGAAAGGGCTCAATGTTGCTCATGGTTGCCATGTTTTATACCTCAAACATACAGAGCATTTGGTTCCCCGTCCAGCAAAGGGAGCAGAGAGCAAACCCCAGGTAAGGGGACAAGTGACCAGACAGCCATGGACAAAGACAACCTCAATCTACATTCAGCAATTCTGCCCTGTCACCCATCAGTCCACTCCTGGAAGGATGTATACAGAGTATTTATATAAAGACATCAGTGAACTCAGCACTGTGCCGACTTTCACATCATCCAGGACAAGAATCACCTAACACACAGCAAAAGCCTTTAGCAAAAGGTATTCACACCCGTAGCTAGCTATCAGTGTTTAGGGCTCTGTACTGCGGCAGAATTACGACAACGCTGCTTATTAGAACATTATTAAATCCTATTTCACTTCTACAAGCTCCACACAAATCTCCAAAGCTCATAATAAATTCTTAAATCTCTTTTTCCCCAAACTAAACTGCTCGTTGTTATCCTATCTCAGTAAGGAATTATGAGATCAATCTGTCTGCAGGAATTTATCTCACATGCCACACACAATTCACTACAGATGGCATGGATGTTCCCATTACACATGTTCCTGAGAAGGCAAAGGAGGGAGAATGACGGTGGCCCCGAGGCTGTAAACTGTGACCTGAATAACGTGTGCTGGGTGTGCCAGGAACCAGCTATGAAGACACAGGGCACATAACCTACAACAGGGCAGAAGGTCACCATTTGCACCAAGCTACAACTCTTTACCAGCAGAAACCTATACAGCCCCCTCAGGGGAAGGGTGCCTTTCTGCTAACATTTTCTAATAAACCAGCTACATGGTGATTTAAGACCAATACCTACAACCACATACCACTAAAAACAAGAATGGACCCTTACTTTTGGCATGTCCAATACCCCCCCCCCCTCCTCTATTGTATCTAAGGCAACACATATCATCTAGTTAGTATACACAGAGAAAGTTCCTAAGTATCTAGACACTCCAGTATACAGTTCTGGAATTACTGCTGCCAGCCTGTATTCAAGATCCTGCAGTCTGCCTGTCATAACTTGTGTTAAATTCCGCCTAAACACCACCTGCCCTTATCCTATTCTTTGTATTCATTGACTTTCAGTTGGGACCTATTGTTGCTTTTCTGTCACCAACTGGAGTCCGAACGACAGCGAGCATCATGCAAGGAGGCCAGATTCTTACCAGACTGAAATATGGATCTGCCATTGCCAACGTGATTTGAAAGCACAAGACCTAGGACAATAAGCTTGCTCTTGGTTCACTGGAGGGTTACGAACCTGGAACCATCATGTAAATATCAGGTAACCTAGCAAGTGGTGAGGGAAGAATGACTTAGACAGAATCGCATTATATATGGCTTAAATATAATACTGCCTTGACATTTCTCAGAATCTTCTTCTGAAGTTCTTTTAACACCTCAGGGTGGACCCCCAACACCCATCATGTTTATTGGGGAAACCACAAACTCATAACACATGCAATAAGAGCCGGTTCACACTGGGGCGACTTGTCAGGCGACCTGGTCGCCTGACAAGTCGCCTGCCATAGATTAGCACAGGACCCGTTCTAATAGGAGCGACACAAGTCGCTCCGACTTAGAAAAAGGGTCCTGTACTACTTTGGGGCGACCTCGGAGCGACCTGCATTGACTTCAATGATATGAAGTCCGTGCATGTCGCTCCAAAGGTCGCGGTGCGCACTGTGCACCGCGACTTCACAGGTCGCCCCGGCAAGTCGGGTCGCCCCTATGTGAACCGGCTCTAAAAAAAAAAAAAAAAAAAAAAAAAAAAGTAAACACTCAAATTACCAAAAAATAAATAAAGACAGTGCTGGCTGATAAAAATAGATATTGGGTGACCCAAAAGTGGTGGATGGGGAAAAAAGACTATTCAATGGAATATATCTTTTCACTCTTCCACCTCCAGGGAGTAATACTTTCCACAGTTGCCGGATCCTTTGTTACACATAATATCCACATACACATATAATGACAGGCCTTGTATCTGCGCAACGCAGACCAGGAATGAGATGGGCTGGTACAAGGTTTATGGTTTGGCAGACTTTATGTACAAAGCTGGTTAAATTGGTACCAGCTGCAGATTCCAGGGGAAGCTCAGCAACATGAGAAAGTTCCATCAGATGTGCCGGGACAATGGAAGGACAAACTGAACATTCAGCACTCCTTACTGTCATAGTGATTGGTGAAATAAGAGCTTCTGGAACTACCGCCTGCCACTTGTGGATGCGCCCCACCCTCACTCAAGGACTGTGTCTCATCCTTTCATATAAGGGCCATGTCCTGTCCTATAATACGAGGGCCATGTCCCACCTGGTCATAGAAGGACATCTTTGCAATACATACACGTTTTGTCTTTAATAAATGTTGGAAGTTTAAAAAAAAAAAAAATGTTGGCCTGCCAGAAATCCTGTAAACTAAATTCCAGTAGTGAGTTGACAACTCTGCTTCTGTTGGACTGAAACAGAGTTGGCAGGCCAGTACAGTTTTCTCCTATGCATGGGGGGAGGGGCAGCAGTGCTATCCCACGGTACATAGTCTACAATGTAACTCAGGCAGGCTTGATGGAAAACCTTGAAAAGTTTATTTATAAAAAATATATAGTGATGATTAAAACATAATAGAATGTGTTCCAAACCAGATCTGTGGCGTTGCTGGGGATCACAGGATGACCGAGTCGCTGGGTGAGCCGAAACTGTGTAGATGATCACAACAGGGAACCAGGCAGGAGGGAGAAGGATCTTATGTGCCAAAAGCAGACCGGACCAGTCGGTAGGGTGGCGTGGCTTCCTCCCACCCGATAGTGTGGCTGCTCGCACCGGAGCAGTGTAGACGTGCCGCGGAGCCGCCACCCGGAGGTATCCACAGCGGAGGCCCGCTACCCGGAAGTGACGTCAGCAATCATCGGGCCCCGGCCTGGAAAGCATCAGGGTTGCCGTGACGACATGTTTCGAACTGCTGGGGTCATGGGGGAGAGGATATAGCGATGAACAGAGGGTGTTATGTTCTGCAATACTGCATAAAAACCACTCCACACTGTGTTGTATTATTTTGATCTGTGAATGATGGAACATTATCAATGATAGCAGCAACCAATCAAATCAATTTGCAGCTCATGAAACATCAGGTATGAATTTTGTGTCTTTCAATTGGTGTAGAATTCTTAGGAGTATGGTACCAGAAAGAGGCCATGTACATATAATACACCAACTGAATGCACTGCAAACCAGATTGCAGAAAACTGATTGTTCTGAGTCACTGATGCCTGCCGCTACTTTTGGTAAAGCGGATTGGTTACATAAACTAAGCTATCGCTGCCCTCAGTTCAAACACCATCATAGATCTATAAACATATATATGAAAAAAAATCTATAACGGCATTGTATACGCCACTTGTACACACTTCACCGACCGTTGATGGCCGAAGAGCACAAGCTGCTCACTTATCAATGAGGTTTTTAATCAAGCCATGTAAATGAGAAGTAAAATGATGGAATGAAGGCTAATTAACACAGTGAAGAACCCTTCCACTGCAATTACACACCACAAAGGTCTCTCTACGCCACGATGCACTGACTTAATTGGAATTAATGTACTTCTCCGGTCGGGTGCAGTTTGAGACTCCTTAATAAACACTTATTTCTTGCTCTTCAAAATCAACTTTACATAATGCTTGGAGCACTCAGTTTTTACAGTAAACACGTCTGACAAGAAGGAAATGCAAACTTTATATTAGTAACAACTTGATAATGAGAACAAACTTCTGGCGGATGTTTGGTGATGGAAAAAGAAACATGGCAGCCAATCTACTGTACTTTATAATAATATAAAGTTCACAACAACTAACCTCTCAATTGTATTGCATATCAGTAGGGTTATACTGCCCCCTACAGGAGTAGGGCACTAGGCAGAAAAAAAGTTCTAGCTACACCTATGGGCAGTCCCAGGGGGTATACCCTCTCTCTTCCTGAATAGGATGTCAGCTTTGTATCAAAGAAGAAATAATACCAACCCAACTCTAAATAAAGGGGCGGGTACTGCATCCGTCAATGAACTTAAGAGAAAAGGATTTTACGGTAAGCCAAAAATCCAGATTTCTCTATCGTTCATTGATGGACGCAGTCTCTGATGCATATCAGTAGGGACGTCCCAAAGCAGTGCCATAAAATGAGGGGGGGGGGGGGGCTGCAGAAAAACAAGTCCCCAAGGCTAAACATAGTATACCAGGCAACACAGGACTTATCAGAGCAACAAATGAGGCCCACCTGAAACAAACAGTAAACACCCTCAAGGAAGGCCAAAAAAGCCCCATAAACAGCAGCCTGCAAAACTTTGCGGCCAAAAGAGGCAGCTGCAGATGCCAGCACATCCACATTCTAAAATTTGATAAAGGTGTGAACAGACGACCAGGTAGCCGCCTTGCAAACCTGAAGCACAGATGCCGGATGGCGAAAAGCCCAGAAAGCACTAAGCGCCGGAGTAGAATGCGCCTTAACAGGGAAAGGTGGAACCTGACCCTTAACCACTTAAGCCCCGGAGGATTTTCCTGCTAAAAGACCAGGGGGTATTTTGCGATTCGGCACTGCGTGACTTTAACGGACAATTGCGCGGTCGTGCGACACTGTACCTAAACGAATTTGGCGTCCTTTTTTTCCCACAAACAGAGCTTTCTTTTGGTGGTATTTGATCACCTGTGTGATTTTTTGATCACGCGCTATAAACAAAAAAAGAGCGACAATTTTGCAAAAATAGCAATATTTTTCACATTTTTTTTATATGAAATTCCCCCCAAAAAAAATGTAAAAATCAAAATTTTTTAACATTTTTGGCCAATTTGTTTTATCCTACCTATGTTTGGTAAAAAAAAAAAAATCGCAAAAAGCGTATTTTGATTGGTTTGCGCAAAAGTTATCGCGTTTACTAACAAAGGGAAAGATTTTTGTCATTTTTGTTGTTTTTTTTTTTTAACGCGTAATGGCGGCGATCTGCGATTTTTTTTGCGGTACTGCGACATTGCGGCGGACAGATCGGACCCTTGACTGACATTTTTGACACTTTTGGGGTTACCAGTGACATTTCTACAGTAATCAGTGCTATACATATGCACTGTTACTGTAAAAATACACTGGCAGTGAAGGGGTTAACTTTATTTGGGAGGGAGGGGCTGTGTGTGTCCCTAGGGGCGTGATTCTTACTGTGATTGGCTGTGGCTCTAGCTGTAAGGACACTGATCAACGGATCTACATACTAGATCCGTGTAATCAGTGTCTTTACAGCGATGAGAATGACAGGCAGCTTGTTTACACAAGCTGCCTGACATTCTCCCTCTTCCCCCGACGATCGCCGAGTGGCCGGCGGACATCGGGTCCGCTGGTCACACGCGCGGGGGGGTGCGGGAGCGCGCCTCCGCGGGCGTGCGCTCGCTCCCCAGACCCTCCCAGGCTAGTGACGTTAATTAACGTCACTCTGCCTGGCAGGGGCTGACCGCCGCAGTAAATCTACTTGCGGCGGTCGGCAAGCAGTTAATTTAATAAGCCTGCACAACGGTCTGTCTGATCCATCTGAAAATAGTCGCAGCAGACGCAGGCAGCCCTTTCTTTGGACCATCCGTGAGTACAAAGAGGGAATCCGACTTTCAAAAAGACTCAGTAGTCGCCAAATACAACGATTGCCCGAACCACATTCAAAAGTATGCAGTGCAAATTCCTTAGGATGTTTTGGCTTAGGACACAAAGAAGGTAACACGATATCCTCATTTACGTGGAAACTGGAAACCATCTTTCGGAAGGAAGGAAGGACGGATCCAGACGAAGTACCACTTTATCCCTGTGAACCACTAGGTAGGGAGAATGGCAGGACAACGCTGCCAGTTCCGACACCCTGTGCGCAGAAGTGATAGCCACCATGAACGCCACCTAAGGTAAGCAGGGGAATCTCCCAAATACTTTCAAAAGAACCAACAGCACCAAATTAAGGTCCAAAGGTGGCAACAGAGGTCACACCGAAGGCACCAAGTGTCGCACCCCCTGGATGAAGCTATGCACCAGGGAATGGGTGGTCAATGGCCTTTGGCAGAAAATTGCCAAGCCTGAAACCTGACCCTTGATAGTACTTAAGGCCAACTTATGATCAACTCCCCGTTGAAGGAAAGCCAAGATCCGAGCCACCGAGTAAGAGCGAGGGGGAACCCCAAGAAACTCACACCACACAATATACAACTTCCCCGTATGATGATAAATCTACCTAGAAGAAGTCGCTTTCCTCGTTTTAAGCAGAATGGGAATCACTGAAGCAGACAATCCCCTGTCCTTCAGCACCTGGCTTTCAACAGCCAAGCTGTCAAAGCCAGCGACCCTAAAGCAGGATGGAAGATTGGCCCTTGAGACAGTAAATCCTCCCTGAGAGGAAGTCTCCAAGGAGCGTCTGCGACTAGCCTGACCAGGTCAGCGTACCAAGCTCAGCGAGGCCAGTCTGGAGCCACCAGAATGACCAGAATCCCTTTCGTCTCGATCCTGCAAAAAAATCTTGGCAGCAACTTGAGAGGAAAGGCATACATCAGCTGATACTGACCCCATGGGGCCACCAGCGCATCTGCCAGAGGGTCCTGGGAGCGGGCCACAAACCTCTGTACTTTTCTGTTGACCCGAGAAGCCAACAGATCTACATCTGGAGTGCCCCAAGGAAGGCACAACTGCTGGAACACCTCCAGATGGGGGGACCATTCTCCTGCATCCAAGGCCTGTCGACTGAGGTAATCCGCCTGCCAATTTTCCACTCCAGGAATGTGAACAGCAGAAAGAGCTGGAACAAAGCGTTCTGCCCAACGATCCGATAGAGCGAACCACCGCAAAATGGCAGTGCTGGGTGTACCAAGATGGGCGGCGATCTCCTCAGCACATGAGGCTTCAAGAAAATGGCGGCCCCCGCGCAGCTGAGGACCCTCGTGGGGACCCCCCAGACTCCAAAATGGGATTGATTGGCAGGTGGGCCCTGTTGAAACAGGCAGGCAGGCAGACCCTTTGTCTGGTGGCGCACCCCCCGCCCACACATCTGGCCCAGGCCCCGGGAATAGGCCCAATAGCCCCTAGTGTGAGAAGGGAGGGTGGTGGGGGGCAGGTATAAGAGGGGGGTGTGTGACAGGACAGAGGGGAAACCGGGAATGTAAAGGACCGACCGTCCCTGAGAGGGGCCGGCTTCCACCCCAAAATCCACCAGGGGAACATTTACTCACCATGTCGGAACAGGCGGGCGCCATCTCCTGACAGAACCTCTCTCCACCGCAGTGCGGGGGCTGTTGGCCAAACAGAAATGCTGCAACTCGGGCCTAGACCCGACTGTATGCGACCTGGCGAGACGTTTAACTCGCGGGGCCAGTCCCGGTCCAGTGGGACTATGTCGCCATTGACCCAGCAAGGAGCTAGGGCCTGCGCCTGGCCTGCTGGGGTGACCACTGGATCTATAGTACATCCAGCCCGTTGCCCAGATCCAGCACAGTTTGCTTGTAGATCTCACAGGAAAAAAATACAGAGAAAAAAAACTAGAAAAAAAAAAAAAAAAACTAGAAAAAAAAAAAAAAAAACTAGAAAAAAAAAAAAAAAAAAACTTTGCCAGGACCCCAGCAAGGAACTAGGTCCATACTCCTAACTAGGCAGACTAAAAACTGACATCCTGTGCAGGAAGAGAGGGTATAACCCCCGGGACTGCCCATAGGCATAGCTAGAATTTTTTTCTGCCTAGTGTCCTACTTCTGTAGGGGGGCAGTATAACCCTACTGATACGCATCAGAGACTTTTGAAGGTTTTTCATCACCAGCTACTTTGGATACCTTGTTTAATAACCTGACCAATAGGAGTTGCTGTGACATATCAGCCATATATTATCTATATCAGGATGGTTCATGGTAATTACCAGAAATGCCCTGAGCAAACACATTCATGGGTTTTCCCAGAGCAGCTTAGAATATTATCAATTATATTAAAAATCAATGACACCCAAATGTGTGTTGTGCGTTTTGCGGTAACTTCAAATTAATTTGGAATCGCAGGCAGTACCATGCTGATTTTACCCGCGATTCCAAATTGCTAGGTGTTCATGGAGCTTTAAGGCTGGTGAACATGGCCAAATATCAGCCAGTACTGCCTGGTTCAATAGGGCGTACAGCAGCCTGTTAACCTTCTGTCGAACGGGCCTGCTGGAAAACCAGCAGTCGACCAGCACCCGATCACTGCCTGCCAGAGCGGATCGTTCTGTTCTGACAGGGGGATTCTTCCCCCACGCCAGAACATGATAACTCAGCAGGGAGATCGCCGCATTAACATCACACAGTACAGCGAGCTCTTCGTTTTTTTCAGTTCAGCCCGCTGGGTTAAACGAAAAAAAAAAAAATGACCTGTGTGTACCAGGCTTAGAGTTCCTAAACCCTCCCCACTATATGCTACTACAGATCACAGTAGTGATGTAGTGGTCAGGAAGCATACCACCAAGTCAATGATTTAAACAGGCTGGAGAAAAGGAAATGGGGACATATAAGGTAATCTATAGGGGGTCTGCAAGTGGAAATAACTTAGGAACCCACAAACTATGACTTCTTACGCAGGAATTGATTGTAAGGTATACCTTGCAATGTCCCTAATGTAACCCTATAGATGTTGGGAGGGGACAGCGCTGTGAAACAACTGATACAGCACAGACTCCACACCAGGAACACAGTGACCCAGATGGAAAACAGCCATTTGTGGGGCCCTATGAAAGTGGCTGGTAACACAGCAACTGCCACTAACTCTGACCCGAACTCCGGATGGTGCCTACAAACAGCTGGACTACACATTCTAATCCTTACAACAGACTGAAGAACCAAGGGAAAGGCGGAAAATATTCATCTGTAAAGTGACTTCACATCAGAAGAGTTCTGTTTACTGGACAAAGAAGTGACTGACTAACAAACACACACAAGAGCCTCATTGAGCCAAGTCGCCAATACATTCACCATAATTCATTGCTCCAATTCCTAGAGAACAAAGCGCCACTTATCCCATGTCCTGACCCATTTCTGCGCTATTTACTGCTCCATCATGAAAACATGAGACCTTTCCGAGTCCCCACAGATAAATTCCTAAAGCGATAAGCATCTCTGAATAACATAATTTCGCAAACTTCTTTCACATAATGTATAGATTCCAAATGAAGCAGCACGAAGAAGAAATTCCAGGTATGTGTAGGGTGGAAAGGACCAGAGGAAGACTGTCAGCTGTTATGTCTACAACATGCAACCC
Organism: Pelophylax lessonae; assembly: GCF_965119305.1. Taxonomy (NCBI): domain Eukaryota; kingdom Metazoa; phylum Chordata; class Amphibia; order Anura; family Ranidae; genus Pelophylax; species Pelophylax lessonae. The sequence goes on along the minus strand of NC_138771.1, from coordinate 484,151,636 downwards.
ATCTCCTGGCTGGCCACACACAGATCTCACAGATAACATTCCCGCTGAAAGATTTGCTTAAGCAGCAGGTAACCTTTTTCCCCCAATCAGACCAAATATTTTATTACATAGGGTGAGCTGCAGCTCCATCAGCGTGCTTTTCACTTCTTATGCAGCTTACAGCTCCTAAAAACAATTCAGTCCGAAAACTGTCAATAACAATGAGGAAGAGAAGAGCTTTAAAGTGTAAAGTGTAGTTTGAGGCTGTGATAAAACAATGCTTCAAGAGATGAAATTCCCCTCTTATTATACAGGTTTTATAAAGCACCAACATAGCGTTGTGTATAAATGACACGGCTGTGTGGGCAGAGCCCCAAGTGACTGCGCCGTTTTCAAAAAGTGACAGCTAGTACAGGGAACTTCTCCCCAAACCGCTGTCACAGGGAGAGAGAGCAGCTGCAGCACTAAGAAAGGGTGGACCATGTAACTATGTCCCCAAAGGTAAACAGCCTTTAAATGTGGTGGCTGTATTTGTTTTCTTTTTTTTTAGGCTTTTTTCCTTATACTTTCACCTATTGATCTGGCCAATAAATGGATTTTTGTAAGAACTTACCGTAAAATCCTTTTCTCCTAAGCTCATTGACAGACGTAGTCTTCTTGATTCTCAAGAGCTGGGTTATGTTGTCTCCGCAGGAGTAGGACTAGGCAGAAAGACAAAACGTTCTGGCTCCACCTTAGGGGCAGTCCCTGAGGGTATATCCTCCCTCTCTCTGCTACAGGGAATCAGTTCTGTTTAAAGCAGTACAGAGAATTTAACCCAACCCAACTCAATGATAGAGGGGCGGGTACTACGTCTGTCAATGAGCTTAAGAGAAAAGGATTTTACGGTAAGTTCTTACAAAAATCCATTTTTCTCTATCGCTCATTGACAGACGTAGTCTTCTTGATTCTCAAGAGCTGGGACATCCAGAAGCAGTGCCACAAATGAGGGGTGGGATTGACAAAATCAAATCCAATCTAGAAGGCCCAACCGGTGCCAAACTAGAAGTTTTAAAGGCTCATTATAAACAAAGAATGAGACTAAAGAAAAAATTTTCCAACGGAAAAAAACCCTCGAGGTAGACCACTGGTCTCCTCAAATTGCGGCCTGCAAAACCTTGCGGCCAAATGAGGCATCAGACGATGCCATTACATCAACTTTATAATGTTTAGAAAAGGTATGCACCGACGACCAGGTAGCCGCCTTGCACACCTGGACCACTGACGCCTGATGGCGAAAGGCCCATGACGCACTAAGTGCCCGAGTGGAGTGCGCCTTAACAGGGAACGGGGGCTCCCGACCCTTAATAGAATAAGCCTGCACTACCGTCTGTCTGATCCATCTGGAAATGGTCGCGGCAGATGCAGGCAACCCCTTTTTGGGTCCATCTGGGATCACAAAAAGTGAATCCGTCTTGCGAAACGAGTCTGTCGTTTTCAAGTATACCCTGATCGCCCGGACCACATCCAAGGAGTGTAAAGCAAACTCCCGAGGATGACTGGGCTTAGGACACAGGGAAGGTAATACAATTTCTTCATTCAGATGAAATTCTGAAACCACTTTTGGTAGGAAGGATGGATTCGGACGAAGAACCACCTTATCTCTATGAACCACCAGATATGGTGAACGACAAGATAATGCGGCCAGTCCTGACACCCTGCGTGCAGAAGTAATAGCCACCAAGAAGGCCACCTTCTGGGACAACGTGGGTAGAGGAATCTCCCTAATATCTTCAAAGGGAGGTTTCTGAAGAACCGACAACACTAAATTAAGATCCCAGGGGGGTAACGGCGCGTGCACTGGCGGAGCCAGATGTCGCACCCCCTGGATGAAGCTCCGCACCAAGGAATGAGTAGCCAAAGGCTTCTGAAAGAAGATGGCTAATGCTGAGACCTGACCCTTGATGGTACTCAAGGCCAGTTTCTGCTCAACCCCTTGTTGCAGAAAAGCCAATATTCGACTAATCGAATAAGACCGAGGACGGAACCCCAAAGGTTCACACCATGCAATGTAGGACTTCCATGTGCGATGATAAATCTTTCTGGAAGTCGCTTTCCTTGCTTCAACTAGAGTAGGAATAACTGAAGCTGACAAACCTTTGTCCTTCAGCACCTGGGTCTCAATAGCCAGGCCGTTAAAGCCAGCGATCGTAAAGCAGGATGGAAGATCGGTCCCTGAGACAGTAGATCCTCCCTGAGAGGAAGTCTCCATGGGACGTCTGCCACCAGTCTGACCATGACGGCGTACCAAGCTCGACGAGGCCAGTCCGGAGCTACCAGGATTACTGGGATTCCTTCCTCCTCTATCCTGCGTAGAAGTCTTGGCAGTAACGCGAGAGGAGGGAAGGCATATATTAGCTGGTATTGCCCCCACGGGGCGATCAGTGCGTCTGCGGTTTCTGCTAGAGGATCGCGGGAGCGAGCCACGAATCTCTGAACTTTCCTGTTGAATCGTGAAGCCAAGAGATCCACATCCGGGGTGCCCCACCGTAGGCACAACTGGTGGAAAACGTCTGGATGGAGGGACCATTCCCCCTGATCCAGGGTCTGACGGCTGAGATAATCTGCCTGCCAATTCTCCACCCCCGGAATGAACACCGCAGAGATTGCTGGAACAAATCGTTCCGCCCAGCGAAGAATGCAAGCCACTTCTTTGGCCGCTCGGACACTCTTGGTGCCCCCCTGGTGATTGGCATAAGCCACGGCCGTGGCATTGTCCGACTGGTTTCGAACCGGGCTGCCCTGGAGCTGCTCGGTCCAGTGAATCAGACAAAGTCTGATCGCTCTCAGTTCCAATACATTTATCGGTAACCTGGATTCTTCCGGGGACCAAAGTCCCTGGGCAGATAACTGACCAAGAATTCCTCCCCATCCGGATAGACTGGCATCCGTGGTCACTATCGTCCAATATATTGGCAGAAATGACTTTCCCTGGCTGAGCATTGGAGACCGAAGCCACCAAACCAGAGACGCTCTGGTCTGTTTGCTCAATCGTATCTGATTGTCCAGGGATTCCGGATTCCGATTCCATCTGAGAAGAATCTCTTGCTGAAGAATTCGGGTATGGGACTGGGCAAATGGGACTGCTTCGAATGAAGCCACCATCAACCCCAGAACCCTCATGCAAGTCCGAAGGGAAGACCAGCTGTTGGACAGTAACAACTGGACTGCTGATTGAATCTTTCGGAGTTTCCCTACCGGAAGAAAAACTCTTGTCCTGACTGTGTCTAGAATTGGACCCAGATATTCGAGCCTCTGGGTGGGAACCAGAAATGACTTTTGCTGGTTCACCAGCCACCCGAATTCCTGTAAAGAAATCATAGTAATTTCTATGTTTTGTAGCAAGGTCTGAGGAGACTCTGCATGAAGCAGAAGATCGTCTAGGTAACCTAGAATCGATATACCTCTTTGGCGCAGAAGTGCCAACATTGGGGCCAACACCTTTGTGAAGACCCGCGGAGCCGTGGCGAGACCGAAAGGTAACGCCACAAACTGATAGTGGTTCTCCTCTACGGAAAAGCGTAGAAAACGCTGATGTCCTGCGAAAATGGGAATGTGAAGATAGGCGTCCTTGATGTCTATGGACGCTAGGACATCCCCTGGATGCAGGAAGGCTGCTACCGTGCGAATGGACTCCATTCTGAATCTTCTTATGTTGACGAAAGAATTGAGTGCTCTTAAGTCCAGAATTGGACGCACTTTGCCCTCTTTCCTGGGTATTGTAAACAGGTTTGAATAAAACCCTTGAAACCGTTCTGTCCAAGGAACGTGGACTACCACTCCTTATTGTAGTAAATCTGTGACTGCTCTCCGCAGATCTTCTAAACGATCTGCGGATAGACGGATATTGGAAGGGAAGAATCGCGCCGGTGGGAGAGATCGAAACTCGATCTTGTACCCTGACCTTATGACTTCGCAAACCCATTTGTCCGGGATTCTGGAAAGCCATGGATCCGGGAACCGGCGAAGACGTCCCCCCACCCCAGTTATGGGTGGGGGCGCACCTTCAGGCTTTGGATGGTTTATCTTCAGGTCTGGAGGGGGCGGGCTTTTGCTTGCCCGACCAACGACCCCTGACGCCTCCTGCAGGAGCTTTGGAGGACTTAGTTTTTTCACCCGCTGGACGAAAAAACCTCTTGTGAGCAGAAAAAGAAGGCCCTCGTCTTTGACGAGTTCCTCTACCTTTAAAATTTTGCGGTAAAAAGGTGCTTTTTCCACCGGTGAGATCCTTAATGATCTCATCTAAGTTGGCTCCAAATAGACGCTCTCCTGAAAAGGGGATATTAGCCAATGCTTTTTTGGAACCTTGGTCGGCTAACCAACCTTTTAGCCACAGTGTACGCCTGAGAACCACTGCTGAGACTGATGCTCGCGCCATTAATGGAGTGGCGTCTAACGCCGCATCACATACAAACTGTAACCCCTGTATCATTTGTTCCAACAAATCTGATACCGCCTGAGGGACTTCTTCTAAGTCCCGGCGTAACCACTTGGTCCATTCAGTTACAGCCTGCGAAACCAGACCAATAGCAATTATTGGTCTGAAAGCTGATCCAATCAAGGAAAACATGGTGCGAGACATAGCTTCTATCTTGCGATCCACTGGATCTTTAAAAGACGGAACGTCTTCTAAAGGAATAACCGTGGCTTTATTCAATCTAGCAATAGGTGAATCCACCACAGGTGGTTCTGTCCATTTCTTAATAAGGGTTTCCTCAAACGGATAACGCCTGTCAATGCGTTTAGAAATATTAAAAGTGCGTTTTGGCAGACGCCATTCTTCTTCGATTGGATTGCCAAAACATTTGGGCAATGGAAAAACCTTCGCCACTTTGATGCGTTTTTTAGTCCCAAAAGGGATCTCAGTTTCAGCTATTTCTGATGGAATACCCTGTAACCTTAAAGTCTCTTGAACAGATACAATGAGTGCGTTTACCAACGCTTCCTCTCGGGCTATGGCGGATGCCGAAACATCCTCCTCACTGTCTGAAGAGACAGGACCCGAGACACCAATACCAGATGAAGTACCTGCAACTGCAGAAATAGGCTCAGAGTCTGAATCCGAGGTTTCAGATAATAAGGGGTTAGGCGGGGGTCGCTTTCTTGCGCCCTGTCCCTGACAAGCCACTTCCACCCGGGACACAAAAGTTTCCATAATAGCTGACAAAGATTCAATTGTCAATGGGGTGCTGGAGGATCCCGCAGACCCCTCGAGGGGATCCGGAGGAGATACATGAGTGGCAGGGTCCATGTTAATACAGGACACCTTTGCCAGCAAAACAAAAAACTTTTTTTTTTTTTTTTTTTTTTTTTTGTGTGTCTCCCCCTAGCGCAATAGCGCCCCTCAGAGTACCTGCTTCTCGATCCCAGAGAGAGAGAGAGAGGGACCCCCAAGGCTCACCAACCGATGCAGTGCAGTTTCCAACAAACTGCAGTCAGCGTCTGTCTTACACAGACTGGAAGGAGCTGTTTGCTTTTTCCCGGGTAGAAGGACGTGGCTCCGCCCCCTGTGTACGCCTTCCGGCGTTCCCAGCCCTCCACGAGGTAGCTGGGCTCACAAAACATGGCCGCCCCCATAGAAGAGACATAAGACTCCAAAAACATGGCGGCCGGCGTGACCTGAGGACATACATGCATACGGTCTACGGCAAAATGGCGGCGGACCGCCGATATCGTCTTCCCAGCACATCCACCTGCACTCTGCTAAGAGGTGACATATGGATCTACAGAGATACACTGCACATAAGGTAGGATTATACCTCCTATGTCTGCTGTAATGTTACAGTCTGCTGGGTAGAGTGTTAGCTCTTGAACCAAGTCCACTTCCCACAAACACATGCTGTATTACAAGGGGGACTTGTAAGTATCAGATATATACTGACCATATATGGAGGGGCCCATAATATACACTGCCTCATAATGAGGAAAAAAGGGAACGTTTACTCACCATACCGAACCGACAGGCACCCTCTCTTCACAATACCCTCTCCACCGGGGTGGGGGTTTGTGGACGCCTCGACTCTCTGGTACCTGGCGTCCAAGCGAGACTTTTAACTCGCAAAGTCAGTCCCTTTACTGGGACTCCGTCGCGGCCGAACCAGCGCACTGGTCTGCACTCGCTCGTAGGCAGAAAACCGGGGGTGACCACTGGATCTCAACATCCAGCCCGTCGCCCGGCCCCGCATACTTACTTGAATATGTCGTGGCCGACCAAGCGCAATGCAATGGTCTGCGCGCGCTCGTAGGCCGGCTGGGGTGACCACAAGTGTCGCCCAGTCCGGCATTTTTGCTTGAAGATCTCACAGGAAAAAACACTGGAGAAAACTACCTAAAAAATGTCTTTTTCTTAAAGAAAAAAAGTCTTTGCCAGGACCAAAAGATCCCAGCAAGGAACTTAGGTCCTTACTCCTGACTAGACAGAAAAAAACTGATTCCCTGTAGCAGAGAGAGGGAGGATATACCCTCAGGGACTGCCCCTAAGGTGGAGCCAGAACGTTTTGTCTTTCTGCCTAGTCCTACTCCTGCGGAGACAACATAACCCAGCTCTTGAGAATCAAGAAGACTACGTCTGTCAATGAGCGATAGAGAAAATGTTATTTTTTTGTACTTTCTTTACCAGATCTAACTGTTCAGCACAAGTGTCAGTTAGATGCTTGGGACAGCTATTTAACACTTGTTCATTTTTGGGAAACTTGACCTGCATGTTGATCCAAGTATTATTAAGGACGGTGGCAGTGGGCAGTATTAAGGGCGGTGGCGATGTTGGAGAGGTGGGGTGGCGGGGGCAGTATTAAGGGTGGTGGCAGTGTTGAAGAGGTCCGGAGGGAGGACGTTGACACGTAGTAACTCCCATATTGGTCTGTATAATGAACTGGAAGCTGGTTGGTTGTTGAAGGAATATATGTCAAGAGATTTTCTCTGTCTTCCTGGACGTCTTGTACCAAATGGCGTGATGGAGGGGACACTGGCAGCAAAGACTCGGGCCGGCAGGAGCAGCGTGGCGGAATGGAGACCCTTTGTAAGGCAATGCACATTGACAGAGTGGTAGCATCAAGTGGGTGGATCTACGTTTCATCTCACCATTTTTAAGCATTTTTGGTCCCCAGACTGCAACAGCTGATGGTCCATGTAACAAAATAGTGCAAAAAATAAAAAAATGATATATCTATATACACACACAAATAGTTTTTGCACTTTTTTGTTTTTACATATTTTGCACATGAACACTATTATAATTTTATGTGATTGTCAATTTATTCTTATTAGTATAAGCGCTGTTTTTATTGCTAGTCATTTACCTGCATTTTGGTGGATATCTGTGTGGCTGAATTGCTAGTTACAGTGCATCCAAAAAGTATTCACAGCGCTTAACTTTTTCCACATTTTGTTGTTTCAAAATGGATTGCATTATTTTCCTCACAATTCTACAAATTTTTTTAAAATTAAAAATAAAAACCGAAAAAAATAAAATCACATGTACATAATTCAAAGCCTTTGCCATGACACTCAAAATTGAGCTCAGATGCATCCTGTTTCCGCTGATCATTCTTAAGACCCTGTTCACACCGGGCCGATCTGACATGTCAAATCCCATGCCAAATCGGAGCCTACTGTCAGCGACGGCACTATCCAAATAGATGCGACGCCGAATTCCCAAAAGTAGTTTCTGCCCTACTTTTGGCGGCTTCGGGGGCAATTTCAATAGACATCTGTGCATGAACCCGCAAAGATGTCTGGCAAATTGCCCCTGAACTCACACTGAAATGCAGGTTTGAAATTGTGCCAGTTCAGCTGAACTGGCAAGATTTCAAACCTACCCTCAGTGTGAACGAGGGCTCAGCTGTTTCTACAACTTGATTGGAGTCCACCTGTGGAAAATTCAGTTGATTGGACACGATTTGGAAAAGCACACACCTGTCTATATAAGGTTCCACAGTTAACAGTGCATGTCAGAGGGAGACTAGTCAGGATTGAGGGAAAGCAGCAATATAAAGAGACATCCTTAATGAAAACCTGCTCTAGAGCGCTCCGGACAACAGACTGGGGCTAAGGTTCCTCGTCCAACAGGACAACAACCCCAAGCACACAGCCAAGATAACAAAGGAGTGGCTACAGGACAATTCTGTGAATGTCCTTGAGTGGCCCAGCCAGAGCCCAGACTTGAATTAACATCTCTGGAGAGATCTGAAAATGGCTGTGCACCGATGCTCTCCATCCAACCTGATGGAGCTTGAGGAGGTCCTGCAAAGAATGGAAGAAACTGCCCAAAAAATAGGTGTGCCAAGCTTGTACCATCACACTCAAAAAGACTTGAGGCTGAATTGGTGCCAAAGGTGCTTCAACAAAGTACTGAGCAAAGGCTGTAAATACTTAGTACATAGGATTTATTTTTTTTTTTTTTTTATTGCTAATAAATTTGCAAATATTTTAAACAAACTTCTTTTACATTGTCATTATGGGGTATTGTTTGTAGAGTTTTGAGGAAAATAATGAATTTAATCAATTTTGGAATAAGGCTGTAACATAACAAAATATGGAAAAAGTGAATGCGCTGAGAATACTTTTCAGGTGCACTGTACATTGCCAGTACCTACAGGTTACTAACTGGCCAGATAACAGAACCAACTAATACCAATTACAAGTGCTAACTGAATAAAGGCTCAATGCTCTGTGCTGGGCAAGCAAATAGATCCTGATGCCCTCAGATGTGGCCCCTGAAAAAGGAAATGTTAGTAATTCTAATTCTGCTCATGGGCAGAGAACTCATCTCCATGCAGTTCCTCTGGGACCTCCTGTTAGATGCAGCACTGGGTTCTGTACAGGAGCCAACCAGACGGTATTTGTAGCACAGCTGCACACGCACTGCAGACCGGTGTCTACCTCATGGAGATGATCAGGAGAAGTGACAAAGCATCTCATTTTTATTACAACCATTTTCCTCTTGATCCTGAGGCCACCAAAGCAGCTCCAGAGGACTTTATGTGGCCCCAGTGCCACCAGCTGAGAATTGTCACTCATCATCATCATCCCAAAAAGCAGGAGGACTGGCAGATCGTCTCCTTCCATCCATATTACACAGGAGGATATTACTTCTAGAACATACAACTATCTCAATCATCTGTGCTTTTTTTACCAATCTCAGCAGTAACGTGCAAAGACAAATTTTTTTTAATCACCAATGAACAATAAAAGAGGACTTGGCTATTATTATCAGGACTGAGAACTGGTGTATTCGCTGATCTTCATTCCAGGAACTAATGTGATTATCAGACAGACAAGCCAGCGCAGTCTCTAGACTGAATGTGATCTGTAATGTCATCTGGAAAACTTGTTTTTCTTTGAGGGGAAGTGCTAGAGAAGTGGACCAGAAATATTTAAACAGAGATTTGCGTATTAATTCCAGTCTACAGACAGATCTTTGATAGTCTACCAAACTTCATTTTATACCACCAAATTCTTCTCCATTGCTACACCCCCTCTGTCTACAGTTTTCAGGAGGTCGGCCTCTCATTCCTGCTACTGTAAATAAAACAAACAAGGCTTTATCACACATCCACTCCTACTTTGTAACAAAGTCAGAATATGTTTATCTGATCAGTTGCAGGTGTCCCTGTACGGAAACCCTGGTACCGTACCGCCAGCTACTGAACTGAGTATTGCGGCTGAAGTTGGGTACGGCTATTTGTGGTTGAGATCACAGAGTCTGTACTAGCTGGTTTGGTTCAGATCATACACAGTAAGACCCCTTTCATACTGCAGTCTCTGCTAAGCAGAATCCGCTTTGCTCAGCGGAGAATCTCTCTGCTGATCCCCGCTGAGCACCCAGATGACAGGTCCATGCCCGCTCTGCACAGTCCCGCTCTTCTCTATGGGGCAATCGGATGAAAACAGACCACCTGTCCAATTCCATCCGATCCACTGGATGGAAGAGGAATAGGACCACCATCTGTCTGTTTGGCAGACAGAATTGGATGCCAGGGAACATGTGTCCGCTGATATCTGCCGTGCCATAGAAGAGACTGGAGGGTACAATCCGGTCCGTTTGAAAACCTGACAGGCAGACCTGAGTGGACAGCCCGTGTGAAAGGGGACAAACACTGGTGCCAAAGCAGGCCTTTGGAGGTGTAGAGGGTTGAAACACAATGGAAATTGCAATCACTTCTGCCAAACAAACGACAAACGGACACAGCTATTATGGCTCCACGATTACTAAAATATCTGTTTTATCACAGTCAGCTTCTAAACTGGTCTGACTGGTTCCTGAGATCTACCCATGAATGACAGCCACACATAATATTGCTCATAACACTGCATACAAACTTTTTAGGGTCATGAACTAAGAGGAACTCCACCACCAAAGCTGAATATTCCAGAAGAGTCATGAATAATTTACGAGTCTGTCTAAATGTTTTCATACACAGAAATTAGGACAATCATACTCGATTATTGTTCAATGGCAAGTCTCGGGAGAGGCACACTGCGCACATCTGACAAGCTCGTTATGTGTTCAACATTCTTCTCATCATCGCGAGCCAACAAAACCGCACTACTGACAACAAATCTTTGGATCTTCCAGAGAGCCGGAGACAATCATAATCCAAATCACATCAGAGAATGCACTATACTCCAACAGCAAACACAAACAGCATTTACTATACTCAGCACTGATCACACACAGCATCATATACTATACTGAGCACAGCTCATACACACAGCATCATATACTATACTCAGCACAGCTCATACACACAGCATCATATACTATACTGAGCAAAGCTCACACACACAGCATCATATACTATACTGAGCACAGCTCACACACAGCATCATATACTATACTCAGCACAGCTCATACACACAGCATCATATACTATACTCAGCACAGCTCACACACAGCATCATATACTATACTCAGCACAGCTCATACACACAGCATCATATACTATACTCAGCACAGCTCACACACAGCATCATATACTATACTCAGCACAGCTCATACACACAGCATCATATACTATACTCAGCACAGCTCACACACAGCATCATATACTATACTCAGCACAGCTCACACACACAGCATCATATACTATACTCAGCACAGCTCACACACACAGCATCATATACTATACTCAGCACAGCTCATACACACAGCATCATATACTATACTCAGCACAGCTCACACACAGCATCATATACTATACTCCGCACTGATCACACACAGCATCATATACTATACTCAGCACAGCTCACACACAGCATCATATACTGTACTCAGCACAGCTCACACACAGCATCATATACTATACTCCGCACAGCTCTCACACACAGCATCATATACTGTACTCAGCACAGCTCTCAAACACAGCATCATATACTGTACTCAGCACAGCTCATACACACAGCATCATATACTGTACTCAGCACAGCTCATACACACAGCATCATATACTGTACTCAGCACAGCTCATACACACAGCATCATATACTATACTCAGCACTGATCACACACAGCATCATATACTATACTCCGCACAGCTCTCACACACAGCATCATATACTATACTGAGCACAGCTCACACACACAGCATCATATACTATACTGAGCACAGCTCACACACATCATATACTGTACTCAGCACAGCTCATACACACAGCATCATATACTATACTCAGCACTGATCACACACAGCATCATATACTATACTCCGCACAGCTCTCACACACAGCATCATATACTATACTGAGCACAGCTCACACACAGCATCATATACTATACTCATGCTAAACTAAATGCTCATCTCAAGTCTAAAAACGCCCAATAAGCAAAATCCCATTAATTTCAATTTCCCTGTTCACATATGAGCGTTTTGTCACCTGAAGCTCAAAAAAGTTTTTTTTTTTTTTTTTTTTTTTTTTTGGCAGATTACAAGCATTTTTGTTAGATATCAATGCCTGCCTCCAAACGCCTGTAAAAAAAAAAAAAAAAAAAACGCCAGAAAAAAGTCAGAAAAAATGCCTGAAAATTATACGTTCAGTTGTGAATGGAGCCTAAGAGGGAAAGCAGTCACTGCCTCTCTGCTCTGCCCCTCCAGCGCTCACTGGAGTGCTGGGCTCAGCTGGCTCATGCCATCAGTTCAAGCCAAGAGGCTGAGCCAGCTGCCGATCAGTAATCTGGGCGGATCCCGACAAGTCGGGATCCCTCTATCAGCTGACAGTAGACTTTAGCCCGCTGTTGGCTGAATATAGGTCATAGGCAAGCAGAACTAAAGGCCCGTACACACGATAAGAAAATCTGAAGGGAAATTTCGCCCGACGACCGATCTGCCGATTTTCGGATTGTTAGTATGGTGCTTTCGACAGACGACTCCGACTTCTCGGCTGACAAAATCCTGGATGTGCAGGCCATAAAATTTTTGTTGTCCGTAATACAACGTCTGATTTTCGTCTCATTAGTACAGATTTAGATGGAAAAAAAATCTTAAGAGCAAGACTAGGCATGCTCAGAGACGAAAGAACACATACAAAGCAATCCAACACATGATATTACTTCTGAAGTAGAATTCTGTCGTACGTGAAAATTCGTATGAAAAAAACCTCTTCACTTTCCACATCAGACTAGCATGCCACAAAAAACGGACGACAGGTCTTTCGATAATCTGATCATGTGTACGGGGCTTAAGTGTACTCCTGGGACCCACAGGAGAAGTAGGGCGGAAAGCGCTTTCCGCCCTACTTCTCCTTTAAATAGGAATCCACAATGGTGATGGGTGAATTCTATACATCGAGACTGTGGACTGCTGTGCCAATACTTCTCCTACATGTACCTCCCTTACTAGCTATGGAAGCATAGTGCAATGGCCATTTTCTTGATCTGCTGCGTTGAGAACACATGAAAGGTCATATGTTACCTGGCCTGGAGTGGAGACATCTGGATCACTTGCATTATTATACATGTAGGGGGAGAAGGAAGTATATGTACAAATGTATGAAATTGAGACCTGTTTTTATCAGAGCTCCCTTTGCTGGAAAGTAAAACTGAGCGCTGGGGAATTTTACAATGTTTCGTTACCTCTATAAGTGGCTACTAAATTCTATACTTAAAGTATAACTAAAGGCAACATTTTTTTTTTTTTTTTGGTGTTGTGTGGCGCTTTTCTGTATGCTACCCCTTTCTTTTGTTTCACTATTTTGTAAAAACTCAATAAAAACTATTGAATACAAATTTTTTTTTTTTTGATAGAGTGGAGAGGGATTATTACGCTTGTCAGTTTTCATTGCAGTGCCTGCATTAAAATGGATCCACCCTCTCCAGTTGTCCTGCTTACCATTATTATTGAAAGTGGAAGTAAAAGAAAATCACAAATTTTGGGTTATCCCCATAAATGTGATAGGGAGGAAATCTTCCAATGGGGACACTAGTTCTGGTAAACTGGGGGTCCCCAAGGAATTCCCTTAATTTGCAGAGATTTCCTTTCACTTCCTGTTTGGTTATGGGACTGCAAGTGAAGGGAAATCTCCGCAATGTGGCAGAGATGCTGGAAAGAAAAATTTAACAGGGGTTAAAACCCTTCTCTCTATCAAAAAAAAAATAATGTTGCCTATAGTTTTACTCTAACTGTCCCTCCCTGTCTAGTTCCAAACAGAATATATACAGGCTGTGTCTGATGTAAAGCAGATTCCCCTGAAGGACAGACATTACAAATTTCAATGCAATCAATATGAGCCATCTGTACACCACAAACCATAAAACATAGGACCTGACACATCAGCCATAGAGCTAGGCACAAATACTGTCAGTTAGAAATATAACATTTAAAATTGTGTAACTGTTTGTATAGCTGACAGTTATAACAAAATCACAAATACATGCCAAATAGGAATCACCTTTCTGCTTTGGTTGATGACATCCACACACAAAGGGAACACTGAACAACAGATAATTCAAATTAAACACATCACCTTTTGTAACCACATGTGATAAAAGAGCGTATGCTCCATCACAAGACTGCACGTCAACCACATCACATGAAAACCACACACAGGGCAAATGCTTCATCATACACCTATCTGCAAGAGGGCCACCCGAGATTCTAGAGGAGTTAGAAAATGTCAGCGCAGAATGGGCTCGCTTTCATTCTCCTACAATGCACTGGGTAAATATGGGGGTTAAGATGCACAAACTTTACACAACCATTTTACCATTACCTTCATCCTGAATTAATACAAAATTCACCATTCATAAAGAATTACATGTATACATCTATGCCACACCTGTTTCCTGCCCTCCTGTCTGTAGATCCACCCTTATTAGAATTCAAAGGGGATCCCCAACAGGCGCCCCGCCCAGGACCATCACCAACAGGCGCCCCGCCCAGGACCATCACCAACAGGCGCCCCGCCCAGGACCATCACCTACAGGCGCCCCGCCCAGGACCATCACCTACAGGCGCCCCCCGCCCAGGACCATCACCTACAGGCGCCCCCCGCCCAGGACCATCACCTACAGGCGCCCCCCGCCCAGGACCATCACCTACAGGCGCCCCCCGCCCAGGACCATCACCTACAGGCGCCCCCCGCCCAGGACCATCACCTACAGGCGCCCCCCGCCCAGGACCATCACCCTACAGGCGCCCCGCCCAGGACCATCACCCATAAGCGTCCCACCCAGGACCATCACCAATACGCGCCCCACCCAGGACCATCACCAATACGCGCCCCACCCAGGACCATCACCAATACGCGCTTCACCCAGGACCATCACCCATAAGCGTCCCACCCAGGACCATCACGAATACGCGCCCCACCCAGGACCATCAACCAATACGCGCCCCACCCAGGACCATCAACCAATACGCGCCCCACCCAGGACCATCAACCAATACGCGCCCCACCCAGGACCATCAACCAATACGCGCCCCACCCAGGACCATCAACCAATACGCGCCCCACCCAGGACCATCACCAATACATCCCACACCCAGGACCATCACCAATACATCCCCCAACCAGGACCATCACCATTACACCCCCCACCCAGGACCATCACCAATACATCCCACACCCAGGACCATCAACCAATACGCGCCCCATCCAGGACCATCAACCAATACGCGCCCCACCCAGGACCATCACCAATACATCCCACACCCAGGACCACCACCAATACATCCCCCAACCAGGACCATCACCATTACACCCCCCACCCAGGACCATCACCAATACATCCCACACCCAGGACCATCACCAATACATCCCCCAACCAGGACCATCACCATTACACCCCCCACCCAGGACGATCAACAATGCCCCCCACCCAGGAGGATCACCAATACACCCCACCCAGGAGGATCACCAATACACCCCACCCAGGACCATCACCAACACGCGTCCCACCCAGGACCATCACCCATAAGCGTCCCACCCAGGACCATCACCCATAAGCGTCCCACCCAGGACCATCACCCATAAGCGTCCCACCCAGGACCATCACCAATACGCGCCCCACCCAGGACCATCATCAACCAATACGCGCCCCACCCAGGACCATCAACCAATTTGCGCCCCACCCAGGACCATCAACCAATTTGCGCCCCACCCAGGACCATCAACCAATTTGCGCCCCACCCAGGACCATCAACCAATACGCGCCCCACCCAGGACCATCAACCAATACGCGCCCCACCCAGGACCATCAACCAATACGCGCCCCACCCAGGACCATCACCAACAGGCGCCCCGCCCAGGACCATCACCAACAGGCGCCCCGCCCAGGACCATCACCTACAGGCGCCCCGCCCAGGACCATCACCTACAGGCGCCCCGCCCAGGACCATCACCTACAGGCGCCCCGCCCAGGACCATCACCTGCAGGCGCCCCGCCCAGGACCATCACCTACAGGCGCCCCGCCCAGGACCATCACCTGCAGGCGCCCCCCGCCCAGGACCATCACCTACAGGCGCCCCCCGCCCAGGACCATCATCTACAGGCGCCCCCCGCCCAGGACCATCACCTACAGGCGCCCCCCGCCCAGGACCATCACCTACAGGCGCCCCCCGCCCAGGACCATCACCTACAGGCGCCCCCCGCCCAGGACCATCACCTACAGGCGCCCCCCGCCCAGGACCATCACCTACAGGCGCCCCGCCCAGGACTATCACCTACAGGCGCCCCGCCCAGGACCATCACCCATAAGCGTCCCACCCAGGACCATCACCAATACGCGCCCCACCCAGGACCATCACCAATACGCGCCCCACCCAGGACCATCACCCATAAGCGTCCCACCCAGGACCATCACGAATACGCGCCCCACCCAGGACCATCAACCAATACGCGCCCCACCCAGGACCATCAACCAATACGCGCCCCACCCAGGACCATCACCAATACATCCCACACCCAGGACCATCACCAATACATCCCCCAACCAGGACCATCACCATTACACCCCGCACCCAGGACGATCAACAATGCCCCCCACCCAGGAGGATCACCAATACACCCCACCCAGGAGGATCACCAATACACCCCACCCAGGACCATCACCAACACGCGTCCCACCCAGGACCATCACCCATAAGCGTCCCACCCAGGACCATCACCCATAAGCGTCCCACCCAGGACCATCACCAATACGCGCCCCACCCAGGACCATCATCAACCAATATGCGCCCCACCCAGGACCATCAACCAATTTGCGCCCCACCCAGGACCATCAACCAATTTGCGCCCCACCCAGGACCATCAACCAATACGCGCCCCACCCAGGACCATCAACCAATACGCGCCCCACCCAGGACCATCAACCAATACGCGCCCCACCCAGGACCATCAACCAATACGCGCCCCACCCAGGACCATCACCAACACGTGCCCCACCCAGGACCATCACCAACACGCGCTCCACCCAGGACCATCACCAACACACGCCCCACCCAGGACCATCACCAACACGCGCCCCAACCAGGACCATCACCAACACGCGCCCCAACCAGGACCATCACCCATAAGCGTCCCACCCCGGACCATCACCAATACGCGCCCCACCCAGGACCATCAACCAATATGCGCCCCACCCAGGAGCATCAACCAATACGCGCCCCACCCAGGACCATCCACCAATATGCGCCCCACCCAGGACCATCAACCAATACGCGCCCCACCCAGGACCATCAACCAATACGCGCTCCACCCAGGACCATCAACCAATACGCGCCCCACCCAGGACCATCAACCAATACGCGCCCCACCCAGGACCATCACCAATACATCCCACACCCAGGACCAACACCAATACATCCCCCACCCAGGACCATCACCATTACACACCCACCCAGGACGATCACCAATGCCCCCCCACCCAGGAAGATCAACAATGGTCCCCACCCAGGACGACCACCAATACACTCCACCCAGGAGGATCACTCCACCCAGGAGGATCACCAATATACTCCACCCAGGAGGATCACCAATACACCCCACCCAGGAGGATCACCAATACACCCCACCCAGGAGGATCACCAATACACCCCACATCAGATTGGAGTGACCTGTTAAAAAAGTCTTCAGCAGAATGGAGTCATTAAACCCTCATCTCCCAATGCCCATCAGGGTGGAAACTAATGAAACCAACTCTATCCTAGTAGAATCTGTCTGTTGAGGATTTAGTTACAAAGACTGGGGCAGATAGAGCAGAATCAGACCAAAAAGGTGCTGGAAGAATACATTGCCAAGTCTAGCTGATTTTAAATAAACCAAGAGAAATCCCACAGATCCAATCACTTCTCCAGACACATATACGAAAGAGCAGCAAGAATACTCAGTAATCCAATTACCCTACAGACACATACAGGGAGGGGTAGTGGGAATATTCACTGATCCAATCATTTTTTGGACACACGCAGGGGATTAGTAGTATTACTTGCTGATCCAATCACTCTCCAGACACAGATAAAAAAAAAGTTTTGAAAATACCCACTGATCCAATCACTCTCCAGACAAATACAGGGAATAGTAGTGAGAATACTCACTGATCCAATCACTCTCCAGACAAATACAGGGAATAGTAGTGAGAATACTCAGTGAGCCAATCAATCTTCAGAAATACACAGGGCACAGTAGTGGGAATATTCACTGATCCACAATCTCCAGAAATATACAAGGAAGAATAGTGGGAATACTCACTGATCCAGTCACTCTCCAGAAATACACAGGGAAGAGTAGTGGGAATACGCAATGATCCAATCTCTCTCCAGAAATATACAGGGAAGAGTAGTGGAAATACTCACTGCTCCAATCTCTCTCCAGAAATACACAGGGAAGAGTAGTGGGAATACTCACTGCTCCAATCTCTCTCCAGAAATACACAGGGAAGAGTAGTGGGAATACTCACTGCTCCAATCTCTCTCCAGAAATATACAGGGAAGAGTAGTGGAAATACTCACTGCTCCAATCTCTCTCCAGAAATATACAGGGAAGAGTAGTGGAAATACTCACTGCTCCAATCTCTCTCCAGAAATACACAGGGAAGAGTAGTGGGAATACTCACTGATCCAATCTCTCTACAGAAATACACAGGGAAGAGTAGTGGGAATAACTCACTAATCCAATCTCTCTCCGAATGCATACAGGAAAGGACAGTGAGAATACTCAATGACCCAATCACTCTAGAGACACATATAGAGAAGACTAGTGAGAATACCCGCTGGTCCAGGCACTGTCTGATCCCTCTGCAGTCAGCTCCTTGTGTGCTCAGAAAAGGGGAGGGAGAGGGGTAATATGACACAGGGAAGACGTCACAGAGAATCTCCCCTCCAATCTGCATAGAACTCCGTACACCAAGCTAACAGTATAGAGAATACAGCACTGAGTATATAAAAATATGAGCAGTATATAAAAAGAGTCTATAGAGATATATACACACCGGTAATACTTCTACATATAGTGTTGTACTCTCTATATACAGACCATATTTCTATACACAGTTTTGTACCCTCTATGTAAAGCCCAATGTAGAGATTTTTGGTAACACAAACTCCAACTACGCAGATCAAGTTTCATGTGAGGTGAGTTTGTTACAGATCTTTTTACTAATAATGCAAGCGGCCCTTTTTAAAGGTGAAGGTAAAGAATAGTTGAAAGATTTTAAAGGTTGCGGTCATATGTCTATACACCAATGTTACTGTGCAGGCCTGCTATACAGAATTGCCTGCAGAGGACAGTACGGAGGATTCTGGTCTGGCAGAATTTGTGAAGGTCAGGAAGTTTTCCAATTTGGTAAAACTGACCTCAGCTGTCCAGGGATTTAACATTTTAAGACATTTTAAAGACATGAAACTTGATATCCATAAATCTTTATTCAGCCAATTTCAGTAGACACCGAGGCCCCAATCAAAGCAAGATGCTCAGCTCAGATAGGAACTCCTTCGTCTTATAAGGAACATCTAGCAATGAGAATAACTCTAAAAATGTTACCTTTTTTCCTTATCCGCCTAAGAAAATAGGAGTTCTTGTACCTAGACACTTGTTCTCTAGCCTCATTGCTGTATAGTTGCAGTGTGAGATCACCTAAGGTACTGCGGCCTCCGAAGGCTAGTCTCAGACTTGGAGTGATATTTGTTGATGTGGCTACTCTGCTGCTCACTGTTTTCCTAGCTGAAAAAGAAGCTGTACAGCTTCATTATAGAAGCTGTTTTTACTTCATCAGTTGATATGTTGCTTTTTCCACCTCAAACACTACTCTGCCACCTCATTAGATTACCAGTCATCAGGGGGGGTATCCCCGAGAGGAGCAAGCAAAGCCCTACTGCTCCTCTATCAAGGCGGCTGTCTTCACACAGAGATCCTTTAACCTCTTTTTTTTTTTTTTTTTTTTTGGGGTACAGATTTAACAGAATAGGTCTTTAACAGATTATGTTCTGTTTCCAATGCTAATACTGTATATACCTCATTAGACCCAGCCTGCATGGACAGTATGGGCTCTTGCTGACTTACCAGAATCCACATGTAGCTTAAAGCTTACCTATGGTCAAAATGTATAATCATTATATGTCAGGTCACCTGTGGCCAGGTGACAACTGCACCCTGTTGGAGGCAGGGGTGCAGCGCAAGGTAGTGAACCCGATAGCAGACTGCTGCGGATGGACCGGAACCTGAGCCCAAGATTCCCCAGGGCGCGGAGACCCAGCAGGTGTTAACCAGAGCCTCTAGTGGTGAGGATGGACTTGGCTGCAGCTGGGCCCAGGTCGTGGCCCCTGGGGTCCCCCGGGTCATGCTCCGTAGGGAGAGAAGGCAAGCAGCCACTCAGGACACACAGAATGGTGATGGGTAAGCCGAGGTCGGGGTAACAGGCAGACAAGGGTAACCAAGGCACAGGCCAAGGATCAGGGTAACAGGCAAACAGGAATAGTCAGAAACAAGCCAAAGTCAGTACACAGAGCGGTAGATACAAGCACACGGCAGACAGGAAAACACTGTTGAACAGCAAAGGAGACCTGCAGTGCACTGGTTAATATAGACTTCCTGTGATGACCTGGGTAGGGCAGGAACAGGAAGGAGAGGTGATAAAAAGGAACCAGAAGTGAAGTCTGACCTCTAATATAGACATGAAGGAACAGGTAAGCTGCCAAACACTATTGCAAATCCATGACACTATATTGATTTCCATATTCAATTACTCTATCTCAGGGATTCCCAAACTACGGCCCTGCAGTTGTTCAAGAACTACAATTCCCATCATGCCCAGTCATGTCTGTGAATATTAGAGTTTTACAATGCCTCATGGGATGCGTAGTTCTGCAACAGTTGCAGGACCATAGTTTGGGAATCCCTGCTCTATCTGAATGATCTTTTACTAATCTGAATGATCTTACATTTTGTAATTTATTGTGCCCTGTGAGTAGGTACTGATGTGTCACATTTCACAGAGCCAGCCTTCTGAACTGCAGAGGTGCTGAGAGGAGGAGTTTTAAGAGGCGGAGTCAGTACAGAAATCTCTGCTTGCAGGCAGCAAGGTACCATGTAAAATGCTCCAACACCACCAAAACCAGAGGAACAAATCGTTTCTATTTTTTGCCTTTCTACCTGCCAGTCATTAACTACCTCCCATCCGGCAATAGTATATATACGTCCTGCAGTTTAAAGCTAAATACCGATGTTATGGCAGCAGATATTTTTTTAAACTGCAGGCGATCGGCTTTACGATAAGGGTGGTCCCAGTGGCGGATTCGCCGCGAGATCACCCTCCGGGATGGCGGAAGTGGTGCCCCCCCTCCCGCCGCGTCCCGGTCCTTTTCCCCGCTTACCGGACCCGCCGGCAGCGGGGAAAACGATCGGGTCCCGGATCCTCACAGACAGGATGTCGAGTGAGGACAAGCTTGCCCTCACTCGACTCTATTGTCTTGGAGGAACGGAGCGACGCTTAAAAGGTCCCTTTTTTTTTTTTCTATCTTTATTAGTGTACTTGTGAGATCTGAGGACTTTTTGACCCCAGATCTCACAAAAAAGGAGGTCCTGTCGTGCCTATTTCTATTACAAGGAATGTTTACATTCCTTGTATTAGAAATAAAAATGATCAATTTTTTTTTTTTTAAATGGTGTAAAAATAAAAAATAATAAATAAAATAGTAAAAAAAAAAAAAATTAAAGCGCCCTGTCCCCATTAGCTCGCGCGCAGAACCGAACGCATACGGAAACCCCGCCCACATATGTAAACGGTGTTCAAACCCCACATGTGAGGTATCGCCGCGATCGTTAGAGCGAGAGCAATAATTTGAGCCCTAGACCTTCTCTGTACCTCTAAGATAGCAACCTGTAGAAATTTTTAAAGTGTCGCCTATGGGGATTTTTAAGTACCAAAGTTCGTCGCCATTCCGTGAGCGTGCGCAATTTTGAAGCATGACATGTTGGGTATCTATTTACTCGGCGTAACATTATCTTTCACATTATGGAAAAAAATTGGGCTAACTTTACTGGATTCTTATTTTTTTATTAAAAAAAGTGAATTTTTTCAAAAACAATTGCGTTTGGAAGACCGCTGCGCAAATACGGTGTGATAAAAAATATTACAATAATCTCCATTTTATTCTCTAGGGTCTCTGCTAAAAAAATATATATGTTTGGGGGTTCTAAGTAGTTTTCTAGCAAAAACAACTGATTTTAGCTTATAAACACCAAATGTCAAAAGGCCTAGAAGGCAAGTGGTTAATGTCAAAAACACCAAAGTTATCTTTCCATAAAACGCTTTCAGGGAGCAATGTGGAGAAGAGCATACAATTTAATCCAGCAGAATTTAGGGGTTCTATTTCTGGATACATATTACTCTATAAAACACAGCTATGAGCTTACCTATTCATCATCCCCCTTAGGAGTCATCAGCCAAAACCCACAACAGAGAAATGAGCCAACAGGAGTCAGCCAATGGACTGGAGTCGGCAGACAGTGACCCCATTTTCTGTCCCTGTATCCCCAACAGTGATGGTTCTGTCACAGATTGGATAAAAATCAGTCTTTTTTTTTTTTTTTTTTTTTTTTTTTTAAACAAAAAAAATCTGATTTGTTTTTTTAAAATCGTATTTGATTTTTTTTTTAATTACATTTATTTTTATAAAATGCTTTTTAGTAAAAATCAATCTGAAGATAGCATTCTATTTAAAGCGGAGTTCCACCCTAAAAATTAACTTTGCAGCATCAGTTAGAGTAAAAAAAAAAAACCTGAAAAAGAATTGGAGAATAGTTTTTTTTGTTTCACTTACCTTGTTTTTAATGAAAATTAACTTACCTTCCTTCCTCTTCCTCCTTATGCGGGCGCGGGCGCTGACGTCACTTCCTCCTTTGCATTGCGTCCTGGGAGATCAGCGTCATCAATCCCAGGATGCAATGGGAATGGCCAGCCGCTACTCTGATTGCCGATCGCAATCTACAGCGCATGTGCGAGATTGCGATCGGCATTCTGGGTAGCCAGGAACCAGGAAGAGGGACACAGCGGCTTCAGATGCCCACACCGGAGATGGCCGCGCTCTGCAATCAATTTTAAAAAGGTAAGAATTTATCTTTATTCCATAACTGTAATGCACTGTAATGTGGGGCTAGTGTTAGGGTAATTGGCGATAGCTTAGGATTAGGGGGGTATTTTAATGTAAAAAAATTTTTTGTGGCCAGAACCCCGCTTTAAGATAAATTAATAATTTAGTTTATTCAGCATGAAATGGAGCTTAGTTATATAGCGCAAGGCTGTATGATCTGCAATATTTACATTTTTGGTAAACTCATTCAATGAATACAAACTCTGCAAGCGAAGATAACATGCACTGCATTGATGCATTCACAAAATTTCACAGTAACTAGGATATAAAGCAAAGTTCAGGAATATTCCTTTATCCCATTGTTTTGCAAATGTATGTACATTACAAACTGTATGATTGAATCGGTTCTGATATCACTGTTTTACTAACCGGACATCTAATTATTCTAAATAGGAAACCTTAATTTTGTTTGCAAATATTAAAGATTCTAACTACCAGCAAGAATAATTCCTTACATTTAAAGAGCACCTGTCATTTCAGATCCATCATGGCAGCACCTGTTAGCGGGCATCAACTCACCTACTGCCGC
This sequence comes from Pelophylax lessonae, assembly GCF_965119305.1. Lineage (NCBI taxonomy): Eukaryota > Metazoa > Chordata > Amphibia > Anura > Ranidae > Pelophylax > Pelophylax lessonae. The sequence continues at coordinate 484,128,007 of NC_138771.1, read as the reverse complement.
CACGTCCCTCACCTTGTAGTTTCACTGCTATATTGCCAGCCATCCCATGAAAGTGAATAGGACTGTGGGTGAGTCAACAGCAGGGTCAGGGAAGGAGCTGCTGTGGGACAGAGATTACAGTTGCACTTTAAAAATTAGGATTTAAATCAAGCCTTTTTACTCGTTATTTAAATCATGATTTAAATCAACTTGATTTAAAATCAAATCCACCCTGTTCTGCCATTCTTACCACTCAGCCTCATAGCTGGATGTATGATCCTACTACAGTATAAAAAAAACATTATGTTCCGGCAAATCCACTGCGGGTTCCACATCACATTCAACTCGCAGGCAGTTCACACTACCATATGCGAATCGCTGGGGGTGTCAATACAAAGTAAACGACTCCCCCAGATCAGTTTGCATATCGCAGTTAGATCGGACATGATCAGCTGTCAGATCGGACATGAATCGGATTGCATAGGTGTGAACACCCTTGCGATCCGATTCTGGTGCGGACCCAAAAGAGGGTCCTGTGTGAATTGCGTCCGAATGCAATGCGAATTCAGCCATGCAATCTGTATGGCTGAATCTGCATTGCGCAGACATCGCATGTGATTTGCAGAGCAGTGTGCTGCAAATTACATGCGATGTCTGTCATTGCATATATGTGAACGGGCACTACAGAGATTGAAAAATGAAGAGTAAGTTCACCTTACTGTAATAAAATGCTCACAAGGCCTGCCAAAAGAAGTGAACAACCCAAGCACTTCAGGACAACCCAACTGCTAATCCATGATGCTGCTACTTAAAATGTAATATATAAAAAACGGCAACGAAACAATATGTAAAGCATATAAATGTAACCAGTAGCGCAAGGACGGTGGTAACCTCTCACCATCAAAAGAGAAAGTGCAAACAATCCTTCTACTCAACAGTTACACATGAAATCACATTGATAAATAATCTTTAATGAAAGTCCGTCAAGGCATCAGAATGTCCATGAATAAATAGATACATCCAAACATGTGAACTTGATGGGATGTAAACTTGATAAGTGGACGTACTGCGGGTCACCTCTTAACACCACCACCGTGCAAGCAAGGGGGAGTAAATTACACTCACCAACACTAATGGCTCAGCCACTCTCGTGGTTAAGCAAACACACCAGATGTCAGCAATTTCCACCATGGACACTCCTGAATGCTCACAAAGATGAGGGGGGACCAATGTACTCCGGATCATGTGGGAGAAAAAGCACAAACCCCACTAGTGCAATATCGTTTAAACACTAATTTGCATCCACTTAAAAAAAGACACTCCCATTTCAACAAATTTTTAAGAGCATAAAAACATCATGGAGGATATACCGAACCGTTCGGGGACGTCCCCAGGCTCCACGCCGTGGTTAGTGCTCCTTCCAGGTCCGCTATCGCTCCTTGCAGCGATACTGTATGGTAAGTGGACGCCGTCAGGTCACGCCCCGACTAGTTTCGTCCTTCTGATTTCATCACAGGGGGCGTGACCCTGATGGCACGGCGTCCAACTAAATGCACCAACCTGCCCGCCCTCTAGGGAGGAGCCGGCACGTCATCAAGCCACATATCCGCACAGATATTAAATTGCTTTATCAGCAATTCTTAGTTGGCCTCTTGGTAATATGTTCTCCATTTTATACTGGTTTATGATCTTTTATTGCTTTTATTGGTTTTATGATCATATACTGGTGAATATTTTGTATTTTACAGGCTTTTAAAATATGGATTTTATAGCTTTTAATATATACACTTTAGCTGTGTTTTATAAGATATATGTATGTATGGATATATTATACACATTTTTATATATCTTGTCAGCACGATTTGCACAATATTTAATATTGTTTTAATATGAGATGTAGTCTATTTTAAATTATAAGATATTATAGATTATTTGGATCACTCCCTGCCAGTGACACCGGTAGTCTGTAAATCATGCCATGTTGTCACGCACAGCAGTGAAGGTGTTAATCTCCGTCTTTAAGGTTTGTACTGGACCTAATTGGTGCTGGTACGGGTAGCATCTTGGATGGATAAGTGTGACACCGTTAAGCTTGTGCTGCTGTGGAGTGCTATGCGATGGAGGGTCTTGTTCTTTTTTGTATAGGCATTTCCTTGCGTACAGTGGTTCTGGCAGTGAGTGATGAGCGGTGCGGATATGAGGCTTGATGACGCGCCAGCTCCTCCCTAGAGGGCGGGGAGCTTGTTGCATTTAGTTGGGACGCCGCGCCGTCAGGGTCACGCCCCCTGCGATGAAGACGGAAGGACGAAACTAGTTGGGGCTTAACCTGACGGCGTCAACTTACCATACAGTATCGCTGCAAGGAGCGATAGCAGACCTGGAAGGAGCACTAACCACGGCGTGGAGCCTGGAGACGTCCCCGAACGGTTCGGTATATCCTCCGTGATGTTTTTATGCTCTTAAAAATATGTTGAAATGGGAGTGTCTTTAAGTGGATGCAAAATAAAGTGTTTAAACGATATTGCACTAGTGGGGTTTGTGCTTTTTCTCCCACATGATCCGGAGTACATTGGTCCCCCCTCATCTTTGTGAGCATTCAGGAGTGTCCATGGTGGAAATTGCTGACATCTGGTGTGTTTGCTTAACCACGAGAGTGGCTGAGACATTAGTGTTGGTGAGTGCAATTTACTCCCCCTTGCTTGCACGGTGGTGGTGTTAAGAGGTGACCCGCAGTACATGCACTTATCAAGTTTAGATCCCATCAAGTACACATGTTTGAATGCATCTATTTATGGATGGACATTCTGATGCCTTGACGGACTTTCATTAAAGATTGTTTATCAATGTGATTTCATGTGTAACTGTTGAGTAGGATTGTTTGCACTTTTACTCTTGTTGGTGAGAGGTTACCACCATCCTTGCGCTACTGGTTACATTTATAGGTTTTACATATTGTTTGGTTGCCGTTTTTTATAATGAGTTCACCTTACTGCCAGGATAATCACTACAACATTCTGGCATTCTCTCAGAGAAAGGGGTGTGAACACATCAAGATCGCTGCTCAGAGAGGAATACAGTTCAGAAAAAGAAAAACTAAGCGATCATGTACCATGGTGCCATTAAAAAATTTTAAAAAAAGAACCGATATAGTTTAGACCTGATCACCACACCACACAGCTTTCAGGCCAAATAAACTCCAATAAAGCACAGCTGGCTCTTCAACGTAAAAGTCACAGTGTTGCTAATCACTGAGCCATCAGCTTACATCTCAAACAAACTTCAATAAAAGCCACCATCCATCTAGCACATATTTGAAATGAAGGGTGAAGTGTTTGTGACCACCAAGCCACCATATATCTTACAAGTAAAATGTTTTTTCAAAAAAATATGGCTAACACAAAGACAAAACTCACAAATATGTTCTAGGCCACTGAGCTAACACACAGCTGTCACATCATAATAAAATGCACAGATAAGATGTCCCAGGCCACTAAATCCCTGTTACAGCTGACACAATTAATAAAATTTTAGTGATAAGGTGTTTCTGACCACTAAGCCAACACAAGCTAGAGAGATTATACATCGAGTAGGCCAGCATTCTGCTTTAGCAGAGATGATACTGGAATGTACAGGGCAGGTGAAATGAAGTCAGTCTGGAGGGAATTACGACCACCCTATGTCATACACTGACTGCTGAATAATAATAATGCCAGTGCCTAGCGCTCACCCTACAGTAAGGTATCAGGCCTTAAGGTGCAAAATCTAGCACCCATGAAAATGTTCCCGACAGCGAATGTGCAGCACTTTCCAGTCCTCTGACAAGAGGGGGACCAGTCATAGCACACAACATGGCCGCACAATCGCTCCACAAGACACGGCCAATAGGCTCTGTGCTGGAGGGATACCATGAATAAATCATCTTTACCAATTACAGAGCAAATAGAAGTATGTAGGTCACCTCTGCACACATGACCGGATAAACCACACAGTCCACTGGAATTAGCTTCAGTCTTCACTCTGCCGCTGGGCGTCCTGCAGCCATATTCTCATTTAGTGTAATAAACTAATTAAAACACCACTGAAAATTATTTATCGCAGATAAAGAGGACAGGAAAAAGAACAGAAGACATACCAAGGTCAGCAGGCCACAGCAGAAAATGTGGTGGCATAATAATGGAATAAAGAGGTAAGAAATAGTTTGTGACACCTCAAATACTGTACCTGACCACAATCTGTGCTGGGTATGAACTCAACTGTCATTGACACCACTTGTGTGCAGTTATTTCTTCGTGTGTGCTGAAAGGAATTTTGCCCCAGTGTTTGCATCAGTGGAAGGAATGGTGCCTTATCATTGATGTCAGAAGGAGGAATAGTGCCTCGCAGCAGTAGGCGGAACAGTGCCCCAAAGGCTGGATAAATGCAAGCAAAGGGCTGCATCCGGCCCGCGGGCCACAGTTTGGAGACCACTTATTAACACAAAAACTATAGCACATTAACTAAATGTCACTCAGTATTTCATATTCAGTCAGGAAGCACCAGTATAATACCATCCATGTGTCTATGTCCATTTTGGAAAAGCAAGTAGAATACCATCCATATGTCCTTGTCAGGCCTGGCACAGCCAGTATAATACCATCCATATGTCCCTGTCCAGTCTGGAATAGCCAAGATAATACTGCCCATGTGTCTGGTTGAGCCAGCATAATACTGCCTGCCAGTCTGTCTGGTCTGGAAGGGCAAGTAGAATACCATCCATGTTTCTAGTCTGAAGAGCTAGAATAATACCTTACATGCGTCCATGTACGGCTTGGAAGAATTAGTATAATACCATGTCTGTGTCTTTGCCCTGCCTGGATATATGTGAGCATACTACTATTCATGTGTCTGTCCTGGAAGAGCTAGTATAACACCATGTACCCAGTCTAGAGGTGCCACAGTATAATACCATCCATGTGTCTGTATCTGCCTGGAAGACCTAGTAGAGTAACATTGATGGGTCTGGTCTAGAAGAGTAAGTATAATAGCAGTTATGTTTCTGTGCCTGGTCTGGAAGAGCAAATATAATACACCATCCATGTGCCTGGTCTAGAACAGCCAGTATATTTACTGCCCATGTGTCCATGTCTGATGTAGAAGAGCCAGTATATTACCAATCATGGCACCTTGCCTGGAAGAGCCAACATAATACCATTTATTTTTCTGTGTCTCACCTGATAAGAGCAAATATGAAAGCATCCATGTGTTTGGTCTAGAAGAGCGAGTATAACTACCATTCATATAGCTGGTCTGGAACAGCCAGTATAATACAGTCTAGGTGCCCAGACTAGAATATATCATACTGCCAATACAATGCGTCCGAGTCTGAAAGTCTGATATAGCCAGTATAATGCTGACCGTGTGTGTGTGTGTGACTAGCCTGAAAGAGCCAGTATATCACCATCTATGTGTCAGTTTCTGCCATAGAACATTCAGTATAATACTGTCCATGTGTCAGGTCTGGAAGAGCCAGTATAATACCTGCTATGTGTCTGTGTCTAGTGTGAGGTCAATATACCATGTGTTTGATCTGAAAGAACCAGTTTCTGTGTCTGGTCTAAAAGCACAAGTACAATACCATCCATGTCTTTAGTCTAGAAGAGCCACTATAATTACTGTCAATGTCCGTTCTAGAAGAACTAGTATAATCACTGTCCATGTGTCTGTGTCCAGTTTGAAATAACCAGTGGGTAGAATATATCGTTCATGTGTGTTTAGTCAGAAATATTAAGTAGAATACCTTCTATAAGTGTCTGTGTCTGGAGAAGCCAGTTTAATACCATCCATTTGTTTGTGTCGGTCTGACACAGCCAGTAGATTACCGACCATGTGCCTGTGCCCAGCCTGGAAGACACAGCATAATGTTATCCCTGTGTCTGTTTCTGACCTGGAAGAGCCAGTATTATACCATCCATAACTCCAGTATGGAGAAGATAGTAAAACACAGTTCATGTGTCGGTGTATGTCTGAAAGAGCCAGTACAATACAGTCCATGTGTCTGGTCTGGAAGAGCCAGTATAAAAGCTTCTATGTGTCCGTTGTGAAAATGCCAGTGCAATACCATCCATCTATCCGGTCTAGAGGTGGCAATATAATACCGTTCCTGTGTCTGTGGCGGTCCAGTGTGATGCAGCCAGGATAATACCATCCATGTGGCTGTTTTCAGTCTGGAAAAGCCAGTATAATACTGTCCATGTGTCTGGTCTGGAAGAACTAGTAAAATACCAACTATGTTTCTGTGCTGGTCTGGAAGAACAAGTTTGATGGCATTCATGTGTTTGGTCTAGAAGAGTCAGTATATTTACTGTTCCCCTGCGTCCTTGTCCAGTCTGGAAGAACCATAATGCAGTCCATGTGTTCATTCTCAAACAGCCACTATAATATCGCTCATGTGTCCTACCTGGAAGTGTCATTATAATACCATCCATGTCTATGTGTCTGCTATGGAAACTTAAGTAGAATACAATTCAATATACAATATAGTCCAGAAGAGCCCATATATTCCCATCTATGCGTCCCTATCAATCGGTCTGTGTCTGGCCTAGAAGAGCTAGTATAATACAGTCCATGTGTCTGGAGGAGTCAGGATAACAGTCCATATTTCTGTGTCTAGTCTGGAACAGCCAGTATAACGCAGTCCGTGTGTCTGGAGGAGTCCGTATAACACAGTCCGTGTGTCTGGAGGAGTCCGTATAACGCAGTCCGTGTGTCTGGAGGAGTCCGCATAACGCAGTCCGTGTGTCTGGAGGAGTCCGCATAACGCAGTCCGTGTGTCTGGAGGAGTCCGCATAACCCAGTCCGTGTGTCTGGAGGAGTCCACATAACGCAGTCCGTGTGTCTGGAGGAGTCCGCATAACGCAGTCCGTGTGTCTGGAGGAGTCCGCATAACGCAGTCCGTGTGTCTGGAGGAGTCCGCATAACGCAGTCCGTGTGTCTGGAGGAGTCCGCATAACGCAGTCCGTGTGTCTGGAGGAGTCCGCATAACGCAGTCCGTGTGTCTGGAGGAGTCCGCATAACGCAGTCCGTGTGTCTGGAGGAGTCCGTATAACGCAGTCCGTGTGTCTGGAGGAGTCCGTATAACGCAGTCCGTGTGTCTGGAGGAGTCCGTATAACGCAGTCCGTGTGTCTGGAGGAGTCCGTATAACGCAGTCCGTGTGTCTGGAGGAGTCCGTATAACGCAGTCCGTGTGTCTGGAGGAGTCCGTACAACGCAGTCCGTGTGTCTGGAGGAGTCCGTATAACGCAGTCCGTGTGTCTGGAGGAGTCCGTATAACGCAGTCCGTGTGTCTGGAGGAGTCCGTATAACGCAGTCCGTGTGTCTGGAGGAGTCCGTATAACGCAGTCCGTGTGTCTGGAGGAGTCCGTATAACGCAGTCCGTGTGTCTGGAGGAGTCCGTATAACGCAGTTCGTGTGTCTGGAGGAGTCCGTATAATACAGTCCGTGTGTCTAGAGGACTGGGGTCCGTATAATACAGTCCATGTGTCTGGAGGAGTCCGTATAATACAGTCCATGTGTCTGGAGGAGTCCGTATAATACAGTCCATGTGTCTGGAGGAGTCCGTATAATATAGTCCATGTGTCTGTGTCTAGTATGGAACAGCCAGTATACAACTATCCATGTGTCTGTGTCTGGAGGAGTCAGTAGAATACAGTCCATGTGTCTGTAGGAGTCAGTAGAATACAGTCCATATTTCTGTGTCTAGTCTGAACAGCCAGTACACTACTATCCATGTGTCTAGGGTAGTCAGTATAATACAGTCCACATTTCTGTGCCCAGTCTGGAAGAGCTAATACAACACCACCCATGCGTCACTGGCTTTATTTAGATATTTCTGGCAATTTTTCTAAACTTTTGCTATAAAAAAAAAAAAAAAAAAAACAATAGGTTGTGGCTATATGCCTGAGTACAAGGTTATAGTCACGCTTTGTCACAATAACTGTCATTCTGTACCAGAGGAATCCACATTGGTCTTAGGAGATGATAGGTTCTGTTTGGTGTCGCAACGGGGGCTGACAACCTTTCTAGCCATTTCTGCACATAAATTGGATGGTTCAGGCTTCATGCTATGCTAACTCAGAAGAAAGGAGAACAGATTTTAATTACTTCCTAATTGCTTCACATCCATTTCTACACCAGGGACAGATACTGCAGGTCTAGAGCTTAGTTCCAGTACGAGATCTTTACTATCCAGGACTACACCATTACACAGCTATAACATGACGACTCTTAACTAGAGAGGACTATCCATCAAGATCGCCAGCAGTGACATCACCTCACCGCCAACCTTAACCATAATGATTCCTGGTGGGAAACTTTTAGAGGACACACTTGGAATTGGAATTATGGGAATAAGAAAGGAGGGTTCTGGGGGAGAATAGTTCAAATAAGTCAGGAGGGCTCCTGGGGCCGAGGGACAGGGCAAATTTTGAGAATAAAGCGGGAGGGCTCCGGGTGGAAAGCATACAACTACAGGAATAAGTCAGTTGGTTAGGATACCACCACTAGCAGCGAGCCCAGTGACAAAACAAGTGCACAAGATTTCACATTTAATAACCTCAAAATCTATTATGGTACCTGTGTGTTTTTAGTTTGGAATAAATCTGTCCACAAAAGTCCGGGGTTGGCAACAGGCAGTGAAGCCACACTGTGATATGACACTGCTTTGGCAAGGTCATATTGCACCCCCTCCCCAAGTTCTCCCCTCACCCACCACAAACAGAACTCCGTTTTGAGGAAATTTTAGTATGGATAAAACTATTTTCTTTATTGTGGTGCCTTGCTCAGACTTCTGAACTAATGGGCCATACACACTGTACAGTTGTCTTTAGATTTTTTTCCTTTAGATTTACCAAAACCATATAATAATAGGAGGTCAAATCTAAACTCTTTCAATTTCTATGCAATCAGGCAGGACCTTGCACTACATATTTGAAGGTAAATCTAAAGGAAATCTAACCACAAAAGTTGTATAGTGTGTATCCAGCTTTAGACACAGGGAGGTCGATTCACTAAAACTGGTGAGTGCAAAATCTGGTGCAGCTCTGGATAGAAACCAATCAGCTTCCAGGTTTTATTGTAAAAGCTTAATTAAACAAGCTGAAGTTACAAGCTGATTGGCTACCATGCACAGCTGCACCAGATTATGAGTGCACCAGTTTTAGTAAATCAACCCTAGTGTGCACTCCCACACACCAACCAATCATTTGCATTGTAGACAAAAGATAAGATATGATTGGATGCTCTGGGTTACTTTAAATTTGCTCTCAGCATAGCATGGATGAACCATACTAATCCTTAGAAAAGGAGACAGGAGAAATAGTGGTGTCTCCTACAAAGCCAATAAGACCTTCTCTTACCAGGGACACCTGGAAGATTATTAGTTGTCATAGACAACAGACTCTTTTCTCTAATCTACGCTATGCCTTGTGATGGATGAGGCTCAGCATACAGAGGGTTAATGGGTACCCGCAGCACAAATCCGGCATGAAGAGATAAACAGCATCTGCTGTCAGGCTGGATGTGTGGGAGATCCTACAGAGGACATATGGGGCTGCGTACATCCTACAATCTTTGCAGAACACCGCAATCTACTGCACACCAAACCAATATGGCGGATCTCTGCGGATAAACTGATCAAACAGAAAAATTGTGCGCTGGAGGCAGTGCAGATAAAAGACCCCCATTTCCATCCACTGAATTGGGAGAAAAGATGGCGAAACGATCCCCACATAAAAATATGGAACTTAAAGTAGTACACAGACAACCAATGTCAGATCCAGGTTAACATCTACAGCAGGGGTGTCCAACCTGCAGCCCCAGACAGCTATGAATGCAACCCAGCACAATCAAACTTACCTAAAAATGTTGATTATTTTTCTTTTTTTTTTTGGGGGGGGGGGGGTGTGGTTTGTAAAAATGCATTTCCACTTAGCGAACACATACAGTCGAAAAAATATTTCATAGTGTTTCTTTACTGGACTTTTATAAGTTTTATCCGAATCTCCCACTCTTCATCAGTTTTCGGCAGCACCTTTATCTGTGAGCAACTATTTTCAAGAATGAAGCCCACAAAGGCCAACACTAGGCCAAAATATCAAAATGAGCACCTTGAGAATGGCTACTCCATGGATCCAGCCAGATATTGAGGATTTCATTTATGAAAAGAGGCATCAAATATCGCACTAGGTTTATGTTGCCATCTTCTACTTTTATAATAAAAAAAAGTTTTATTACTCATCTAGACACATTATCTATTGCAGTGATCCTTAACCACTTGCTGCCCGCCCCATAGCAGATTTACTGCTACAGGGTGGCGCTTCTGTGCAGAATCATGTGTGTGTGTGTGTGTATATATATATATATATATATATATATATATATATATATATATATATATATATATATATATATATATATATATATATATATACATACATATACATACATACATACATACACACACACATACATATACACACACATACATATACACACACATACATATACACACATATATATATATACACACACATACACACGTGATGCTGCACTTCTGCCTTCCCTACTGGATGTCTGCTGGCACCCGCAGATCATGTGTAAAACACAAACACACATAACAGATCTGCCTATGTAAAAGAAGGCAAATCAATGTTCTGACAGGAGGGATGGATTTTGTGTCCCTGCAAAGGGAATAAAATCCATCTCTTACCTTGGTAAAATCAGCACAGTACACAAAAACACTGGCTAAGTATATAGTTAACCCTTAGATTTCCCTAGATGTTTAACCCCTGTATTAGTGTCATCGATTCCCGCAAAGTGTCAGAAGGATCAGTTAGTGTCCAATTGTCCACCGCAATATCACAGTCCCAGTATAAGTTGCTGACAGTCAACAGAACTAGTAAAAAAAAAAAAAAATTATAATTACACCCATAGTTTGTAGGCGCTATATCGCATAACCCAATTAATACATGCTTATTTAGACTTTAACCAAAAATTTGTAGCAGAATCCATATCGCCCTATTGGACATTTTTTTTTTTTTTTATTGGATATGTTTTATAGCAGAAAGAAAAAAATATATTCAATTTTTTTTCTTTTTTTTTTTTTTTAAATTGTCGGTCTTTTCATAACGCAAAAAACAAAAAACCGCAGTTGTGATCAAATACCACCAAAAGAAAGCTCTGCTTATAGGGAAAAAAATGACCTAAATTTTATTTGGGTACAGCGTTACATGACCACGCGATTGTCAGTAAGGCCCCTTTCACACTTGTGCGACCTAAAAGTCGTGTGATTTTGCCGCGATTCTGACTAGACTTGAAGCAATGCCTGTGTAATCTTGAGTGCTATGAACCTCAAAACGCATCAAAGTCAGACCAAAGTAGTGCAGGGACAATTTTGAAGTCACACAGATATGAACGGTACTCATTAGGAATCATGGCGTATGACTTGTCATGCGACTTTGCAGAACCAAGTCGCAGGACAAGTCGCACACGTGTGAAAGGGGCCTTAAAGTAACGAAGTGCCGCATCGCAAAAAAAGGCCTGGTCTTGAAGGGGGGTAAACCTTTCGGAAGTCAAGTAGTTAAACTTGTGATCTGCTCATCAGTTATCCTTTTTGTTAGTAGAGATGGGCTTGGGCGTGTTCGGGATCCCACCTGCCCGATCCCGCCAGGAAGCCAACGCTGGCACACGGCTAATCACAGGCAGTGAGACATTTCTTGATCTGTGCAGCAGCAGACCGGGAAATGTCTCACTGCCTGCGATTAGCCATGTGCAATGTTGACTTCCTGGCGGGATCGGGTAGGTGTGATCCCAAACACGCCTGAGCCCATTTCTAACTGTTAGCATATTTTATGTGTGGCCCAAGACAATTCCTCTTCTTCCAATGTAGCCCAGGAAGGTCAAAAGGTTGGACACCCCTATTTCACTACAGCAATAAATTAGCACCCCAAAGGTGGCAGGGCAGTAAGGGAGATTGGCCAGAGACCACCTTCTATAGTCAGGTAGGTTCCCCAGAGGTGGAGTCTTTAGAGACCCTTACACATGTATTGACAAAAGTATAAAAGTAATAATGCTGTGGTCCTTAGTGACAAATCAGGTTTTATCTTTCAGTCAGCAATCTACAATGGTCTCATCTTAATCAATTTCATAACTTGCTACACCATAGGAAGGTAAAATCAATAATCTAAAACAGCCTCTCTCAACCTTTTAAACACAGAGGAACCCTTGAAAAACATTGCTGGTCTCGGAGAACCCCTGCTAAAAGTTAAAAATCTACAACTTATGACACATTAGTCAGTGGGAAGAATGCTCCTTACTCTTGTCTTTGGGAAGAATTACCCCCTTACAGATAGCTAAAAAGGAACAATGGTGTCATTGGAAACTATCTGAGGGACAGAAATTGCCTATAGCTCAAAAACCCCTAGCAACCTCAGGAGGAACCTTAGGGTTCCACAGAACCCTGGCTGAGAAAAAGGAACAGAGAATCCACAGGGAGGGGGTGTGAGTGGTGTAGGGGAATAATATGCAATCTTCAGATGTCAGAAGGATAAACCATCTGGATCCGAGGAAGTTCAAGCACCTGAAAAGCCCTAGATTGCCCTCACCCACTTAGGTCTCCAGCTCGGATGTCCTCCTGACAACTCGCAATCTGTTCTAATCTGATCATTGAAGTCAGCGTGCTTCCTGTGTGCTGCAATCGACAGATAGTGGGTGCCAAAATAATTTACCCCTTCACAGCTTACCAATGAATTCACACAGGGTATATACATACTGGATGCCCCCTCTCCCCTACCGTGTGTATTTTCCAGCAAAGGACAGAACCACAAAGCATGCTGAATGAAATATAAATAGAAAGGATTGTACATTTAGAGTGGAGTTCTGTGATAATCTTCTGCCATATGGGAGAGAGATGTGTAGGAGGAACACTCGCCCAACTAATCGGCAACTCTGCCAATTCCATCAATACACCTACCAGCAGGAGGCCAAGGTCCTCCATGGAGCTTCTATATACAGATATAGGTAGATGTACCCTGCTAAGCCAGATAAGGTTCTATAGGTAGATGTACCCTGCTAAGCCAGATAAGGTTCTATAGGTAGATGTACCCTGCTAAGCCAGATAAGGTTCTATAGGTAGATGTACCCTGCTAAACCAGATAAGGTTCTATAGGTAGATGTACCCTGCTAAGCCAGATAAGGTTCTATAGGTAGATGTACCCTGCTAAGCCAGAGAAGGTTCTATAGGTAGATGTACCCTGCTAAGCCAGAGAAGGTTCTATAGGTAGATGTACCCTGCTAAGCCAGATAAGGTTCTATAGGTAGATGTACCCTGCTAAGCCAGATAAGGTTCTATAGGTAGATGTACCCTGCTAAGCCAGAGAAGGTTCTATAGGTAGATGTACCCTGCTAAACCAGATAAGGTTCTATAGGTAGATGTACCCTGCTAAGCCAGATAAGGTTCTATAGGTAGATGTACCCTGCTAAGCCAGATAAGGTTCTATAAGTAGATGTACCCTGCTAAGCCAGATAAGGTTCTATAGGTGGATGTACCCTGCTAAGCCAGATAAGGTTCTATAAGTAGATGTACCCTGCTAAGCCAGATAAGGTTCTATAGGTAGATGTACCCTGCTAAACCAGATAAGGTTCTATAGGTAGATGTACCCTGCTAAGCCAGATAAGGTTCTATAGGTAGATGTACCCTGCTAAGCCAGAGAAGGTTCTATAGGTAGATGTACCCTGCTAAGCCAGAGAAGGTTCTATAGGTAGATGTACCCTGCTAAGCCAGAGAAGGTTCTATAGGTAGATGTACCCTGCTAAACCAGATAAGGTTCTATAGGTAGATGTACCCTGCTAAGCCAGATAAGGTTCTATAGGTAGATGTACCCTGCTAAGCCAGATAAGGTTCTATAGGTAGATGTACCCTGCTAAGCCAGAGAAGGTTCTATAGGTAGATGTACCCTGCTAAACCAGAGAAGGTTCTATAGGTAGATGTACCCTGCTAAACCAGATAAGGTTCTATAGGTAGATGTACCCTGCTAAGCCAGAGAAGGTTCTATAGGTAGATGTACCCTGCCAAACCAGATAAGGTTCTATAGGTGGATGTACCCTGCTAAGCCAGATAAGGTTCTATAGGTAGATGTACCCTGCTAAGCCAGAGAAGGTTCTATAGGTAGATGTACCCTGCTAAGCCAGATAAGGTTCTATAGGTAGATGTACCCTGCTAAACCAGAGAGGGTTCTATAGGTAGATGTACCCTGCTAAACCAGATAAGGTTCTATAGGTAGATGTACCCTGCTAAGCCAGAGAAGGTTCTATAGGTAGATGTACCCTGCTAAACCAGATAAGGTTCTATAGGTGGATGTACCCTGCTAAGCCAGATAAGGTTCTATAGGTAGATGTACCCTGCTAAGCCAGATAAGGTTCTATAAGTAGATGTACCCTGCTAAGCCAGATAAGGTTCTATAGGTGGATGTACCCTGCTAAGCCAGATAAGGTTCTATAGGTGGATGTACCCTGCTAAGCCAGATAAGGTTCTATAAGTAAATGTACCCTGCTAAGCCAGATAAGGTTCTATAGGTAGATGTACCCTGCTAAGCCAGATAAGGTTCTATAGGTAGATGTACCCTGCTAAGCCAGATAAGGTTCTATAGGTAGATGTACCCTGCTAAGCCAGATAAGGTTCTATAGGTAGATGTACCCTGCTAAGCCAGATAAGGTTCTATAAGTAGATGTACCCTGCTAAGCCAGATAAGGTTCTATAGGTAGATGTACCCTGCTAAGCCAGATAAGGTTCTATAGATAGATGTACCCTGCTAAGCCAGAGAAGGTTCTATAGGTAGATATACCCTGCTAAGCCAGATAAGGTTCTATAGGTAGATGTACCCTGCTAAGCCAGATAAGGTTCTATAGGTAGATGTACCCTGCTAAGCCAGATAAGGTTCTATAGGTAGATGTACCCTGCTAAGCCAGAGAAGGTTCTATAGGTAGATGTACCCTGCTAAGCAAGATAAGGTCCTATAGAGAGACATAGATGGTTGACAGAGAAAGTAGAGAGGGGAGGAAGGAGTGGTGGGTGGAGAAGGGAGGTAGAGATGGGGAACTGTGGAAGCAAATGACAGAAATGGGGAAAAAGATTAAAAGGGGGCAGAAAGAGGAGAAAAGAATGGGGGGGGGGGGGGTAGGAGATTTAGAGAGGGAAAGAGACAAAACTGTAGGTACAAATAAAAAGGGAGGGGGGGGTTAAAGATTATAACAGAAATTCTACAAATACAAGAATTTTCCTATTCATTTATATGTCATGGTTACCACAGTGTATTGATGGATTATCAGAGTTCTCAAAGTCAGATTAACAATACAGCACAGATCACAATGTGGCAAAATCCCAGCCATTTTCATTGGATGGTCAGAACCTTTCTGTACAGCCCCCAAAATCATAGTGATGATCAGAACCATCACAAGCACATTAGCAGCTAAACTAAATATACACACAATGCCCATATTGCACAGTCTCTCTGTACTGGATCAGAAGGACCAGAAACATCCCACAGATCCCCATTGCAGGGAACAACGGCCAGCCAGCAATACATCTCCATATACAAACAAAGCACATGATAGAATCAGAACCAGGGCTATCAGACGAACTGGAATCCATCAGCTGCTGTGCTGTTCTGTGCAGGGAGGAGAGAGAAGAGCGGTCTTTCACAGCACTGCGCAGGCCCTGCCACTATTCATAGATAAACTCATCGCAATTCTCTCAGTGCATCTGCAGACAGAGAGCATGGGTAGCACAGGACAGCTGTATTGGTAGGAGTGCTGGAATCTCAGAAAAACACATGGGGTTAATCTGCATGCTGAGGGTGTAATGTGCAGGTGACACAAGCAGCATGTAAACATGTAATACACAAGAGACACTCGCCTACCTGGTAGAGGGAGAGAAACCCAAGGCACTGGGACATGTCAGCAGTGACCTGCCACTGTGCTGTGCCTCAGCCAAATGACGGATGAGCTGAGTGAGAGCAGCGATCTTCGGAAAGGGAGGTTGCAATCTGAGCATGCTCAGTGCCACCATCAACAGCTCAGCATGTGACTAGGACTCACAACATCTCCTGTCTGCTGATCATACTTGGGTCCTAGCTGTCAGCTTGTTAACATCGAACTATAGAACTGAAATCCATAGCTAGGCATAGCACAAGTATAACCGGATTACCTGGGATCCAGAAAGCCAGCAATGGAAGAGTCTGTCGCGGAGGAATCACAAAAAGCAAGAACAGGTAAAATAAATCTTCCATCCACACATCAACTGAGATCCCAATCAGTATTGCTCAAAGCAGTATGCTAACAGCAACCAATAGCCCCAAGATACTGAAATCTGATAGGTAGCTTTGTGATATGCTACGCTCCAAATCCTGACCTGTGCAGCACAGTTGCAGACAGGGTGTTCAAAAACAGAAGAGGGATGCACAGGTATGGTAACGTGGTTTTATTAGGGGAAGAGTTTTCATACAAACAATGCGACCTCCAAGTTACCTCATAAGGGGCAACTTCTAGCGCGACTTGTGAATTTTTTTTACGCGACTTATATGATAGACGACTTTGTACGACTTTGTATTTAGGCCAATCAGAATATGATGTGTTGTGACCTAATTTCGCTTTCTTGTTTTTTTTTTGCTGGCATTTATCGGGCATTTTTTGGGTGTCTTTGGAGGCAGGCATGTCTTTAGTGTCTGGGGGAGTCTAAAAAGTGTACCTGCGAAGTTTCATCTCTGTAGCATGTCCAGAACCAGAAAAAAGAGCATTTTTCTTATAATTTTTATGAGCACATGAATATGGCTTCTCTCCACCTGGCCGTTTTTCTTGCAGGCATTTATCGGGCATTTTTGGAGGCAGGCATGACTTTTTTTGGATTTAGTGTCTGGGGGGGGGGGGGGGGGTCTAAAAAGTGTACCTGTGAAGTTTCAGCTCTGTAGCATGTCCAGAACCCGAAAAAAAAAATATATAAAGTTTTTCTTATAATTATTAATACAGCAGCGTGGTGGCTTCTCTATACCTTACATTTTTTTTTGCTGGCATTTATCGGGCATTTTTTGGGTGTCTTTGGAGTCATGCCTGCCTCCAAAGACGCCCAAAAAATGCCCGATAAATGCCAGCAAAAAAAAATGCAAGGTGTACAGAAGCCGCCACACTGCTGTATTAATAATAAGAAAAATTATATTTTTTTTCTGGTTCTGGACATGCTACAGTGATGAAACTTCACAGGTACACTTTTTAGACCCCCCAGACACTAAATCCAAAAAAAGTCATGCCTGCCTCCCAAAAATGCCCGATAAATGCCTGCAAGAAAAACGGCCAGGTGTAGAGAAGCCATATTCATGTGCTACTAAAAATTATAAGAAAAATGCTCCTTTTTTCTTGTTCAGGACCATTTTTATGGAAAGTCGGATCACAAGTCGCTTCAATTAAGATAAGGAGGCAACTCCCATTGAAGTATATGGGACAAGTCGGATCACAAGTCGCCTCAAAGTAGTACAGGACCCTTTTCTGAAGTCGGAGCGACTTCAGTAGTGCCAATTAAGACGGCACTGATTAACATTGCTTTTGTTATGTCAAGCAACTTGGGGCGACTTGAGGGCACACAAGTCGCCTCACAAGTCGGGCAAGTGTGAATGGGCTCTTAGGCTCTACCCTATGGCAAAACAAGCAGAAGATGCTCAGGCCCAACAGGACCATCTCTAGCCCCTAGCAGTACACCTTACGTGGAAAGGACAGGCCACACCATCCCTGGTAATTTTTCAAAGCAGCTTTTCTGTTCCATTAGTGTTAGCATCCAGATGGAGACAGAATCCTCCTCAAACTCTTTTGCCCTCCTTTGCCATAATCAGAGCCTGATTTAAATTTTTTTCAGCCAACCGCTTACCATAGCAAATCAAATCTGCCGATGTTCAGTGTATGATCACTATTTGAGTCAGTGTACATTGTGATCAGCCGCCTCCAATTTAATCCACCAGCCTCAAGCTCTGTCCACATGACAATCACTTCAGAAAGATCAGACTCTGAGGCTGTAGGAGCTGCTATGGATCTTCTCATCTCCGTATTTGCAAAGAAATTGAAAGGCTATGGTCAAGGCAGTTCCCATTATTATTAATACAGATGTACAATTTAGACTGGTATGAAGAGAAGGAGCCTCAAAACATTTCTCATACAAAATGCTTATTCAGTGGATCCTGGTGGATTAAGATCTTTGAGTGTGAAATACATTTTTGCTTCATATCAGGATACTAGTCTTACATCATCAGTTTGTATTCAAAAAGTGAGCTGGTGTGGACCCTCATTTTATAGGATTTCCTTGCATGCACTTGGACCGGGTTGTCTAGGACTCACAGGAGACTCCTGTGAACCAAGGAAGCAGCTTCATTGTGGCAGCAGGGATTTTTAGGTTTTCTTTTCTTCCTTATATAACCAGTAGCGAGGGAGTGAGGTACCCACAATGATGGCAATATACTAGTTCTGTTGGGTCTATATGTTCAGTTTGACAATGGAAGAGAAAAGGGTCTTCTATTCAATGTCCTACCAGCACTAGGTTGAAAACATGCCAGCATCTGCCCATTGCCACACTAGTACTAGTTCTCACAGATCACATATGTGGCACTCCAAGTGTTCTGTGTTTCGCATGGCAGCACTATTTCTAGACGTGACCACAGTCCATGTGGCTGTAGTTTGTTATCTTAGTGTCTCATTCATCTTTAGAAGACAGATGACAGATTTATCACCAGTGTTACCATAATTAATGGGCCAACAGTATCCAAGAGCAATCCTAGGCTAGTCGCCATAAGGCAACTTAAAGCATTTATCAGTGGGAAATCAGGAAGATGGGAACCAATAAAGACTCATTGGTGAGATAAATGGAGCTGGGACCTGATGGAGCATTTGCAGATGGGATACGGGCAGCTGGGACCTGATGGAAGAATTGCAGGTGAGATGCATGGAGCTAATGGAGGAATTGCAGATGAGATGCGTCGACCTGGGACCCGATGGAGGAATTGCAGGTGAGATGCGTGGAGCCGGGACCCGAGACCCGATGGAGGAATTGCAGATGAGATGAGTCGAGCTTGGACCCGATGGAGGAATTGCAGGTGAGATGCGTGGAGCCGGGACCCGATGGAGGAATTGCAGGTGAGATGCGTGGAGCCGGGACCCGATGGAGGAATTGCAGGTGAGATACCTGGGGCTGGGACATGGTGGATAAATTGCAGACGAGATTCGTGGAGCTGTGACCTGATGGTGGAATTTTTGGTAGGATATCAGGGAGCTAGAAGCTGATGCATGAATCATTGAGATATGAGGAGCCAGGACCCAAATGGAGGAATCACTAGTGAGATACCAGGAAGCTGGTGCCTGGTGAAGGAATCGCTGGTGAGATATCAAGGAGATGAAACCCAAACAAGAAATATTGGGGAGCTGGGACATGATGAAAAACACAAGTGAGATATTGGGGAGCCAAGACCAAATGGTGAGATTTCAGGGAGTGGATACCTGCTGCTGGAACCTTCTACTGGAATCACTGGCGAGATACAGGGAACTGAGACCTGATGCATGAATCGCTAATGAGATGTGTGGAGCTGGAAACATTGGGGAGCTGGGACCTGATGCAAAGATCACTAGTGAGATATCGAGGAGCTGGGACCCAAAAGAGGTATCACTGGTGAGCTGGGTCCTGATGGGGGAATTGCTGGTGAGATATCAGGATGCTGATACCTGATGCAGGAATCACTGGTGAGATATCAGGGAGCTGAGACGGAATCACTGGTAAGATTTAAGGAAATTAAGACCCAATTGAGGAATCGCTGGCAACATATAGGGAGATGGGATTCGAAGGAAAAATGTACACAAAGTACCAAGCCCTGCTCTCTCACAGGAGAGACGTGTAAACTTTGCCATTTCACAGTGAATTGGTTGCCATGGCGCCATCGTATGAAATGAACACAACAATCAGGAACTGTGAAAAAAAACGCTCTAGCAGATAATCAGGAGTTATTTAGAGAGCAACGACAACCGGAAGTGAGAGGAGGAGAGAGCAGTGGGAACAGTTTAAGGCAGAACTCCATACAATCAATTATAAAGCTATTTAAAAACTTAAAAACACTAAAGAATTTTTTATTCTGTTCACGCAGCCTTGTATTCCAAGCACACCTGCCATACACCACCATCAGGCCCTGGGCCTCTGTGCTTTGTAATAACACAGCCTTGTCCAGGGTCCACTGAAGTCTATTGCTAGGTACACATGGAAGGTTTTTTTGTTCAACCAACGTGCTGAATGAAAATAAAAAACCTGAGGGGTCACCGTTCTAACTAAGGGATGTAAGTGCAGTGATCTCCCCGCTGAGCTATTGTGTGCCAACAGGGGGACTGCACTGACCAGCGCTCAAAGCCATTGGCTGCAAGCATTGATTCCATGTTCCATAAAAGCTGGTCGTTAAACCAGCTTCTGTCGCACAGGCTGGTGTACACACAGGGCGAATGTCGGCTGATTTCAGTTTATCCAGCCAGTATTCGGCCAGTGTGTACCAACCTTATGACTGGACAATGAAAAAGCAGCAGCAGAGCAAGCATGTTCACAAACAAATCAAAAGCTGTATGCTGTATGTTTTTATTTAACACGTGGATTATTTTTTAATCCTGCATATAGACCAGCTTTAAGTTTCCAGAACAGAACTTATGATGCCACGGAGGCTGGAAGGAGACCGTGTCCTCGACAGCGAAAGATAATCCTGCAGCTGGCTGGATCCTGGCAAGCCTACCCACAATATGGAGAGAGCACTGCAAAGAATAAGATGAATCAACTCCTAGCACAAGCCTGCTGATACATTTAACACTATCCTCCTCCCTAGACTTACAATGCTTCTGTCCGCTGTGCCTCCTGTACTCATTTCTCCAGAGTTTTGTCACAATAATACTGGATGTGTGTTACTGGCCAAATCACCTAGTGAAAACAGAGGGGAAAAAAGCCAAAGAAAAGAAAACTGATGCAGCCACATCAAAGGATTGGTAAGCTGCAATGTGTTACATTTTTGGTGTTGGGTTTAATACCGCTTTTAACATAATATGAATACAGGAAAAAACAGCAATAGTCTCTTACAGTTACAGTGTCCACTTCTGCTGGCCATGGATGTACTGAATATCGGCCACTTTACCAGAACTTTACCAGAACTGACCGAATTGTGATCTATGCAAGACTGTCCATCAACTTCACACACATCCTATTCAGTTTTCAGAGACAATTGTAACTATTTTAAAGATATTCTAAATTGGATGCTATGGGAAACCATTGCAGTTTTGTATTGATTTCCAATAATCGGTGCATCACTTATCGGGGAGAGAGAAGAGGAGAGAGGAGAGAGAAGAGAGAAGAGAGAAGAGAGGAGAGAGAAGAGAGGAGAGAGAAGAGAGGAGAGAGAAGAGAGGAGAGAGAAGAGAGGAGAGAGAAGAGAGGAGAGAGAAGAGAGGAGAGAGAAGAGAGGAGAGAGGAGAGAGGAGAGAGGAGAGAGGAGAGAGAAGAGAGAAGAGAGAAGAGAGAAGAGAGAAGAGAGAAGAGAGAAGAGAGAAGAGAGAAGAGAAAAGAGAAAAGAGAAAAGAGAAAAGAGAAAAGAGAAGAGAAAAGAGAAAAGAGAAGAGGAGAGAGAGAGACTTTTTCCCTATGACAACCAGTAAGACTTTATTTTTTTTAACAAAGCTCTGTTTGTCATGGTTCTTTGTTGCAACAAAGCTACCTGCTTGTGTGCAAGATTTATATTTATTGCTAGGTCGATGTGTGACATTAGCGTTTCTTTATTATCTAAGGGAAGATCAGGGTAGTCCTAGGTATCTTGGGGTAGGACTGTCCACTGGCAGTTTGAAGTAGACACATGGGACAAGCTGAGATGACAGTGCTGGGGTAAAACCAACATACTTTGACAAGGGGGGGCCATTAGGGAACATAAACCAACATACAACAATGGGATGGGAGTCAGGGGGGGATATGGGAGATGCAGATATACAGCAGAACAGGGGGTGTGGGATAACCTGACACATTGCAATAGGGATGGGAAGGGGAAAACGTAGGATAGGCTGGCATACATACTGTCTCTCTTCATTTTGTAAAGTGCTGTGCAAACTGTTTATGCTATATAAATGGCGCTTAATAATTATACATTGGCTCAGGGGTGGAGGGCAGTGATGGGGATATAGTATACATCTGCAGAAACGGAGAAGGGGGGGGGGGCGGTAATCTGGGAGACATTGACTAAGCCATCATACACCACAGGGAAGCGGGGGGGGGGGGGCTGTCACTGGCCACTATACCTCATTTTTTTGGAAGCTACACATAACTAGCTGACTACGGCACTGGTCTCTTATCTTGAATTAGCCAAAGTTAGCAGCACGAAAAAAAAAAATCAAGATTGTTAAATATGTGTGAAGAGGAGACAAAGTATTCCCAGAAATTTGCAATCGCTTTTGGCCACTGAAGGGTATTCACTGCAGCTCTACAAATGCCCAATGTGGAAAGCAGGCACAGATGGCCATCTGCTGGCCAGAGCACAGTATTACATCAGAGGCACCGTCTCGAGTCGTTGTGCAGCTGAGGAATTGCAGTAAAATGAAGAGTTTTTGGCACAAAAATGAGTTCATAAAGTGTAACAGCGGAGAGAGAATGTAGGTCAGAGAGACCATCCGATGACTTCCAAAGTGAGATGCCATCAGTTAAAGCACCATTTATTTCCAAGTTTCTATCATGTCTCATGAAGTCCAGTGCATTTTTGTTTCTGCATCTCTGCATCAGAAACGCATGGATAGTAGGTTATATGGTTATGGTTTCAAAATTGCATCGTTCACACCAGTGCGTTCCAGCGCCAGAAAAAAAGTAGAACATGCTGCATTTTCTGCACGAAACTGTACAAGAACGTAGTAATACACATCAAAAACGCAATGGAATGCACCAAAAATGCACCAAATGTCCCCATTTAAAGTGAAGAAAAAAAAAAAAGAAGGGGAAAAAATCACTGGAAAGCATCACAACGCACTGGAAACACCTATGCAGATGGAATGCATCCTAACTGTTTCTATGGTGTGAACTGGCGCTAAATCCCTGGTACCCAACTTGCAGCCCTTTGGTGTTTGCAGTGCAGCCTCAGAACCCAATAGTCAGCAACAGGAGGTTTGATCTGTGATAGGGCTATAGGATATATTTAAGGGAAAGGTATAGGTGGCGCTGCCTGCAAAATATAGCAAATATCTAGATAAAAAGTAATAAAGCTACTATTTCCTTAAGGCTCCGTTCACATCTAGGCGTTTTGGGGCGTTTGAGGAGTTTTTCTGCTCTAGGATCAGCTCTCAAAACGCCCAACAAGACAAATCCTATTCATTTCAATGGCCCCTGTTCACATCTGAGCGTTTTGACGCTGTAAGCAAAACGCCCAACGCTCAAAAAAGTACATGAGCTTCTTTTTGGGCAGATTACAGGCGTTTTCCATTGGTTTCTATTCAATCTAAAAACGCCTGCACAAAAAACGCCTGTAAAAACGCCTGTAAATCGCGGTAAAAAACGCACGAAAACGCTACGCTCAGGTGTGAATGTAGCCTTAAACCTTGCGTACATAACGACATAAATATGTATGCAATACAATAATAATCGTATATAACCAAATCTCATATACTATATCATATGAATCCAATAGTACAATGCAAAATAAGTGACAAAAGTACAAATATCAATAAGCAAATTATCGCATAACTATATAACCACACACTATAAATTAGCAGGTAAAAGGTGCTCTCAGTGCAAAAAAGTGCAAAGAAAAATGCAGTACAAAATAAAAAAAAAAATGGATTTTTGTAAGAACTTACCGTAAAATCCTTTTCTCTTAAGCTCATTGACAGACGTAGTCTTCTTGATTCTCAAGAGCTGGGTTATGTTGTCTCCGCAGGAGTAGGACTAGGCAGAATGACAAAACGTTCTGGCTCCACCCTAGGGGGCAGTCCCTGAGGGTATATCCTCCCTCTCTCTGCTACAGGGAATGAGTTCTGTTTAAAGCAGTACAGAGAAATTAACCCAACCCAACTCAATGATAGAGGGGCGGGTACTACGTCTGTCAATGAGCTTAAGAGAAAAGGATTTTACGGTAAGTTCTTACAAAAATCCATTTTTCTCTATCGCTCATTGACAGACGTAGTCTTCTTGATTCTCAAGAGCTGGGACATCCAGAAGCAGTGCCACAAATGAGGGGTGGGATTGACAAAATCAAATCCAATCTAGTAGGCCCAACCGGTGCCAAACTAGAAGTTTTAAAGGCTCATTATAAACAAAGAATGAGACTAAAAGAAAAAATTTTCCAACGGAAAAAAACCCTCGAGGTAGACCACTGGTCTCCTCAAATTGCGGCCTGCAAAACCTTGCGGCCA
Source organism: Pelophylax lessonae (assembly GCF_965119305.1). Classification (NCBI taxonomy): domain Eukaryota; kingdom Metazoa; phylum Chordata; class Amphibia; order Anura; family Ranidae; genus Pelophylax; species Pelophylax lessonae. The sequence goes on along the minus strand of NC_138771.1, from coordinate 484,103,566 downwards.
AATGAGGCATCAGACGATGCCATTACATCAACTTTATAATGTTTAGAGAAGGTATGCACCGACGACCAGGTAGCCGCCTTGCACACCTGGACCACTGACGCCTGATGGCGAAAGGCCCATGACGCACTAAGTGCCCGAGTGGAGTGCGCCTTAACAGGGAACGGGGGCTCCCGACCCTTAATAGAATAAGCCTGCACTACCGTCTGTCTGATCCATCTAGAAATGGTCGCGGCAGCTGCAGGCAACCCCTTTTTGGGTCCATCTGGGATCACAAAAAGTGAATCCGTCATGCGAAACGAGTCTGTCGTTTTCAAGTATACCCTGATCGCCCGGACCACATCCAAGGAGTGCAAAGCAAATTCCCGAGGATGACTGGGCTTAGGACACAGGGAAGGCAATACAATTTCTTCATTCAGATGAAATTCTGAAACTACTTTTGGTAGGAAGGATGGATTCGGACGAAGAACCACCTTATCTCTATGAACCACCAGATATGGTGAACGACAAGATAATGCGGCCAGTTCTGACACCCTGCGTGCAGAAGTAATAGCCTGGGACAACGTGGGTAGAGGAATCTCCCTAATATCTTCAAAGGGAGGTTTCTGAAGAACCGACAACACTAAATTAAGATCCCAGGGGGGTAACGGCGCGTGCACTGGCGGAGCCAGATGTCGCACCCCCTGGATGAAATTCCGCACCAAGGAATGAGTAGCCAAAGGCTTCTGAAAGAAGATGGCTAATGCTGCCTGACCCTTGATAGTACTCAAGGCCAGTTTCTGCTCAACCCCTTGTTGCAGAAAAGCCAATATTCGACTAATCGAATAAGACCGAGGACGGAACCCCAAAGGTTCACACCATGCAATGTAGGACTTCCATGTGCGATGATAAATCTTTCTGGAAGTCGCTTTCCTTGCTTCAACTAGAGTAGGAATAACTGAAGCTGACAAACCTTTGTCCTTCAGCACCTGGGTCTCAATAGCCAGGCCGTTAAAGCCAGCGATCGTAAAGCAGGATGGAAGATCGGTCCCTGAGACAGTAGATCCTCTCTGAGAGGAAGTCTCCACGGGACGTCCGCCACCAGTCTGACCATGTCGGCGTACCAAGCTCGACGAGGCCAGTCCGGAGCTACCAGGATTACTGGGATTCCTTCCTCCTCTACCCTGCGAAGAAGTCTTGGCAGTAACGCGAGAGGAGGGAAGGCATATATTAGCTGGTATTGCCCCCACGGGGCGATCAGTGCGTCTGCGGTTTCTGCTAGAGGATCGCGGGAGCGAGCCACGAATCTCTGAACTTTCCTGTTGAATCGTGATGCCAACAGATCCACATCCGGGGTGCCCCACCGTAGGCACAACTGGTGGAAAACGTCTGGATGGAGGGACCAGTCCCCCTGATCCAGGGTCTGACGGCTGAGATAATCTGCCTGCCAATTCTCCACCCCCGGAATGAACACCGCAGAGATTGCTGGAACAAATCGTTCCGCCCAGCGAAGAATGCAAGCCACTTCTTTGGCCGCTCGGACACTCTTGGTGCCCCCCTGGTGATTGACATAAGCCACGGCCGTGGCATTGTCCGACTGGATCCGAACCGGGCTGCCCTGGAGCTGCTCGGTCCAGTGAATCAGACAAAGTCTGATCGCTCTCAGTTCCAATACATTTATCGGTAATCTGGATTCTTCCGGGGACCAAAGTCCCTGGGCAGATAATTGACCGAGAATTCCTCCCCATCCGGATAGACTGGCATCCGTGGTCACTATCGTCCAATATATTGGCAGAAATGACTTTCCCTGGCTGAGCATTGGAGACCGAAGCCACCAAACCAGAGACTCTCTGGTCTGTTTGCTCAATCGTATCTGATTGTCCAGGGATTCCGGATTCCGATTCCATCTGAGAAGAATCTCTTGCTGAAGAATTCGGGTATGGGACTGGGCAAATGGGACTGCTTCGAATGAAGCCACCATCAACCCCAGAACCCTCATGCAAGTCCAAAGGGAAGACCAGCTGTTGGACAGTAACAACTGGACTGCTGATTGAATCTTTCGAAGTTTCCCTACCGGAAGAAACACTCTTGTCCTGACTGTGTCTAGAATTAGACCCAGATATTCGAGCCTCTGGGTGGGAACCAGAAAAGACTTTTGCTGGTTCACCAGCCACCCGAATTCCTGTAAAGAAATCATAGTAATTTCTATGTTTTGTAGCAAGGTCTGAGGAGACTCTGCATGAGCAGAAGATCGTCTAGGTAACCTAGAATCGATATACATCTTTGGCGCAGAAGTGCCAACATAGGGGCCAACACCTTTGTGAAAACCCGCGGAGCCGTGGCGAGACCGAAAGGTAACGCCACAAACTGATAGTGGTTCTCCTCTACGGAAAAGCGTAGAAAACGCTGATGTCCTGCGAAAATGGGAATGTGAAGATAGGCGTCCTTGATGTCTATGGACGCTAGGACATCCCCTGGATGCAGGAAGGCTGCTACCGTGCGAATGGACTCCATTCTGAATCTTCTTATGTTGACGAAAGAATTGAGCGCTCTTAAGTCCAGAATTGGACGCACTTTGCCCTCTTTCCTGGGTATTGTAAACAGGTTTGAATAAAACCCTTGAAACCGTTCTGTCCAAGGAACGTGGACTACCACTCCTTGTTGTAGTAGATCTGTGACTGCTCTCCGCAGATCTTCTAGACGATCCGGAGATAGTCGGATATTGGAAGGGAAGAATCGCGCCGGTGGGAGAGATCGAAACTCGATCTTGTACCCTGACTTTATGACTTCGCAAACCCATTTGTCCGGGATTCTGGAAAGCCATGGATCCGGGAACCGGCGAAGACGTCCCCCCACCCCAGTTATGGGTGGGGGCGCACCTTCAGGCTTTGGATGGTTTATCTTCAGGTCTGGAGGGGGCGGGCTTTTGCTTGCCCGACCAACGACCCCTGACGCCTCCTGTAGGAACCTTGGAGGACTTAGTTTTTTCACCCGCTGGACGAAAAAACCTCTTGTGAGCAGAAAAAGAAGGCCCTCGTCTTTGACGAGTTCCTCTACCTTTAAAATTTTGCGGTAAAAAGGTGCTTTTTCCACCGGTGAGATCCTTAATGATCTCATCTAAGTTGGCTCCAAATAGACGTTCTCCTGAAAAGGGGATATTAGCCAATGCTTTTTTGGAACCTTGGTCGGCTATCCAACCTTTTAGCCACAGTGTACGCCTGAGAACCACTGCTGAGACTGATGCTCGCGCCATTAATGGAGTGGCGTCTAACGCCGCATCACATACAAACTGTAACCCCTGTATCATTTGTTCCAACAAATCTGATACCGCCTGAGGGACTTCTTCTAAGTCCCGGCGTAACCACTTGGTCCATTCAGTTACAGCCTGCGAAACCAGACCAATAGCAATTATTGGCCTGAAAGCTGATCCAATCAAGGAAAACATGGTGCGAGACATAGCTTCTATTTTGCGATCCACTGGATCTTTAAAAGACGGAGCGTCTTCTAAAGGAATAACCGTGGCTTTATTCAATCTAGCAATTGGTGAATCCACCACAGGTGGTTCTGTCCATTTCTTAATAAGGGTTTCCTCAAACGGATAACGCCTGTCAATGCGTTTGGAAATATTAAAAGTGCGTTTTGGCAGACGCCATTCTTCATCGATTGGATTGCCAAAACATTTGGGCAATGGAAAAACCTTTGCCACTTTGATGCGTTTTTTAGTCCCAAAAGGGATCTCAGTTTCAGCTATTTCTGATGGAATACCCTGTAACCTTAAAGTCTCTTGAACAGATACAATGAGTGCGTTTACCAACGCTTCCTCTCGGGCTATGGCAGATGCCGAAACATCCTCCTCACTGTCTGAAGAGACAGGACCCGAGACACCAATACCAGATGAAGTACCTGCAACTGCAGAAATAGGCTCAGAGTCTGAATCCGAGGTTTCAGATAATAAGGGGTTAGGCGGGGGTCGCTTTCTTGCGCCCTGTCCCTGACAAGCCACTTCCACCCGGGACACAAAAGTTTCCATAATGGCTGACAAAGATTCAATTGTCAATGGGGTGCTGGAGGATCCCGCAGACCCCTCGAGGGGATCCGGAGGAGATACATGAGTGGCAGGGTCCATGTTAATACAGGACACTTTTGCCAGCAATAAACAAAAAAACTTTTTTTTTTTTTTTTTTTTGTGTGTCTCCCCCTAGCGCAATAGCGCCCCTCAGAGTACCTGCTTCTCGATCCCAGAGAGAGAGAGAGGGACCCCCAAGGCTCACCAACCGATGCAGTGCAGTTTCCAACAAACTGCAGCCAGCGTCTGTCTTACACAGACTGGAAGGAGCTGTTTGCTTTTTCCCGGGCAGAAGGCGTGGCTCCGCCCCCTGTGTACGCCTTCCGGCGTTCCCAGCCCTCCACGAGGAAGCTGGGCTCACAAAACATGGCCGCCCCCATAGAAGAGACATAAGACTCCAAAAACATGGCGGCCGGCGTGACCTGAGGACATACATGCATTCGGTCTACGGCAAAATGGCGGCGGACCGCCGATATCGTCTTCCCAGCACATCCACCTGCACTCTGCTGAGAGGTGACATATGGATCTACAGAGATACACTGCACATAAGGTAGGATTATACCTCATATGTTTGCTGTAATGTTACAGTCTGCTGGGTAGAGTGTTAGCTCTTGAACCAAGTCCACTTCCCACAAACACATGCTGTATTACAAGGGGGACTTGTAAGTGTCAGATATATGCTGACCATATATGGAGGGGCCCATAATATATACTGCCTCATAATGAGGAAAAAAGGGAACGTTTTACTCACCATACCGAACCGACAGGCACCCTCTCTTCATAATACCCTCTCCACCGAGGTGGGGGTTTGTGGACGCCTCGACTCTCTGGTCCTGGCGTCCAAGCGAGCTTTTAACTCGCAAAGTCAGTCCCTTTACTGGGACTCCGTCGCGGCCGACTCAGCGCACTGGTCTGCACGCGCTTTTAGGCAGAAACCGGGGTGACCACTGGATCTCACATCCAGCCCGTCGCCCGGCCCCGCATACTTACTTGAATATGTCGCGGCCGACCAAGCGCAATGCCTGGTCTGCACGCGCTCGTAGGCCGGCTGGGGTGACCACAAGTGTCGCCCAGTCCGGCATTTTTGCTTGAAGATCTCACAGGAAAAAAACACTGGAGAAAACTACCTAAAAAATGTCTTTTTCTTAAAGAAAAAAAGTCTTGCCAGGACCAAAAGATCCCAGCAAGGAACTTAGGTCCTTACTCCTGACTAGACAGAAAAAAAACTGATTCCCTGTAGCAGAGAGAGGGAGGATATACCCTCAGGGACTGCCCCCTAGGGTGGAGCCAGAACGTTTTGTCATTCTGCCTAGTCCTACTCCTGCGGAGACAACATAACCCAGCTCTTGAGAATCAAGAAGACTACGTCTGTCAATGAGCGATAGAGAAATATATATAATCATACATACAACACATATACATACACATTTATTATATATATATATATATATTATATATATATATATATATATATATATACATACATACACACATACACACACACATACATATCCATATACACATATATACATATACACACACATTTTTTTTTTTCTTCAAAAATTCATATGAAAAGTTAATGTGATAAGTGCAAAAAACACAGTCCCTGATGGTGCACTGGAAACATGAAGCTACTCGTGCTCCCCCATTTTTAGGTCCGCACTCACTAGAGAGAAAAACCCCTGCAGGGGTCACAGACACCAACAGGTAAACCAGAATACGGATATGTCTCCTTCTCCACCTCAGTAGACCAGATTACTTGGGGCTCCCGCCACAGGGTTATGTCGATGAAAAAAGGCATCTCATAGTGGAATATCGTATATATAGTTTTATTTAGTAGAACAGTAAAATATACTTACGACAGGGACGTAGGAGTTAAAGCCTTGAATACAGAACCGTCCATTCCGTGTGATGTATCCGGAACACTATACGTTCCACGGACCGGAAGTGCGAGGCCGGAAGTGACGCATTGACGCTCTATGCGTTGTCAGAATGACGTCATCAGGAGCAGCTGCACCTTACTATTGGATTCATGATATAGTGTATGAGATTTGGTAACATATGATTATTATTGTATTGCATACATATTAATGTCGTTATGTACACAAGGTTGGAAATAGTAGCTTTATTACTTTTTATCTAGATATTTGATACATTTTCCAGGCAGCGCCATCTATACCTCTCCCTTAAATATATCCATTCCATTTCATATCGCATGTTTTGGGATATGCGAGGTAAGCTGCAGCCTTGTCATACACATAGTAGCGTGGGATTTATTTACTTTATAGGGCTGTGATCACTAGCATTTTCATGTGACATATCCCCAGTCTCTGACTGTCTCCTACTGCAGGACTCTAATCTCCAACCATTCATGCAGCAAAAGTCTCTGACCACCTTCTCCAGTAAATCTTCAGTCTCTTACATCTCCATATATAACCAATAGGATATGCGGCCCTTTGGTGATATCAGAGGCCTCATATACCAACCATTAATTGATCATTGCTAACGGTCACATATCTTGAAAAATATCTGGAAGTGGGAAGAGCCTACATTTGTTATACCAAGGGGCCAGACTAAAAGGACAGTGTTGTCACTAAATGAGAAAATCAGTGATTCTAAAGACACTTCTCAAAAACTTCCACTGAGGAGATGTGGCCTGGATTTAAAGTGCAACTCCACTTTTGTTGACAGACAAAAAAAAACATTCCCCTCTGGGTGATCTGTGTACATTGCAAGGATTATGACCTTTGTTGCAGATTCCCACCTTTTGTTATTCTAAAGAAATCACTGTTTGTTCTTCTGTGCCCCTGTGCTAAGTGGGTCTAATGGGAGTGGTTTCATAATTATCAATCAGCTGTGCAGCTGCAGAGCACTAATGAGGAAATCTGCTGGGCCTGCATCCCTTTAGACATGTTCCTATTGGGAGTATCTCACCAAAAGTAACATTTTTGTTGCAGGGGATGCCAGAAATCTTCTGGGAAAATTGGTGAGCCAATCACACAAGCAGGAAATTATGTTTCTGGGGGGGCGTTCTGTACACCTCCATTGCATTTTTCAGAAATATACAGTGGCTGCAGATTGAAAAGGAAAGCTATTTTTAAAAACATTCAATTACAATATGACTTGTATCGCAACTGTATTTATGCTATAATTTCTTATTTGCCATTCCCCCCCCCCCCCCCCCACTAAAGTGGAGTTACCCTTTAGGCTCCTTTCACACACTCACTCCGTTGGACGGAGTCCTTTTTTCTCAGCGGGGGATCGAGCCGCCGATCCCCCGCTGAGCAGCAGGAGGACAGCTGTGTCTCTGCGCTGTGTGCGGAGACACAGCTGACAGTTCCCCATGCATCTATGGGGGAAATCGGATGTCAACGGACCGTCAGTCCGTTCTCACCCGATCCCATCCGATCCGCTGGACGGATGGAAAATAGGGTTTCCATCCATCCAGATTTGACGGAACGGATCAGGTCGGATGTCAGCGGACATGTCTCCGCTGACATCCGATGCCCCATAGGAATGCATGGGGGGACCGTTCAGATCCGCCTAAAAAAACGGACAGGCGGATCTGAACGGTTGGTCCGCCTGTGTGAAAGGGGCCTTAAAGTATATTGGAAGAGGCGCCTGTCCTGGTATCGGGTGTCTATATCTCTGTTGTCCTGAGTCTGCTTTCATTGACCCCCTGTAATTTAAGGGGTCCATTTAGTCCGGTAAGCCTTGATTGAACACCATTTTATAGATCTATATCACTTCCTTTGCGCTGGTTTTTGTTGGCACCAATACCACAAACGTTTTCTCATAAAACTGAATCAGAAGGCAAAACATTTGTTTATAGATATATATTAAAAAAATAAAATACCTTTTTTCCCCTGTTTAAAAGTAATCACATTCCCTCTGCTCCTTCCATGTGCCAGGACAAGTCTGCTCATTGGAGGAGAGCAGGCTGAAATCCCAGCATAGCTGTAGAACAGACCACAGTGTGCTCACCTGCTTAGTGTGGTCAGTTTTTAATATGAAAGCAGAAGGACAAAGAGAACAGGATACTTTTTCATACAAGTACATGGTATAGCAGGCACATATCAGGTATATGAAATGCTGTGGTAAAAAATACTTTAAGGACCAATGAGACATCCAATCAAAGAGCACAGAGACTTAGCACAGTAAATTCAATTCTCTATAATGTCTCCATCCAATTTCCTTGTTTTATTCCAAAAAAAAAAATTCAGAATCTGTGACATCAGAAGATTCATCCTATTATAATGGTCTTATCAATGTCTAATGATCAAAAGAAACAGTGGCAGAGCAGTGACACAAGACATTCTCATGCTAAAAATAGACCCGATAGGCTAATAAAGTGCAGGAAACAGGTCAGAGTGATGAACAAAAATTCACAATCTCTACGTAGCCGGAAATTCTATTCTACTTTTGACAGAGAGAACAGTAAAGATTATTCAAAGTGCTAATAAAAATTCTATAAAAAGTTCATATTACAGATTGTCCTGCAGGTGGCGCCATTTCCTAGCACACAAAACAGAGACCAGCAGAGGATATGTGAAAGATGTGCAGAGATGGTGAAGACTTCAGCACAGTCACAATGGGCTCCGGATACCCACAATGGGCTCTGCACACCTACAACAGGCCCTGGAAATTCACAGTGGTCTCCAGTCACTCATGATGAAGGTACACTAAAATAAATCCAGCTTTGTAAAACACATTTATAGTAGTAACAATACATTTGGCATTAGCTATGTTGGGTTTAGTTACTGCTGGAATCTTCAGCATGAAATACTTCCGGGTGGATCAGATGCCTTTCTCATTGCCATCTCATTGAGCTCTGCCAAAAATAAAGATCCATATCCTTATTTGTTAGGTCTGTGAATTGGGCCCCATGTTACTGCAGCCACATTACACAAGAAGCCTTTTGGTTGTTTCGAAAAGACCTCAGAATGGGCAGTCTGATGAGCAAGCAACATTATGATGTGTATGGCACATGTTCGGGCACCACCATCTGACAGCATACACACCAGCACCACTATAGGCACTGTGGGTCCAATCAGTGTGGAAACCTGCCAGGCCCCCTCCATCTCCCACTTTCTTATTTTTGATAAAGTGGGGACTAAGGAAGGACTAGTCCCCTTGTCAGGTTGTTCGGGGTTTTTCCAGCCAGAAAACGCCCCTGCCAAGAACAGCCTATGTATGCATGGACACATAGAATAACATGCCGGGGAGTTTACTGGCTGCAGAAAAGAATACCTGAAGCCAAAAACAGCCGCTGTAAAAATGTGCAGTGTGCATGAGACCTTAGGCATCCTTCACACTACGGCGTTCCCGATCGCTAACGGAATCCCTGCACGCTTGTGATCCCCGACACCCCAATCGTTGTGCAATTATGCCACGATTGTCTCCCAACGAATCTCTGTAAATTTGTGTTAACAGAATCGCGGGATGTTCCGAAAATTATATAATATACAACCCCTATTGAATCACATTAGAATTATGATGAATATATAATGAAATTATTATTTTATATAAATTCTGAAACCACTTTTTTTCCAGACTTTTCTGGTCACGATGTGCTCTCTCATTACTGTTGATTCAAATGATGTCTTTGCCCATATCCTTTTTTGGAACTATTTCAGCTACCCATCTATCTCTCTCTCCCCTCGCTCCTACCTCGTCCAATACACCCGCCTCAGCCCCGGGTAAGACAGTTGCTGCGTGTGGGGGGGGTGACCCCCCTCCGCTCTCAGAATTTTCGCCTTTTTTAACTACCTTAGTAAGTAGTATTCTTTATTTACTCTGGAGCATTGGTTATTTTTCCGTTATCTTTCCTATATTTATTTTACATTTGAATATTAATTTACATTTACAGACTTAAAGTCTGAAATTAGCTCCTGATGAGTGGACATAGAGCCACGAAACGCGTAGAGCCTATAAGATATACCATTTGAAGACTGATTACATGTTGTTTATATATACAAGTTATTGACGGATTTATTCATTGACTGATTATTATGTAAAAATATATTTTTATGAATTGATATACTTCATGTTCAGCTTTTGATTTGTATAATGTTTATATTGATTTTTATATTGCTGTACCCTCAATGAAATATGTAATAAATTATTCATTTTTATAACATTTCATATTACTATTTAACATCTATTTATGACTGTAAACCTCACTCAAAGTCGCACAACTTTTTGCCTTTTTCCATATGTATACCAGGGATGGAGGTCCAGTCATTGGGTTTATTGCAGGTCATGATCCCCTCCCCCCCTCTCTTTCATGTTCCGAAACTTCTTTTGGGCGACAGGCATCCCGCGATTTTGTTTGCGTGATTTTACCGCAATTCGTAAGCCGTCAATCGCTGCAAAAATCACTTCATGCTTGGGATGCCTTCGAAAGCAATTGTGATCACAAGTGCGCCCTGCGTTTTGCGATGGATTCGGGATCTGCCTGCGATCCGTAACGCCATGGTGTGAAAGGAGCCTAAAACCCATTAATTCTGTTTTGTTTTTTTTCAGCCAGATAATGCCTCTGCCAAAAAACGAGTGTCCATTATAACATCCTATGTGTGCATGGACACATTGGATCACATGTTGGGGAGTTTACAGGCTGCAGGAAAAAAACGTCTGAAGCCAAAAACAGCAGCTGTAAAAGTCCAGTCTGCATGAGGCCTTTAAAATGGAGTTGAAGAGGCTCCGTTCACACTAGTGGGCCTTGCCATGCGACTTTGGACACAAAGGCGCATGACAAGTTGCAGCACATTGATTTTAATAGCATTGTTCCAATCAATGAGACGTATAGTGGCAGTGATATTCTCCTTGTTAGGTTTGTACATAAAGCGAAAAGAAAATTGCAAAGTGGCTCAAAGCCAATAGCACTAAAATATAAGGTAGTCCATTAGCTAGCCAATGGGGCTATCATAAAAGTCTTTGAATAAGACAGGAAACAGTCCATGCGCTCAGGGCCAGCCTATTGGGGAGTGGAAGCAATCTCCAAACATGAAACAAAAACAATGAGAAAAACAGGCGCCTCTGAGTAAAGACTGCAGTATTTAATTGGCAAACAATAGTAAAAACTTACATCAAGGTAAGTAATTGAGAGTGAGGTGGGTCCTTCCGGTGTCCATGTGAAGGCTTGATTGGCTGATTCCTCCTGTCCAATACCATAGACTAGGTCCTCAATCACACTCGCTTTGAGAACACTTCTCACATGAAGACAGACACCACCACCGCTTAGTTTTACCCTGTGTTTAGTTCAGGTGTCTCCTCTGTACACACTTCAATCCAAGATGAGGAAGTAAAGAAGACTTGAGCTACTTCTTGGGGATTCTGATTTCCTCATTGGAAAATGTGCAGCATCATCTAGCTTTGGACATCGAGGAGGACAAAGCTAGATGATGCTGGACGTTTTCCAATGAGGAAATCAGAATCCCTAGCTCAAGTCTCTTTGGATTGAAGTGTGTACAGAGGAGACACCTGAACTAAACACAGGGTAAAACTGAGCGGTGGTGGTGTCTGTCTTCATGTGAGAAGTGTTCTCAAAGCGAGTGTGATTGAGGACCTAGTCTATGGTATTGGACAGGAGGAATCAGCCAATCAAGCCTCAAGCCTTCACATGGACACCGGAAGGACCCACCTCACTCACAATTACTTACCTTGATGTAAGTTTCTACTATTGTTTGCCAATTAAATACTGCAGTCTTTACTCAGAGGTGCCTGTTTTTCTCTTTGTTTTTGTACTTAAATTAAAGCGGATTGTGAACTCTCTTCGCTGTCATTCTTCCAGTGAAGGGTAAAATATTTCAGTCTGTGGCGATAATGCTGACCACCATCATGAAGAACAATTTCGGAGTACACTCACTTTATATTCATGAGGATGTAATGACTGCAGCTACAACGTTATCCAAGCGAATCTTCAATACAAATAGAACGCTGTCTGCGATCAGAGCCTCTGTGTACCACAAACATTTAAAGACTATAATAGCTAACCTGTAGAAGATAAAGGATGACTGCAATCCGATTGGCTGCTAAAAGGAAACAAAATTTTCTCCAACATTAGAACCGGACACCACAAGGCTCAGAAAGGGGGAGGGGCCAAGTGCTCCTTTTTCAAAGATGCATACATCCCTGTGTTTACTGATTTCTTGAACATGCGGATTCAATAAAAGGCACCTTCAGGGTAGCATTTCATCAATATATCCTCTAGTTTGAGCTTCCTAGGTGAGTGACAGCTGCATTTAAAGGGCTCCTCCACCCTGATTGATCAGTATAGTTACCATACTGCCCCCAGGAAATTCCCAGGAGTTTTCTCCTCTGTCACTACACAGAAGTCGCATTTGTCTTGTTGCATTCTGTACACCATAAAAATAAAGCCCTGTACACACAGGCTGAACTATGGTGGACATCGGTCGGTTACTGTCGGATGAGCATGCTGGAAAATCTGCAGCCAACCGGCTTCCGATAAGCGCTCTCGGCCAACGGTGGGGGGGGGGGGGGGGGGGCCTCACAGTCTTGACGCAGCCAAAGACTGTGTGACGCAGCCAAAGACTGTGTGACGCAGCCAAAGAAGTGCAGCTAGTTCTCTCAGTGTGGCACTGACTGGTTGGGATTAGACATATGCCATCCTCACCAATCACCATTGCGCACACTGCTCGGAATGCTTAACCACTTGCCGACCGCTCACTCGAGCTCTACTGCGGCAAAGTGGTTAGTTCCCGTCCAGTGACGTAGACCTACGTCGCTGGACTCCTCCCCTTGTGGGCGGCGCACACGCGTCGCCGGAGGCTCGCTCCCGCTGTATTCAGTTACAGCGGGAGTCGGGCAAGGGGAGGAGCGGCGGTGATCACCACTGCTCTTCCCCGATCGTCGGGGAATCGAGTTTGGAGATCCGCCCGCTTGTGTAAACAAAGCGGGCGGATCCCCTAAGTGACAGACAGTGACAGATTGCAGGGTTCAGCATAGCTGAACCTGCGATCTGTCCCTGTGTCACTCAGTCACCTCCCCCCACACACGTTAGTAAGCACCAGGCATACATTAACCCCTCTCTCTCCCCAATAAAATTAACCCCTTCACTGCCAGTGTCATTTTTACAGTAACAGTGCATATTTATAGCACTGATTACTGTAGTAATGTCACTGGTACCCCCAAAAGTGTCGAAAATGTCAGTCAAGGGTCTGATCTGTCCGTCGCAATGTCGCAGTCCCACAATAAAAAAAAAAAAAACACCAAAAGTGACAGAAATCTTTCCCTTAGTTAGTAAACGCAATAACTTTTGCGCAAACCAATCAAAATATGCTTATTGTGATTTTTTTTTTACCAAACATAGGTAGCAGAAAACAAATTGGCCAAAAATTTAAAAAAAATTTGATTTTTAAATTTGTTTGGGGGGGAATTTCATATAAAAAAAAATTTGAAAAATAGTTATTTTTTTCAAAATTTACGCTCTTTTTTTGTTTATAGCGCAAAAAGTAAAAATCGCACAGGTGATCAAATACCACCAAAATAAAGCGCTGTTTGTGGGGAAAAAGGACGTAAATTTAGTTTGGGTACAGCGTCGCACGACCGCGCAATTGTCAGGTAAAGTCGCACAGTGTTGAATCGCAAAAAGTAGCCTGGACGCAAGACAGCAAAATCCTCCGGTGGTAAAGTGGTTAATTGCGGATATTTCGGTCTCCCCAACACTGACATATTCCATATGGGAAGGTCACACAAAAAATGGGTAAGGGAGAACGACATATGCAATAGAACACATGTCTCCTTTAACGTGTCAGATTAGGCCAAGCCTGGTGGGGAGGAAGAGACTCTGTACTTCTAAAAACCCAACAAACCAGTTTTATACATCAGACAGGAAACAGTTTGGTGTTATCAGGAGTCTCACAACAAATAAGAGCCCTGCCAAAGCTGACCGGGAGGAGGCCGAATCCAGGGCTGAAACTAATCTGCATGATGCCAGATTTCTGGTGAGAGAGTGCAATAGGCTGCTTATGATCACTATTTAGGTTGCAATATTTGGAATAAAGCATTCTATTAGCTACTACATACAGAACTTACATGAGTCATGTGTGCTAGTGGAGCATCAAAGTCCAGCTTCCCACACACTTTGGAGCAGATTTATAAAAAAATGTGCTTTGCAAAAGTCTCTCAACATTTGTTAAAGCATAACGAATAATTCCTTTTCAGGCGAATGCAACAACTCCTAATATTTCATCTTAAGAGAGTAATATCTTAAGAACATTGACTATGAGAACATGCGACCAACAGGGGACATATGAGGGAGAATTCCAAATTATTATTATATTAGTCCGGTTAGGTGGCTCTGGCCGGTGGAACGCGGAAACACCGCACGGCTGAACGCCGGAGACACACCAACAAAGCTGACGGTGAACTTCCTAACAGTGAGTCGCTACTTTATTTCCCTCAATGCTGTACTATACTACGCAATGGAAGCTCTCTTGGTCTTTTGTACACTGACTCCCTAGATGCAAGCGCAACAATACAGGTGGAACAACCAATAGCAAAGATCTTGCAGGCATCGGGAGAAGGGAAAAACAGTTAAACCAAGTACAAAGTGGAATAAGGGAGAGGTTTTTGGTAAGTGCTTTACCTCCGGTATTAGCACTCCTCACTTTTAGCACGCGCCCAAAGGCGCAATCCACCCACCACTCTATTTTACTGTATTTTATTGATTTTATGATACATCACGGATGTTAGTTTCCTCCGCAAGGGGATGTCACAATAAAAGTTTTAATATATTGTTTATTCACTCATTTGCACCTTTGCACTTTTTGCACTTATCACTGACTAATGGTCGTTCACATCGGATGATTGACACATAGACGGTACAATCTACTTGGCACCACGGTGTTGAGAGTACCACCTTGTGTGTTTGCATTAGCTGCACATTCATTTCGTTAAGCACGCAGCACTTTAATATCATAATTTGCACCTAATTTGCTAATAAGCACTGTGCACTTTTACTTGGGATCACATACAACATATTGATTTGTTGTACAAGGTGGTAGCGCCCCATACCAACATCTCCCAACCCCCATATGGAAAATACTTCTCCCTGAACCATACTGGTACATTATATCTGTGTATTATTAGTGGGAAATACAGAGGAGCCACTGGAGGAGAGGGGAGGGGGTACACTGGGACATTATATCTGTAAATTATCAGTGAATTATGATTATATATTATTAGCAGAGGAGCTGCTGGTAGGTATAATAGGATGTTACAGTGGATATAAAAAGTCTACACACCCCTGTTAAAATGTCAGGTTTCTGTGATGTAAAAAAAATGAGACAAAGATAAATCATTTCCAAACTTTTTCCACCTTAATGTGACCTATAAACTGTAGAACTCAGTTGAACAACAAACTGAAATCTTTTAGGTGGAGGGAAGTAAAAATGAAAAACTAAAATAATTGGTTGCATAAGTGTGCACACCCTTAAACTCATACATTGTTGAAGCACCTTTTGATTTTATTACAGCACTCAGTCTTTTTGGGTATGAGTCTATCAGCATGACACATCTTAACTTGGCAATATTTGCCCACTCTTCCTTGCAAAAAGACTTCAAATCTGTCAGATTGCAGGGGCATCTCCTGTGCACAGCGCTCTTCAGATCAACCCACATATTTTCAATCGGATTCAGGTCTGAGCTCTGGCTGGGCCATTCCAAAACTTTAATCCTCTTCTGGTGAAGCCATTCTTTTGTTGGTTTGGGTGTATGCTTTGGGTCGTTGTCATGCTGAAAGATGAAATTCCTCTCTTCATGTTCAGCTTTTCTAGCAGAAGCCTGAAGGTTTTTGTGCCAATATTGACTGGTATGTGGAACTGTTCATAATTCCCTCCAACTTGACAGCCCCTGTTCCAGCTGAAGAAAAACAGCCCCAAAGCATGGTGCTGCCACCACCATGCTTCACTGTGGGTATGGTGTTCTTTTGGTGTTGCGCAGTGTTGTTTTTGCGCCAAACATATCTTTTGGAATTTTTGACCAAAAAGTTCAACCTTGGTTTCATCAGATCATAACATTTTCCCACATGCTTTTGGGAGACTTCAGATGTGTTTTTGCAAAATTTAGCCGGGCTTGGAAGTTTTTCTTTGTAAGAAAAGGCTTCCATCTTGCCACTCGACCCCATAGCCCAGACATATGAAGAATACAGGAGATTGTCATCACATGTACCACACAGCCAGTACTTGCCAGATATTCCTGCAGCTCCTTTAATGTTGCTCTAGATCTCTTGGCAGTCTCCCTGACCAGTTTTCTTTTTGTCTTTTCATCAATTTTGGAGGGCTGTCCAGTTTTTGGTAATGTCACTGTTGTGCCATATTTTCTCCACTGTGTAGAAATTCTTTTGTACCCTTCTCCTGACTGAAACCTTTTAACAATGAGATCCCTTGGGTGCTTTGAAAGCGCTCTACGGACCATGGCTTTAGCGGTAGGATGTGACTAAGAAAATGTCAGGAAAGACCTATTAGAACAGTTTAACTTTATTTGGGGTTAATCAGGGGCACTTTAAATGATGGCAGGTGTGTACTGACTCCTATTTAACATGAGTTTGAATGTGATTGTTTAATTCTTTAACACAGCTACATCCCCAGTTATAAAAGAGGGTGTGCACACTTCTGCAACCACTTTATTTTATTTTTTATTTTTACTTCCGCCCCACTAAAAGTTTTCAGTTTGTTTTTCAATTGAGTTGTACTATTTAGAGGTCACACTAAGAGCCGGTTCACATTATTACAACTTGCCAAACGACTTGGTCAGCCTGGCAAGTCGCGCACCGTCGGGTCCATTGAGTAGTACAGGACCGGTTCTAATAGGAGCGACACAAGTCGCTCCGACTTAGAAAAAGGGTCCTCTACTACTACTTCGGGGCGACCTGGAGGCGACTTGCATAGACATTCATGTTATGAAGTCCGTGCAAGTCGCGCCGAAGTCGCGCTGCACGCGACTTCACAGGTCGCCCCCGAAGTCGGAGCGACCTAAAGTGAACGGGGGCTAAAGGTGGAGAAAGTTCCGAAAGGATTTATCTTTGTTTAATTTTTTTACATCACAGAAACCGAACATTTTAACAGGGGTGTGCAGACTTTTTATATCCACTGTAAATCTGTGTATTATTAGTGAATATTTCTGAGAACCTGCTGGCAGATAGACCAATACATTACATTTGTGTATTATTGGTGAATAAGAGAGCAGCCACTGGCAGGTACATCAGGATGTTATTGCTGTGTATTATCAATTAGCAATATGGGGAAGGGAGGGGTGCTTGTGGGTCTAATGGGGCATTAAATCTGTGTATTATCAGTGCATACTATGAGGGACCCACTGGCGGATATGCAAGGACGTTATATCTGTGCATTGACAGTGCATACTATGAGGGAACCACTGGTCGGTACGCCAGGATGTTATATCTGTGTATTATAAATGAATAATACAGAGGCGCAGCTGGGGGTAGACCAGAACTTTATATCCATAAATTATCAGTGAAGGTTTTAAAGGAACCCCTGGTGGGTACACCAATACATTATATTTGTGTATTTATGGTAAAAAATACAGGAGGAGCTGCTGGAGGGGTACACTGGGATGTTATATCTGTGTATTATCAGTGAAAAATACAGACCCATTATCAGGAACACTGGATGGGTATTTTTAAAGAATGTTATAGAGTCTGCTGTAGGGTACTTCAGAATTATATAGATGTGCATTATCAGTGAATAATAGGAGCCACTGGCTGGTACAATGGGATGTTATATCTTTGGATTTTTAGTGAATGTTATGGAGGGGCCACTGGTGGGTACACCAGAATGTTCTATTTGTGTATCATCACTGAACAATAATACAGAGGGGTCCCTAGTGGGTACACCAAGAGTTCCGTTCCCAGAGCACGTTCGTAAGTCCAATTTGTTTTCCAAGTCCAACAAGTTAGCCTAGGCAACCAACATAATTGGCCCAATAAATTACTGTAATAGGTTCACAAAATACATATACACATATACACATATACATACACACACACACACACACACACACACACACACACTACTGTATATAGCAATGTACACGGAACCACAACCACCAGAAATGTGAACTATCACACACGATTGGACATACAAATGTATGTTCATATCTTTGAAAGTTTGCAACTTGAAGGTTTTGTATGTAGGGGATTATTTTATTCACAATAGAAAACATATCAAAATGTTTAAACTGTAGAAAATGTACCATTTTAAGAAAAAAAATAGGGTAATTTTGAAATTGATGGCAGCAATAGGTCTCAAAAAGTTGGCACTGGGCAACAAAAAGCTGGTACCAACAAGGGGTAGCTGGAAGAACATTTTTTGAACATTTTGCAACTAATTAGGCTAATGGACAACAGGTCAGTAACATGACTGAGTATAGAAAGAGCATCTTAGAGAGTCAGAGTGTCTCAGGAGTAAAGATGGGCAAAGGTTCACCAATCTCTGAAAAGCTGTGTCTAAAAACTGCCAAACAATTTCAGAATAATGTTCCTCAATGTCAATTTGAAAAGATTTTAAATGTATCATCATCTACAGTACATATAAAAAGATTCCAAAAATCTGGAGAAATCTCTGTGTGCAAGGGAAAAGGCCAAAACCCTATAATAGATGCTCGTGACCTCCAGGCCCTCAGATGGCACTGCATTAAAAACAGGCTTGATTCTGTAATGGACATCACTGCATGGACAAAGGAATACTTCCAAAAAAAAAAAAAAAAAAAAAAAACAAACAGTCTGTGAGCACAGTTCATTGTGCCATCCAAAAATGCAAGGTAAAGCACCATCATGCAAATCAGAAGCCATATCTGAACATGACCTAGAAAGAGCACAGTCTTCTCTGGGTCAAAGTTAATTTAAAATGGTCTGTTGCAAAGTGGAAAACTGTTCTGTGGTCAGACGAATCAAAAATGTTACATTCTTTTTGGCAACCATGGGTGCCGTGTCCTCTGGAACTAAAGAGGAGGGGGACCTTCCGGCATGGTATTAGCGCTCAGTTGAATAGCCTGCATCTCTGATGGTATGGGGGTGAATTTGTGCATATGGAATGGGCAGCTTGCACTTCTGGAAAGGCATCAATGCTGAAAGATATATCCAGGTTTTAAAGTAGCATACAGGGTATATTTCTCTTCCAGACGTCTTTTTAGGGAAGGCCTTGCATATTTCAGCAGGACAATGCTAAACCGTATACTGCATCTATGACAACAGCATGGCTTTGTCGTAGAAGAGTCTGAGTGCTTAAAGCAGAGCTCCCCCCAAAAATGGAAGCTCTGCTTGTTTGCATCCCCCCACTCCATCGACAGCCACATTTGCCACTTTTTTTTTTTGAGGGGGGGTGGGTACCTATTTACCTAAACCAGGAGGCAACCTTCTGAGACAATAAAAGCAGAGAAATCTCCCTAATGTTCTCAAAAGGAGGCTTTTGAAGAACAGATAATACCTGAGGAACCATATGGCGCACTCCCTAAATGAAGGTACAAATTAAGGCATGCATAGATAACAGGCGTTGAAAATATATCACTAAGGCGGACACTTGGCCTTTGATAGCGCCCAAAGCCAACCGCTGTTCAAGCCCTTTCTGCAGAAAGGCCAAAACCATAGCAACCGAAAACAAACAAGGGTGCACCTTCAGCGATTCCCACCATGAAATGTACGATTTCCACGTAGGATTATATATCTTCCTGGGAGTCGACTTCCTAGCCTTCAAGAGCGTAGAAATCAGAGTCAGCAAGACCTCTGCACCTAGCTTTCAACAGCCATGTCATTAAAGCCAGCAACTGTAAAGCAGGATGGAAGATCGGACCCTGAGACAGCAGATCTTCGGCGACCAACCTTACTAGGTCTGCGTACCAAGATTGGTGAGGCCAGTCTGGAGCCACTAGAATGACCGGAATCCCTTCCACCTCTATTCTGCGTAGAAGCCTCAACAGAAGTTTCAGCGGAGGGATTGCATATATCAGCCCATACCAGCCCATGACCCCAAGGAGCCACTAGTGCCTCTATGGCATCAGCCAGAGGATCTCAAGATCTGGCTACGAACCGCTGCACCTTCTTCTTGAGACAAGAAACAAACAGATCGACCTCCCCCACCTGACACACAGGAGATGAAACACCTCCAGGTGTAGGGACCAATTCCCTTGATCCAACACCTGACGACTCAGGTAATTTGCTTGCCAGTTTTCCACACCTGGGATGTGCACAGCGGAAACTGTTCCACCCAGGCCAAAATTTCGGCCACCTCCCTGGCCGCCAAGACACTCTTGGTGCCCCCCTGGTGATTGATGTAAGCCCCAGCTGTAGCATTGTCCGATTGAATTCGAACCGGACAATCTTGCAGACGAGTCGTCCAGTGGCTCAGACAAAGCTTTATTGCTCTGAGCTTCAAAATTTATCAGTAGTTTAGACTTCTACTGTCCAGGTTCCCTGGGCACAGAACCTCCCCAGCACCCCGACAGGCTGGCATCGGTGGTTACCACCATCCAAAATGGGAGGAAGGACTTGCCCTGGCATAGTGCTAGAGAGTGAAGCCACCATAACAGTGCAGCTCTGGTGTTGCGGCTCAACCAAATCAAATTATCTAAAGACTTTGGATCCTTGTTCCATTTGACCAGAATCTCTTGTTATAGCTAAAACCAAAGTCCCAACAGGGAACTAGGTCCTATTCCTAAACTAGGCAGAAACAAAAAACTGGCTGCTGTAGCAGAGTGTGTGGGGTTATGCCTGCAGGGACAGCCCCCATAGGCGTGGTAAAGCTTTTTCCTGCCTAGTGCCTATTCCTGATTGGAGGAGCATAACCCAATGGTCTAAGAAGATCTGATGCTGCGTCTGTCGAACGATAGAGAAAACTTTTTTTCTTTTTTTTTTAACATTTGATATATTTTCTAATTTCTGTAGTGAATAAAATATGGATTTATGAGATTTTCAAATAATTGTATTTTGCGTTTATGTAAATGTTACACAGCGACCCAACTTTTTATGGAATTGAGGTTGTACAGAGGGGCCTTTGGAAAGTACAATAGGATGTTAGATCTGCAAATTATCAGTAAATAATACAGAGGAGCCACTGTGACATAAGATCGGAGTGTTTTTAGCAAATGTTATAGAGAGGCCTCTGGGCAGGTACACTGGGATTTTAGATCTTTGTACTTTTAGTGAATGTCATGGAGGGGTTGCTGGTGGGTACACCGGGACCTTATTTGTCCTAGTTATTAGTTAGTGTGCAGTGTCTCGTACACAGACTTGTTACTGCAGTAATGTGTGCCAAGTTCCTGGCTGGGCCAGAACATGCTAAATAAGGCTGCAGTGTCAGCAGAGCAGGATTTAATGCTGAGTGCCTCCATTACTGGGAATGTTTAGATTTCACCCGCTTGCTTCTGTGCTCCCATAATCCAGGACTGGGGGGACCCACTATCTCATGGGATGCAGCATGTGATCCTATTATATGACTTACAGATTTCATTGTTCCGACTATATCAGGGAATACACCAGCATGCAACCTGTGGAATATTTAACACTTAGCAGTAAAAACACCATGCCTTGTGCAAGCACACCCTGGATATCTATCAGGGATGAACAAGGTCACCACGTTGTTCTGGCAAACAAATTCTAAATGCTGGTTTCTAGACACATCTATGTCATCTGTACAATTCCCTGCAGGGAGCATCATCCTGTAACACAAAAAAATCAATTTCTCTTCTTGTGTAGTGTATGTTCACGGTCAGTGACATGTTCCTTGTATTTTATCTTTTGTTAACAACCAAAAGTTCTTTTCTTTGTGCCTTTAAGACTTTCACCCATCAAAGAAAAAACAATGTGCAGGTTCAGCCGCCTCCAGACGTCTGCAGGGAGGACAGGAGATATGTTGGCACCAATTCTTAGAACTCGAATTGTGTGCCAACAATATAATATGGGCTGTCCCTCCAGCCCAGAACAAAGACGTGTTTACAGGATGATGCATAGTAAACACTCTGGCCGGCGTGGACACGACAGTACAAATAAGAGGTTTACAAGGTCATTCCCGACTGAGGGTGGAGAGCGAGAACTGCAAAGCGCTACACACCGGTTTCGCTAGCTTGACACAATGGTAATTATAGATGGGATAATTAATACTAGCAGCAAGTGAGGTGTGATCTGATAAACATGTATTTATATAGGGAGAGAACAGCTTCTGCCTGACTGAACCAACACCCCCATCCATCTCCGATCAGAGACATCCAATAAACCAATAACCCACCACCACTCGGCCAAGCACCTCCATTCATTACTGATCAGTGACATCTAATTTAACAAACCAACCTTACATCACTCTGACCAGCATATCCATCCATCACTAAACAGAGACATCCATTACAACCAACAATCCACCACTACTCTCCCTAGCATCTTTATTGATTACAGATCAAAGACATCCAACATAGCCAACAACCCACCAACACTGGCCAACACCTCCATCCATCACTGATCAGAGCCATCCAACACAACCAACATTTTGACCAACATCTCCATTTCGCCATCCGAAAAAAACAGTGACCTCACCAATCACAATTTGGCCCAACACTCCATCCATGATATCACGTTTCCGCACATCAATCTACACTGACAGGTCAAATGGTTGGGTGCCTTGACTTGTGCATGGACATGTTTTAATGTGATTCTTGTGCTCTGAATCAAAGAAAAATGCTTAAAAGAGGAACTACACTGCACTTGGGCACCACAAACCGAAAACGCTATAAAATTAATTTTGTAATATTCAAAGCAAAACGCCCCCTATCCACCCATGTCCGTCCCCCTAGCATTTTTGGCAACTGCCATCCTTAGTAAGGGCAGACGATTCATGTAGCATTTACTTTCTGGAATCCCTACGCCCTTTGCTCAGGTATGCAGCCAAGAGGGTGTGCTTAGCGGAGAAAACCCCTCCTCCCGTCCTGAAGGCTTGTGGGATATGTGACATCATTTGCTTAGGCCATAAACCAGGATGTAACTAAAGAGGTGGAGAAAAAAAAAAAAAAAAGTTAATATACTTTCCTATCGATTTACTAAATGCCTATAGCAGAAGGATTAGAGATAATCAATGTAGATTGAAAGAGTGAAGTTCTGCTTTAAAAGTGTCAAAAGACCCTGATTGTCCATCACTAATCAGAGGCTCAGCTATGCAGCATGGTAAACAAATCTCCATCAAATCGCCCTGCCTAAACATTGCACAATCAGGGACAATCATAGGGGGACGTTCAGTATAGGGTGCCAGGTCTGCCCACTTCTGTTTCTATTATTCTTGTTACCTAGCTGGTTTGGGATGTGTTTACAGTGTGGGGTCACTTTACAGATAATCATGTTATTGTGAGTGCAGGTGCAGCTCACACCACTTTAGTATTAAATCCACCTGAGAAGAATCAGCAGCAATCAAGAACAAATCGCATAATTTGAATGCGGAAAGAAATTAAAGCTGAACTCCAGGCAAAAACTCTACCTAGCTTCTTCCCCTCCCAGCTCAGCCTGTTAGTGCTTTAATTTCTTCACTTGGAGAAATGGACATCATTTCTGCCTGCAAATTATCCCTTGCTGTCCAGTTCCATTCACTCCCCTCGGACCAATGTCACGACTAGTCTGGATCCTAACAGGACCGCTATGATGAGCAGGTAATGGAAATGCCCATATCATGCAAGCAGTAACAGACACCTGGAAAAAGGACCCCAAGAGGATGTAAACTGAGAGAAGGAGGACCTATTTGTGGAAGGACCTGTGTGAGACTGCGGCTTATGGCAAGTAAAAAGAGGGGGGGGGTTTAGAAAGATTTTTATTCTTTTATCCCATCTGGGCTTTCTCTAGGCTGGACAGAAGAAATCACACCCAAGTACAAGCTTGGGCTTAAGCCCCCTGTTCCATCGATATCAGAGAGGTGGCCACCCACCCAAGTAACTATGGGGTGATTTACTAAAACAGAAGCCCGACTGGACAGCTACACCAGATTTTGCACTCTTCAAACTTCAGCTTGTTTAATTAGGCTTTGACAATAAAACCCGGAAGCTGATTGGTCTCCATGCAGAGCTGCAGCAGATAATGCATTCTCCAGTTTTGTAAAATCAAACCCTACGTACTTATTTACCTATTACATAATAAGAGGATTTTTACTAAACCTGGTGCACAGAGAATCTGGTACAGCAGTGCATAGTAACCAGCTTCTAACTTCAGCTTGTTCAAATAGGGCTTTGACAAAAAAAAAAAAAAAAACCTTAAAGAGGTTGTAAACCGGAAACATTTTCATTTTTTTTTTTCACCCTTAAAGAGAAAGCCATAATGAGCTAGTATGCATCGCATACTAGCTCATTATGAAATACCTTAGAACGAGCCCCCGCCGTGCTGCCCGCTTACCTCTATGGCGGGCGACATATTCAGTCGCCTGTCTTCCGAGATCGCAGGATCCGGCCATCTGATTGGCCGGAGCCGCAGTGACGTCACTCCAGCGCGGGAGCCGACGGTCACGGCACGATCGGCCGTTCCTTCAGAGCGCATGCGCCAGTGACGTCACTGGCTGCATGTAAGGTAAATATCTCCTAAACGGTACATGTTTAGGAGATATTTACAGTACCTATAGGTAAGCCTCATCATAGGCTTACCTATAGGTACAACTTGCAGAGGAGGGTTTACTTCCTCTTTAAGGCCCCTTTCACACAGGCTGACCGTTCAGATCCGCCTGTCAGTTTTTTTGGCAGATCTGAACGGTCCCCCCATGCATCCCTATGGGGCCTCGGATGTCAGCGGAGACATGTCCGCTGACATCCGATCCATCAAATCTGGACGGATGGAAACCCTATTTTCCATCAGTCCATCGGATCGGATGAGAACGGACCGACGGTCCATTCCCATCCAATTCCCCCATAGAGATGTATGGGGCTCTGACAGCTGTGTCTCCACACACAGCGCGGAGAACAGCTGTCATTTTCCTGCTCAGCGGGGGATCGGCCGATCGATCCCCTGCTGAGATAAACAGAGTCCGTCCGACGGACACATTGTGTTAAAGAGCCCCAAAGCTGATTGGTTACTATGCACAGCTGCACCAGTTTTAGTAACTCTCCCCCATAATGACAATATGGCTCATTCAGGAATCAGGACATGAAAGCTTCCACTGCATTACAAAAAACAACTTTTGGTTCCTGGTAGAGAACTGCTAAAGCACTTGCTGAGCGGTGAGGCCATTTACTGCACCAACATTCATATCTGTGCAGGGAGAATGACTAGAATGGGCTTTTTATTTTTTTTACATAGAAGCAGTGTTTGGCGGAGAGCGTTTTCATGTAAAGATGTCAGCAAAAGAAATTATTTTAAGTAAATGGCATGCATGCAAGCAGTATTGTTCTTTTTGTAGGAAAACTCATGACAGTTCAAGTGTCAAATCACAAAGGCGATGGGGGCCTTACATGCAAACCTTAACTTCCCTCCCAAATAAAGAGGCGCCCTTCTACTCGCTTTTATGTCCTCTCCTCTTTTTGCACCACTGCTGCTCCAAAGTCATAAACTGGCTTCTAAGGATACAAAAGGCGCCTGTGCTGAATCTTTTTGGCATTATTAATAAACTGAACGTTAAACAGATCTTATACAGAACTTGCTGCAAACCAAGATGGTAGCTCCCACACAGAAGTTTTTACATTACATCCTGTACAAACAAGCGCAACCATTGCTTTACACATTACAGTTTTCTTGCTGAGCCACCAGACGAGAAGTCCAGAGAAGATACAAATAGGTTTGTGGAATGGGTGCAATCAGCTCTATGCAAAGTCTATAACAAGACGAGAGAGGAATTGTCCTTCACCACTGTCCTCCAACATCTCCATCACATTAATAGTCTGGCCGCATTAGAAGTCTCATTACAGCACAGCAAACACTAATACAATGAGATCTGCACTAATACCACCACCGAGGAACAAAACCTATTCTACTAAATGAGCTGCTTTACCTGATCAATGTGCAGAAGCTTCTGTCCCCACCACTCAGCCGACAATTACCAAAAAAACTTTCTACAAAGTTAACTAGTGGCAGCAAAACTTTCCTCCACTTCAGTAAGAAAGAGAAGTGCAGACGAGGTGACTATTCTGTGCAAATAGAAAATTAGATCTCTAGCACTTTCACAGGCAGCATTTTGGCCTATCCCCCCTATAGGGAACTGGTGTACGCAACAGCCAGCGGAGGTTCTTCATTCTGAGTTGTGAGCTAGACAAATCCCAGGAGACAAGCAGGCAAAGTCACCTTTGCTCGTTTTCACTGAGCGGTACGGTTCAGTACGGTACACCTTGATCAGGCTTGCGTTTCCACTGCCAACAGTACCTCAGCTCAACAGTACCTCAACAGTGAGGTGTATAGTAGTGCTGAGCTACCTCTCTGCACAATAACGCAGAGTATGCAATGGATATAGAAATAGGCAAATCAGTAAGACCGTGATAAGTATCTGTTTGGTCTAGAGATGTATTCTAAATTAGTTCCTGTAAACCATCTCACAAATAAATCTCCCGGAAGAAGTCACGACACAGGTGACGCAACCCGTAGGACAACACGGAGGAGACCCGGAAGTTACATGCCCGGAAGAGACGCACAGACCCGTTGCACACTGCGCTGTTCATTGGCTTTATACATGTGAGTTTTTACGATTTTTATTCAATAAATGTAGTTCAATACTACACCATGAGAGGCCTTGCATTTGTACCCCCATGCTAAGAGATCTACAGCAGTAGCGGAGAACACCACCGAGGCCCCATCCATAGGACCCCAAGAAAGATCTATATCCCCACAGAGGCTATACAGCTGCCAGAGACCAATAAGAATTGGCGGATACCAGGCATATTTTGAGGGACCCATCCATAGGACCCCCGGAGACATCATTATATCCCCTAAGGCTTTGTTACAAGAAAGTGACAGGCGAGAGGCCAACCACAGAGTCAGGGGGCACCCCACTGTATATCACTTGCACTTTCTTCTGCGGTACCCGCTAATGTAAAGCTGCATGCTTACCTTGGATAGGAACTACCACAAGTACCCAATATCTGGTTTAGAGAACATATCTACAACCTCAGAACCCCAGAACCACAAGTGAAGAGACTATTTTGGAGTCATCACTTAGTTCACCCAAACACGCACTTAAAAAGACACTCTACATTTTTAGATAAACAATCGGTTATCACATCACTGTCTATAGTTATTTAAATTTACCCACCTCATTGATTGATGGCATAAACCTTTTTTTGTTTTGGCTCATACTCTTATTACTTGGGACATTATATTTCACGAGCCAAGTTTGTGATATCATTTGCACTGTCAGCACAATTGCTTCTGCACCTTCCGTATATATGTAGCACAGATATTGAATTATTATATTAAATGTATGTTTTCCATGGTTCATCCCGTTGCACAAGTCACTTTTGGATAATATACTTTGCACCATCCTTTCAGCACTTTATTGTCGCACATTGACTATTTATTAACTTTGATGTATTTTTTTGTATTTATTCACAACTTTTATGTATTGTACTATGCAATATTTTTAATTATTTTATTTATGAGATGGTTTACAGGAACTAATTTAGAATACATCTCTAGACCAAACAGAGATACTTATCATGGTCTTACTGATTCGCCTATTTCTATATCTATTGCATACTCTGCACTATTGTATAGAGAGGTAGCGCAGCACTACTACACACCTCTCTAGTTTTCCACCACGTTTAAGGATAAACTTTGAGTGCTAGCTATACTTCATCCATAACAGCGTGAGAGCCCCACCTTTTCTTTTAGTACCTCAACAGTGTAGCTCTACCTTGTTGGTACAGTACTAATGTGCGTGGTACCCCAACTAAAGGGTGCCAAAAAAGTGGTATGGTTCGGAATTAGGGTACCATTCACAACTTTTGTTTTGACAATGGAAACAGCAAAAATTGCGTACCATACCCAACTGTACCACTCAGTAGAAATGAGGCATTTGAAGAGCTTTAAGAACTGCGATCAATAGAAGATGGTCTCAGATGGATCCTACTGCGGATTCCAGGGTGTGTTTTCAAGGAGTAAGCCATGAAAACTGGATTTCAAATCTTTCTCTGGCTTTGAAATTTCAAAACACATCCTCCCATTCTGTTTGGCATCAGGATTTTCTGGGAGACAGTAAATATGAAGATGACATTTGCTTTACTCAGATTAACTCCACCTATAAATTATATGTCAGTTTTGCATGGTTGTTTGCAAGCCGAGTTCCATCCAGAATTCTTAAATCTTTTGCAATCTACAGTGCCCAAACTTCCAAACTACTGCAGGCATTGCAATTCTACATGACATTGGCACCCTCTCATGATGGATTCTACATTACGGATGTTTGTTGGTAATGCTCTTATATTGGACCGATTGGGTTCTGCAAGATTTCATCTGGACCCACTGCAAATCCGATGCGATAAGTCCAATATATGAGCGGTGACTGCAAGATGGGGGAGAAGAGCACTGGCAAGCAGGAAGTAGTGACTGGATAATGTGGGTGGAGACACTGACTAGGACAGGTGGTAGCGAGGTAACGAGGGTAGGGGCACTGACTGCTGACAGCCAGCAGGGAAGAGTCATTGGTTGGTAATTCAGCATCCTAAGAACCAGTGACTCACCCCTGCTGTTAGCAGCAGAGATATGTGGTCAGATGAAAAGGAGCCAGCACCCGCCAGTGTCCTAACAACGATGAGTCATCC
The DNA here is from genome assembly GCF_965119305.1 of Pelophylax lessonae. Taxonomy (NCBI): domain Eukaryota; kingdom Metazoa; phylum Chordata; class Amphibia; order Anura; family Ranidae; genus Pelophylax; species Pelophylax lessonae. The sequence continues at coordinate 484,074,789 of NC_138771.1, read as the reverse complement.
CTGCTGTTGGTGGAGGATTTTTTGATGACAGCAGAATTTAAACAAAGCCAACATGAAAAATTAAAAAAACAACAACACTGTGAGGGTACCCGCGCCAATCCATTCCATGCCATGCCCTTCGGGCTGGTATGGATTTTGAAGGGGACTCCACACACAAAGAAATAAAAAAATAATGTGTGAAATTCCTCCAGAGACTCTTCGGTCGCGTATGGAATTAAAGGGGAACCAAAATCCCCAAAAAAAAAAAAAAAAGGCACGCACCCAGAATCTATGCCAGACCCTGATCTGAGCATGCAGCCATAACATGCAATGCGGGGGGGTAGCTTATGCAAATCTGGAAGCTCCCTTTAATAAGAGATCCCCCATGTGAATATCCCTGCTCATTCATCAAAAAAAGTAAAAATTAAAAAAAAAAAAAAAATCATGAGACAAGTCCTTTAAATGATAGGTTCACCTTTTTACAAAAAATAATAAATGCACATTTTTTTGCAGGTAAGAAAAATGTGCCTGCTGAGGTGTATCTTCTTACTCATACCTTGTACCAGCAAGCCAATACACTCGGACAGGAAGAATCAATGAACTACCACAGCGCTCACAGCACCATGGTAGTTCACTGAGAACTACAAGCTGACAGCCGCTAAGACTGTTGGGACCTGTAGTTTTCCATGTACAGAGCACTGTGTGATGTGGCCGGGCAGAGCCCTAGACGGCTGCGTTTTTTTTTTTTTAATTTTGACAGCTAGGAGGGAGCAGAAGATCCCCGCAAGCTGTCAGATCGGGGGAGCTGGGGCCAGTTATTTTAGAACATGAATATGGGTGTAACATAATGAAAGGTGAACTTATCCTTTAATAAAAAAAAAAAAAAAGTCCCCATTGTAAATCCATTGTCATTCACAATGAACTAGCGCTGCTGACCGGCACACCACCCACCGAACACAACAGCTCCAATCACTTGATATTCACTGAAAGACGGAGTCACTTAACCCCCCGCCAAGTAAACAAAGGAGCGCGAGCGTGACCCTGCCCCTGCGACATCCCTCAAATTACATCATCATGCCCTAATACAATATGGCATCACCAAGTGACTATACCCCCCCTATGAGAGCACATGCCAGCCCTCGGAACCCCCCCCATGACATCTTAGGACGGGTTCCTCGAGGGCCAAAATGTGCTGCAGGTCACCACCCCCCCACCCGGCAATGTGCCCCCTATGTTGAGCGCATGTCGTCTGGTATGGTTCAGGAGGCCCTCGCACGTCACCCTCTTTCCTTGTCTGCTGAGTTGCATGCTCTTATAAGGGTCTGGAATCGATTTTTGTTTTTTTTGGGGGGGGCCCTTAAAGTGGATGTAAAGGCAGAAAGTTTTTTTTTACCTTAATGCATTCTATATCTTAAGGTGTTCGAAGGCTTTTTTTTTTTTTTTTGAGCCAGAGGATCCCTCCAGCCACCCCCCCCCCCCCATACTTAGTTGGATCTAAATCGGCTCAGGTAAGTGCACTGGGCAGATAGCTGCAGGAGTCATTGGCTCCCGATGCTGTCAATCCAATTCTGTGACAAGGGAGCAGGCAGCTTGGGACTGTCCTCATAGCAAGCAGCTTTCTATAAGGGTACTAGCTGAAGAGGTGGATTCAGGAGCGCCAGCAGAGGACTCGAGAAAAAGAGGTTCGCAGCACGTTTTATTTTTTTACATTTTGGCTCATTTGTTTACATTCTACTGTGCTCCCTAATAATCCATGACTCATCCCTGCTACTGACAGCAAGGATGTTGGTTCTTCGGATGCCAGCAGGTGCCTGCATCACCTGCATCCACTGATCTGTATATTCTTACAGACGCAGGTACCAAGTGATTTTAAAGTTTGCAAATGTCTGAGCAGATCTCACAGTGATAAGAGTGCAGCTGCAGCCCAGAAACAAACATAGCATTAATAACGACTAGATCTCCGGAAGGTTTTACCCCCTATATGACCAGACCATATTTTTCTATTTAGCACTGTGCCACATTAACTAGAAATTGCTCGGTCATGTAACACTGTACTCAAATTAAATTTATGATCTGTACAGAGATACTAGAAATGGCTGTGATCAGCGACTTATAATGTGACTGACAGTGTGGCAAGCAATCTGGCGCTTACTGACACCGGCTGGGAGGGACACTTAACAGACAAGAACATAGTTCGTGACACCAATACAGTGATCAGTGATCATTTTGTACACTTTATTAATGACACTGGCTGGGTGACCAGAGTCATCAGGAAGGCAACCAAGGGGTTAACTGCGTGCCTAACAAGTGTATGTGTTCTGCTTTTACTTACAGATCTGGCTTGGTCTCTCCTTGCTTTCAGTTCTGAACGGTAACTGAAATCAGGCAGAAATCCACCCAGAATCCGTGTGCTGCGTTTACAAACACACAGATCTCTGTTCTGTGATTGGCCACAGCTGATCAGCAGGTATAAAGCCCAAATGATTGGCTGTAACCTGCTAATAAAATCGTGGCATGCCCAATTACAGCGCAAATCAGCAGGGGGCGTGCACGCTTCTAAACCAGGACATTCACTCCAACTATCGAGACATAAGCTCTGACAGGGGCTGCTATACAGTCCACTTAAGGCTCTTGCATTTAACCACCTCAAGACCAAAACTCTTTCAACCCCTTCCTGTCCAGGCCATTTTTCAGTTTTCAGCACGGTCACACCTTAAATGACAATTACTCAGGCATGTAACACTGTACCCATATTATATTGTTATTTTTTGGTAAAAAGGTTTTCTTTTTTGCTATATAAACAAAACAAAGACAAAACATTTTGGACAAAAAAACTTTCTGTTGTAAAATTTTACAAATAAATCATGTTTCTTCATACATTTAGGATAACATTAAACTTTGCTACATTTCTTTGGTTAATGAAAACATAAAAAAATAAATGTGTATATTTTTTAGTCTGTGTGAAAAGTTAGAGAGAGTCTACAGACTATGGTATATACAGTTGTGCTCATAAGTTTACATACCCTGGCAGAATTTATGATTTCTTGGCCATTTTTCAGAGAATATGAATGAGAACACAAACTTTTTTCACTCATGGTTAGTGTTTGGTTTAAGCCATTTATCATCAACTGTGTTTACTCTTTTTAAATCATAATGACACAAACTACCCAAATGACCCTGATCAAAAGTTTACATCCCCTGGTGATTTTGGCCTGATAACATGCACACAAGTTAACACAAAGTGGTTTGAATGGCTATTAAAGGTAACCATCCTCCCCTGCGATCTGTTTGCTTGTAATTAGTGTGCGTGTATAAAAGGTCAATGAGTTTCTGGTCTCCTGACAGACCCTTGCATCTTTCATCCAGTGCTGCACTGACGTTTCTGGATTCTGAGTCATGGGGAAAGCAAAAGAATTGTCAAAGGATCTGCGGGAAAAGGTAGTTGAACTGTATAAAACTGGAATGGGATATTAAAAGATATCCAAGGAATTGAGAATGCCAATCAGCAGTGTTCAAACTCTAATCAAGAAGTGGAAAATGAGGGGTTCTGTTGAAACCAAACCACGGTCAGGTAGACCAACTAAAATTTCAGCCTCAACTGCCAGGAAAATTGTTCGGGATGCAAAGAAAAACCCACAAATAACTTCAGGTGAAATACAGGACTCTCTGAAAACATGTGGTGTGGCTGTTTCAAGATGCACAATAAAGAGCCACTTATGAAGAAAGATGGGCTGCATGGTCGAGTCACCAGAAGAAAGCCATTACTATGCAAATGCAACAAAGTATCCCGCTTACAATATGCCAAACAGCACAGAGACAAGCCTCAAACTTTCTGGCACAAAGTCATTTGCAGTGATGAGACCAAAATTTAGCTTTTTGGCCACAACCATAAACGCTACATTTGGAGAGGAGTCAAAAAGGCCTGTAATGAAAGGTTCACCATTTCTACTGTGAAACACGGAGGTGGTTTGCTGATGTTTTGGGGATGTGTGAGCTACAAAGGCACAGGAAATTTGGTCAGAATTGATGGTAAGATGAATGCAGTATGTTATCAAAAAATACTGGAGGAAAATTTGCATTCATCAGCCCGGAAACTGCGCATGGGAAGTACTTGAACATTCCAACATGACAATGATCCTAAACGCAAGGCCAAGTCCACCTATCATTGGCTACAGCAGAATAAAGTGACGGTTCTGGAGTGACCATCTCAGTCTCCTGACCTCAATATCATTTATCTCTGGGGAGATCTCAAATGTGCAATTCATGCAAGACAGCCCAAGAATTTATGGGAACTGGAGGCTTTTTGCCAGGAAGAATGGGCAGCTTTACCATCTGAGAAGATAAAGTGCCCTCATCCACAAATACCACAAAAGACTTCAAGCTGTCATTGATGTTAAAGGGGGCAATACACGGTATTAACAACTGGGTATGTAAACTTATGATGGGGTCATTTGGGTAGTTTCTGTTGTCATCAGTATTTAAAAAGCGTAAAACTTAGTTGATTGATAATAAATGGCTCCAGCCAAACACTAACCATGAGTGAAAGAAAAGTTGTGTTATTCATATTCTCTGAAAAATGGCCAAGAAATCATACATTCTGCCAGGGTGTGTAAACTTATGAGCAAAACTGTACAGTACCTTTGTAAATATTTTATTATATCTTTTCATGTGACAACACTGAAGAAATGACACAATGATACAATGTAAAGTAGTGAGTGTACAGCTTGTATAACAGTGTAAATTTGCTGTCCCCTAAAAATAACTCAACACACAGCCATTAATGTTTAAACCGCTGGCAACAAAAGTGAGTACACCTCTAAGTTAAAGTGTCCAAAATGGGCCCAATTAGCTATTTTCCCTCCCCAGAGTCATGTGACTCGTTAGTGTTTACAAGGTCTCAGGTGTGAATGGGGAGCAGGTGTGTTAAATTTGGTGTTATCACTCTCTCATACTAGTCACTGGAAATTCAACATGGCACCTCGTTGCTCTACATAAAGATGGCCAAGGCTATAAGAAGATTGCCAAGGCTCGGCGGCCAAGACCATACAGTGGTTTAACAGGACAGGTTCCACTCAGAACAGGCCTAGCTATAGTCAACCAAAGAAGGGGGGGGGGGGGGGTTAGACTGTCAGTGCTCAGACCATACGCTGCACACTACATCAAATTGGTCTGAATGGCTGTCATCCCACAAAGAAGCCTCTTCTTAAGATGATGCACAAGAAAGCCCGCAAACGGTTTGCTGAAGACAAGCAGACTAAGGACATGGATTACTGGAACCATGTCCTGTGGTCTGGTGAGACCAAGATAAACTGATTTGGTTCCGATGGTGTCAAGCGTGTGTGGCAGCAACCAGGTAAGGAGTACAAAGACAAGTGTGTCTTGCCTACAGCTAAGCATGGTGGTGGGAGTGTCATGGTCTGGGGCTGCATGAGTGCTGCCAGCATTAGGGAGTTACAGTTCATTGAGGGAACCATGAATTCCAACATGTACTGTGACATACTGAAGAAGAGTAGGATCCCCTTCCCTGCAAGGACTGGGCTGCAGGGCAGTATTCCAACATAACGACCCCAAACACACCTCCAAGATGACCACTGCCTTGTTATAGAAGCTGAGGGTAAAGATGATGGACTGGCCAAGCATGTCTCCAGACCAAATCCCTATTGAGCATCTGTGGGGCATCCTCAAAACGGAAGGTGGAGGAGCGCAAGGTCTCTAACATCCACCAGCTCCGTGATGTCTTCTTGGGGGAGTAGAAGAGGACTCCAGTGGCAACCTGTGAAGCTCTGGTGAACTCCATGCCCAAGAGGGCTAAAGGCAGTGCTGGAAAATAATGGTGGCCACACAAAATATTGACACTTTGGGCCCAATTTGGACATTTTAACTTTTATAATCTTAAATATTATTGGCTGTGTGTTGAGGTATTTTAAGGGGACAGCTAATTTATCCTGGTGTACAAGCTGTACAGTCACTACATTACATTGCAGCAAAGTGTAATTTCCTCAGTGTTGTCACATTAAATGATATAATAACATATTTACAAAAATGTGAGGGGTGTACTGTATTGAGAAATACTGTAGATTTGACGATTGATCAATTCTGATGTACTGACTGCCTATCTTATTTCTTGAAGCCCTAAAAGGCCAGAATACCCCACAGATATGCCCCAAATGACCCCGTTTTGTAAAGAAGACAGTCCAATGTAATAAATTAGGAGACATGAGTTTAAGTTGAAATTTTTTTGTCACAATGTTTTGGAAGATTAAAGGACCTTAAGAACCAGGACAGAGGAAACACCTCAAAAACACATTTCATTTTTTTGCCAGAAGTTTTTGCAAAATGCAAAAAGAAAAAACACACTTGTGAGACTTTCACTGTCTGGACTGATCACACAAATCAACCAATTGTGTAAAACCCAATGTACTGTTACAGTCGTCTAGTGATGGAATAAAGCTTAGTTTAGCATTACCTATAGCAGTAGTGAGGGAATAAAAAGTTATTGCAAAGGCAGAAGGTTTTTGATCTTAATGCATTATATTCATTAAGATAAAAAGCCTTTTGTGTGCAGTAGCCCCCTTTGGCCCCCCTAATACTTACCTGAGGTCCATTTAGATCCAGCGATATTGTCGGAATGTTTCAGGTGCCCGGGACTCCCCTCCTCATTGGCTGAGACAGCCGAGTGGCGCCATTGGCTCCTGTTGCTGTCAAAGTCAGTCAGCCAATGAGGAGAGAAAGGGGTGGGGGCGAGCCGTGGCTCTAAATGGACACAGGGAGTTGTGGCTCGGCTCGGGTGACCCCATAGTAAGCTGCTTGTTGTGGGGGCACTAAAAAGGAGGGAGGGGCCAGGAGTGCCAAAGAGGGACCAGAGAAGAGGATCTGGCCTGCTCTGTGAAAAACCACTTCACAGAGCAGGCAAGTAGGTCATTTTTTTCTTTGTTTAGTTACAAATAAGAGGTTTTACACTCCCTTTAAGTTTAGAATTACCTATAGTAGTTCCTGTTACTATAAGCCAAGCAAGCCTAGCCTATTGGTACATGGCTTCCCCAGGAATGCCATGTTCAGTAGCCAGGAAGTACAGGAGGCTGAAGAAATGAACAAAAGAGTTTGGCTAGGTTCACACCTGTATAGATGGTGCCTCTGAGGGACCCGCACAAATACTGGCAGCCACAACCACCCACATAGAGAAATTCAGGACTGTGGGCCGGTGCCATTATTCCTAATGACACATTAACCGCACTGGAAATCACACCCCTACTGGGAACCCCGGGTTCCTGTTCGGGCTGCAATTTCAAAAATAGTGCAGGGACCTCTTTCCTGCGTGTTGCGGGGCACAGCAGCTCATTCAAATGAATAGGCTCTCACGCCTACGCAAACCACGGCCTGCACAACTGTGAACCTAGTCTTCATGTGGTTCCAGGAATGCAGCTGTCCACAGGGAAAGGCTGAATCTGGTGTCTATCAAGAACAGTCAGTTGGACGTTTATATGGGTCAGGTCAGGCGGTAGGCAGAAAGGTATTCAATAAACAGGCTAGGATTAGTAAAGGTGGTAGGCAAAGGCAACATTGCACTGGTGTGGCATTGATTAGGAACACTGATGCTGGCTGCACTGGTCTCAGTGGGAATTGTGTAGCAACATTGTGTGGAACATTGCTGCTGAGGCTACGGATACGTCCTCCCAGAGTGAAGCTTGCCCCACCTGGCAATATATTATATATATATATATATATATATATATATATATATATATATATATATATATATATATATATATATATATATATATATATATATATATATACACACATACATACACACACATACACACTATACAGTACATGCAGCAGTCTGGTGGGAAGAAGTTAGACGTACTTTACAGCGCTCCGGTCACATCTACATGCACAGCTGTAGTTGAACCCCTGCTATATTGTAGCCCCACCATTGCTGGCGATCCATCTGCAAGCTGCTCCATCACATCCATTAGAAAATTACGAACGAGGTGTGGGGATGACACTTTTAGCACTTGTCGGTGGCTGGAAGCTCATAAACCTTTTGAAAAGGGACATCAAACGTCTCCAAATAAATAAAAGTCTCAGTCCCCCTCCCTCCACACACCGAGGGTGCAGCCGGAATATACACACCACACGCCCAGTATCCTCCCTTGCATTTCATACACGGGTAACCCCCAGCAACATCAATTCCAGCCTGACTATCTTCTTCTTGACAAATTTCCCATCCTTTGTCAACTTTTTACTGCGGTCTGTGTCAGCACTAAGGGTGATGGTTCTGGGTTACTGCACATCCTTACAGCTCTCAGGTTAGCTGCTAAAGATTACCACAAAAATATACCCTCATATCCTTACAGCCTAGGAAGCTGCCATCTTAGCCTCTGTTGGATCTGCAGTTGCCATGGTGCTGCGCACGTTATCACTTATGACACCAGCAGTTTGATGGTTTGAATGAGAGCACAAGCAACCCTGAGAGTTATCATCCACAGCATAACGTATAAATGTTCTGGGGAAAATTTTTTTTAGTTCTGCCTAAATATGTACGATCATATGGCCACAGGCTCCTCCCACATGACAGCACCTCTCAGGAAGTCTCACCGAATCCCCTGTATGATTTCTGGCTTAAAGCGGAGTTCCGGCCTCGGGGGTCAATTTGAGCTAAAAATACCCCCGGGACAGTCAGGGCTAGTACATTCCACAATGGATAGCCTCTGAACTGTCCCGGGTCGCACTTACCTGTAAGAAGAAATACTTACCTTTAAAATTAATTCTCCAGCACTGCCATCTCAGCGCCCCTCTTCGTGTTCTCTTCCGTGACGTCGGAGTCCCACAATGCACTGCACCAGCCCCGCTCGTCACTTCAGATGCAGGCACGGCATCCCTGCACAGCTTCTGGGCATGCCCAGAAGCTGCTTAGTGAATGCCGCGCCTGCACCGGAAGTGATGAGCGGGGCCGGTGCAGGCGCATTGATTCCTGGGAGCGATGACGTTCAGTTTCCAGGAATCATCACAAACCGGAAGTGACGGCGCGGGCCGCGGCCGCAGAGGGAGGAAGTGGAAGGAAGATGAGTATTTTTTTCTTATATAATAAAAGGTAAGTGACAAAAGAGAAAAAAAAAAAAAAAAAAAAAAAAAATCGGTACTATCCATTTCTCTTTCAGGTTGCCGTTTAGCAAGCGGATGGCCCAAAATCAATTTTGAGGCCGGAACTCAGCTTTAAGCTCACCATAAGGACTGATGGCAGTCATACATGAAAGATCCAGCTGCTTAAGAGATTTTTACTGCATATAATGCCCCGTACACCCGTTCCGATAATCATACGATAAAACTCACTTTCAACCTGATCACATGATAATCTGATCATTAGTACACAGCCGATCACGACAGTTCATCCAACAAAATCCGAAGGGACAAACAGGAAAACTTCTGTCATACGATAGCTCCGCGAACGACAATCGTTTCGTCAGTACACTATGCGTCCGCTTAAAAAAATCGATCAACAAAGACCGCGCATGATCAGAAACACTAAAATAGCATGGAAAAAGCCTGGCTGCTATGGTTTTTGTTTTGCACCATCTGATACGTAGCTAAGCAACCAGGAAGCTTTTCCTGAATCGTACGGCAAAAATCATACGGTTTGTACGCATTGTCGAATTCGATGTTAGCATCATGCAACAAAATGCGAACGATAAGTCGTCCGATTATCTGAACGTATGTATGGGGTTTAACAGTCTGGAAGAAAAAAAAGCATTCTTACCAGGGTCACCCAGGCAGTCACAATTATTTCAATGAAGGTAGGAAAGTAGACAGACTTCCTAGAATGGCTTTTCTGTATAGCCCACCTAAAAAAACCTGACATGGCCTGTCTGAGTTTGGCACAGATAGCTTGTGCTCCAGGCAAGATCTGGCACATCAGGTGACACCTTAATATTGTAACAAAGTAGTCAATTCACTAAGAGATAAATACCGCTTGAATTTGTGTGTTAAAATAACGCATCTTTCATCTCAGGAGCAGGCAACGCACTAAAAAAAAAAAAAAACTCTTTAAACACTGCATGGGTTTCCTTCTTTATGAGTGTGGAAAATAAGTATTTGATCCCCTGCAGATTTTGTAAGTGTGACAAAAAATGATGGGTCTATAATTATCATTGGTGTGTTTTAAATGATAGAAACCTAGTATTAACCACAAATACAGAAAAAACACATTATTCAAAAGGTTTTAAATTGAGTTTCAGTTCAGTGAGTAAAATAGGTATTTGATCCCATACCCAACAACAATAATTCTGGCTCCCACAGACTGGCTACAGTATGTGCTCATGTGGTACACAGATCAGTTCGGTCAATTTAGGAAAGGTGCTTCCAACAACAACTCGTTATGTATATAAAAGACACCTGTCCACAGAATATCTTTCTTCCATTCCAAACATCATCATCATCATCATCATCATGGGCAAGACCAAAGAGCTCTCAAAGGACGTCAGTGAACCTGCACAAGGCTGGACTGGGCTACAAAACCATCAGCAAGAAGCTGGGTGAGAAGGAGACAGCTGCTGGGAAGATTATTCGCAAATGGAAGAACTACAAAATAACCATCAATCGCCCTTGATCTTGAGCGCTATGCAAGATTTTGCCTCATGGGGTAAGGATGATCATGAGAAAAGTGAGGGATCAGCCAGAACTCCTTGGAGGAGCTTGTGAATGGCAGCTGGGACCACAGTCACCAAACAATCCATGGGTAACACAATATGCCGCAATGGATTGAAAACCTGCAGCGCCCGCAAGATCCCCCTCTTCAAGAAGGCACATGTACAAGCCCATCTGAAGTTTGCCAATGAACATCCAAATGATTCAGAGACTGGGAGAAAGTGCTGTGGTTCAAAGGAGACCAAAATTGAGCTCTTTGGCATTCACTGGTCTTGCAGTGTTTAGAGGAAGAAAAATGCTGACTATGACCCTATGAACATCATCTCTACAGTTGAGCACGGAGGTGGAAACATTATGCTTTGGGGCAGTTTCTCTGCTAAAAAGGTACAGGCTGTCTTTGTGGAATTGAGGAGCCAATGGACGGGGCAGTGTATTGTAAAATCTTGGATGAGAACCTTCTTTCCTCAGCTAGAACACTGAAGGGGCATGGATGGGTCTTCCAGCATGACAATGACCCAAAATATACCGCCAAGGCAACAAAGGAGTGGCTCAAGAAGGAGCACATTAAGGTCATGGAGTGGCCTAGCCAGTCTCCAGACCTTGATCCTATAGAAAATTTATGGAGGGACCTGAAAACTCAAGTTGCCAAACAGCCAATAAACCTTAAGGATTTAGTGAAGATCTGTAAAGAGTGGACCAAAATCCCTCCTGAGATGTGTGCAAACCCAGTAACCAACTACAAGAAATGTCTTACCTCTGTGCTTGCCAACAAGGGTTGCTCCACCAAGCACTGAGTCATGTTTTGCTTGGGGATCAAATACTCTGTTGAAAACGGGTCACCGGAGTGCAAAATTAATTGCAATCCTGTGATCCATAGGAGAAGGACAGCCAAACATGCTTTGGCTGTACATCTCCTTTAAGGGTGACCCAAAAAAAAAATGCATTAGCCCTCCCAAATTCTTACTATACCAGAGCCTTATCTGATCATGAAGCCTGGCAGGCAAGGATAAATGTGCCCTCCCACCGAAAACTCTTAAACTTTACCAAACCGCATGTCCTGACATGGGGGGGGGGGTGAAGAACCCCTAGAAAGCGCCTTGTTCTTATGTTAATGAGAATAAGGGCGTCTTCCCTACAACCCTTCTTTTTGCGAATGAGGACCCCTTTTTCATTCACATAAAGGAAGCTGATATTTAGAAGACCCCTTATTGTTAAAAGGGGCTTCTAGACTGTGATAAATCCCCCACCTACCCACAGCCCCTCAAAACCACTGGGCCAGGGTTGTGGGGAAGAGGCCTTTGCCTTCATCAACATGTGGAGGACAAGGTGCTTTGCCAGTGGGGGGGGGGGGGGTCTCCCCCCAGCAAGGTATCCCCCATGTTGAGGGCATGTTGTCTGGAATGCTTAAGGCAGAAGGGATGGGGAGCTGGGCGCATACTCTTTTTGTCTTTTGGGCATTGGGTCCCCCTTTAAATTCATACCAGACCCGCCGGGCCTGGTACAGATTGTGGGGGAAGCCCTATAAAGAGCAGAGCGGGGATGAATAACTGGTTGCTGGGACCCTGGCAGCTGATGACTTCTTGACAATCAGCATCCCTGAGCTGCAACTGTCACATTTAGTAGTGATAGGAATACTAATACTAAACATTTAAACTTTTAAAGTGTTCCTAAACCCAGGAGCCTGTATTCACTATTTCTGCAATAGTTTTAGTAAACATAGCAGTCTTGTGACTTCAGTGTCCGGCTGAGCACTGGTTAAAGCTTGTAGGAGGAGTTTTCTTTCTACTCTAACTGTCCTATGAGGCTGCAGGACTCCTGACCCTCTATCTGGACAGTGCTGATTGGCCCTAAGCTGATCAAATGCACTCTCCCAAGAAAAAAAAAAAAAAACTTTTTAGCAATACACACCAAACTGAGCATGTGCAGATTGTCCTCTAGCCTCTGTTCTATCAGTACATGGATTGGGGACAGTGGAAGAGGGGGGCGGGGGGATGGAGAAGACAGGATCAAACAGCCTTTTTACACAATGAGGAGGATTATCCCCTTAGGTTCAACAGTACATGGGTATAACTCCATTAAACAGCGAATGGCTAGACCATGAGATAACACATTTTTTTTTGTCTTTTTTTTTTTTGTGAACTTTAATGTAATATTGCATTTTTAAGGATATGTACCACAGGTAAACGTAGTGAACTGACAGTTTACATATCTCATGAGATATTTTGTATACAACACAAAACATCTCACGCAATCATCAATAGTGAACTGACTCCAAAGTCCTCCATTATCTGCATAAGACAGCAGTTGGGGGGATTTAATGGAAGATCAACTCAAACAGCTGCCTGTCTGCTGGAATCTTTATCCCCAAACAGGCATTAGCAGTATGTGCAAAGTGAAATCTCCACTAACAATCGCATGAGGCACAGCACACATCAGCCAGTACTGTCCCATTGTCAAACAAAATTCAGGACAATGATGTTACACAAACAGTCAACATCACAGACATTTTAAATTTTATCACAAAATATGAACCTAAATGAAGCGACTTCCCCATCCCTGATGACTTAAAGGTACACAGAAGGCCCAATACTGGCCACAGCAGGAAAGACCTAGATGGAATTTCTGTATATACTGCATGTTAAGGTATATACTGCATGGCTAATATAATAGAGATCAGACAACTCCAATGCAGCGAGTTGCACTCTGTGTTAAATAGAAAAGAACAAGTTTATGTTGCTGGGTTCCTCGTCACAGTGCTGCTTGCTCCCCCACCCCGAACGGTGGATCGCTTGTAATAAGAAGTGTGAGCAACGTTGGTCTCCATGGCGACTGGTGATGCTGCAAGCGGCAGGATGATGATTAGAGAAGGGGCAGATAAGCTGTAAGAAGAGCCTGTGACTTTCTGTGCCGGATCGGTAAGGTTAGTGTTCCCATAAACATCACACATAACATGCAGTAATTATACATAGGGGAGAAGAAACCAGAAACAGTGGGGAGCGCAATATACGTATGGGGAGAGCAAACGGACATCATCCAATTCATCATCACCCAATTCATCCAAGTCAGGACAAAACTGCAAACCAAACTTCTCTAGGACAAAATAAGTGAATAGACTGACCATCTCCTGAATTCTACATAAACTTTTTCACTTTATGTTAGAATGAGGTCCAAATTATACAACTGGCCTCATTATATAACCAGAAGGCAAAACACAGGCCCAACCAGTCATATTGTACTTAAAGTGGTAGTAAATTTTATTTTTACCTACAGGTAAGCTTATTATAAAGCTCACCTGTAGGTAAAATGAATATCTCCTAAACATGCACTGTTTAGGAGACATTCTTGTGAGCAGCAGCCGGTGATGTCACTGGCACCTGTGCTCTGAACGGCAAACCCGTGCCGTTCCTTCAAAGCTGTGTGCCATGGCTGAGACTCCCACGTGTATTCGCAGGAGTGACTTCATCACGGCCCATCCAGCCAGAAGGCTGAAGAATTGGAAGCCATACCTTTCAACATGGCTAAGCGACTCAACTATGCATGAAAACATAGGAAATGGGGTGCAAAAAATGGCAGCAGGTTCTCTGGACTGATGAGTCAAAATGTGAAATACTTGGCTGTAGTAGGAGGTAGTTTGTTTGCAGAAGTTCTGAAGAGCAGTACAATAATAAGTGTCTGCAGGCAACAGTGAATCATGGTGGAGGTTCATTGCATGTTTGGGACTGCATTTCTGCAAATGGAGTTGGAGATTTGGCCAGGATCAACGGTGTCCTAAATGCTGAGAAACACAGGCAGATACTGATCCATCATGCCATATTATCAAGGAGGCATGTAATTGGCTACAGAGTTTATTCTACAGTATGACAACCCCAGACATACAGCCAATGTCATTAAGAACTACCTTCAGTGTAAAGAACAACAAAGAGGTAAGTGATGGTTTGGTCACCGCAGAGCCCTGATCTCAATATCATGGAGCCCATCTGAGATCACCTGAAGAGACAGAAGGATTTGAGGCAACCTATATGCACACAAGATCTGCAGTTAGTTCTCCAAGATGTTTGGGACAACCTGCCTAGTTCCTTCAAAAACTGTGTGAAAGTGTACCTAGAAGACTGAATGCTGTTTTTTGAAGGCTAAGGGTGGTCACAGTAAATATTGATTTGATTTAGATTCCTTGTCTGTTCATTTAATTTCCGTTTTGTTAACTGTTAAAAAATAAACTATTAACACATCTTTTTTTTATTTTAAACATTTTTAAAATTTACAGCATTTTTTCACACCGGTCAAAAACTTTTGCACAGTACTGTGCAGTGCACACAAAAATACGCACGACACATGCATTGCACAAAAATACACACTACACACAAAATATGCACTTCATACACTGCACACAACAGCCGGCAGTGATCCTGGGGGATGTCAGCTCTTGGCATGCAATGTGCTGGATGGTGGGAACTGAGGGGGGGCCGGATGTTCAGCTATAAAAGATGTATAAACTGATCAGAGCTATGCGAGCGTCTCCCAGGGGTGATGACAGGACATGAGTGGACGCTGGATAGAGATATACAATGGCCATCTCCCTGGGGGCGCATGATAAAATGTGACAGACACAGCTTCATATAGATTCTATTATGTTAGACTGAGGGCACAGCCAAGAATGGCAGGGCTCTCACCTGGACCAGCCTTATTCAGGATATCACAGATCCTCTTTAGGATACCACAGCCCCCCTCCCCGGCACCTTCTCCCAGTGTCATACTTTCTCAGACATGTGGAGACCTGAGGAGATTTCTCAATAACGATACATTTCATGAGTCATTCATTTCCCTCCCAGGATCTATGAATTCACCCACTGACCTCGGGGACGCCGCTGTGTGCTGCAAGGCAGGAGAAACCGGACAAACCAGCTGAATCAAACTCCATCAACAAAGCTGAGTGGGGGATCATTAGTGATTCACGTCCAATAATCATCCTTCACCCACCCTGACAGCATCCCTGACTACTCCCCAGCTACAAATTCCTAATTAATTCCAGTACCCCCAAACCTCCCCCCTTTAAAATGATAATGCCTCATTCATACCAGGACCTCCAGCACCTCTCAATCTCCAGGTACAATCCCTCATTCATTCCAATAACACAACTCCTTCCTTTCAAGATGTAAATCCTTCAATAATTCCAGTACTCGTGAGACCTCTCCCTCTGAAGATACAATTCCATCATTCGAGTACCTGTGACACCTCTTCCTTTCTATATACAAATAACTCTTCAGATACAGCTACCCCATTCATTCCAGTACTTGTGACACCTCTTCCAGTCCAGATACAAATCACAGATACAGTGTCAATCACATCACATTTAACCTTATGGAAATGGAAGAAATACATTTACCTACAGATCCAGTGGAACCAAGGATTGTGCCAAGTACCACCAATCAGCGAGCGTGTTCTATAACCCCTAACCATCAGGGAATACCACATTCCGCGAAATGGCGAGCATACCTTACACTCTCAATCATAACCATGCTTCCAAACTTCTCAGTCTAAACTTATCTCTTGACCTGAAGCAATGGATACAGGCTCCTACACACTCCAATGGCAACACCCTTGACCTTGTCTTCTATCTATGCACTCCGTGCAACCTCTCCAACTCTCTGATCACCAACTTATTAGTTTCGCTCTCTCCCTGCTTTCCACCTCCTCTCCCTCCAACCGCCTAACAGTTACCTGTAGAAACCTTCGCCACCACAACCCTTCTCTTCTCTGCTACTGACCATCTATATGACAAAATCTCATCCCTGTGATGCCCCAACCTAGCCACTTTTTATAACAGCTCACTGTCATCCTCAGACAAGCTTGCTACCCTTACTACATGCAGAATCCGACCCCGACAGCTACAACCCTGGCAAACAGGCGACACCAGAAGTCTCAGAAAACATAGCCGCACTCTTGAGTGCCAGTGGTGTAAGACTAAGTCCAAGGAAGACTTCAACCAATGTAAATCTGCCCTCCTAAAATACTATTCCTGCTCCTCACTGCCAAGCAAACCTATTTTATCACTCATTAATTCTCATCAAGTCCCCGTCAACTCTTCTCTACCTTTAACTCTCTACTCTGTCCTCCCCTGACTCTACCCAGTAACTCACTCACTGCCCAGGAGATCGCCAATCACTTAAAAAATAGGATCAATACAATTCACGAGGAGATCTCCAATACCTCCCCCACTTAACACCCCATTTCCACAGGTACAATCATTACTTCTCTTGTTCAACCCTACTAGTATTAACGAGATTGCTGGACTTTTTTTCTAACACCCATCTAACCACCTTCCCCCTGAAACCTGCACCCTCGCAAATGCTACACTCACCTTCTGACTATATTCTATGCTTTCTAACTCAAATCTTCAACCTCTCCCTCTCTTCTGGCATCTTCCCCAACTCTCTAACAAATGCGCTAGTCACTCCCATCCTTAAAAAGCAATCACTGGACCCCACCAATCTTCACAATCTATGCCCCATCTCCTTATGCCCCTTCTCCTCCAAACTCCTTGAACTGGTCTATAACTGACTAAGTAACCATCTGACTAAGAACAAACTTCTTGATCCCCTTTGGTCCGGATTTCACCCTCAACAGTCCACAGAAACTGCTCTCTTTAAACCGACAAAACGACCTACTGATGGCCAACAACAACGGACACTATTCTGTACTACTCCTCCTGGACCTCTCTGCTGCCTTTGACAGAGGACCACCCCCTCCACCTCAAAAAACACCACTCTCTTCCTTTCTCCGCCGGGGTCCCCCAAGATTCTGTTCTTGGACCT
The DNA here is from genome assembly GCF_965119305.1 of Pelophylax lessonae. Lineage (NCBI taxonomy): Eukaryota > Metazoa > Chordata > Amphibia > Anura > Ranidae > Pelophylax > Pelophylax lessonae. The sequence goes on along the minus strand of NC_138771.1, from coordinate 484,057,351 downwards.
CTCCTTTTCTCAACCTACACCTCCTCCCTGTGTCAGCTGATTGTCTCCCATGGCTTTCAATATCATCTCTACGCTGAGGACACCAAAATCTATCTCTCCACCCCCTCAGCTCACTCCATCAGTCTCCTCACGCATCACCAACTTACTAACAGACATATCCACCGGAATGTCCCATCACTTCCTCAAATTCAACCTATCCAAAACCAAGCTCATGATATTTCCTCCCCCACGTTTTTTCCCCTGATTTCTCTGTCAAAATCAACGGCTCAACTATCAACCTGTGTCCCCATGCCAAGGTTCTAGGTGTGATCCTGGACTCTGAACTTTTGGCACCACATCCAGTCGCTGTCCAAAGCTTGCCACCTCAACCTCCGCAACATTTCCAAGATACACCCCTTCCTAACCAATGACACCACAAAGCTTCTACTCCACTCGCTAGTCATCTCATCTTGATTACTGCAACTCCCTCCTCATTGGCTTACCTTTAAATAGACTACCCCCCCCTTTCAGTCCATCATGAACGCTGCTGCCAGGCTCATCCACCTTACAAACCACTCGGTGTCTGCTACCCCTCTTTGCCAATCCCTCCATTGGCTGCCACTCAACCTACAAATTAAATTCAAGATACTAACCATAACTTGCAAAGCCATCCATAACCTGGCCCACAGCTACATCACTAAACTGGTCACAAAATACCAATCATATCGTTCTCTTCATTCCTCCTGGTCTCTAGCTTCCATGTCACCTCTTCCCATGCTAGCCTTCAGGACTTCTCCCGAGCCTCTCCCATCCTCTGGAATGCTCTACCCTAATCTGTCCAGCTATCGCCTACTTTGCCCACTTTCAAGCAATCCTTGGAAACATATTTTAAGAGAAGCCCATCGGGCCCCCACCTAACAACTGTACATTTATTTTCTCCATCAGCACATCCCCCCACAATAATTACCTCCTGTATTTCTTGACGCTCCCTCTTAGATTGTGAGCTCCAACAAGCAGGGCCCTACTGTATTAAAGTGTATAGTAGTTGTACTGTCTACCCTCAATTTGTGAAGCACTGCGTAAACTGTCAGCGCTATACAATTCCTGTATAATAATAATAATAATCATATAGCACCAATTTCTAAAGCTAAATTCCAGGTAAGGATATATTTTTTGCATGGTTACATTATTCCCATTAACACCCAGTGAACCTCCTTATCTTCTTGGTCCCATTCCTCAATCAATGCAAAGCACTTTCTGATTAAAATCAGAAAATACAAGGCATGCTCAGAATGGTGCCTGTATTAGCAACCCCATGTTCACTATACAGTAGGCCAGCTCATCAGCACAAAACTCATAAGATAGCAAAGATCACTGTAGTAGTGTCAGCTTCTACAGTGAATCTCCACTACCACAGGGATCAGCTAGGTATGGAATATGCATACTTACATTGCTCTAAGCCAGACCAATGACACTATGCAAAAATATACATACCTGGAATTCAGGTAATCAATCAATGGAATCAATGTTCAAATAACAAACCACAGGATGTCAGTTCCATCATTTATTGTGCAGCATTTCAAAGCACGTATCATATGAACAGCAGTCAATCCCAATCCGCTCGTACATGACTGAAGATTGGTGACAGATCAGTGCAGTTCTGCACCCCATACAATCCACCATCCCATCTACCACCAATTATGCATTGGCAAATAAAATGACTCATATATGGCATGGCAGGCTGAGGATAAAATCCTGCTACTTCCGGTTCTGAACATTCAAGATTTGCAAGAAAAAAAAAAAAAAAAAAAAAAAACTGCTCCTCTCCACATGCATACCACTTCAAATGCAGCGAAAGCCGTGGATCATGCCAATCACAATCACACAATCTCAACACTACTAGGGAGCCCTGTATATAAGAAGCAAGACCACTGGAAAGGATAAGAACCGACATACTTGTTAAAAGGTCCCCCCCCCCCCCAAACTGATATTTCAGAGGTTGGTGAATGCTGTGGAGTCACTTTACCTGACAGTTGTTTATATATCTTGGGAACTCTGGTGATGGGATCTCAGATTAGGGTTCTCAGGTGTGCTTACATGTCGTGGTCATTACAAGCATCCCTGATTAGCATTCCATTTAGTGCAGCTGGAGTTTCCAAGACATATGAAAATGTGAGGGAGGGTGGGTGACTACAAATACCTGCCATACTCTACCAGTAACTGGTATACCACTTTCGGGTGGACTGGCACTTTAACCTCATTACCATTATGCCAATGAATAACACCAAATAAAACAGGCACTACGCCAACATCTGCATGGACAGACAATACAATAAATATGGTTATTCTAAAAATGTACAAAAAGGAAAGATACACAAGTATATATTAGCACATAGCAACCAATCACATTTTTACATTAGACTGATACGTTCTATTTGGTTACCACATGTGCAAAAGCAACAAAATTCTCTGCAACGCCTCCCTGATAGGACCCCTCGGTGTAAAACACGCTGCAAAGGAAGGGACTGGTCTGATACCCTTGACTTCCAGTGTTATTTCCCAGTAACGGTGGAACAGAAAGGACCTGATTGGCTCTAATGTGGAGCAGAAGGACCTTCCTGTGGTTTGTATCTCTATACACAGGGACATCAGAGATTGGGGACATCAAAACATCTGAATGAGCAAAGCCATCCTAAAACTGCAAGCACATGCAATACCCGGCCCATAACGAAGACAGGACCTTCCAGCCCAGCACTATTTGTACCACAAACACAACAAACCTGTCTGGCAGCAGTGACCTCTCTTCATATGTGTGACAATAACTTGTTCCGCCAGTACAGACAATGACAGACAATAAAAGCACAGGGACCCTTTACAGAAATGTCAGCAGCATATTAATCGCCATCTTCTTGTTTACCGACTTTGATGAAAGTGCCATTCGCTTTTGTTACAATATGATTTATTGTTATTTAAATCCTTTTTATTTCGTTTTTTTAAACAGAAATTTTGCAGCAGCCATCATCACTTACTTGATGTAGTATCGGGCCCCTTCGAAGGTGTACGCCTCCTCCCATCCTGTGGGCAAATCTGCAAGAGCAAACAAATCACAGGTTTATATAAAGAGTGTCCAGTATAGGCAGGGTGGAAGCAGCACAAAGACATAACTGACAAAAAGCAGGACCCCGCTAGTCTAAGAATGGCACTTTGTAGAGGGGGTCACACAGTGGATATAAGAACGGCTCTCACCTGCTCCCACTACTCACATAAGACTTTTTTTTTATTTTATCAATCAGTAAATGACTACAGACACTGCCTAGCATGTTGGGAAATGACAGCAATCATATCAAGCAATAACTATAGTATACAATCTCCTAGAGCAGGCATCACTAAATGGCGGACCGCGGTCCGGATCCGGACCCAGTTAATGTCTCATCCGGACCCCTGCGGTCCCACCCTTTAGAGTCGTTCTGCCCACAGCCATCACCACTGCCAGTCTCACAGAGCCAACAGCTGGAGGCAGGACAGCTATAGACAGAGGGCAAGGGCTATCCAAGTTAACAAGCAGGTGATTGGTTGCGAGGATACAGGGCGGTCATTGCACAAACATGCAATTCGGACCTCTGCTGGAAGAATATTTTACTGACTGGACCTTCGTAAATTTTAATTCAATACCCCTGTCCTAGAGTGTCACTATATGGTCACCAATACCCAAGCATGGCTGCATCCCACATATCAATAAGTGTCATGGAGTCTACTCTTTCAGATGTCATGTCTTCACATTTTACAGAACACATTTGCTCTGTTTTTATAAATTTTCTTGATTCATCTGACAGGAAAACAGGGGGTCGGGCTTCCCTGCATATATTGCCCCCTTCTGAAGTCCCTATGAGTCGCACTGTGCCCCTAATGTAAATTTCTGGCTACTCCAATCAGTTTTAGGGTGTTTGCAAAGACATTCTGATGTGCACATATAAGAGACCTGTGTGTGTACACCCACAGCAACCAGAAATCTGAAAAAGGTAGTGAGTGAAAACACAGCAGAGTGTGAAATTTGAATAATAAACCTTACGAATACATTATGGATATGAAAAGGTAATACAGCCAATATATATGGCAATTCACTCAGCTGGGCGCCAGAGTGCGCACTTCACGCAGACTCTCCTATGCAGCCATATTTACAGAGAAGATAAGCAGTAAACACAGGCAGCACACATCAGATGAGCCATCTGCGTCTATACTGAGCGCTGTCCAAAGAGTTATTAGGGAGCGGAATGGGGGCCAAATATGACTCGCTGCAGACAGTTTGGATACACTGAGATGCTGAGACTGGCAGGATGTCTGATCAGGCAGTTAAGATCACGGTGGCAGGATAATGTGAGGGCAGGTTGTCACCTCCTAACTCATCATCAATCAGTGGCTGGCCACGTGCCAGCACCAGGCACCTAACACCTCCTGCGCTTCCTTACATGGTCGGCATTAAAGGCACAGCTCCCTGAACGCACTGTAAATATTTACACTATTATCTGTGTTTGCTGGGGCAAAGCTCGGGCACTGCAGTACTTCAACTGACACTAATTCTCCCAAATTATCTCAGAGTATTCTTTATAATCTCCAGTCCTTGGAGGAAAACCTCTCCTTTTTATTTCACTAACATTCCTCTACCTGCTGACACACGCTCAGAATTCATACGAAGTCTGTGAGGATCCCTGCAGGTCCCCACGTCCAACATTCAATATATCAATATTCTGAAACTCAGGATAAATACGCCAGAGAACAAGCATATCTTTTAAATATGTTTCCCCACCATCGCTGAACACCAAAAATAAAAACACCAAGACCAACCCTGTGTACTCTGACCCCCACCATGACCTACCCTGTGTACTCTGACCCCCACCATGACCTACCCTGTGTACTCTGACCCCCACCATGACCTACCCTGTGTATTCTGACCCCCACCAAGACCAACCCTGTGTACTCTGACCCCCACCATGACCTACCCTGTGTACTCTGACCCCCACCATGACCTACCCTGTGTACTCTGACCCCCACCAAGACCAACCCTGTGTACTCTGACCCCCACCATGACCTACCCTGTGTACTCTGACCCCCACCATGACCAACCCTGTGTACTCTGACCCCCACCATGACCAACCCTGTGTACTCTGACCCCCACCATGACCAACCCTGTGTACTCTGACCCCCACCATGACCTACCCTGTGTACTCTGACCCCCACCATGACCTACCCTGTGTACTCTGACCCCCACCATGACCTACCCTGTGTACTCTGACCCCCACCATGACCTACCCTGTGTACTCTGACCCCCACCATGACCTACCCTGTGTACTCTGACCCCCACCATGACCTACCCTGTGTACTCTGACCCCCACCATGACCTACCCTGTGTACTCTGACCCCCACCATGACCTACCCTGTGTACTCTGACCCCCACCATGACCTACCCTGTGTACTCTGACCCCCACCATGACCTACCCTGTGTACTCTGACCCCCACCATGACCTACCCTGTGTACTCTGACCCCCACCATGACCTACCCTGTGTACTCTGACCCCCACCATGACCTACCCTGTGTACTCTGACCCCCACCATGACCTACCCTGTGTACTCTGACCCCCACCATGACCTACCCTGTGTACTCTGACCCCCACCATGACCTACCCTGTGTACTCTGACCCCCCTTCCACTATGAGCACACACCATGACCTAGTGTACTCCCACTCCAGCACTCCTCAACTGAGAACACACCAAGATCTACAATGCATACTCCAACCTAAGCACCCTCAACACTAAGCACACACCAAGACCTACTGCAACCCCAGCATCCCCAAATCCAACCCTGGAACCCCCATAGTGAGCAAGAAGAATAACCTACCCTGTGTATTCCAACCACAACACCCCCACACAGGATGACCTACACTGTGTGCTCGACCCCTGCATCCCCACACTGAGCACAAATCATGACCTACCCTGTGCACTGCGACCTTGACAGCCCTACATGAAGCACAAAACTTGATCTACACCAGGCATGTCCAACCTGCGCCCCAGAACCTCAGGCAATGAGGCCCACTGCCCCCTGACAATTTTTTTTTTTTCTTTTGCTGGGGAGGAAGGAAGTCGACCAACCCCAGCACTGGCAACAATGATCACACACCATGACCTACCCTGAGTTTACTGTGATGCGGGAACCAGCGCGATTCACACTGCCCCTCTGTGAACCGCTGCGGGTGTCAATACAAAGTTAATGACACTGCCAGATCTGTTCACAGATCGCAGTGCGAACTGTGAATTTGGACAGGAATCGGATCACATGGGTGTGAACAACCATGTGATCCAATTCCAGTACGGGAAAAAAGTTCCTGAAGCATTTTTATGCTAATAAAATGTGAGTTCAGCCATACAAACTGTATAGCTGAATTTGCATCACACAGACATCGCATGTGAACTGCACAGCAATGCAGTGCGAATCACATGCAATGTCTGTGTTCGCAATAGTGTAAACCCAGTCTGAGAACTCTAACCCCAGAACCCTCACACCAAACACACACCTACCCTTCTTAAGCCAATCCTGAAAGACCCACACTGAGCTAGATCTACACTGACCACTCCAACCCCAGAACCCTTACTGAGCACGCTCCATGACCTACTCTGACCCTGCTGCCTCCAAACCCAGCAAACACACCATGCATGACCTATCCTCTGTACTTTGACCCCAGGACTTTTACTTATTAATGCTCCTAAATCATATATAAACTAACATGAACTTTACTCTGTGTTCAAAGCTAAACATGCATAATGTTCCATCATTGTTGGTTAAGGAACCATTGAGCTCCGACTAGCCCAAACGCTCAATGAATAATAAAAGAAATGGCCAGTCCTAGGGGAGGCTACACTGCCCGCTCCGTGGCGCCCCCATGGAGGCTATGCTGACTGGCCCATGGCACCCCCATGGAGGCTGTGCTGCCTGGTCCTTGGTGATTTGTTGAGTACACAGCCTGTTCCCCAGTGCCCCATGGAGGCTACGCTGCCCGTTCCGTGGCAACCCCCCCATGGAGGCTACGCTGCCCGCTCCGTGGCACCCCCCCCCCCATGGAGGCTACGCTGCCCGCTCCGTGCCCCCCCCCCCCCATGGAGGCTACACTGCCCGCTCCGTGGCGCCCCCCCCCCATGGAGGCTACGCTGCCTGCACCATGCCGCCCCCCCCCCATGGAGGCTACGCTGCCTGGTCCTTGGTGATTTGTTGGGTACAGAGCCTGTTCCCCAGTGCCCCATGGAGGCTATGCTGCCTGCTCCGTGGCGCCCCCCCCCATGGAGGCTATGCTGCCCGCTCCGTGGCGCCCCCCCCCCCATGGAGGCTACGCTGCCCGCTCCGTGGCGCGCCCCCATAGAGGCTACGCTGCCCGCTCCGTGGCGCGCCCCCCCATAGAGGCTACGCTGCCCGCTCCGTGGCGCGCCCCCCCATAGAGGCTACGCTGCCCGCTCCGTGGCGCGCCCCCCCCATAGAGGCTACGCTGCCCGCTCCGTGGCGCTCCCCCCATAGAGGCTACGCTGCCCGCTCCGTGGCGCGCCCCCCATAGAGGCTACGCTGCCCGCCCTGTGGCGCCCCCCCTCATGGAGGCTACGCTGCCCGCCCTGTGGCGCCCCCCCTCATGGAGGCTACGCTGCCTGGTCCTTGGTGATTTGTTGGGTACAGAGCCTGTGCCCCATGGAGGCTATGCTGCCCAGTCTGTGGTGCCCCATAGAGGCTACGCTGCCTGGTCCCTGGTGATTTGTTGAGTACACAGCCTGTTCCCCAGTGCCCCATTGAGGGTATGCTGCCCAGTCTGTGGTGCCCCATGGAGGCTACGCTGCCTAGTCCTTGGTGATTTGTTGTGTACACAGCCTGGTCTCCAGTGCCCCTTGGTGCCCAGTAAAGGTATGCTGTCCCTGGTACCCCCCATGGACAATATACCACCAGGTTTCTGGTGCCCAGCGATGGGTACACGTATAGTGCATGATTCCCAGTGGAAGGCATGCTGCCTGGCCCAATGCCCCCTGGGGGGTACACTGCCTGGTTACCGATTCCCAGTGGAGGGTAACATTGCCTGTCCCTGGTGTTTGGTGGAGGGTACAATTCCCAGCCCCTGGTGGATGAGGAACAGAAGAGTATAGGACTAGTCCCTAGTGCTTGTTGAAAAATGCAGTGCCTGATTCCTCCGATCTGGTGGGTTATGCATTGAGTCTGGTTTCCAGCCAGGTACTCCTAACTGCGCAGTGCAGGATCATGTCCTCGAGTCCAAAAACAACACTGCCAGTTCAGAATGCTGTGATTCCAAGTCCCTGGAGTGAAGTAAAATGTATTTTGCCAGTCCAGAGGTAGATCCAAGCCCCTGGAGTCCGGTTAAATGATTCTGCCAATCCAGAGGTAGGTGTGCTGTATTTCTCCAGTCCCTGAAGTCTTGTCAAATACATTTTGCTAGTCCAGAGGCAAATATGTTGTACTTCCCCAGTCCCTGAAGTCCAGTTAAGTGAGTTCAAAGATTGATGTGCAGTATATCCCCAATTCCTGGAGTCCAGAGGTAGGTATGTTGTCTTTCCAAGCTCCTGGAGTGAGTCCAATGAAAGGATTCTGCCAATCCACCAGAGGTATGTGTGCTGTATTTTTCCAGTTCCTGGAGTCCAAGTTACATTTATTTTGTCAGTCCAGAGGTAAGTATTTTGTCTTTCCAAGCTCCTGGAGTCCAATGAAACGATTCTGCCAATCAAGAGGCATGTGTGCTGTATTTCTCCAGTAACTGGAGTATAGTTACATTTATTTTGCCAGTCTAAAAAGGTAATTATGTTCCAGTCCCCGGAGTACCATAAGCTGCTACTTTCTGGGTCCATTCTGAACAACTGACAGCACATTTCCAGAAAATGTTATTGTGCAATCCTGACAGTCCAGATTGCACTGTGCACCCCCAAGAACTCCAGCAGAATCATTCTCATACAATGGAAAGGCTAACTGTTCAGTTCTTAACAGTCCTTAAACAAAATAGGATCCTCACCTCTGGGGAATAAACTGACCCACAAATTCACTGTATGCCTAGTAGCAGTCTCACCTGGTGTTCAATGGATGAGGGTCCTATACACAGTGGAGGATATATACACAGACAGTATGTACGAGACTCACCTGGAGTGCGGCGGTGTCCAGTCAGGATGGTCTCTCCAGTGACAGGGTGCAGCCAGGTAGTGCTCTGGGCCTCCTCACTGTAGATGAGAGAGACGATGTAAAGGACACATAAGGATGACATATGTGACAAAGTGTGAGCGGTGATTGGAAGAAACACAAATTACCACGTGCAGTGTAAAGAAGGAACATGGGAGAGTGTGGAGGGTGATGGAAAATAGACACAGGTGACAGTGTGCAATATTAGGGAAAGGGAAGGAGGGCAAGGCAGGTGACAGTAACCTGTGTATGGAGGTGGGGAAGGGGGGGGACGCAGATGACAATGTGCAGTGTATTGAGGGAAAGGGGGGGGGGGGGCACAGGAGACAGTATTAGTGAATGAAGGGGACAAAGGTGTTTAGTGTATGGGGTGGACAAAAGAGACAGTGCGGACTGTATGGGGTGGACAGGTACACAGGTGGCAGTGTATTGGGAAAGGGGCAGGGGTGATGGGGGGTAGTTGCAAGAGACAGTGTGCAGTGCACGAGAGAAGGTGACAGTGGGCAGTGTTTGGGGGTAAGGGGTGGACAAAGGAGGAAGGGTACAGATGACAGTGTGCAATGTATGGGGAGAGACACAGAATTGGCAATGTGCAGTGTATTTGGAGACACACAGGTGACAGTGCGCAGGGTGATGGGAGAGGGACATAGGTGACAGTGTGCAGTACGGGGGAAGGGGGGCAGGGCAGGTGACAGTGAGCAGCATATGAAAGTGGGGAGGGGGGACACAGATGACAATGTGCAGTGTATTGTTGGGGGAAGGGGGGGGGGGGCACAGGAGACAGTATGGTGAAGGGGACAAAAAGGTAACTGTGTGTAGTATTGGGGCCGGGCAAAGGATACAGCATGGTGGACAGATACACAGATGGCAGGACACAGGTGACAATATGCAGTGTATCGGGGGGGGACAGGTGACAATATGCACTGTGTTAAGGGAGGGGTGGTTAAAAAGTGACAATATGCAGTGTGTTGAAGGAGGGCACAGATGACCATATGCAGTGTATTGAGGGGGGCACAGGTGACAGTATGTAGTGTATTGGAAGGGGGCAGGTGACAATATGCAGTATTTTTTTTGGGGGGGGGCACAGGTGACAGTAGGCAGTGTATTGGAGGGGGAGACAGGTGACAGTAGGCACTGTATGGGGGGGGCACAGACGACAACAGTCTATTGGGGTGTGGGGGACAGGTGACAGTATGCAGTGAATTGGGGGGGGGGGGGCAAGTGACAGTAGGCAGTGTATTGGGGGAGGGGGACAGGTGACAGTAGGCTGTGTGTAGGGGGACGACAACACAGGAGGCTGTGTGTTGTGGGGGGGGGGGGGGGGGACAGACAGGAGGCTGTGTGTTGGGGGGGGGGAACAGACAGGAGGCTGTGTGTTGTGGGGGGGGGGACAGTAGGCTGTGTGTTGTGGGGGGGGGGGACAGTAGGCTGTGTGTTGTGGGGGGGGGGGACAGACAGGAGGCTGTGTGTTGTGGGGGGGGGACAAACAGGAGGCTGTGTGTTGTGGGGGGGGGGCAGGAGGCTGTGTATTGGGCGGGGACAGGAGGCTGTGTGTTGGGGGGGGACAGGAGGCTGTGTGTTGGGGGGAGACAGGAGGCTGTGTGTTGGGGGGAGACAGGAGGCTGTGTGTTGGGGGGAGACAGGAGGCTGTGTGTTGGGGGGAGACAGGAGGCTGTGTGTTGGGGGGAGACAGGAGGCTGTGTGTTGGGGGGAGACAGGAGGCTGTGTGTTGGGGGGGGGGGACTGGAGGCTGTGTGTTGGGGGGGGGGGACTGGAGGCTGTGTGTTGGGGGGGGGGGACTGGAGGCTGTGTGTTGGGGGGGGGGGGACTGGAGGCTGTGTGTTGGGGGGGGGGGACTGGAGGCTGTGTGTTGGGGGGGGGGGACTGGAGGCTGTGTGTTGGGGGGGGGGGACTGGAGGCTGTGTGTTGGGGGGGGGACTGGAGGCTGTGTGTTGGGGGGGGGGGACTGGAGGCTGTGTGTTGGGGGGGGGGGACTGGAGGCTGTATGTTGGGGGGGGGGACTGGAGGCTGTGTGTTGGGGGGGGGGGACTGGAGGCTGTGTGTTGGGGGGGGGGGGGACTGGAGGCTGTGTGTTGGGGGGGGGGGGGGGACAGGAGGCTGTGTGTTTGGGGAGGGGGGACAGGAGGCTGTGTGTTTGGGGAGGGGGGACAGGAGGCTGTGTGTTTGGGGAGGGGGGACAGGAGGCTGTGTGTTGGGGGGGGGGACAGGAGGCTGTGTGTTGGGGGGGGGGGGACAGGAGGCTGTGTGTTGGGGGGGGGGGACAGGAGGCTGTGTGTTGGGGGGGGACAGGAGGCTGTGTGTTGGGGGGGGGGGGGGACAGGAGGCTGTGTGTTGGGGGGGGGGACGGGAGGCTGTGTGTTGGGGGGGGCGCAGGAGGCTGTGTGTTGGGGGGGGGGGGACGGGAGGCTGTGTGTTGGGGGGGGGGACGGGAGGCTGTGTGTTGGGGGGGGGGACGGGAGGCTGTGTGTTGGGGGGGGGACAGGAGGCTGTGTGTTGGGGGGGGGACAGGAGGCTGTGTGTTGGGGGGGAGAGACAGGTGACAGGAGGCTGTGTGTTGGGGGGGGGGGGGGACAGGTGACAGGAGGCTGTGTGTTGGGGGGGGGGGGGGGAGACAGGAGGCTGTGTGTTGGGGGGGGGGGGGGAGACAGGAGGCTGTGTGTTGGGGGGGGGAGGGGGGAGACAGGAGGCTGTGTGTTGGGGGGGGGAGGGGGGAGACAGGAGGCTGTGTGTTGGGGGGGGGAGGGGGGAGACAGGAGGCTGTGTGTTGGGGGGGGAGGGGGGAGACAGGAGGCTGTGTGTTGGGGGGGGAGGGGGGAGACAGGAGGCTGTGTGTTGGGGGGGAGGGGGGAGACAGGAGGCTGTGTGTTGGGGGGGAGGGGGGAGACAGGAGGCTGTGTGTTGGGAGGGGGGGACAGGAGGCTGTGTGTTAGGAGGGGGGACAGGAGGCTGTGTGTTGGGGGGGGGGGGACAGGAGGCTGTGTTGGGGGGGACAGGTGACAGGAGGCTGTGTGTTGGGTGGGGGGGGGAAGACAGGTGACAGGAGGCTGTGTGTTGGAGGGAGGACAGGTGACAGGAGGCTGTGTGTTGGGGGGGAGGACAGGTGACAGGAGGCTGTGTGTTGGGGGGGGGAGGACAGGTGACAGGAGGCTGTGTGTTGGGGGGGGGGGGGAGGACAGGTGACAGGAGGCGGTGTGTCGGCGGGGGACAGGTGGCTGTGTGTCGGGGGGGGGGGGACAGGTGACAGGAGGCTGTGTGTTGGGGGTAGGACAGGTGACAGGAGGCTGTGTGTTGGGGGTAGGACAGGTGACAGGAGGCTGTGTGTCGGGGGGGAGGGGGAGGACAGGTGACAGGAGGCTGTGTGTTGGGGGGGGGGGGACAGGTGACAGGAGGCTGTGTGTTGGGGGGGGGGACAGGTGACAGGAGGCTGTGTGTTGGGGGGGGGGACAGGTGACAGGAGGCTGTGTGTTGGGGGGGCAGGTGACAGGAGGCTGTGTGTTGGGGGGGACAGGTGACAGGAGGCTGTGTGTTGGGGGGGGACAGGTGACAGGAGGCTGTGTGTTGGGGGGGAGGGGGAGGACAGGTGACAGGAGGCTGTGTGTTGGGGGGGGGCAGTAGGCTGTGTTAGGGGGGGGGACAGGAGACAGTGTGTTGGGGGGGGGACAGGTGACAGGAGGCTTTGTGTTGGGGGGGACAGGTGACAGGAGGCTGTGTTGGGGGGGGGAGACAGGTGACAGGAGGCTGTGTGTTGGGGGGGACAGGTGATAGGAGGCTGTGTGTTGGGGGGGGGGGGCAGGTGACAGGAGGCTGTGTGTTGGGGGGAGGGGAGGTGACAGGAGGCTGTGTGTTGGGGGGAGGGGAGGTGACAGGAGGCTGTGTGTTGGGGGGAGGGGAGGTGACAGGAGGCTGTGTGTTGGGGGGAGGGGAGGTGACAGGAGGCTGTGTGTTGGGGGGAGGGGAGGTGACAGGAGGCTGTGTGTAGGGGGGGGAAGGTGACAGGAGGCTGTGTGTAGGGGGGGACAGGTGACAGGAGGCTGTGTGTTGGGGGGGGGGACAGGTGACAGGAGGCTGTGTGTTGGGGGGAGGGAAGGTGACAGGAGGCTGTGTGTTGGGGGGGGGACAGGTGACAGGAGGCTGTGTGTTGGGGGGGCAGGTGACAGGAGGCTGTGTGTTGGGGGGGGGGACAGGTGACAGGAGGCTGTGTGTTGGGGGGGGGACAGGTGACAGGAGGCTGTGTGTTGGGGGGGGGGGACAGGTGACAGGAGGCTGTGTGTTGGGGGGGGAGGACAGGTGACAGGAGGCTGTGTGTTGGGGGGGAGGACAGGTGACAGGAGGCTGTGTGTTGGGGGGGGCAGTAGGCTGTGTTAGGGGGGGGGACAGGAGACAGTGTGTTGGGGGGGGGGGGACAGGTGACAGGAGGCTGTGTGTTGGGGGGGGACAGGTGACAGGAGGCTTTGTGTTGGGGGGGACAGGTGACAGGAGGCTGTGTTGGGGGGGGAGACAGGTGACAGGAGGCTGTGTTGGGGGGGAGACAGGTGACAGGAGGCTGTGTGTTGGGGGGGGCAGGTGACAGGAGGCTGTGTGTTGGGGGGAGGGGAGGTGACAGGAGGCTGTGTGTTGGGGGGAGGGGAGGTGACAGGAGGCTGTGTGTTGGGGGGAGGGGAGGTGACAGGAGGCTGTGTGTTGGGGGGAGGGGAGGTGACAGGAGGCTGTGTGTTGGGGGGAGGGGAGGTGACAGGAGGCTGTGTGTTGGGGGGAGGGGAGGTGACAGGAGGCTGTGTGTTGGGGGGAGGGGAGGTGACAGGAGGCTGTGTGTTGGGGGGAGGGGAGGTGACAGGAGGCTGTGTGTTGGGGGGGGGGGACAGGTGACAGGAGGCTGTGTGTTGGGGGGGGCAGGTGACAGGAGGCTATGTGTTGGGGGGGGGGGCAGGTGACAGGAGGCTGTGTGTTGGGGGGCAGGTGACAGGAGGCTATGTGTTGGGGGGGGGCAGGTGATAGGAGGCGGTGTGTTGGGGGGGGGACAGGTGACAGGAGGCTGTGTGTTGGGGGGGGGCAGGTGATAGGAGGCGGTGTGTTGGGGGGGGGGGGACAGGTGACAGGAGGCGGTGTGTTGGGGGGGGGGGGAGGACAGTTGACAGGAGGCTGTGTGTTGGGGGGGGGACAGGTGACAGGAGGCTGTGTGTTGGGGGGGCAGGTGACAGGAGGCTGTGTGTTGGGGGGGCAGGTGACAGGAGGCTGTGTGTTGGGGGGGCAGGTGACAGGAGGCTGTGTGTTGGGGGGGGACAGGTGACAGGAGGCTGTGTGTTGGGGGGGGACAGGTGACAGGAGGCTGTGTGTTGGGGGGGCAGGTGACAGGAGGCTGTGTCTTGGGGGGGGGGCAGGTGACAGGAGGCTGCGTCTTGGGGGGGGCAGGTGACAGGAGGCTGTGTCTTGGGGGGGGGGGGGACAGGTGACAGGAGGCTGTGTGTTGGGGGGGGGGGGCAGGTGACAGGAGGCTGTGTGTTGGGGGGGGCAGGTGACAGGAGGCTGTGTGTTGGGGGGGGGCAGGTGACAGGAGGCTGTGTGTTGGGGGGGGGCAGGTGACAGGAGGCTGTGTGTTGGGGGGGGGGGGGGACAGGTGACAGGAGGCTGTGTCTTGGGGGGGGGACAGGTGACAGGAGGCTGTGTGTTGGGGGGGGGGGGGAGACAGGTGACAGGAGGCTGTGTGTTGGGGGGGACAGGTGACAGTAGGCTGTATGTGTTGGGCAGACAGAGGTGACAATTCGCAGTGTGTTTGGGAACACACAGGTGAGAACATGCAATGTATGGAGGGGGGGCAGAGTGACCGTATTATGCAGTGTGCGGGGGGTACATGCAGTGACAGGCCGGATGCAGTGTGTGGAGGGGAGGGGGGGTGGAGAAGACACCGAGGGAAGCCCCGCAGTGCAGTGTCTCGTTGTGAGAGGGAAAGACGAGGACAGCGGTGGGAAGAACGGACAATAATAACGGAGAATTACTTGATGAAGAAGACCCGTCCTCCTCCGGTGATGCCGTAGCCCCACGCCCAGGGCAGAGAGCTGACCCAGTCCGGGCTGCCATCCGCCGCCATGTCTGTCACCCGGGAGCGCGCGCCCCGGCACTGCGCGTCTCCGCTTCCCAATCACCGCCGCCGCCGCCAAGCGGAAACGCGCAATACCCAGATCCCGCCCATCCCTAGAGGTGCAATACCCGCCCACTGTTAGAGTCAGTAAAAAAACCCGCCCTTCAACACCTGAGTGAACCGACAGGCTGGACATGGGTCACGTGACCCGCACGTTCCTCTACCATCTGCACACTCCAGACATGGGAATAGGTGGAGGGCCCATCCCATGGAGGGCGTGACAGAAGAGACAGCCCCGCCCAGAGGCTGAAGGGGGACTCTACCTTTCTCTGCTAAGCTTTGTTCACAGTGGAGGAGACAGTAAGGAATATTGGGAGGTGAAGAAGAGCTCCAGTCAAAACTTTATTCGTAGTTTGGAACAGACTGGGGGAAAGGAAGAATCTGTTTATTGCCCCCTCTACCCCTATCAGGGAGATTTCACCTTACTTCCTGTGAGGGTCAGAAGTAATGATTCATTGGGGACAATGACTGGTAGCTCTTGTTGGATATTATTACTGTCTGTGTCCTCTGGCCCCTCGTTGTCACAGGACATAAGATGAAATCCCCCTTGCAATGAAATCATGACAGAAGAAATAAGAAGGTGTTTTGGCCTGAGTTATATTAATCAATTGTACAGTTCAACCACTTCAGTCCTGGAAGGTTTTACCCCCTTAAAGCAGAGTCCTGGCTCAAAAACAACTTTGGCCCATCAGCTTTCTGTAAATCCCCTAAAAAACAAATGGATACTCCCGAATTTGTTTTCTTTACTTACCTTGTTTTTGAAGAAAGTATACTCACCTTCCTTCCACTTCCTCCCTCTGCGGCCGCGGCCCGCGCCGTCACTTCCTTCTTGTGTTGACTTCTGAGAGATGAGCGTCATCGCTCCCAGGAGACAATGCGCCTGCACCGGCCCTGCTCGTCAGTTCCGGTGCAGGCGCCTCATTCCCTGCTAAACAGCTTCTGGGCATGCCCAGAAGCTTTGCAGGGATGACGCGCCTGCCCGGAAGTGACGAGCCGGGCCGGTGCAGGGCATTCTGGGACGAAGAGGACACGCTGGCTTCAGCTGCCCACACCTGAGATGGCAGCCCTGGGCAAGACATTTTTAAGGTGAGTATTTCTTCTAAAAGGTAAGTGCGACCCAGGACAGTACAGAGGCTAGCCATTGTGGAATGTACTAGCCCTGACTGTCCCAGGGGTATTTTTAGGGAAAAAACATTTCCGAGGCCGGAACTCCACTTTAACGACCAGGCCATTTTTTGCAATTCTGCACTGCGTTGCTTTAACTGACAATTGAGCGGTCGGGTGATGCTGTACCAAAATACAATTGTCCTTTTTTTCCAACAAACAGAGCTTTCTTTTGGTGGTATTTGATCACTTCTGCGTTTTTTCGTTTTTGCACTATAAACAAAAGAAGAGCGACAATCCTGAAAAAACACCAATATTTTCTACTTTCTGCTATAAAACATTCCCAATAAAAAAATGTAAAAAATTTAATTTTTTTATCAGTTTAGGCCTATTTGTATTCTGTCATATTTTTTTGGTAAAAAAAAAATCCCAAAAAGCATATAATAATTGGTTTGCACAAAAATTATAGCGTTTACAAACTATGGGATAGATTTATGGACTTTTTATTTTTTTATTTATTTTTTATTAGTAATGGCGGCAATCAGCGATTTTTATCGGGATTGCGGCGGACAAATCTGACACTAAGTGACCCTTTTTGGGGACCAGTGACATAAATACAGTGATCGTTGCTAAATAATATGCACTGTTACTGTATAAATGACACTGGCAGGGAAGGGGTTAACACTGGGGATGATCAAGAGGTTAAATGTGTTCCCTATTGTGCTTACTAACTGTGCGGGGGATTGATTGAACAGAGGCAGAGAGAGATTGGTGATTCAGCTTAGCTTAGCTGAATCACATGATCTTTCCCTGCCTCTCTGACAGGAGAGCCGTCTTACATTGTTTACATTCCAGACGGCTCTCCTGTCCAGTTTTGCCAAAGATTGTGGGTGGCCGGCGGCGATCGAGCCCGCTCCTCCCGCGGTCTGCCTCCCGCTGTTTCTAATCACAGCAGAAGCACGACTCCGGTGGCATGCGGGCACCGCCAAAACCGCATGCACATAATCACGTAGATCTAAGCAGTAAATCTGCGTGGGGCGGTCGGCAAGTGGTTAAATCGGTAATAAACCCACAGGCAAACATTTCATATATTGCAGTAGATGTGATGGCTGCATTCATTTACTTGTTTAGGCTTTCTTTTCTTTTATGCACATTTTGTGATCCAGCCAGTAAGTCTGTTGTTTTTCAGATGAACTAGCTTTCCTGCAGATGTAGCAGTTACAGAGATGAGACATGTGGTTTATTTGTGTGTTTCTGCACTATGGATGTTGGTAATATATAGCTGCTGCCCCCACTGAAACTATCTACTGTGGTAGTGTCTAATAAGTGAATTTGCAAAGAGTAGTGGGTTTTTGGCGCTGCTCTATTTATACCTCATAATGTTAGACTAAATATGTAATGTATTGTACCATGCCCAAAATACCTAATAAGGTAAAAACATAACTATAAAAGATATAAAAAATATACATGAAATTAAATATATATGGTGAATTTTGTGCAAAAAAAGCAAGTGCCCAGTGAAAATAACCAATATTACAGTACATACAAACACATGATGAAATCAGTTGTGCCTTAAAATATCAATTGTGCTTTAGCAATACATCGTGATCAATGGCATATAGAGGGACCAGTGCTACCAGTCATAAGTCCTTTTATGAAAAAACTATAGTCCATCCTTTAGTACAATATTCCACCCTTCATGTATCAGTACTGCAAGTACTCCACTGAGGACAAGAACTGGTTACTCAGAAGCATGCAAAGTGCCCGATGTCTCCAGACATGCCCCCCTCTTGTTGCCTCCATCACCAGACATATCTCCCGTCAAAGGGGATATCCAGCCTCCACAGCTCCTCCTGGCTGTATAAAGATATCCAGGGCCCCAAACATTATATATATATATATATATATATATATATATATATATTGTATGTATATATATAAATATATATATATTTTTTTTTTAGCAGAGACCCTAGAGAATTAAAATGGCGATTGTTGCAATATTTTATGTCACACCATATTTGCGCAGTGGTATTTCAAATACGATTTATTTATTTTTTTTAAATAAATACGCTTTCATGAACTAAAAAAAAGCACTTTTTGTATAATGTGAAATAGATACCTAACATGTCATGCTTTAAAATTGCACACATTCGTGGAATGATGACAAACTACGGTACTTAAAAATTTCCATAGACGACCCTTTAAAAAATTGAATGGTTACCTTTTTAGAGTTACAGAGGAGTTCTAGTGCTAGAATTATTGCTCTCGGTCTAACTATCACAGCAATACCTCACATGTGTGGTTTGAACACCGTTTACATATGCGGGCGTGACTTACATGTGCGTTCACTTTTTTTTTTCTTATTTCTTTTATTTAGTTTTTTTTATTTTTACATTTTTTTTTATCAGTTTTATTGCTGTCGCAAGGCATGTAAACATCCCTTGTGACAGTAACTGGCAGTAACAGGTCCTCTTTATGGAGGGATCTGGGGTCTAAAAAACCCCAAATCCCTCTTTTGCACCTAAAAGCATTAAACACACCAAGTTTGGCTGTTCTGAATGCTGTAATTTTTTTTAAACTTGTGCCTTTAAAGAGGAAGTAAACCCTCCTCTGCAACTTTTCCCTATAGGTAAGCCTATGATAAGGCTTACCTATAGGTACTGTAAATATCTCCTAAACATGTACCGTTTAGGAGATATTTACCTTACATGCAGCCAGTGACGTCACTGGCGCATGCGCTCTGAAGGAACGGCCGCTGGTGCCGTTTCTTCAGAGCCCCGTGCCGTGACCGTCGGCTCCCGCACGCGTCACCGTGGCTCCGTCCAAACAGATGGCCGGATGCCGCGATCCCGGAAGACGTAGAGGTGAGCGGGCGGCACGGCGGGGGCTCGTTCTAAGGTAAGTATTTCATAATGAGCTAGTATGTGATGCATACTAGCTCATTATGTGTTTCTCTTTCAGGTTGAACAAAAAAAAAATTTGGGGGTTTACAACCTCTTTAAGGCTCCAGTAACCTGAAGTGACGTCATGACATCGCTTCTGAGTTACTAGACCCAAAACCCGATCAAAGCCGAATCCAGCTTTGTTCAGGTCTTCGACCAGTCGGCGGGCGTGCCGACTAGTCGCTCGGGCCTCCCAGTGGGACGGCAGACCCAGGTGAGCTGCGGAATGTGGCATGAGGGTAGGGACATCCCTTCCTGCTCCTTGTAATAACAACTGAATGGCTGCTCGGTTGTTATTACAAGAAAGCTGATCACCAGTTCTAAAAAACGTTACTGGGGTGATGCCTCTAGCTGCAGGCATCACCCTGGTACAACCCCTTGAAGCTGAGGCTGCAAATGTGCGTTCCGTTGGCGGGAAGGGGTTATATTGTTTTAGTGCATCTAACACTCCCCTCCTCTTACAATGCTGCTGTCTGCTGAGCCCCCTGTGCTCCTTCCTCCAGAGTGAGGGCACTCTAATACAGGAGGTGCCAGGTGAAAACAGCCTAAAGAAGGAAATCTAATTCAGCCACCAGATCTAATGATTGGCAAGTTGCAACATTTATTTCAGGTACTTATGCAGCACTGTCAATTTACAGAGCGCTTTACACATATATTGTACATTCACATCAGTCCCTGCCCTCAAGGAGCTTACAGTCTAAGGTCCCTAACTCACATTCATACTTACACATATTAGGGCCAATTTAGACAGAAGCCAATTAACCTGCCAGCATGTCTGTGGAGTGTGGGAGGAAACCAGTTACCCGGAGGAAACCCACACAGGCACAGCAAGAACATGCAGACTCCCAGCATGTAGTGCCATGGTTGGGATTTGAACCAACAGTCCTAGTGCTGCTAGGCAGAAGTGCTAACCACTTAGCCACTGTGCTGTCTATTCTATTCTATTCTATTCTATTCTATTTTTGGTTTTGGGAAAAATGCCAATTTAAAGCCAATCTCCATAATGATGTAAAGAAAATCCTGAAATTTATTTTAGGTGCAGCTTGTGTAAGCAGAGGGACAATCTAATAGGTGTGTGGCTTTTCCTTTCCTGACCAATCACCGGCTGTGAAAATGGAGAGGACTGGATGGATACAAATCCTTTGGCAGGTAAAACAGCTCCTATGAATCTTTTCATTTGTATATTCAGGTGTTTACCTGGAGTTCAAGTTTTGGGGCTTGCTAGGAGTTGTAGTCCAGTTATTTGTCCTCTAAAGGTACTGTATATTCCATGTATGGGATTTCCTGTGAGAGTCTAATATAGAGACACAGAGGAGACCCCTGCAGTGTGCTGTGTATAAAAAGATGATTTGTGATTGGCTGCTGGGAGTCACTGAACTGAACCTCCCCCTGTTCTGCCCTATGGCTGCCATAAATCAGAATCAGAGTTTTCTCTTATTTGATAGGATGGAGAGGTGGTGAAGTGAAAATCTCCACCACATCCAATCAGAGAATGCTTTCTACTCATTGGGACAATGCTGCAAAGTGTTCTCTGGATGGCATCCGTGCCAAGCGTGGGACCTCCTATGTTCACAATGCAGCAGGGCAGCTGCTGGGAATAGGACCTGGAAGTTAGCGGTGATCTCTGTTAGTAGCAGTGCATACTCTAATGATTTCCAGCTTCTTTTGGGATCAGCCAGGTGTGACATATATTTACATTGGTTCAGTGCAGGTTCACACTATGCAGTGCGGGAACCGCATGCGATTTTGAAAAGGAATCGCAACGCACTCCTTTTTAAATCACATGCGATTCTTCAGCAGTGCAGATTAAGCTATTATTCTGTATGGCTCAAATCGCACCTAATCCACACCAAAATCGTGCAGGACCCTTTTTTTGGCTGCACCAGAATCAGATCGCTCGGGTGTTCACACCCACGTGATCCGGATCTGCAAATCGCACTGCGTTTTGCGAACTGATATCAAGGTGTCATTAACTTAACATACACAACGGCAACTGTTCAAATAAACAGGGTGCTATATGGATGCAGTACAAAATACGCACAGAATTAGTTTTAAATTCGCAGCGCACAAGTGTGGACCGGCACTCAAGTCTGGACCAATGAAAATATATAAAATTATCCATACCTGGCATTTAGCTTTAACAGCTTACAGAGAGCAGGAGCTGGCCCTTTAATTGTTCATAATGCCAAAGGCATTATATAGGCTTCCCAACCATGTGATCATTTTAACTGTGTGTCAAAGTGATCACATGATCAGGAACCCATCCTACTGGCTGGGAGCTGTCATTGACAGCACTGTCACAGCGTGAGCAAGCCCCCAGCTCAAAATAGAGACATTGGCTTTACACGGCTATATATGTGACAGCAAAGCATTAGGCCCACCGCCATACTGCTACATACATTAACCTCCCTAGCAGTATGATTATGTCAGGAATTACATACCAAAAGCGGTACAATTCTTTTCATGGAAATTTGGCGTTATGTATTATAGGCCTACAATTCTTAGTAATTACTGACTTAAACCTGACCAAAACAAGAGTCTAGTAGACATCCCAGATGTGATAAATTTGAAACACAAACACGTGAATTATAATCGAATCAATAATATTATTTTATTATTTAATATATAATATATATAATAAAATTATATTATTGATTAGATTATAATTCATGCATTATATATTATATATAGATATATGTGTGTGTACATATATATATATATATATATATATATATATATATATATATACATATATATATATATATATATATATATATATATGCATACATATATATATATATATATATATGCATATATATATATACTGGTATATATATATATATATATATATATATATATATATATGCGCATATATATATATATATATATATATATATATATACATGCATATATATATATATGCATGCATATATATATATATATATATATATATATATATATATACATATATATATGCATATATATATATATATATGCATATATATATATATGTATGCATATATATATATATATATATATATATATGCATATATATATATATATATATAAAATATAAAATGTGTTTTGTGCAACGTTTTTTTTTTTTTTTTTTTGAATTTCCCTCCCTAGTTCTGCTCCCATGCAGCATTGCTGCTGCAGGGAACGGAACTAGGAAGTGATCAGAGCGACGGAGGGACGGAGGAGCGGCGGGACTCTCGGCTGGCGGTCACAGCAATGAGAGATCATCGCTGGATCGCCAGGATAAGGTAAGAGAACACCGCTGCGCTCTCTGCAATCCACCCCGAGCGTGACTCGGGGTTACCGCTCCTGATATGAAAAACCAACCCCGAGTCACGCTCGGGATTACCGCTAAGGAGGTTAAGGCCTCTTTCACACGGCCGCTCCGGTTTTTTGCTCCGCTGCGGGACTTTTTTTTTTTTTTCACGGAGTGGATGACACTTGTGCCATCCGCTCTGTATGTTCGCATATCATCCCATCTGTTTGCGGATGATATACGGACATAATGTAAGTCTATGGGCATTGCGGATGTCAGCGGATGACACCGCTGACATACGATTTTGCTTCCTTTCCGTTTTTTGAACAGAGGAAAAATAGAGTTCTGTTCCATTCCAAAAAATGGAACAGAACTGAAAGGAAGAAAATCGGATGTCAGAGCGGATGGTATTCCGCTGACATCCCCAATGCCATTGACTTACATTATGTCCGTAAATCATCCGCAAAAAAATAGGATGATTTGCGGACATACGGAGCGCCCGTGTGAAAGAGGCCTAAGAAGTTAAGAGAATTCTGTTTATAAAATCCTGTTTTCACCTTTTTGTTTAGTCTTAGTGCTGCTGATCTCCTACAGCCTTTTGCAGCCACTTCCTTATTACATTGACTCCAGCAATGGCTGCAACGCATTTCTCAGTGTGGATTTCCTGATGGTGACAACAGTGGACCTTATCTGTGTAATGTGTGCTGAAACAGCCACCTGTAGTCTCAGAAGTCCATGTGACAGGGTGACAATGCAGAAGCATAAAACCGAGGAGTTGACACTCTATAACAGGCAGTAACTGAACAAGGACCTTTATGGCAAGATCACCAGGGATTCTTATAAAAAAGCTGCAGAATAATTAAGGCTGAATACAATGATTGAGTGTTCTTGAAGTGCAGGAATAATCAATATTTCATCAATTACAGGAAGCGGTCAGAGATCTGCGCAGTAAACCTGAATACACAAATTATATTAGGACTCCTTATTCACATCTGGCATTTTGGGATCTCAGGCAGAATTGCTGCGATTCTGTCTGCTATCTCAAATCAAACTGCAATCGCAAAATGCATGTTTTGATGCCATTCATTTTCAATAGTACCTAACCGGGATGCGGTTTAGCCACAATAAATCAAGTGGCATTTGCGCTAAACCACAACACATGAAGCTCGTCACCCAAAAGAAGCTCCTGCTCCTTTCTGGGCGACAAGCTCCACACGTTGCGGTTTGCCGCAATTGCCGCAGAATTTATCATGCGATAATCCTGGAAAACACTGCATCGTGTTTTAGGTGCCATTGAAAATGATTGTCACCTGAATGCACATTTTGTGATTGTAGTACAATTTGAGATCACGGGCAGAATCGCAGCAAATCTGCTTGAGATCCCAAAACGCCAAATGTAAACGGAGCCTTAAGGTTAGCACACACTATAAGAAAATTGGGGAACATTTTCATCCAAAGAATTTGTGTACACATCTTTCGACAGCCAATTACGAATTTTCGAAAGAAAATTCTCGAAGGGACAAACTCCAAAATTTTTCTCGTACGGGAACAAAACAAACTATTTTCGTTTAATGTGTACTGTTTTCGTACGATTTTTGTAGAAGAAAAATCAGAAAAGAAAGACTGCACATGATCAGAAACTATAAACAACTAAAAAAAAGCCTTTGTTGTACAAATTTTCATGCATCGGTTCCAATTTGCTGTGAAACAATGAGGAAAATCAAACAATCGTTTGTCCAATTTTCTTATAGTGTGTACCCCACTTTAGGCCCTGTTCTCACCTTTCTGGGCAATAAACTTCACTCGTTGCGGTCTGCTGCAATAGCCACATATTTTATCATGTGATAATCATGGCAAAATTGCATCTCGTTTTAGGTACCATTGAAAATGATTGTCACCTGAACATGCGTTTTGCAATAACAGTACGATTTGAGGTCGCTAGCAGAATCACAACCAATCTGCCCAAGATCCCAAAACGCCAAATGTGAATAGAGCCTTAGGCCCTGTTCACACCTTTCTGGTTAACAAGCTTCACGTGTTGTGATTTGCCGCAATTGCTGCACGATTTATCATGCAATAATCAAGGCAAAACCGCATCTTGTTTTAGGTGCCATTGAAAATGATTGCCACCTGGACACACGTTTTGCGAGAACAGTATGATTTGAGATTGCGGGCAGAATCGCAACAAATCTGCCCAAGATACAAAAATGCCAAATGTGAATGGAGCCTTAGGCCCTGTTCACACTTGAGTGACACGTAGCGACACTGGAGCGTTGATTTTTGTGGTTCATTTTGGCGTGGAACCATTCATTTTGAATGGGCATCCCTCCACTCCAAAAACATGCCACAGGAGCGTGTGTAGCAAATTTTGGCACTAAGCCAGGCGCCTTTGGAAGTGCGTTTTTGGCACAATTTTTGTGAGTTTTGTTAAGAAATAATGGCATTGCAACCACGTCCTGCGTTTTGCTGCAGATCTGGAATCGCAGGCAGAATCACGCAACTCTGCCCAAAATTCCAAAACCCTCAGGTGTGAACACGGCCTTATGCTCGCCATACACTAGAAGAAAAATCTTTCAAACTCGTTTTGAATAACGAACACTCTGTCGTGAGAGCAAATGATTTTGCCATCATGTAATGACCGAATTTTGATCGATAAATCATTTAATGGACATAAATGAATCTGTTTATCATTATTTTGTCACATATGCCTTGTGCAAACAGTTTGGCCGAGAAACACATTAACCTTCCAATTTATCGTTCGTTCGGCAGAATTTTCCAAACTGTTTCTTCAATTTTTCAGCTCTGAAAAGTTAATATCGATTTTCTATTTGAGATCCTTAACCGGACGAAAAACGAATGGACCAAATGACAGATTTTTTAATGATTTTTCGGCTAATGTATGGTCAGCATTAGACTTTCTGAACAAAGGGCTAGATTCAGTGGTGGCTGGTACATTGGGGGTGCAGGGGCGCCGCCCGCCCTATCAATGCGTCCAACCACCTAATGTAAATGCAGGGCACCGGACGCATGGAGTTCAGTGTTGCTTATTAGAACCAGAGGTTCTAATAGGCTAAAAATAAGGGTGGGCTTGGGGCGCAGAGCTCTGTGCCCTGAGCCCACCCAGTTGAGTGACAATAACTAATGAATATTCGCTATTGTCACACGGATCCTCCTCCTGGCCAATCAGGAAGCGGGTCTGAGACCCATTTCCCGATTGGCCGAAAGGAGAAGCCATGCCATTGGCCATGGAGGAGGAGGGAGGAGACGCAGAAGACAGAGGGAAGAAGCCGAAGCTGAAGCGGCCACCGTCAACGTATGCTGCTGCTGCCTGCCCGCCCTCCACATATCCAAGCAAGGTGAGTGAGCTGGCGGGGGGTATGGCGTGCGGCCTGGTGTGGTCCAGGGGGGGGGGGTTAGTATGGTGCGGTCCGTTTGGCGCCCCCCCCGGCCCACGGAGCTGCCACTGGCTAGACTGGCTATCCTGGGGGCCAGACTGTGGCAGGTGGAAGTAAAAAATGCCTCAATGTTAGTGGTTAGTGGAAGGAATAATTCCCCAAGGGCTGGTAAAAGGCAAGCAAAGGCAGAATCTGGCCCACGAGCCACGGTTTGGGGACCACTGCACTAATGGACATCTGAGAACCATACAAATGCAAACAATAGTTTCATAAACATGTCCACCAAGATCTCCATCTCACAATGGAGGGAGTGGGAGATTGAGTTTTCCATGAAGTTCTGGTTGTATTTCCAGGTTAAATATTATCTGGAAATGTATTTATTAGACATCTGCTAACCCACAGACATAACAATCAACTCTCAGGCTTCAGCACACATTGCACATGCCCTACACACGAAAAGCGCACAAAAAAAGTGCATGGCCCTCTTTAGAAATAGCACCGCACCAAAACGCACAGTTCTTTGTTACCATGCGTTTTGATGCACGTGAGCACGCATACAGTAGCAAAGGGCATGAGGGTGCCTTTGAGAATTAATGGATCCATTGAGCGCCTGCAAAGGGATTTTGCACGAGTTCCTATAGCACACAAATATGAATCTAGCCCTGTCCCTAGACATAA
The DNA here is from genome assembly GCF_965119305.1 of Pelophylax lessonae. Taxonomy (NCBI): domain Eukaryota; kingdom Metazoa; phylum Chordata; class Amphibia; order Anura; family Ranidae; genus Pelophylax; species Pelophylax lessonae. Next base: position 484,030,614 of record NC_138771.1, on the reverse strand, counting down.
CAATTGTCTGTCAAACTATAATCTCCAGAAATACCATCTGTCACTTAATATACGATCCATAAACTTTATATAAGTATACTCAATATACAATCAGGCTGCAATCATGTCTGTGATCCCATCGTGAGATGAAAAAACATCCAATGCAGGAAGAGATACTTTGTATTCATCCCCATTACAAATGCATGCCGCGAGGTCCGCAGAATCCGAGCCTGGACTTGTTATAGAGGAATCCTATGTTTGTGGATTATCTGACTCTCTGCGTCTTTATCGGTTCCTCACTCTTTGTTTACAGCTCTGTGTGCAGCTAAAATGAGTTTTTTCCATCTTCTGCTCATCGAGATCTTTCCACGGCGTCCGGTGTTATCTCCGTCCTCTCTGCAAAACATTTCAAGCATGACTAAAATATTAAGAGCGTTCAAGAATTCAGCAAGTGTGCCATAAAATTCACTTATCGATCCAATAAACAAGACATCTGTTGTACTGTATGGGAGAGCGGTGATGTCACCCCTGTATAATATAACATATCTGGAGAGGAATGATGTCACTTGTGCATAATATAACATATCTGGAGAGCAGTGATGTCACGCCTGTACAATATAAGTTATATCTGGAGAATGATGATGTCACTTTTGTATGATATAACATTCCTGGAGAGAGGTGATGTCACTCCTGTATAATTAATATAACATATCTGGAGAGTGGTGATGTCACTCCTGTATAATATAACATATATCTGGAGAGCAGTGATGTCACTCCTGTATAATATACCTGGAGAGCGGTGATGTCACTCTTATATAATAAAACATATCTAGACAATGGAGATGTCACTCCTGTATAAAATAATTTTTTATCTGGAGAGTGGTGCTGCCACTCCTGTATAATATAACATATATCTGGAGAGCAGTGATGTCACTCCTGTATAATATAACATATATCTGGAGAGCAGTGATGTCACTCCTGTATAATATACCTGGAGAGTGGTGATGTCACTCTTGTATAATAAAACATATCTAGACAATGGAGATGTCACTCCTGTATAAAATAATTTATATCTGGAGAGTGGTGGTGCCACTCCTGTATAATATAACATATATCTGGAGAGCAGTGATGTCACTCCTGTATAATATACCTGGAGAGTGGTGATGTCACTCTTATATAATAAAACATATCTAGACAATGGAGATGTCACTCCTGTATAAAATAATTTATATCTGGAGAGTGGTGGTGCTGCTCCTGTATAAAATAACTTAAATCTGGAGAGTGGTGATGTCACTCCTGTATAATATACCTGGAGAGCGGTGATGTCACTCTTGTATAATATAACTTATATCTAGACAACAGTGATGCTCCTCTGTAAAATACCTTATATCTGGAGAGTAGTGATGTCACTCCTCTGTAATATACCTTATATCTGGAGAGTAGTGATGGCACTTCTGTATAATATAACTTATATCTGGAGATTGATGATGTCACTTTTGTATAATATAACGTATATGGGGAGTGGCAGTGTCACTCCTGTAATATAATACTTATATCTTGAGGATGGCAATGTCACTCCTATATAATACAACATATACCTGGAGAGCAGTGATGTTACCCTTGTATAATATAACTTATATCTAGACAATGGTGATGTTACTTCTGTATAATAGAATGAGTGGTGGTGTCACTCCTTTATAAAATAACTTAAATCTGGAGAGTGGTGATGTCACTCCTGTATGATGTAACTCATAACTAGACCACAGTGATGTCACTCTTGTATAATATACCTGGAGAGCAGTGATGTATATCTAGACAACGGTAATTTCACTCCTCTGTAATATACCTTATATCTGGAGAGCGGTGATGTCACTCCTGTATAATATACCACTCTTCTGTAATAAATCTGGAGAGCGGAGAAGTGACTGACCTTGACATATCTGTCATACTAAAGAATGCAGTAGTTATAGGAGCAGCAGCACAGAAGTGATGAAAGGGGGGGGGGGGTATGGATGTATGGGTGTCCTATCAGTGGAGTAGAGTGTCTCATAATACATAAAAGCTAGTAATGAATCACATCCTGGGATGGTGAGCTCCTCCTGTTTTCATATCCTATATTCTGCTGTCAATAAGGTGCTTTGTGTAGAGGTGAAAATATGAATCATGCAGTACATATGGTCATAGTACTCGATGTATGTAATGAGAATACATGGGACTGGAGGAACCGGGTCCGCAGGATTTATAATATGAATACATAGGACTGAAGAAACTGGGTCGGCAGGCTCAGACTGGCTTCATCTGCTGTTTGTATATCACATATGGATGTACTTGTGGTGGCTTAAAGGGACGTTAAATCCCTTTCCTGAAGGGAAACAGCATTATGTTTTCAATCAAGACACATTTTATTTAATTATAGTAACATTTATAGCAGTTTTTACATTGTAACCTTTTAAATATACTTTTAGGTAACTTTTCGGCATGTGTAAGTGCTTGCTGTTCCATGTGTAGCGGGTAGCACGTTGTGCCTACAGTTGATGTGCTTTTCTGTGACAGTCCATGATCTTCTGTAATAGTCAATGCTCATTCATGACAGCCCATGATCATTCGCGACAGTCCATGCTCTTCCACGATAGCCAATACTCTCCTTTGACAGTCTATTCTCATCCATGGCAGTCCACGCTCATCTGCAACAGTCCAAGTTCACTAGCAATGGTTCATACTAATTTGCAATAGTCCATGTCATTGTTGGGACCAGATCATCTAGAGCCCAGGACAAACACGCCAAACTGCACCCCCCCCCCCAAAGTGTATGAGCAATTCAGCATTATGTGTCAGCAAACCCCCCCAAAAAACTGAGCACCAATCTGCATGCTTATCTCCTTAGCATAAATTCCCCCTCCTTCCAGTGCAAATCCACCCACCTGCTGAAATCCCCCTCAAAGAACATATCTTTGCCCTCTCATCCCTCAAATCCCCCCCCCCCCAAGAATAAAATCACCCCCATTAGCAAAGGTCATCTAGCCCTCAAATTTCCCCTCCGAGTACACATTCCTCCCCCCCTCCACTCCAAATCTCCCTTCCCAGCACAAATTCTCCCAATCCCCCCTCCTAGCACAAATCCCCTCCCCACCCCCAATTTCCCTTCCAAGCACAAAATCCAAGCACAAATACCCCCAGTCATTGCTCCTAGCACAAGTCCCCCCCCCCCCAACAAAAAAAAAACTCTCCTGCCCATTCCACCATATCACCTCTTCTAGCACAAACCCTCCAAATTCCCCGCTTCTATCACAGATCCTCTTCCACCATCCCCCTCCCCTCACAAATCCCCCTAAATCACCACTCCTAACATGCCCCCCAAGTTTCCCCTCCTAGAATAATTCTTACTTCCTGACACCCCCCAAATTCCCCCTCCTAACACAAATCCCCCCCCCCATCTCCTTGCAGCGCCCCCCCTTCCCTTGAGACCACAGTGAACAGGGGAGCTGCCCACCCCTTGCCCCAGCCCTGTTCCATGCTCAACCGCAACAGTCCAAGCATATCTGCGATGGTCCATGCACATCAGTAACAATCCATGCTTATCCATGATGCTACATGCTTATCTGTGGCTTTGGCTACCCTTTGACAACTACTGACAGTTTATTGGACTGCGGGAGAAAAGCAGAGTGCCAAGTGTAACCATAAGAAGGACATACACACTGCAGTACCTTTTACAGATCAGGTACCTACTGAGCCCTAGACTTCTTTGCTGCAAGGCCATAGTGTTAAGCATTTAGCCACCATGCTACACATGTATGTATATAAGAGGAGCAACAGGAAGTATGTGTACAGGATCAGATATTACATCAGGTATAAACATATTGATGGCTTGTACTCCACCCAAAGAAACATTTGTTCTTATATGCAGGTCTCCACCCAGCAGCAATGATGGCCATTTGCAGCACACAGAAATGGTTTCTGCTGCTGTCGTTCAGTATCTTGCCCAGTAAATCAGAAGTGATGGTTTTTGCCCAGACTCTTAATAATCATTATGTAAATCTCTTCCGCACTCCAGAATGTTCCAGATTACAGCGAGGTTCGGCGGGAGAGGCTCAATCTGATTATCGTTTACGCCATAATGATTGAAGAGGCTTTTCACAGTGCCCTCTTCCTTCTTACATGACCGCCATAATTATTAATCCTGAGTGAAGCTTTTTTTAAAACTTTTCTTTCTAGACAAAAGATGGAGTTCCTATCTGGGTCCTTCCATAATGAAATATTTACATTCTCACTGTCACCATCAGTGAATCATTTCTCACTATCTTTTAAACTTTATTTACGAACAGAAGAATTTTGATAATTGGTGCCTCCTGTGCTGTGTGGAAATTGAAAGTTTGGAGTGTGGATATGGTTTGCCCTAGTTTTTTGGGAACATGAAAATGAAGGATGATGATGTAATTCCTGGAGCCTTGTGCTGTTCCCAATTTGCAGTTCTTGAAGTGGTTGTGACTCCAGCCTGTCTTCTGAATCCTGTAGTTTGTCTGTCCAACTTCACCGCAACTGGTGTAAGACCGCCATCTTCCCTGTTGACTTTTGGCACTTTTCCACTGCAAGTACCGGCTCGGCTCTACTCGGCCCTGCTTGGCCCGGTTTGCTTTTCCACTGCTGGTACCGCATGGTACGGTGTTGGAACGGTTCGGTACGGTACGGTATGGTTTGCTTTTCCACTAAAGTAGTACTAAAGTTAAGTGGGTGGGATAAAAAACGGGGTGGGTGGGATTCTCTGACCAATCAGTGGCTAGTAGTGACTGCATGCAAAGGATTGTGTGATATGGTACCGGGTATGGTACCTCTTGGAACCACAATCGAGGTGGTACTGTTTTTGAGAGCCGTACCGTTCGGTTCCATGCAGTGGAAAAGCGCCGCCGTACCGCACCGTACCGAACCGTTCCTACACTATACCATGCGGTACCAGCAGTGGAAAAGCACAAAAGCATGCCGAACCATTCGGTTCCATGCAGTGGAAAAGCGCCATTTGTGCCTCATGTCAGCTATCTGCCAGCTACTCAGGTGTCTATGGTGGGGGACAAGGGCTATGATTGGGAAGTTTCTCAACCTCTTTGCTCTGGTTTCTGGACTCCTCATCTCTAGAGAGTGCACCTCACCTGTTGGAGGCACAGAGTGTAGACATGGAGCGCCTGGAGGTCTTCTTTAAACTGAACCAGTCAATCACCTAAAATTAGCCTGAGTGCTCCACTAGGGTTCTGCTATTACCTGTGTTGGACAGAAATGCCTATATTGTATACCCCTCTGAAATAGATTTTACTCGGGATTAGCTTTCCTTAGCACTTTGAATGGCTAAAGAACTGTTCTTATATGATAGAGCAGGGGTCTTCAAACTATGGCCCTCCAGTTGTTCAGGAACTACAATTTCTATCATGCCTAGTCATGTCTGTGAATGTCAGAGTTTTACAATGCCTCATGGGATGCGTAGTTCTGCAACAGCTGGAGGGCCGTAGTTTGAGGATACCTGTGATAGAGGGAATTAATGGTGCTCGCTCTGTGATGTCACATTACCAATGATAAAGGTTTCCAGTGCAGTGAAATCACATGATCCAATTCCAGAAACAAGGTGTTTGGTCTTTGTATTCTCTAGCTGCTGTAGAAAGACATTTGATGGTAGGTATACACATATGGAGATCAGAAAAAGCAGCACCAGTTCAATTTGAAAAATAGCAATTTGAAGGTAACTTTTTATAGGTTTAGTAAATTCCCCAGTGTGTGATTAGTTAGCTCTATTCCGCTGTGACTCTTTTGGGTTCTCGCTACTGCCTGTGTGATTTATTCTCTGTGGACAGTAACAGTCCCTCTGGGGACAATATATAAGATATTGTATGGGAGGTGAACTTTGCACTGTCTCATCTACAGAGCTCGGAGTCATCTCTTCGCTCTCTCAGGGGCCTTCCCTTACCAAGGCCAAGTGGAGACAATAATGGAGCAGGAGGGAGATGTGCTTCAAGAATCATTTTCTCAACATTTAATCTGCAGAAATATTTATGAAGTTGTGAAATGCAGCTAAGCGGATGGCCAGACTATGGCTGGCTCACGCAACCTTTTGCTCGCCTCAGATGAGTTTACCATATAATATTGTAATATTAGAAGCCAAGGGCGTTTCTTAATTTCTGAGACACATTACTCTTTTCTTATGAAGGCCACATCCACAATGACATTATGACATCCCTAGCGATGTCACATATGCAGACTGAGGAACTTTTAGAACTCCATGGGCCTGATATTGGGCTGTGTGACAGGTATAGCGGTTCATGTAGCACACTGTGGCAAATTGTGCGGCATAAGAGTAGTGCACATGGCACCACAGGAACTTGGGGCAGACCCAAAGATAATGAGGGGATCAAATTAAAGTAATATAGTCCCCTAGGCAAACAGTGACATTATAGATTGTCATTACCATATGCAAGTAAAAATATGGCAATCATTACAATACAAAGGTAATGGAATTCAGTGACATCACAGGATTCAAAAGTTCCCCTTTCTACCATGACGTCAGACCTCTGGTCCAGCCCAGGCTATCATTAGACATGGGCAGTTTGTTTAGTTCCGAATCAAAATAAAGACAAAGTTTTCGTTATTCCGAAATTGGGATTATCTGAATTTCTAAATTACATTAATTAAGATTCGGATGAAATTTGAATTGAATTTGAATCGAATTCAAAACGTTTTCGAATTTGATTCAAATTCAAATCGCTTTTGAATTCAATTTCAATTAAAATTTCCACATAGAATAGAACATAAAAGCATAGAATATTATGGAATAGAATAGAATAGAATACAAAAAAAAACTGAATAGAAAGAATATAACCATCCTCTAAAATTCACATTTTCAAAAAGAATACATTTGAATTGGAACAGAATGGAATAGAAAAAAAACAATAGAATAAAATGGGGGGAGGGGGGTGGTCCAAGATGGCATTCTGAGTGGCCGCTTCTGCCAGAGCTCTGCACGGCTGAGCAGACATTTACCTGGTCCCTGCGCCTGTCACGATGCAAGAGGTTGTCTACAGGAGCTCCATGCGCCGCCGATCATCTAGTGCCAGCAGCAGCAGGGGTAAACGCCTCTGGTTCCCGCCAATAGTGGAAGATTCCCCTTCAGCCTCTTCTAACGACGTAAAACCCTGTGTCAGGCAAGTCACCAGTATGGCCACCCAGACAGATCCGGAGGAGGGTGTGAGTGCTGCACAGCCCGGCATCGCAGATGTGATGGCTGCTATAGCCTCTTGTCAGGCAGCTTTGACCACTAAGATAGAGGCAGTCCAGAAGGATGTGTGTCTATTGAGGCAGGATATGGATAAAATCCGGAAGAGGTGGTTTGCTCTCCTCACCCGATCGTATTAATGCTCGTTTTCTGGAATTCTTGCAGGACCTTTACGCTTCTCCTGCTCGTTTCTTCCCTCTACTTTTGCTGCCTCTCTAGATACCATTTCCTTTCCTACCCTGGCTGACTCAAATAAGGACAGACCGGATGCAGATGTGACTTTACAGGAGGTCCAGGAGGCCATTGATGGGTTGCAAAGTGGCAAACACCCTGGGATTGACGGTCTTCCAACAAAATTTTACTCACAGTTTCAGGAAGTTATTGCTCCTATCCTTACTGCTCTATTTAAGGAGTTCTCTTCCCTGTTTTCCTTGACTCACACTATGGAAGAGGCGGTCATTGTGTTGGACTGCACATCCTATCTTCCTATTTCTTTCTTGAATGTTGATGCCATAATCTTTGCAACAATTCTTGCAACACGCCTCTCCAATGTGATTGAGTCTTGATTGATGTTGATCAGACAGAGTTTATGCCGGGCAAAGGCACTGACATAAATGCCAGACGTCTATTTCTTAATCTCTTGATTCCACATGACAGCTCGGGTACCAGAGTCATCGCCTCGTTGGATGCTGAAAAGGCGTTTGACTCAGTCAAATGGGTTTACCTGTGGGAGGTTCTTTGTCGTTTTGGATTTGGGATAAAGTTTCTCTATTGGCTTCAATTGCTCCACACCAACGACTGGCTCTCCACGCCATTTCCTCTATACTATGGCACGCTTCAAGATTGTCCACTTGTTTGCCCTGGCCTTGGAACCGCTGGCTATTTTAATTCGGGGGGTGTTCTGAGATCCAGGGCCTGCAAGTGGGGAAGTTGGAAGAAAAGATTTTTTTATATGTGGATGACGCTTTATTATACCTCAGTGATGCGGGCCCCTCCCTATCGGCTGCATTATATATATTTGATACATTTGGATCCTTTTCAGCAAATAAAATCAATTGGTCTAAGTCCTTGCTTTTCCCCCTGGACCAGCAAGCTGTCATTTCTGCCAGTCCCTCTATGTTGTGCTGGGTGACTGAGTTCAAATACCTGGGGGTCGTGTCCCATGACCTCTCTTGTTTTTTTGACCGTAATCATGTCCCATTGCTGTCAGCTCTTAGATCATGCTGTTCTTTCTGGGCTAGGCTTCAGCTTAACCTTCTTGGCCATATTAACCTTATTAAAATGGTGCTCTTACCCAGGTTTAATTACATCTTTCGGAATTGTCCTATTTGGGTCTCTGTTTCCTTCTTTCGTGAGGTTGATACTGTACATATGTGAGCTTCTTTTTATGGAATCGTGCACTGCCCAGACTTGCCAGCTCCACCTTGTGGCTGCCTACTTGTTTGGGTGGATTGGCACTGCCCAACTTTCAGGTCTATTACTGGTAGCGATGCTGGTTTCTGTATATTGGTGGTTTCTAGGCCCCCGATCTAACGCTGCTGTTTGTTTGGAGGCTGCTTTGCGGGACTGCTTAACTGAACTCCGAAACTGATCGAGAAACTACTCGCACAGAGTGATATCGCAAAACCCCTTTCTACACTATATAGGGCGCTCCATAATACTGATTCCCCTATGCTGGAGCGAATGTGGGAGATGTGAAGAGTTCATATCCCTTCCTTGGCGAGGGAAAGTTGGGATGACTGTTTGGAGGGTGGTCCTAAATTGATGATCTCTTCCAGGGATAAATTAATTCAAGTTAAGTTTCTACATTGGGTGTACTATAGCCCTGAAAGACTTTATAAGATGTATCCGACACGCGACCCACAGTGTCTTCGGTGTCGGTCTCATCTGGGGTTTTTCTTGCATATGTTTTGGGCTTCCCCAAGTATTGTGAAAATTTGGTCGTAAGTATTTGATGTAATTAATTTTAGGTTGCAGTTGATGCTTTCGGCCTCCCGAACTTGCACTTCTGGGGATTCATGAGGATGAACAACGGCCTTATCATACTAAGCTGTTAATCTCCTACCTCCTATTATACACAAAAAAGGAGATCCTCCTTAAATGGACCTCCTCCACCCCCCCCCCCCCTCCGGTATCCTCCTGGGAGGTGATGGTAGATGCTGCTTTACCTATGTATAGAACTACGTATATCAATAGGGGTTGTTCCTGGAAGTATAGAAAGCTTGGTCTTCTTGACCTCAAGTTGAATGAGGCTGCAGGTCCTCAGGTTGTCCCCCCCCCCCCTTTAATTTAATTTTATTTACTTTATTTTTCTCATTTTTGTTATGCAAACTATTTGATAGTTTACTGGCTGCTATTCTGTTTATTATGTTTATGTGCTGGATTCTATATTCCACCTTTTGCATCGTTGTTCCTGTGTATGTATGGGATATATGTATCATGGCAATGTTCGGTTGGACTTTGTTTTCTTGTTCTGACTACTACTTAGATAAGGCATTATAGTCTGTTTATGAGTCTAATTATCTTGTAGTGTACTGTTGCTCAATAAAGCACTCCTGATTTATATAAAAAAAAAAAAAAAAAGAATAGAATAAAATAGACAGAATATAACCATCTTTCGAATTTCTAATAGAATAGAAAAGAATAAAATAAATAGAAAATAAAAGAATAGAATAGAAAAAACTATAGAATAGAAAAGAAAGAATATCACAATTTCTCAAAATTCAAATAGAATATATTATAATAGAAAAGAAAAGAACAGAATATAATGGAATATAAAATAAGAGAGTAGAAAAGAATAGAATAGAAAAAAACAATATAATAAAATAGAAAGAATATACCCATCTTCTGAAATTCAAATTAGAATAGAATAGAAAAGAATAGATTAGAATAGAAAAAAAGAGGCTAGGTTGCAATAGAAAAAATAGAATAGAATAGAAAAAAACAATAGATTATAATAAAATAGAAAGAATATAACCATCTTCCGAAATTCATATTTTGAACAGAATAGAATAGAAAATAAAATATTAGAATAGAATAAAATAGAATAGAATAGAAAAAACTTAATATAATAAAACAACTATATTCATCTTCCGAAATTCAAATTTTGAAAAGAATAAACAGAATAAAATAGAATAGAAAATAAAGTATAATAATAGAAATAAAAGAATAAAACAGAATAGAAAGAATCTAACTATCTTCTGAAATTTAAATTTTCAAAAAGAATACATTTGAATTGGAACAGAAAGAAAGAATATACTCTTATATTTAAAGATTTGAATACAATAAATTTGAATTTAAATAGAATGGATTAGAATAGAAAATAAAATAAAATACTAGCTTAGAATAGAAAAGGATAAAATGGAAACGAAAAAATAGAATAGAATAAAATATAGAATAGATTGAATAGAATGTAGAATAGAATAAAATAGAAAGAATATAACCATCTTCCGAAATTCGTATTTCCAATAGAATAAAATAGAGAATATTAAAAAAGAAAAGAATAGAATGGAAAAAATAATAAAATAGAATAGAAAGAATATAATCATCTTCTAAAATTCAAATAGAATATAATATAATAGAATAGAATAAATTTGAATAGGGATAGAAAATAATAGAACAGAAAAAAAAGAATAGAACAGAATAAAAAAAGAAACAATAAAATAGAATAAATATATTGTAACCATCTTCCAAAATTCAAATAGAATAAATGTGAATGGAAATCGAATGGAATTTGATTCGAATTCCATTCATATTTTCTGAATTCTCAGAATTTTCCATTCTAATTTTCCAAATTTCACTTTCTACCAAATTCAGAGAATTTGAATAGAATTCGAATTCGAATTAACAAAATTAATTCTGAAAATAAATTAAATGAATTTAATGAATTTAACTAAACAAATCGAAATTAAAAACAAAACTAATTTTTTCATTATGCATATGTCTAGCTGTCATTTCCATCCCCTCTAAACGCATCTAATTTCAGTGGAAGAGAAAGCGCTACCCCTTCTTTTGCCAGCTCTGTCCCCTTCAGCGCTAGTTTGCTGCAACAACTGTTGGTGATAGGTGTAATGACACTACTGTTACTACTCCAGACCCAGTAAAATGATCTGGAGTCAGCAAATAAATTCCGGAAAGTTCCCAGCTCTGCACACATGATTTGCGATTATTCCACATCCATATGTAGAATGACAGCAGAGCTTTGGGGTTGATAATGGGAAGGTGGGAAATAAAACATTTACTATGAGATATACAGAATATTTTGTCCATATTTACCCTTATTACCAGGAAAATAAATCCTTCCTGATCCCCCAAGAGGCAACCTGATATTCCCTTTATCAAATTTACCTATGTAATGTTATTACCCAGTTATATTATTTACACCTAGGAAAGAATCCATGCCTTTTTTAAAGTAATCTACTGAGCTGGCCAGAACCACTTCTGGAGGGAGTCTATTCCACATTTTCACAACTCTTAGAGAAACCTTTCCTTATTTGGAGATGAAATCTCTTTTGCTCTAGATGTAAGGAGTGCCCCCTTGTCTCCTGTGATGACCTTAAAGTGAATAACTCAACACCAAGTTCACTTTATGGACCACTTTTGTATTTATACATGTGGATCATATCCTCCCTTAATCTCTTCTTCCTAAGAGAGAATAAATTCAGTTCCTCTAATCTTTCCTCATAGCTGGGCTCCTCCATGCCTCTTATCAGTTCTCTCTTCACTGCACTTTCTCCAGTTCCCTGATACCCTTTTTGAGAACTGGTGCCCAAAACTGAACTGCATATTCCAGATGAGGTCTTACTAATGATTTCTCTCTCTCTGGAGTCCATACCTCTATTATTACAAGAAAGGATTTTGCTCGCTTTGGAAACCGAAGCTTAGCATTGCATGCTATTATTAAGCTTATGATCTACCAGAACACCCAGATCCTTCTCCGCTATGGATTCCTCCAGTTTTATCCCCCCTAGTCAACGCTGTATCTTGGCCTAGGCCAATAAGGCTCAGGCCTAGGGTGGCACTTTGCAGGGGGGGGTGACGAAAAAGCCGCCCTGCATGAAAAAAACAGCCTCCTCCTGCCTCCTGCACGAAAAGAGTCCCCACCGCTTGCGCTACACTTTTAGTGTAGCACCAGTCTTATGGGCCGGACTGGGCTGGGTGGCAGGGCCTAGGAGGCAAATCAGTCTGGTGCCCCCATAAAGTGGCTGCACTGCTGCTAGTATGATAATACTGGCCAGCGGCCGATGACTGGCCTGATGTTTGGACAAACCGGGGGCTGCACTTAATACAACTGGCGGCCGCCAATGCTAGTAAGTGTGGCTGGTCTTAGCAGCCTAGTGCTCCACCTACCCTTCTCTGCGGCATACCAGGCTTTTGTAGTCTTCTGAATGAGAAGTAAAGCTGGAACATATGCTTTTTTTGCTCATGGTTTTTGCAACCTGCTAATTTGTCTTAGGTTTTTCTCTATAGGAACATCTTAATGACATTTAATCCTGTTTCATTTAGCAAAATGTTATATAATTAAACATACACAGGTAAAAGATCTTTCAGTCTGTGTGTTGACATATTTTGGGGTATTTTTTGGTCTGATTGAGTCCTAATGCTTTGACTATTAAATGGGATTGTGAATGTCACATGACCACCTTCAAATGGGACTGTAGATTGGCAGGTCCCCATCCCCAGTGTTCCTCCCAGGATATGTGTCACTGACAGCCAAGAGCGGTACCTGTGTTTTCAGATCAACATTGTATGTCCAATAATCCCCCAATATGGATTTAGCCCAACCCTATCTGCTGGCCCCATGTGATATCATTTAGGGGTATTTTAGCAGGTGAATATGAGCACTTCCACCATCGAAAGTGCTTTTGTTATCACTTAGCACTGGCATTTGTTCTGACATCAGTTTGAGATGTTTCAGTGATCATTCAGAATTCATTGGCAGGTGCACTTGACCTCCTTTTGACCTTCATTTACCTGTGCTTAATGCAGAGCAAGCAATCATAAGCCTCTCAACACCGCTTAGGATCCATTCACACCAGCCGCTGTGTTGGTGAAGCCTAAAGAGGGAGGGGAGTGGTTTGCAGATGACAAGGATGGGTGGGGGTCCTAAACAGGAAGGGGTATGGCCTTGGCAAGAAGGGGTGGGTTATATTTAAATTAGGGGTTGCACAAGTTATTCTGGCCTAGGGCAGCACAAAACCTAAATACACCACTGCCCCAGTAGGTATAATGCATGCATATTCTTAGCCCCCAAGTGCATAACTTTACATTTATCAACATTAAACCTCATTTGCAACTTAGTTGCCCAATTAAAGAGTGCATTGAGGTCGGGTTGTAAATTGGAGACATCCTGTAAGGAAGTTATTCTACTGCAAAGCTTGGTGTCATCTGCAAAGACTGAAATAGTACTTTTAGTCCCAGACTCATATCATTTATAAAGATATATAAAGATATTAAAAAGTAAGGGTCCCACACTGAACCTTGGGGTACACCAGTGATAACCTCGGACTATTCAGAGTAAGAATCAGAGTTCCACTCAAAAGTGGAACTTCCGCTTTAAGGCCTCATCCCCCATCTCCTGTTTGTGAAACTGAGCTTTTGGGGAGGAGGGGGGGGCAGGTACTCTATTTTAACAGGTACCTGCTCCCACTTCCGTTCCGATTGCCTTAGGCGATCAGAAGTGGAAGTTCTCTTTCCCAAAGTCTTCTGGGTCCCCTTGGTAGAGATGCCAGTGGAGGACACGGGGAGAATACAGCTGGGGTGAGTACACCGTTGGATTGTGGAACAGGTGAGTGGCTGTTTATTAACCACTTCCGAAAATTCACGTACCCATACGTTGGCTCAGAGAAGTAGTTGTTCCGGGATGATGCCTGCAGCTGCAGGCATCAACCCAGTACTGTTCTTTAGAGCCGGTGGTCGGCTTTCAGAAGACAACAGCCGATGCTGCTCGGGAGCTGCTCAGCCGTTATCCCAGCGAGCGGGAGGGGACGTCCCCCCTCCCGCCGCCTTCCATGGCTCTGCTCGGGTCTCCCGTCCCACTGGGAGACCCGAGCAACAACCAGCACATCCGTTTCAGTTTTGATCAGGTCTCGGATGTATTAACTCGCTAAGGGCGACGAATTAAAGAAACTGTCAGTATTCAAAATGCTGATTTTTGCATTTTGAATACTTTGAAGTGCAGTGGAGGGGTCTGGGGTCCCTCCATAAAGAGTAACTTTACTCAGGGCTGGCCCAAGACATTGTGCTGCCTGGGTCCAAGAATGAAATGCTGCTCGCCCCCCCCCCCCCCCAAAAAAAAATCATGCACCTCAAAAGGCCCCCACATACATTATTTTATATCATGATAATTGCATGCAACAGCACCTTGTCTAAATGCAAAATTATATGACATACCACCATGTTACTGCTCCCCAATCTTGGCACCCTAGGATGCAGTGTGTGTCAGCACAGTGGGCCCCCCCCCCCACCCCTCAGGGCCTGTGTGCAGTGAACGCCCATGGATGATATGCTACTGGGATAGGGCAGTATAGGGACAGGCTAGGGTAGTATAATGGCAAGCTAGGACTGTATAAAGATTTTTGAGCATGACCGGTGATGCAACATTTGGCCATCCAGCAGCTACTACTAGAAAAAATGATGGACACCCTTTCTGTCCTGTCAAACAAAATTAACTTATATTATCTCTTTGTTGCTTTCTCCCAGTGTCCCACTGTCTTCAGTGCCTAGCCTCATGCATGCACCAGAGCAGAAGAAGGCTGGCTGGTTGACCCCCTCCTCCAGTTCCACCCAATAGAAATGCAAGCCTCACAAGCTGTGGCCAAATATTGGCTGCTGGCAGAGCCAGTGGGGAAGGGATCTTTTAATGCTCCCTGTCTCCTGTGGGTACCCCACCCCAGGCAGCACACACCTGAGCTCTTCATGTGTGTTCGGGTCTTTAACAGCTGGTGTTAGACTGTGTGCGAGCACCCTCGCGCCCAAAAACTATGAGAATGCGTGTTGCGGGCAGCGGAGCAGCTTTTTTAAAGGACATCGGAGTGGCCACCCCTGGATGACACACAAAGCTGCTGAAAAAAAATATTGGGCGGCAAATCCAATGAACCCAGCCGGACCCATGGTAGGGCTGGCACTGCATGAAATGCACATACATACATTTTACATTTCAGTCCCATTACATACAGTGCACTGTATTCTAGCAATCTTTACATTCTCTTCCTGCTTTTGTTCTGGAAATGTTACTTGTGTACTTTGACCTTTTAATAATATGGGGCTGGGCAGGATGAGTGAGGGCAATGTGAAGTTTGTCGGTGTAGCAATCATACCACATGACTCATTTGCATAGCTGAGGGGTAGCAACATCTCTACTGTGAATAAGGGGGGTTTTCTAGGGACTTTTGGCATTTAGCTATTAAGAAATTTGGACCTTTGGCAGCACACAATTAAAGTAAAGGTGCTCAAGTTTATTCCTGGGCTTGTTATGATTCTGTATGTAGATTTTACCCAAAACAGGGAGTTTACATACAGTATAAAGAGACACTCCCATCCATACTGTAAAAATAAAAATGGAGCACTTTTGCTGCCTTTGATGAGTCCATAACTCCCCTCCCCCTCCCTCTCTCCCAGGTTGAATATACGGTATGTTTATTTCAAGGTTTGAGCATAGCAGAACAAGTCAAAAGGCAATGATCGAAAATGTCGTTGTATAAACTAGTACATGAAAATATTACCATATCATTCGGGAACCTCCTCCCTATTTGAGAGCAATCTTCTCAACTATTTTGTTGAATCTCCATTACTTTTGGTCTCCCTTTGGCCTACAGTTGCTGCCCTCACTTCTGCTTATAGGTTGCCGCAGTGCCAGCCATATAGCCACCAGAGAGCCATAAGTCATACAACTTTTATCTGGTAGATTAGACATGGCTCTCATTTGGATATTAAAAGCATAGGCATGTTTTGGCGGGTACAACTCGTTTTTACTGCAAATTACTTATATACTGTATGTACAACACTGACTCACATTATTAACTAGATTTCTTAGAACTCACCAGCAAAGTTTTGCCTTCTCGCAGCACTGTGGTAAGCGGGTTCTTGTGCTGTGCTGCCACCTGCCTGGAAAGCTGCTCCGCTCTCTAACCCATGTGATGCTCTTGCTCTGGCTCCGCCCCACAAGTCCGCCCCCCCCCCCCCACTCTGCTCCAAACCAGTGCCGGCATTGCTGCTCGCCCCGCTCGGCCAGTCAGCAGCATAGGGAGGTACAATGACAGTGAGACACTCTGGAGCCGAGACAGAGACGGCCGCCGGACCAGTGTAGTTTGAATACTCCCACCCGTGGCCGCAACACTTACTTTAACCGGTTACTGGCAATTTACCTTTCTTCTACACTGGCTGTCATTGTAGTGGGGTGTGGTCACGTGGCGGCCGCATTGCGGCCGCCCCTGCTCAACTGCCGCCTGGGTCCAATGGACCCACTGGGACCCATTGTAGGGCCGGCCCTGCTGTCACTGCCTATTACTGTCACAAGGGATGTTTACATTCCTTGTGACAGCAATAAAAGTGATCAGATTTTTTTTTTTTTAAAAAACAGTGCTAAAAATAAAAAATGAACTAAAATAAATAGGAGGAAAGAAAATCTAAAGCACCCCCATCGCCGTGAGCTCGCGCACAAAAGAAAACGCATGCGTAAGTCGTGCCCGCAAAAGAAAACGGTGTTTAAACCATACATGTGAGGTATTGCCGCAATCGCCAGAGCGAGAGCAATAATTCTAAATAATGACCTACGCTGTAACTCTAACTGGTAACTGTCAAAAAATTTTAAAATGTCGCTTATGGAGATTTTTAAGTATTGTAGTTTGTCAGCATTTCACGAGTGTGCGCAATTTTAAACCATAACATGTTAGGTATCTATTTACGCGGTGTGACATCATCTTTCACAATATACAAAAAAATTGGGCTAACTTTACTGTTTAGTTTTTTTAAATGCAGTGAAATTTATTCTTTCCCAAAAAATTGCGTTTGAAAGACAGATGCGCAAATACCGCGTGACAAAAAATATTGCGATGGCCGCCATTTTTTCTCCAGAGTCTTTTCTAAAAAAAATATATATAATGTTTGGGGGTTCTAAGTAATTTTCTAGCTAAAAATACAGATTTTAACTTGTAAACAACATGTGTCAGAAATAGGCTTGGTTCTTAAAGAGGAAGTAAACTCTTC
Source organism: Pelophylax lessonae (assembly GCF_965119305.1). Lineage (NCBI taxonomy): Eukaryota > Metazoa > Chordata > Amphibia > Anura > Ranidae > Pelophylax > Pelophylax lessonae. The sequence goes on along the minus strand of NC_138771.1, from coordinate 484,013,180 downwards.
TTTTTTTTTTTAGTTTTTCTCTTCCCTGCAAAGTAAATGCATAATGTGCTAGTATGCATCCCATACAAGCACATTATGTGACACTTATCTCCAAACGAAGCCCTTGTCAACCCTGCTGGAAGCCGCATCCATCTTCAGCCGTTTTCCTTCCTGGTCTGCGGACTCCGGCTATGCTACTGGCCGGGAGCCACGTGATGTCACTCCTGCGAATGCGCGTGGGAGCCGCCAGTCACGGACGGCCGTTTCTTCAGAGCTCATGCGCCAATGACGTCATCAGCTGCATGGAATGTAAATATCTCCTAAACGGTGCAAATTTAGGAGATATTTACAGTACCTATAGGTAAGCCTTATTAACCTCCCTGGCGGGATGATTCTTTGCGATTTTAGGTGCTGAAAGCAGTACCATTATTTTGCATGTAATTCTTGTGAATGAGCAGCCCAAACCAACTATTTACATATGATTTTTTTTTACTGTGCGTTCTTCTTTATAACATCTCGGGTATGATAAAATTTAAAACACAAAATCATAATATAATAAATAACTATAAATAAGTTAAAGTATGTATGTATGTATATATATATATATATATATATATATATATATATACTGTGTATATATATATATATATATATATATATATATATATATATATATATGTATACATATATATATATATATGTGTGTGTGTGTATACTACATATATACATATATAGATATACGTGTATATCTATATATATATATAGATATACATAAAAAGTACAGTAAAACTGCAGGAAAGGGCACTGGGGGGCAAACTAATGTGAATTTATTTTATTTTGCAATGTATCAGTGTGTTTGGTGTGTTTTACTATTTGAATTTGCCGCCGGTTCCACCCCCCTGTGAGCATCACGTCGCAGGAGACGGAAGCCGGGGCACAGAGCATCGGGAGTAACATTCGGCCGCCGCACACTGCCGGGATACATCGCTGGATCCCGGGGACAAGGTGAGTACCCTCTCTTACAGGATCCAGCTATCTCCCTAGCGGTACCCCGAGTGTGGCTCGGGGTTACCGCTTTTGGCTCTGAAATTTCACCTCGAGCCACGCTCGGGAATACCGCTAAGGAGGTTAAAGGCTTACCTATAGGTAAAAGTTAGAAGAGTGGGTTTACAACCACTTTAAGTGGTTAAAAGTCAGCAGCTACACTTTTGGTAGCTGCTGACTTTTAATAAACAAAAAAATGAATGGAACTTCGCTTTAACCACTACTCACTGAATTCTGTCTTTTAGCCAGTTTTCAATCCATTTACAAACTGATCCTTCCAAGCCTGTAGACTTTACCTTACACATTAGCCGTGTGTGGGGAACTGTGTCAAATGCTTTTGCAAAATCTAAGTATACTACGTCCACAGCCACCCCTCTGTCCAAGGTTTTACTTACCTCCTCATAAAAAGAAACCAGGTTTGTCTGACAACTTCTGTCTTTCATGAATCCATGCTGCCTGTTGCTTAACCACTTCCAGACCGCCCGCTGTCTATTTACGTCCCTAATTTGACATTACCAGGGTTATGGCAGCAGCTAGCTGCCATAAGTCTGGTATTTTTCTACACGACCGGCGGTACTCTTTAACATAAAAGTGGTCCCAGTGGCGGATTCTCCGTGGAATCACTTTTATGGGCGGTGGGAGAGGCGCCCTCCCGCCGCTTCCCAGTCGTTTTCCCTACTTACCGGAGCCATCGGTAGCGGGGGAAAACGATCCGGTCCTTCTGTGTCCCAGGAAGGAAGTTGAGTGAGGGCAAGATGGCGCCCACTCGACTCTATAGCCTTGGAGGACCGAAGCGATGTCATATGTCACTTCTGCTCAACGGCCTTAAAGGGCCCATTTTTTTACTTGCTGAAAAAAAATTAAATTTTTTTATTTTTTGCTCTTAAGTGTAGATGTGAGATCTGAGGTCTTTTTGTAAACAATGTTCAAACCACACATGTGAGGTATCCCCGCGATCGTTGGAGCAAGAGCAATAGTTCTAAAAAAATTACCTCCTCTGTAACTTTGAACTGGTAACCTGTAGATATTTTTAAAACGTCGCCTATGGAGATTTTTAAGTACCAATATTTGTCGCCATTCCAGCATGCGTAATTTTGAAGCATGACATGTTAGGTATTAATATACTCGGCATAACATTCTTTTTCAAATTATAGAAATACATTTGGCTAACTTTACTGTTTTCATATTTTTTAATTCAAAAAAAGTTTTTTTTTTTAAAAAATGCATTTTTAAGACTGCTGCGCAAAAACAGTGTGACATCAAGTATTGCAATGATCTCCATTTTAATCTCTAGGGTCTCTGCTAAAAAAAATATATACATTTTTCGGGGTTCTAAGTTATATTCTAGCAAACAATACTGATTTTAACTTAAAAACAACAAGAAATAGGCCTGGTCCTTAAAGGCCCGTACACACGTAGCGATTGTCGGCCGTAAATATTCGGCCAACGTCCGATCGGCCGATTGTCGGCTTGTTAGTATGATGCTTCCGACAACCGACTGCGACTTTTCGGCCGAACATAATCTGGTGTGCAGGCTTTAAAATTTTTGTTGGCCAACACCAGAACGGCCGATTGTTCCTCAGTCAGTACAGAATTGGGCCGACAAACAGCAGATGAGCAAGACTGGGCATGCTCAGAGAAGAAAAAACACACGGAAAGTTAACCATCACATGATATCACTTCTGCAGTTGGCTGTTGTTGGCCAACAAAATTCGTGTGCAGTCTTTAGCACTTTTCAACCGACAGGACAGCACCGGACAAAAGACGGCCGATCGCTTGGCCGACAATCGCTACGTGTGTACGGGGCTTAAGTAGTAAAAATATTTTTTTCCAGCAAAAACTCATCTATGTGATCTTTTAATAAACTTTCTATTATCCCAACTATAGAAGTTAAACTAAAAGGTCTAACTTGCACTTGAATTTGGCACAAGCACCACACCACGCAAGCAGAAAGTACAGGAGACACTTTTGCAAAATCTGTCTCTTTCAGGGTCTCTCTCTAAATGTCAAATGAGAGTTGGTCTCAATTAGCTCCACTTTCATGAAATATGAACTGTCTGTATTTTATTTTTAAATTTGGTGCAGTGGCCCATTTTAGATCTATCTGAATTTGGTGCATGAGATGCTCTCAGAACTAAGAATCGCAGATGCTTCATTCATTTGGCTCAACTGACTAACAAGAGGCATTAATGCCAAAAAAGTGGTGCAGCAAGTTTAATAAATCCACCCAATATCCTTTATTGAGCGAATTACCCCCAAAGTGAGAGTAATGTACAGATTGGGGCTCTACAGATGCTTCAGGTCATGGCGGAGAAGGCTATGGCTCGTACATTATGTCTGTTGTGTGCAGAGCCTGTGCAGGATTCACGATCGATGACTGACATGACATGTGGAAGCAAAGACTGTCGTCTGCCTTGTGAAATGTTGGATATCAGCTCACACTAGATGTCACATTTCCATTTCTGCTTCATGGAAAAATGAAGCGGCATTAATTTACAGAGGGTTCAATCGTTCAGCGTCCGTACGCTCACTGTCACAGCGACTTTTGTTTCTGAGAAATCCTGTGATTAGTTTTCTCATTCTGTTCTCCGGATCACAATGAACCATGTGGGGGCTCCTGGTGCCTCAGGGCAATACAGCAGGTCACATGAATCATTCCACAGCAAATACAAACCTCTCAGGGAATTGTTTTTCTTGCTGGGAAAAGTGAACTGCAGTCAATAGTTCCATTTCATACTGAGCACAGGATAACAGAAGGTGTTCACATGACACTTTCATTACAAATCCAAAAAACTTTGTTCTCCATTCCTTTACTATCAGAAGCATTTAACCTCCCTGGCGGTATGATTCTTTCCGATTTTAGGTGCTGAAAGCGGTACCATTATTTTGCATGTAATTCTTAACCAACTATTTACATATGCTTTTTTTTTACTGTGCGTTCTTCTTTATAACATCTCGGGTATGATATCGTTTGAAACACAAAATCATAAATTATAATATAATAAATAACTATAAATAAGTATGTATGTATATGTATATATATATATATATATATACATATATATATATATATACATATATATATATATACTGTATACATATTTATATATACATAAAAAGTACAGTAAAACTGCAGGAAAGGGCGGGGGGGGGGGGGCAAACTAATGTGAATTCATTTTATTTTGCAATGTATCAGTGTGTTTGGTGTGTTTCACTATTTGAATTTGCCGCCGGTTCCACCCCCCTGCGAGCCTCACGTCGCAGGAGACGGAAGCCGGGGCACAGAGCATCGGGAGGAAGATCCGGCCGCTGCACACCGCCGGGATATATCCCTGGATCCCGGGGACAAGGTGAGTATCCTCTCTTCCAGGATCCAGCGATCTTCCTAGCAGTACCCCGAGTGTGGCTCGGGGGGTTACCACTTTTGGCACTGAAATATAACCCGAGCCACACTCGGAAATACCGCTTGGAAGGCTAACATAATTCCCTACTCCCTAGTGACCAACTATATGTGCAGAGTTGCTGCTTTATAATAGACATACACCTAAATATAGAGCCACCTATCCGTATATAGGATAGGATATATCCGGAGCCTCTGGTTTATAGAGAGCTATTTACCCAACTGTACATATAGGGACACTGGTCCATAGCAGGGGTCAAGTCCTGGGAAAAAATGTGTGGAAACTCACCCAAGATCCCCCCCCCACCTCAAAAATAAAAAAGTGTGTGAGAGTGTATAAATAGTACACCCCTCACATTTTTGTAAATATTTTAATATATCTTTTCATGTGACAACACTGAAGAAATGATACTTTGCTACAATGTAAAGTAGTGAGTGTACAGCTTGTATAACAGTGTAAATTTGCTGTCACCTCAAAATAACTCAACACACAGCCATTAATGTCTAAACCACTGACAACAAAAGGGAGTACATCCCTAAGTGAAAATGTCCAAATTGGGCCCAATTAGTCATTTCCCTCCCCGGTGTCATGTGACTCGTTAGTGTTACAACGTCTCAGGTGTGATTGGGGAGCAAGTGTGGTATATTTGGTGTTATCGCACTCACTCTCTCATACTGGTCACTAGTAGTTCAACATGGCACCCCAGGGGAAAGAACTCTCTGAGGATCTGAAAAAAAGAATTGTTGCTCTACATAAGGATGGCCTAGGCTATAAGAAGATTGCCAAGACCCTGAAACTGAAGCACGGTGGCCAAGACCATACAGTGGTTTAACAGGACAGGTTCCACTCAGAACAGGCCTCACCATGGTCGACCAAAGAAGTTGAGTGAATGTGCTCAACGTCATATCCAGAGGTTGTCTTTGGCAAATAGACATATGAGTACTGCCAGAATTGCTGCAGAGGTTGAAGGGGTGGGGGGTCAGGCTGTCAGTGCTCAGACCATACGCCGCACACTGCATCAAATTGGTCTGCATGGCTATTGTCCCAGAAGGAAGCCTTTTCTAAAGATGATGCACAAGAAAGCCTGCAAACAGTTTGCTGAAGACAAGCAGACTAAGGACATGGATTACTGGAACCATGTCCTGTGGTCTGATGAGACCAAGATGAACTTATTTGGTTCAGATGGTGTCAAGTGTGTGTGGCGGCAACCAGGCGAGGAGTACAAAGACAAGTGTGTCTTGCCTACAGTCAAGCATAGTGGTGGGAGTGTTTAATGGTCTGGGACTTCATGAGTGCTGCTGGCACTGGGGAGCTACAGTTTATTGAGGAAAACAATGAATGCCATCATGTACTGTGACATACTGAAGGAGAGCATGGTCCCCTCCCTTCGGAGACTGGGCCGCAGCATTCCAACATGAGAACGACCCCAAACACACCTCTAAGACGAATACTGCCTTGCTAAAGTAACTGAGGGTTTCTTAAAGGTGATGGACTGGCCATGCATGTCTCCAGACCTAAACCCTGTTGAGCATCTGTGGGGCATCCTCAAATGGAAGGTGGAGGAGCACAAGGTCTCTAAAATCCACCAGCTCCATTATGTTGTCATGAAGGAGTGGAAGAGGACCCCAGTGGCAACCTGTGAAGCTCTGGTTAACTCAATGCTCAAGAGGGTTAAGGCAGTGCTGGAAAATAATGATGGCCACACAAAATATTGACACTTTGGGCCCAATTTGGACATTTTAACTTATGGGTGTACTCATTATGTTCCCAGCGGTTTAGACATTAATGGCTGTGTGTTGAGTTATTTTGAGGGGACATCAAATGTACACTGTTATACAAGCGGTACACTCACTACTTTACATTGTAGCAAAGTGTCATTTTTTTCAGTGTTGTCACATGAAAGATATAATAAAATATTTACAAAAATGTGAGGGGTGTGCTCAATTTTGTGAGATACTGTATAATACGTACTCCCTTTTTAACAAATAAAGTGAAACATTGACTTCAGTACAACCAGTCTGAAATTTGTCTAGGTCCTGCTGAACTGGACTATTTTCAATCCGTCTGGCTTAAAAAAATAAATTTAATAAAAGAGGGATGGAGAGAGAAAGGGATGGAGGGAGAGAGAAAGAGAGAAATGAAGAGAGATGGAGAGAAAGAGAGAGAGAAAAAAAGAGGGATGTAGAGAGAGATTTTTTTTTTTTAATAGCAATCATGTTATACCTACCGCCTCTGTGCATTTGGTTTTGCACATAGCAGCCCCGATCCTCCTCTTCTCGGGTCCCTCTTCGGCTCTCCTGGCCCCTCCCTCCTGTTGAGTGCCCCAGCAGCAAGCAGCTTGCTATGGGGGCACCGAGCCGAGTCACAGCTCCCTGTGTCTATTCAAACATGGAGCAGCCACCTGCTGCCCCCACCCCCGCCCCCCCCTTTCCTGATTGGCTGAATGATTTTGATTGACAGCAGCGGGAGACAATTGTGCCATGCTGCTGTCTCAGCAAATGAGGAGGGGAATCCCAGGCAGCTTAAACACTCCTGCAACATCGCTGGATAAAGACATGCTCAGGTAAGTATTAGGGGGGCTGAGGGGGGCTTCCGCACACAAAAGGTTTTTTTTATCTTAATGCATAGAATGCATTAAGTTATAAAACCTTCTGCCTTTACAATCCCTTTGACTATGCATTGATGGAGTGTTTTTGCTGTGCTTTTTCAGCGTTTGCTGTGTGGTATTTAAAGGGCATGTGACTCAAAAACTGCACCAAAAACGCTTAGTGGGGTTTTTTTTTAGGCTTTTTTGAAGTGATTCCAATTCATTTCAATGGGGAGGAGTGTTTTTGGTGTGGTTTCCCAAACATGCTCCAAAGATGCTGCAAGCAGGATTTTTTTTCACCACAACACTGAAAACACACTGCTCTCTATCTCCACCTTTTGTCCAAGTCCCCAATGCAGCTAGGGATTTTGCAGAGCAGTGTTGGCAGCTCTACACATGCTCAGTTTTCAGTGAATTTCTATGCTGAACAATTCCTCCCTATCACATCTGAGCAGCCCATGTGACTATAGAGTCACACATGTGGGCACATTCACAATGGTAAATGACAGCCCACTCCCTCCTCCTCCTCCGTGCCCACTAACCAGCTAAACACATTGGGGGTGGGATATTACATGTAGATTGATAGAAGCTTAACCTCTCTCTTATTCTAAGACACAGGCTGGAGGGGCATGATACAGCCTGTGACTGGCAGAAATCTGACCACACTATCTTATTGCCAAAAAAGTATAAGTATTTGATTTCAAATTTCATTTGTATGACAGTTTTCAAACAGTTTATTGATATTATTTTTACTCTGTATTCCAAGGGCTGTCTTTTTTATTTTGAACATGTGACCAGCAGCAGAGGACTAGAAGCTCCTCCTGCTTTTGTTTCTCTGCAGACAGGCTGGTAAAGAGCTGGGTCATGTGACAGCTGTATAGCCGTTAGGAAAAAGGTTTTTATTAAAATAATTTCAGTGCCATCATCCATATACAGAAATAGAAGGGACAATGTAAATTAACCACTTCTGGACCGGAAGTATTTGCCCCCTTAATGACCAGGCCATATTTTGCGATTCGGCACTGTGTTACTTTAACGGACAATTGCGGTCGTGCAACGCTGTACCTAAATAAAATTGATGTCCTTTTTTTCCCCACGAATAGAGCTTTTTTTTGGTGGTATTTGATCACCTGTGCGATTTTTATATTTGCACTGTATACAAAAAAAGAGCAACAATTCTGAAAAAAAAAAAAAACAATATTTTTCACATTCTGCTATATAACATTCCCAAAGAAAAAAATTTAAATCAAGATTTATGTCATTTTTATTGTTTTTTTTTTTTTTTTTACTAGTAATGGCGGTGATCTGCGATTTTTTGCGGGACTGCGACATTGCGGCAGACAGATCGGACCCCTGACTGACATTTTTGACACTTTTGGGGGGACCAGTGACATGACTACAGTAATCAGTGCTAAAAATATGCACTGTTGCTGTAATAATGACACTGGCAGGGAAGGGGTTAACACAGTAAGTAATCAAGGGGTTAAATGTGTACCTAGGGGCGTGTCTCTAACTGTGGGGGGTGTTGCTTGTGAAATGATCACAGAGACCTGTGATCCTAAATAGCAGGATCACAGTGGCTCTGTGATCATTCCAGAGAAAAAAACAGTCAGCTGTGTTTACAACAGCTGCCCGTCCTTCTCTCTCAGCTGGGAACGATCACGGGTGTCAGGCAGCAATCAGAGCCGCCTGCCCCGTGCATCGGGATCCCTGCTGAAGAGTGCTGGCCCCCTAGCTGCAGGCGCGTGACGGACGTATACCTACGGTGGTTTGCGCAGGAGCGGCTGCCTGCCGCAGTATAACTGCGGTGGGCGGTCATTAAGCGGTTAAACAGTGTGTGTTTAGTTTCACTTTAAGGGAAGTGTAAGGTAGGAGCACAGAGGTATAGTTCCCCTACTGCTATAGTTAGGGTTAGGAACCTTGTAGTTAGAGCTGGCAGGATGGGTGCCCGGGAAGCGCTAGATGTACCCAAAGTAGAGAGTGGGGTGTACCATAGATAGCGAGGAAGAGGTATAGTTCCCCTACTGCTATAGTTAGGGTTGGGAACCTTGTAGTTAGAGCTGGCAGGATGGGTGCCCGGGAAGCGCTAGATGTACCCAAAGTAGAGAGTGGGGTGTACCATAGATAGCGAGGAAGTGCCAGCCCTGACCCTGTCAGTGTGGGGCACCTTGCGTAGAGGGCTTTGTACACATTTTTTAAATCAGATTTTAAAGTTACAGAAATGTTATTAATGTAAACCAAAACATCAAATAAAGTGCAAAAAAAAAAAAAGAAACTCAAAAAGCATACCCAACTGCCAGCACAATGAGCAAATGTTATTATGTGCCCTGCTTTTAAAGATATGCATAGGAGCAAGTGCTTAGAAGGAATAAAGACTAACTCTCTTCAGAACTTGCTTCAAACCTCTTCTAAAGCCTTCTTTCCTGAGTACAAAAGTGTGTATCTCGTAAAAAATACACCTATTAGGATCTAATATCCATTTGCAAAGAGTCAGGGGGTGCGGAGAAGTCCACTTAAGGGCAATTTGACTACGAGCCAAAAACAGCACATGCACAAGAGTGATCCGAACTGATGACTTAAGCTTATAAGTGAATCCACTTGAAGGTTAACATCTAGAAGCCCATTAAGTTTGCCCACAACCTCTGCCCAATACTTCTGGAGCTTGGGGCAGCACCAGAGTAGGTGTATAATCAATCGTTATCAACCTTGTAGTTAGAGCAAGCAGGATGGGTACCCAGGTAGCGTTAGAGGTGCCCAGAGTAGAGAGTGGGGTATACCATAGATAAAGAGGGAACCTTGGGTAGAGGGCTCTGTATAACTAGATTGGGGGGAGTCCACCTGGGACTCAGTTAGTCATGGGAAGCAGTGCAAGAATCATAAGAGCAAAGGATTTATAATCTGGGAGCTTTCTGTTAGGGAAAAAGCAAGAAAGGAGAGGTTTAGGACTATGGAACTACTTACATTATTATTGTTATTATTATACAGGATGTATATAGCGCCAACAGTTTGTGCAGCGCTTTACAACGTTAGGTCAGACAGTTCAGTTACAATACAATTTAATACAGGAGGAATCAGGGGCCCTGCTCGTTAGAGCTTACATCTCTTGAGTATGGGATGGAGGACAAAACCTTTAAAGGTATGGGCTGCTCCTCAACTTGCCTTTCTGCTGTGCTGTTATCCGTTTGCAATTGAAGGATTGTGCTGTCACCATTTGAGATGACTGAAGTATGTATGATACCTCAGGTCAAGGAATTGGGACTTTGCGGGCTTAGTAAAATGCTATATTTATTAAAAAATAATAATAATGTGCTGATAGCAAAATAATGATACAAACAATATAAACACAGTAAGTGCCAATGGGTTATAGACCCATGTGAGTAAGTGAAAATAGAACGAAAGGTGACAAGGTGGAATGGTGACTTTGAAGAACTCTGTCTGTTTGGGCTCATAAATGTGAGCTTGAGAGAGAGTGTCTTGTCAGACTTCCGACGCGTTTCGGCATAAGTGTATTGCCTTTGTCAAGGAAGTGGGAAGGGGTCACCATATCTGAAAAATATAGTGAGTATATATTAAAGATTTATTGTAGTATAACACTATTTATAAAAATAGTGAATAATAGAATATGCACATACATGTGATTCAACTACACCTACTTATCTAGGTATCAGGGATCGACCCTTTTTCCTGACTGAAGTATGTATAGCAACTGCGTTCCAGTAAAAAAGTTGAAAATACTGTCATTGTATGGGCTCTTTGTTCTCCTAACCTCCAATGGGAACATCTTATAGATACCTCCTAAGTAGGTGCTAGAGAGAGTATAGTTTTTGGGTCTTTCTGCTTACTAAAGAGATTACCAGGTAAATTTATATTGCTCTCTGTCTGCCTACCAGAGAGCAGGATCTGCTAGTGAGGTCTGCTCATGGTGCTCAGGTGCAGCTCAGCTTGTCTGATGTGTTTCGGCTGCCCCTCCTCTGTAGAAGTTGCCATGCAGCCTCAGGTGGTTGACCTGAAGGCCAGGCAGTCAGAGAGGAGCTGAACCCAGATGTCCTGCAGAGCTGACTGGAAGGGAGACACTGAAGAGGATCCTTTTCTGCCTACAGTGAGTACAGATCTATGTCATGGGGCCTGTTCTGAGAACGCTGCACCTTCTTTGGAAGAGTCAGTGGACGGGTGTCAGTCAAGGAGATGCTGCAGAGTGTCCTGAATATAAAATAGTTGCAACAAGTCTGCTGCTAGAGAGAGCAAGAAGACTTAATTCTTCCACACAAATGACAGTATGGTTAAAGCAGTGTGTCTGCTTCCACAAATAACCTGGTGAGGCCAAGTGAGAGTTGTCCTTATCAACTGTAAATAGTTTGAGTTGGAGTATCCCACTATTCCCTTCTCCTATCCAAGTTCCACAATACATATCAATCCAAAACCCCTGGGCTGTTTATTGATTAACGAGCCACTGGGAGTAAGGATGGGTGATTGAATAGTCCCTAGGTGACTGTCTGCAAGTAATCAGAGGAGGCCCGAGAAGTCATCACACAGAAAGCCCTACGGGGACAGTGCTACATAGAAAAAACAATTGTGCTGGAAGGACTACTGCAGGGGTTGCTGTAAGACCTGAGAAAGACATTACTGGGTGAGTATGCATATGGAGGATATGCAGTCAGCACAACTACACAACAACTACATGACTACCGGTCTCCTTTAATAGCTGCTGAGATAAAACTCTTCAGCCTAATAGAAAGTCCATTGTCTTCTGTTGGTCAGAGCTGACTTGTAGACTTGCATGAGAGAGAAGAATAATCACCGTACACAGAGAAAAACATTATACACTGATTATACATGAAAACATGAACACACAGTGATAAGATTATCTCCAGTACATTCACATACAGGCATGTACTGTTGCATCAGTAATGACATCATACATCCGATGATGTCATTCTTACACACTGCTGACAGATGACTGCTGTGTACACCTGAGTACGGGAGAAGGTAACATTTCTCCATGTATGCAGGTTTCCTATAAGTCTCCGGAGCCACGCGTCTCGCCACCTTGAACACTGTGAGTCAGTTTTCGGCAGTGTGGAATTCTCAGTGGGGGCAAGAATTAGGTTTAGTTTAAAATGGAGCTAATATGTTGTGGAGGAGATGAAAAGGAAGCATGCTCGCCTGATTAGGAAGAAAAGCGCCTTTGTACCTCGACTATTAAATAAGCTGCCAATCGTACAAGAAATACGACCTACGAAGTGCAGCCAAAGTCACAGAGAAAGCAAAGTCAATCTTTTATCATACTGGGGGACTGGAGAGTCCGCAGTACAGACCCATCTTTACCACGGTCGGGTTCCACAATCCATGGCCAGGTGATATGGAACCCTCATAAGATAAAATAGTGACTGATGGCAGAAAAAAGACAATTGTTCCATATCAAGTCTGCCCATTTCTTGATTTTATATATGATATGATGTAGAGCTATTATTGTCGCAAGCATGTTTAATGATGATTGACTCTGACTCGTTACCTCTGCTGGAGGTCCATTCTACACATCAACTACTGTTTCAGTAAAATGCTATATATATATATATATATATATATATATATATATATATATATTTTTTTTTTAAACGTTAAATCTTTTATTAGGTATTCAAGAGAAATAACAGAGTATAGATAACATGGTATTCCTGTTAAAGTACAAGTGATATTACATTACTTATAGGAAATAAGAAGTAAAATAATATTTTGAATGCTCCTCCTGCTAGTTTGAGATCATGTTCCTTTTTCTTGATCTCTTAGCTTCATATTGAAAATACTATTTGCCTGAACCTTATCACCCCTTGATGTATTTAAAGCGATATTATCCACTTAAGCGGGAAGGTTTTACCCCCTTAATGACCAGGCCATTTTTTGCTATACGACACTTGCGTTACTTTAACAGAAAATTCAGCGGTTGTGCGATGCTACACCAAAATAAAATTAATGTCCTTTTTTTCCCACAAATAGAGCTTTTATTTGGTGGTATTTGATCACCTCTGCTGTTTTTATTTTTTGCACTATAAACAAAAAAAAAAGTGACAATTCTGAAAAAAAAACAATATTTTCTATTTTCTGCTATAAAACATTCCCAATAAAAAACATTTTGAATCCAATTTTTTTCATCAATTCAGGCCAATATGTTTTCTACAACATATTTTTGGTAAAAAAAATCCCAATAAGTGTATATTGATTGGTTTGCGCAAAAGTTATTGCGTCTACAAACTAGGGGGTAGTTTAAGTCATTTTTACTTATTTATTTTTTTTTTTTACTAGCAATGGCAGGGATTAGCGGTTTTTAGCAGGACTGCGACATTGCGACATTGACAGATCGGACACCTATCTGACACTTTTGAGGGGACCAGTGACACTAATACAGTAATCAGTGCTAAAAATTTGCACTGTTACTGTACTAATGACACTGGCAGGGAAGGGGTTAACACAAGGGGTGATCAAAGGGTTAAGTGTGCTCCTAGGGGGTGCTTTCTAGCTGTGTGGGGGTTCTACTCACTGGATTAACACAGAGACATGTGTTCCTAAATAGGAGGAGCACAGGATCCCTATATTCATCACTGACAGAACAGCCGCCTGCCTTGTTTACATCGGTAGACCCTCGTTCTGTCTCCATGGGTAGCGATCGCAGGTGGCCGGCTGACATTGCGTCCCCTGGACCCGCTGATTGGCTCCCCCTCTGGCCAATCGGCGTTTTTGTGCTCCTCCAGTGGCACGCACGCCCCCCCCCCCACTATCTGTTACACTAAGCGACGTACAGGTGCGTTGATCTCACTTAATAGAGCTGACCTGCCACTGTAAAACTACGGCGACTGGTCGGCAAGTGGTTAAAGTCTAGTTTTTTTTTCTAAAATAACAAACATTATATACCTATCTGCTCTGTGCAATGCTTTTGAACAGAGCAGCCCTGATCCTTCTCTTCTCGGGTCCCATACTGGCACTCCTTGCCCCTCCCTCCTGCTGGGTGCCCCTACAGAAAGCAGTTTTCTCTAGGGACACCTAACCAGGCATGCTTCCTAGCCACGGCTCTGTGTGTCCATTCACACATGGAGCCGTGGCTCGGCCCCACCCCCTTCATCTCCTGATTGGCTCACTGGCTGTGATTATCACAGAAAATCAGGGGTGCGAGCCGGAGAGCCAAGGTTCTTGGGGACATCGCTTAATCGAGATGGGGCTCAGGTAAATATTAAGGGGGCTGCTGCACACAGAAGGTTTTTACCTTTATGCACAGAATGCATGAAGGTAAAAAGCCTTGTGCCTTTACAACCACTTTGAAGGTTTCAATCATGTCTCCTCTTTCTCTTTATCCCTTAAGAAGCATTAAACCGAAAACCAAAAAATATTGCAGATTACCAGCCATTATATGTGGTGGCTGCATTTTACACTGATGGACTATTCGGGTCTGCCTGTCATTTTTCAGGTGAACCCAATCGACCATCCATTGCTCTCTATGGACATGTGTCAGCTGACACCCGCCAACATCCGATCCGATTCTGTCCTCTCAAACAAACAATGGGGATCTGTTCCCCATCCATCCAGTAGATCAGATTGGTTGACAGTAGGATGGAAACAGACAGACGGCCCTTTTCTATCCGACAGCCTCACAGAGAACAGTGGGCTGTGTCTTTGTCTGCTGAGCATCAATGGTGCAGACACGGACCTGTCTTTTGCCTGCTCAGCGGGGATCAGCGAAAAAGATCCCCTTCTGAGTAGGTGAATCTGCTGGCAGAGTCCGCCCCATATGAAAGGGGCCTTATGGGTTTTACTCTCCAACATTCCCCAGATACCGAAACATCATTTTTAGAAGGCTTAATCCTTAAATACCCAACTTGCTTCCCATGCATATACAGGCTTTGGACGTATCCAGAGTACCCAACAAGAAATTTTCTCCTTTTTCCAGTGTGTATTTTTTTTTTTATCCCTTCTCCCAGGTAGGTGTCTACTTTCTTTTGGGCACAGAGATAACTTCATGAGCCTGCACAGGAAGGAAGTTGGGAAAGGATTCCTATGTGTAGTGAGAATGAGGGTCTTCTGAGGGCAGACACAGCTTTCCCAGCACTTGATCCGATTTGGCTCTTTATCCGTCTTGCAGCCCCTCACTCTCCCGTCTGTGTCCTCTCCGTCCATCTGTTTTCCTCCCTTAATTTGTCATTTCTGATTATTTCTGGCTCCATCTGACCTCGCCAACTCCTCACATCTCTCGCTTATTCTCTCATTCGCTGGACTCTTTGAAATGCAGATTTCACTAGGCCGGGAAAACAAGAACCAACATTACTGTGTGTACAGGGCTGACTTATCTTGGAGAACCACGCAAAAAATGAGCACAGCCAGGGAGATCATCAGATTCTGGGGATTATCATCACGATGCCACTTAAGATGGATACAAGTGGTTCCTTGTGATGGCCCCTTAGTGTTTTTGCCATCCTCAGCCATAGGGAATTATGGTCGACTCTCTCCTAAAATCTATTTAAACATGTTACATTTGGAGTTTTACAGATACTTCAGGTTTGATTTGGTGTCAGTCACTCCTTCTCCTTTCTCATTTCAGCAGCCAGCGCAAGCACCTCTACTGTCAGCTTGATTAGAAATGTCTGCTGATGTGCAGGGATGAAGAAACTCTACAGTGATATAACCATTGGACAATTACTGTGGGCAAACTAGATTTTCGCTGCTAGCCACATGACCGGGGTTGCTGTTAGAAATCACTGAGCCTCGTACAGCCTATATGATTTTTTGCTAAAAATACATAACTTAAAAACGGCAGCTAAATGTAAAAGATTGAACTGTATTGAGTTAAAGAGGTTGTAAACTCGTTTGAGTTTTTTTTTTTTTTTTTACACCCTGCAAAAGAAAGACATAATGAGCTAGTATGCATCGCATATTAGCTCATTATGCAATACTTACCTCAGAACGAGCCCCCGCCGTGCCGCTCACTCACCTCTATGACGGGCGACATGTCTAGTCGCCCGTCTTCCGGGATCGCGGCATCCGGCCATCTGATTGGCCGGAACCGCGGTGACGTCACTCCCGCGCACGCGCGCGGGAGCCGACAGTCACGGCACGGGGCTCTGAAGGAACGGCACGATCGGCCGTTCCTTCAGAGCGCATGCGCCAGTGACGTCACTGGCGACATGTAAGGTAAATATCTCCTAAACGGTACATGTTTAGGAGATATTTACAGTACCTATAGGTAAGCCTTATCATAGGCTTGCCTATAGGTACAAGTTGTAGAGGAGGGTTTACTTCCTCTTTAATAAAAAAGCTCTGTGTGTAAATGAGGTCTTGGGGCTCAATCACATGAATGCAGTGTGAATCAGGGATTTCTTTATGTGTCTGAAGCCGCCTGGAGCTGTGTACAGGCAGCCTATGTTACACTATGGGGACACAGTAACTATACAAACACAGCAGTAGGTCCTGAAGTGATAGACGTGTGGGTTATGGCCCCGTACACAGACAGCGTGCATTCAGGGCCACTCACCCATGCATGCACACATATCAGATTAGGAGCTGCAGCAGAGTTTATGTAGCTTCCGCATTGAACAAACCAGTCGTTCACTCTGCCAGAGTATCTGAACATGTGAGGTTGGGGGCAACCCTGTATCTTGGCCTAGGCCAACAAGGCCCAGGCCTAGAGTGGCACTTTGCAGGGGGGAGACAAAACAGCCACCCCCGCATGAAAAAAACAGCCTCCTCAGGGCTCCTGCACGAAAAGAGACCCCAGCGCTTGTGCTACACTTTTAGTACACTTTTGCACTTTCAGTGTAGCGCCAGTCTTATGGGTCGGGTGGCAGGGCCTAGGAGGCAAATCTGTCTGGCGCCCCCATAAAGTGGCCGCACTGCTGCCAGTATGATAATACTGGCCTGGGGGCCGATGGCTGGCCTGACGTTTGGACAGACCGACAGCCGCACTTACTACAACTGGTGGCCACCAATAGTAAGTGTGGCATTGGCAGCAGGTCTTAGCAGCCTAATGCTCTGCCTACCCTCCACTGCGGCTTTTGTAGTCTTCTGGATGAGAAGTAAATCTGGAACATATACTTTTTTTGCTCATGGTTTTTGCAACCTGCTGATTTGTCTCAGGTTTTTCTCTATAGGAACATTTTAATGCCAGTTAATCCTGTTGTATTTAGCAAAATGTATTGTAGTTGAACCTACACAGGTAAAAGATCTTTCAGTCTGTGTGTTGACATATTTTGGGGTCATTTTTGGCATGATTGAGTCCTAATGCTTATTATTAATCTGGTTTGTGAATGTCACATGACCACCTTCAACTGGAACTGTAGTTGGGCAGGTCCCCATCCCCAGTGTTCCTCATGCAATAAGTGGCACTGACAGCCAAGAGCAGTACCTGTGTTGTCAGATCAGCATTGTATGTCCAATAATCCACAAATATGGATTTAGCCCAACCCTATCTGCTGGCCCAATGTGATATCATTTAGGGGTATTTTAGCAGGTGAATATAAGCACCTCCACCACTGGAAGTGCTTTTGTTATCACTTAGCACTGCCATTTGTTCTGACATCAGTTTGAGATGTTTCAGTGATCATTCAGAATTCATTGACTGGTGCACTTACTTGACCTCCTTTTGACCTGCATTTACCTGTGCTTAATGCAGACTTTGCATTCCAATAGACTTGCATGGGTATGGAAAACCTACTTGAAGCAAGCAAAAACACAGCTTAGGGTCCATTCACACCAACCACTGCGTTAGTGAAGCCTAAAGAGGGAGGGGGTGGTTTGCAGATGACAGGGAGGGGGGCTTAAACAGGAATGGGTGTGGCCTTGGCAATTAGGGGTGGGTCATATTTAAATTAGGGGCATACAAATTTAGTCAGGCCTAGGGCAGCACAAAACCTAAATGCACCACCGGTTGGGGGAGATAAAATCCCATGATTGAGCTGCGCTTTTAACATGCCCACCCACCACTACTCCCTTCAGCTGCAGAGGCAGTGGCTGGGGGTGTACACATGCTGTGGATGATTATACCACCTGTTTGAACACAACCAATGCAAGTGAATGACACTGCCCCACAAGCTCGCTAGTGTGGAGTTTAAGAGGTTAAAGCAGGCAGTGAGGAGGCAATATAAAGCCTCCTTACTGACCCCCCCCCCCCCACTCCCGATCCTAACACCGATCCTTCTATGCTGTAGCCAGCTGGAGGAAGAGAAGGAGA
Source organism: Pelophylax lessonae (assembly GCF_965119305.1). Taxonomy (NCBI): domain Eukaryota; kingdom Metazoa; phylum Chordata; class Amphibia; order Anura; family Ranidae; genus Pelophylax; species Pelophylax lessonae. The sequence goes on along the minus strand of NC_138771.1, from coordinate 483,994,960 downwards.
AGCCAGCGACACTGCAGGGGGATTGGAGCAGTGGAAAGAGGTAGGGGGGTGATCGGAGCAGCGGAGGGGATAAAAATACTGGAACTGATCTCCCTGTTGCTCCCCCTATAGCAGCGGAAAGATGGCAGGAGGAAGAAGAGAATAAGCCAGCTGTGTTGCAGGGGGAACCACAGGGGGATCGGTTTTAGCGATAAGGCAGTAGAGCCAGACTTCCTCATTGTACCATTCTCGGGCCACGCTGTTGAACTGAATCGGCCCGGCCCAATACAGTTGTGCTAACACCACGATTACTGTAAGGATCATCTGACCAGGCAACTGCACCAAAATCAGGCTACACCAAGAGAAAGATGACAATCCCTTAATATGAAGAATGATTGGAGGTGATCACACATGATAAAATGTGGGGAGAGGGATTGGCTGAGAGGATTGTCTGGACACTGATGATGGTTTTTATTTTTCTAGCGCAGCGCTCTCTTATAACATTCTATGGGGTTGATTTACTAAAGGCAACTAGACTGTGCATTTTGCAAAGTGCAGTTGTACCCTGCAGGTGCAATTGCTCCGGAGCTTAGTAAATGAGGTAAGGCTTCACTTTGCAAAGAATACCCAATCACGTGCAAGGAAAAAAAAAAACAGCACTTTTTCTTGGAAATGGATGATAAAAGTCAGCAGAGCTTCTGCTCATTTACTAAGCTCTGGAGCAACTGCACTTTGCAAAGTGCACAGTCAATCAGCCTTTAGTAAATCAACCCCTATAAGTCTATAAATAGTTTAATAAAGCAAATTGTGAGGTTGATTTACTAAAGGCAAATAGAATGTGCATTTTGCAAAATGCAGTTGCACTCTGTAAGAGCAGTTGCTCTAGGACTTAGTAAATAAGAAGAAGCTCTGCTGACTTCAATCATCCAATCATGCACAAGCAAAAATGCATTTATTTTTATTTCCCTTGCATGTAATTGAGTACTCTTTGCAAAGTGAAGCTTTACCTCATTTACTAAGCTCTGGAGCAACTGCACTTCGAAAAGTGCACAGTCTATTTACCTTTAGTAAATCAAACCCTATGTGTCACTTTTCCTTTGGTATATAGGTGAGGTGTGACAGCATCTTTGTGTTTTCCTTACTTATGGGACTGCATGGCATCACTGAACAACATGCACAGTGTTTGTTCCTGAGGCCAAAGAAAGATTTCTGGAGAACAATTTGGTCTGTTGTGTGAAGAAAATTACCTACAACTACGAGCCGAGCAAAATATTTTCATTGTTCCAGAGAGAAGGGATCTGCCAAAGTGTACAGAATGCATCCCACCCCCCCGCCGCACCTCTGCTTGCTGGAACTGAAGAATGCAGTGATTGGGAAACTTTCACTCAAATATCTCACATAGTAAACTTTATTTTGAATAGTAGATTAGATTTCACTCTCAGTGGGAAACAAACACAGCAATGTAAGAAGTGAAATGTGAGACTGTCCGAGACCTGTTGCTCCTACCTGGGACATCCAACAAACTCCTCAATGTGCCAAGACTCACAGCCAATAAAAAGCAATCAATCAGGGGTTAGAGTTCATTGTACACTGCAGGTAAAAGTTGCCTATGATATGCCAATTTGCTGGGGAGGGATATGTCACCTCCTCACTGCCTGTTTTAATCCCCTAAATGCAGTAGTGCCAGCACTGCCCTATTCACTTAAATGGGTTGCGATTGGCCCGTGGAACTGCCTGCTGCACTCGGCGGGGTATAATACCTTCTAAAGCTGCAGCATATGTACATCTGTGCTGCTGCCAAATAGAGAGTAGATGGGGGGGGCACTGAAAACATGCTGCTGATATGTGTTTTTAGCCCCCCCCCCCCCCCCCATTCCCCAATCACAAATGTGAACAAGCCTTACTTTGTTTGTGATCCCAACTTTGCTCTACCTGATTCCTCTTCATCTCTGTACATAACTAGTTAGGTAGTTAGTTTTCCAATTTTCACGTGTGTTGACTGGGTTGTGTATAGGTTGCTGTATTTCTGTTTTATGTCACTTGTGTTCTTGTGCTTATAATAAATTGCATTTCATTTCACTAAGGTTGAATTTGGTTTCTTGGATCTTCTGTGTAGCCTCCACCTAACTGGACACATTAGCATCACAGGATGCCAGCACTTCTGACAAACCATTGGCCCTGGAGCAGCACTGGCAGCCTCCATACTGGGTATTAGTGGTTGCTCTTCTGGCATGCTGTGTGAGCAGCACAGGTACAACATTGGGGAACACAGATATCAGAAGTGTAATGGTATTTATTGAACAGGAAAAATGTAAAAAACACTGATAAGCATGAAAGAAGGTTGGGATTTTAGCCAGTTAGTTTGGTGCTGTCCAGGCTGTGAGGGTAGAGTTAAGACCTTTCCTGGTTCTTTTCTAGCATGTCTTTTTGTTGGGTCCAACCCACTGGTCCTGTGACATATAAAAGAGACCATGGTCCAGATCTGAGGGGAACAGCCCAGGCGTGGCCCGGAATTGGTCAATGTTAATGGAGGTTCTCCGCAGAGCCTCAGAGATGCCACTTCTCAATTTGGGGATGTGAAGATATCGAAACCTGGGGTTAACCCCGAAAATACCTCTGCTGGGATGTGCCTCATAAAGATTTACACTTGCGTGAGAGATATCCTTGGCAGGACTGTGAACTGTGAAATGTACCTTTGTCAGGTATGCTAGGGCAGCACCTCACCTGTAGTGTTAGTTAGGGAACTAAGAGAGGTATCATGGTTTGCCTGTTGGACTGCGAAATATCTATTTTTGCACATTTGCCAAGTAAAGTATTGAACCGTTGTCCCTGCCTGGTCTGATGTTAATAAAGGGGTGTATCGTAAGTAACCGGCACATACATAGTTCACTGAGTGTGTCTTAGAGCATAGAGTGAAGTGGTATAGAGACATAAGTAGTTACCAAGAGTAAGAAAAGTCATTAGCGTGTACCTGTCAGGGCCGGACTGGCCTACCGGGATACCGGGAAATTTCCTGGTAGGCCGGCAAGTCCCTCTGTCCTGGGGCTGCATGAAAGGCAGTGGCACCCATAAAAAAATGGCTGCAGTCGGCCCGACATGTCAACTGCGCATGCGCCGCTGCCACCGCTCAGGAAAGCCTGTACACGCTCGGCCATTCTCGGGCAGAAAGGCGTCTCACAGATCGGTAAGTAAGACCCCGCCGCAGCCCAGCAGTTCAGCATAACAGTATTTTCAAGCACCAGGGAGCGTTTGCCGACATTCAGCTGGCATCAAGACAGCAATAACAGGTATTTTACTGTACAGTGTCCCAGTTGAACCTAGTTGAGTCAGAGGAGTATCCCACTCATTCCCTTCTCCCATCCCCATTACAAAATAAACAAAACAAACCAAAGATGCCAGAATGGTCATTGTCTCAGCTCTCACACTTGGGTTTTCAACTTAAATGTGTTGGAAGTGTTACCGGTAACAATGGCAGAACCATATCATGCCCAATGCCTGGAAATATTGCTACATTAAGGAGGATCATCAGTCCCCCTCAAAAAAAATTTAAAGTCAGCAGCTACAAATACTGTAGCATAAATAAATGAAATGGGCTATAGAGAACACACACAAAAAAAAAAAAACAGAACTCAACACCATTCTAATTTATCCTGCTCCTAATGCATCAAAAAGCTCCCGGTAGTTGACCAAACCATAAAACATATAATAGATAAAAATTACATTTCAATAATAATAATGATAAAAGAAAACAAAAACAGCCATATGCTACATGTGATTGTAAAAGTTTGTTTAAAAAACAAAAAAAACAAACATGTTATACTTATCTGCTCTAGCAAGGGTTTTGCACAGAGAGCCCCCGATCCTCCTTTTCTGGGGTGCCTTGGCGGCGCTCCTGGCTCCTCCTCTTTATAAGGTGCCCCCACAGGAGCCGCTTTCCATGGGGGCACCCGTGTGGGCACGCTCACGAGTCCTGCTGCTGCCTCCATTGACACAGACAGTGGGACTTGGCCCCCGTCCCCTACTCTCCTGTCACTGGATTTGATTTACAGCAGCAGGAGCCAATGGTTCCTGCTGCTATCATTCTATCCAATGAGGACACGACACAGCGGCGGAAGATGCTGGGCTCATGCTCGTCGCTGGAACGTTCGAGTTCAGGTAAGAATAACAAAGGGGTCTGGGGGGCAGCTGCAACCAAGAAGATTTTTCACCTTAATGCATAGAATGTATCAAGGTAAAACCTTGAGACTTTACAAGTCCTTTAATGGACTGATTGATTAACCTCTTCAGCCCCGAAAGGTTTACCCCCTTCCTGACCAGGCCATTTTTTGCAATTTGGCACTGTGTTACTTTAACTAACAATTTCTCAGGCGTGTGACGCTGTACGCAAAAATTTTGATGTCGTTTTTTTCCCACAAATAGAGCTTTCTTATGGTGGTATTTGATCACATATGCAGTTTTTATTTTTTGCGCTATAAACAAAAAAAAAACGATAATTTAAAAAAAAAATATATATATATATATATATATATGTAGCACAATTCCCAGCATAGGTGCTTGCTGTGGGTCCCCCTGGGTCACCGGGTGCAACAAAAGTACCTTTGAATATGTTTCCCCAAGTGTGAGCACTGAAACAAGGACCAATCCAGTATCTTTGGGTTTTTAGGTTTATTTAAGAACTTGGATGGGAGAAGGGATGAGTGGGATACTCCAACAACTGAACTATGCACAATTAGGCAGGGACTCTAGAAAATGCTGCTTGACTCTGGTTAACGCTGGCCGGATGCCTGTTAACGCTGACTTGACGCTGGGTAACGCTGGCTGAATGCCTGTTAACGCTGACGTGACACTGTGACTTTGCCTTTGACTATCAAAGTCCTTTTTAGCTCCCTGAGGTACTCCTTCCTGAGGTAGCTGACTGTACACTTTGACTGCACTGCTGAATGCTTCAGGGCCCACACTGGCGCCCCCTTTCACTTCCCTATCTTCAGGGCTTTAAGACTTGGCACCCCCCTTTCACTGCCACAACTACTGGTTAGCTGGCTCCTGGATCCCCTTGACCTTGTGGAGTGGTCCCCTTTCCTAGGCAGATCTTAAGTACTAACGATACTGTTTTTCCTGAAGACTTCTGTCCAGCAGCTCCACTCGGTCAGCAACACTCTGGATCCCTCTCTGCAGTACAGCTCAACCTCTGGTCCCCTTAGTCTGACTGCCTGGACCACCTTCACTCTCTGACAGGAGGAGAGACAGCCGTCACCTCCTCCTGGGACTGATGCTCCCACCAAAAGACACTCTGTCACATGCTCCCCACAGATTTATATCCAATCTCAGGGTGCATTGCAGTAAACCCCGCCCACTGAGACAGTCAATAAACCCTGGTGTGCTATTGGCTAGGTTTCCTCCACTGACCAACAGGATCCCTCATTGGACACAGTGGGGAGACTCCCCAGACTCAACAGACACACCCGGAAACATGTGACAGCTAGCTAACAATTCAGGCCCTCTGATAAGCAGACAGGGCCACATATACATTTTCCTAGCAGCTACCTAAGAGGGTGCTACATATATTTATATATATATATATATATATATATATATATATATATATATATATATATATATATACACATACAGTCAGGTCCATAAATATTGGGACATCGACACAATTCTAATCTTTTTGGCTCTATACACCACCACAATGAATTTGAAATCCCTTGTAAATGGGATTATGAGGGAATAACACACACCTGGCCATGGAACAGCTGAGCAGCCAATTGTCCCATTACTTTTGGTCCTTTAAAAAGTGTGAGGCACATATACAAACTGTTGTAATTCTTACACTGTTCTTACACTGTTGTCACAATATTTATGGACCTGACTGTATATATATTACTTTATGCTATAAAACACACCCAATTATATGCCAATATGTATTCTGCTACATGTTTTTGGTAAAAAATAAATAAAAATCCCAATAAGTGTATATTGATTGGTTTGCGCAAAGGTTATACAAAGTCTACAAACTATGGGATGTATTTATGGAATTTTATTTAATTGTTTTTACTAGTAATGACGGCGATCAGAAATTTTTAGCAGGTCTGCGACTTTGCGGCGGACAAATCTGACACTAATGACACTTTTTGGGGACCAGTGACACATGTACAGTGATCAGTGCTAAAAAAAATGCACTGTCACTGTACTAATGACACTGGCAGGGAAGGAGTTAATATCAGGGGCAATCAAAGGGTTAAATGTGCTCCTAGGTGAGTGCTTTCTAACTATGTGGGGAGTGCTTTGTAGTATATCTGCGTTGGGCGGCCTGGAAGGTGCTAAGCAAGAATCTAGCACTAGTAAGGTGAGTAGCCGGAAAACGAATGTGCAATGACCGAACTATGAGGGTTCAGGGGGGAAGCCTGGAGATGGATGCACAGCAGTAAGCGGAAGGCTGGACATGACTGGGGTTTGCAGGGAAGGTTGCTACCCAGTGGGGGTTAACTTTTTTAAGGAAGAATTAAAGCAGGTGATTGGTTTTTGGGAAGGTGGGGCAGGGTGGGGCAAGGTGGGGTTAGCAGGGGCTAGTTTAGGGTGGGACCAGGGGTCCGGTCAGTTGGAGACCAGACAGCAATAGGAGAACTTCTGTACCCCCCCCCCTTGTCTATCGGTATGGCAGATTTGGACTCTATGCTGGCCCAGTTACGCAGTGCGGCCATGGCGAATGGTCCGCAATGGCTTCAGGCCAATATGGATGGTTTACTACAGGGGTCGGGGCAGGTACCAGCTTCGCCTGCCCCAACTTTATCACGGCCTAGGAGGTCAAGGCCTCCTGAGCGCCTCAGCCCAGAAACGACCCCTAGGGTCCGCCGTCGCTTAGGGAGCCCCCCTAGGGACCCTTCGACCTCGGCTGTCAGTGGGATGCCTCCTACAGGTACAGCGGGGGTCGGGAGGAATCCTCGACACAGACGGGGCCCTGGCAAAGTGAGCGCAGCCCCCTCCAGCTCCGTTGCCCCCTCACCTGCAGCTCTGGAACATCCGACTGGCTCCCCGGGTCCCTCCGGTGGCGGCGCGGTCCGGCGTGGGAGTGAAGTGCGGGGTCCGGGTGCGGGCCTACTTCCGGGTACGGCCGCGGCCTCTCGTGGAAGAAGTCGAGGCTCCAGGAGGGTCCCCTGCGTCCCATCGGTGGTTCCGGACCGGATCTTGGCGCCCGCCGCTGTCCCATTGCGGCGGGGCGTTCGGCGGGAAGAAGAGGAGGCGGGAATGAGTGGCGGTGCTCGGCCGGAGGCGCCCGTCTATGACGTCACGGGCATGCGACCTTCGGATGGAAGCCTGCTGAGGACAAGTGCTACAGCGTCGCAGGGCAGTGACGTCACCGCCCAGCGCCAGACCTACGGAGGCCGCTCTGTTCCCTGCAGAGTGGCAGCTCCCAGCGATGGAATCTTCAGCCTGTCCGGCTGCAGCGGTGGCTCTTCAGGGACTGGCCAGGTGTCCCACTCGGCGGAGGTGGAAGAGCGCTCTGAAGGGGAACTGTCGGCATCGGATGAAGAGGATGCTCTGGATGTCGGGTCGGCTCCTCATTCGGGACACGGACGGACGGCTGAGCGGAGGCTTTCACCGGGTCAGCCAGGTAAGTCAGTGTCCTTTGCCTCTCCTTCCCTTCTGTTTTCTGCTCCTTCTGTACCTGCCTCTCCTCCTGTCGGGTCTTCTGTGGTATATTCCTCTGGTGTGTCTGCTCTGCCTGCTGTCCAGGCTCCATCTACGCTGTCTGCACTGCTTAGTTCGTCTTCTCTCCCAGCAAGGGGGCCCTCTTCGCCTGTTATTGGCGCGGGGGTCCTAGGTAGTGGTGGGGGGACGCATGTTTCAGGGGGTCCGGGTGCACTGGCAGTCCCGGACGGCATAGGGGGAGTGTCTTTGCTGCATACTCTTTTGTCCGGGTTTAAGGATTTGTTGTCCAGGTGCGAGCCGGCTTTAGCGGCTGCACCCGCGGGGGCGCCGATACATGCGTGGGCTGCTGCGACAGGGGGGGTTACAGAATCAGTGGGGTCGGCAGCGGGATGTTCTTCTGTTTCACGGCCGCTGGCGGAATCCACTGGATCAAAAGAGGTGAGTTCGGTGACGCCGGTACCAGCTCCTTCGGTCCAGGTCCCAGGTGGGTTGGCTGATGCAGCGGAGGTAAGTTCTGGGGTGCCGTCGTCTTCTCCTGGGGTGACGCCGGTGACAAAAGGGTCGGGTTCAGCAGATGGGGACAAGGAGATTGTGCGCATGGCGGATTCTGCGAAGTGCGAAGTTTATGTCTGCTTCGAGGGACCTCTGGGTGCTCATTTGAAAACGGAAGTGAGGGAAAAAATTTGGCGGGGTGAGTATGTTGAGATTTTTTCTCTGCTACCGTTGGAAAAATTCAACTTGGACAGGGTCAAGCCTGATGAATCTAAAAAGGAGGAGGAAGAAAAGCGCCGGTATCGTTTGATTCCGCGCTCATTTACCAACTGGTTGCAGGCTTTCACAATTCTGGCCAGTGTAATAGGGGAAAAACATTCTGATCAGTGTTCCCCCCTATTTTGTTATTTGGATTCCATTGGGGAAGCTTATCGGGTCTACGGTGGTACGGCCTGGTTGCGATACGACGAACATTTTCGTCAACGCAAGGCCGTCAGACCATCTTTGCGCTGGGATCATAAGGACATCAGTCTTTGGATGCGCCTCATGACCCAGGCTAGATCTACCGGTCACCCCTTTCAGGGTGGGGTCGGGGGGGCGGCTTCCTCGCCTTCTCCGGCCGCAAAACGTAAAGGCTTATGTTGGCAGTTTAACGAGGCCACTTGCAAGTTTGGAACCTCCTGTCGCTTCAAGCACGAGTGTTCCAACTGCGGCGGAAATCACTCGTCGGCACGATGCTTTAAGCATGGGGGAGCAAAACATGCCGACGCTGGTAAGAGGGCGGACACCGGTGAAAGTGGAAAGGTTGGCCAGGTTCCTAAGTAGGTACCCTGATCGGGAAGCTGCCGCTCTTTTGCTGGGGGGGTTTTCGCAAGGCTTTCGCATTCCTTGTTCTTTGTCGGTGGTTCCTCCTCCCGGGGGCAATTTGAGTTCCGCTAGGGCGCATTCGTCGGTGGTCTCGGCGAAGCTCCTGAAGGAAGTGAGGTTGGGCAGAATGGCGGGCCCTTTCTCATCTCCGCCTTTGCCGAATCTGGTACTCTCTCCTCTGGGTGTGGTTCCAAAAAAGGAACCTAATAAGTTTCGACTCATTCACCACCTGTCTTACCCCCCGGGGGGTTCGGTGAATGACGCTATAGCGGACGACTTATGCTCGGTTTCATACGTTTCGTTCGATAAAGCGGTGGCCTGGGTGCGTCGTTTTGGGCGGGGGGCCCTTATGGCGAAAACTGACATTGAAGCTGCGTTTAGGTTGTTGCCGGTGCACGCGGACAGCCTGCATCTTTTGGGTTGTGAATGGCAGGGTGGAATTTTCGTTGACCAATGTTTGCCTATGGGCTGCGCCATTTCTTGTTCGCTGTTTGAAACATTCAGTTCTTTTTTGGAATGGGTTGTTAGGGATGTTTCTGGGTTGTCTTCCATAATTCATTATTTAGACGATTTTCTGGTGATAGGTCCTCCGGGGGAGGTGATGTGTGCGACGCTCTTGGCTACGGTCCAACAGCTGTTTGATTATTTTGGAGTCCCATTAGCCCCTGACAAGACTGAGGGGCCGTGCACGGAACTGCGATTTCTGGGCATTGTCATTGATACGATGGCAATGGAATGCAGGCTTCCGGTTGACAAGCTAATGGACCTACGCAGAGTTATTGCAGGGTCCTTGGACCCGCGGAAAATTCAGCTGCGTGCCCTGCAGTCTCTGCTGGGAAAATTGAATTTTGCCTGCCGCATCATGCCCATGGGGCGGGTGTTTTGCAGGAGGTTGGCGGCTGCCACGGCGGGAGTCAGGGCGCCGCATCATTACATTCGCCTATCAAAAGAGCATCGGGATGACTTGCGGGTTTGGGATTTGTTCTTGAGCTCCTTTAACGGCCGTTCGGTTTGGTTGGAAGCTCCGGTGTCGAACTTTGACCTGGAGCTGTTTACTGACGCGGCAGGCTCGGGGGGTTTTGCGGCCTATTTCCAGGGGCAATGGTGTGCGGGGGAATGGCCGGCCTCCTGGCGGAATTCTGGCTTCATTCGTAACTTGCTTCTGTTGGAATTATTTCCCATTGTGTTGGCCGTGGAGTTATGGGGTCAGGATTTCACAAATAAGAGGGTCCGTTTTCATTGCGATAACCTGGGGGTAGTTCAGTCCATCAACAGCATTACTGCTTCTTCTCCACCGGTTATTAGGTTGCTTCGCCACCTGGTGCTCAAATGTTTGCTCCTGAATTCTTTTTTCTATGCTGTGCATGTTCCGGGTGTTGACAATTCGGTGGCTGATGCTCTTTCTCGCTTCCAGTGGGACAGGTTTCGGAGGTTGGCACCGGATGCGGATCAGCAAGGCCTGATGTGTCCCGGGGAGCTGTGGAACATCGTCTCGCCGCAGTAATGGAATTGGTTCGGGCGTCGGTTTGTCCTTCCACTTGGACGGCCTACGAACGGGTGTGGGCGACGTGGCATCAGATGGTGAGTGAGGTGGGGGGTCTTTCTGGTGATCGGGAACGGTTGTTCCTGCTCTTATATTTTGTGAGCCTGAATTTTGAACAGCGTGTGTCTATTTCTACGTTACGCCGCAAAATGGCGGCCTTAGCCTTCTACTTTCAGTTGTGGGGGGTTGCTGATGTAACCAAACATTTCCTTGTTCAAAAGGCCTTGAAGGGTTATGCGAGGGGTACTCGTTCGATTGATTCCAGGCGCCCGATTTCCTTTGATGTGTTGTCCCGGTTGGTGGACTGCTTGCCGGGAGTGTGTTCTGCGGACCAGGAGGTGGAACTCTTCAGGACGGCGTTTATCTTGGCGTTCTTTGGAGCTTTTCGGATTAGCGAATTGGTGAGTATTTCCAGGCGGGGGAATGGGGGATTGCAGTTGGGGGATGTTTGCTTGCATCCGGACAAGCTTCTAATCCGGATAAAAAGGTCAAAAACGGACCAGCTGGGCCGAGGGGCTTGTGTTGAGCTAGGGGTGGTTCCTGGGTCCTCGCTTTGCCCCGTGGCTGCGGTGCGGCATTGGTTACAGGTGCGCTCCGCTCAACAGGGTCCTCTGTTTTTACGGGCTGATGGCACGGCCCTCTCACGTTTTCAATTTACGGCTGTCCTCCGGAAGTGCTTGGGGGCAGCCGGTTTTCAGGGGACGGATTTCTCCTCTCACTCTTTCCGCATTGGAGCCGCCACGGAAGCGGCTCGGTGGGGCCTTGGGGATCAGGCCCTTCGGAAAATTGGGCGTTGGGAGTCCAGGCGATTTCGCTCGTATGTCCGTCCGCATCTGTTGTGATGCGGCAGAGGGGATCTGTTCTGTTCTGGTCGGGGCCCAGGGGAGGTCATTTAGTGAATGTTCGTTACGTGTATGCTGGTGTTTTTTCTTTGTTTTTCTCTGTGGGTTTTTGTGTGTGTACTCAGGACGTATGTTGGTATGTACCCCTCCTTATGTTTTACAGGAGCCACGGAAGTCTTGGTCTGGATATTAGGACATTCTTATGTGGTCTGGGGTGCTCGGAGGGCAGCGGTTAGGCCAGAGGGGCGCCAATTGGGTTTCAGCAGGGAGGAGGTAAAGGTTAGATGGATTGGGGTCTCAGGCATGCTGTGGTCCCGTGTCCTCCCTGAAGTCCATCGTTGCGCCCGTCTTGAGCGGCCGCCCGACATACTTTTGTTGCATGCGGGCGGCAATAATCTGGGCCTCCGTTCCTCCAGGGAGCTGATTAGGGATGTCAAACTGGACTTCCTGAGGCTGCGGACGCTTTTTCCGCGGACTGTGGTGGTGTGGTCGGACATTGTCGCCCGCACTTCTTGGCGCCTGGCTCGTTCGGTGACTAGCCTGAACAAAGCCAGGATTAAGGTGAATAAGGCGGTGGCCAAGTTTGTTGTGCGTAACGGGGGACTGGCGGTCCGGCATCTTGAGCTGGAGCAGGACCCGGCCCTTTATCTTAGAGGTGACGGGGTTCATTTGAACGCGGTGGGCATCGACCTGTGGACTTTAGGTCTGCAGGAAGGTATTCAGAGGGCGCTGTGGGTTTGGAGGGCTACACGGCCATAAGGGGTCATGCCCGTGTGCTGTGGCTGGGGTTTTAGGGTCTTGGAGGGCTGTGACTACTTGGAAAGGGAATATGGAGGGGTAGGGCCCATCTTAGGTATGGGTGGACCCAGGGCCGGTTTTAGATAAAGTGTGGCCCTGGGCAAACCTAAAAGTGGGGCCCCAAATTTTTTTATATTCTACCAAAAATATAGGCGCATTTAATCATTTAGCCAAATAAAACATGCAACTACATGAAAATATGCTTTAATTAAATAACATTAAATAGAATAAATAAGAAATCAAGTGAGCTTTGCACACCTTCACAAATCAGATCACCCTAATTCCTGCACTATCACACCTCAGACCACCCCAATTTCTGCACCTTCACACCTCAGACCACCCCAATTTCTGCACCTTCACACCTCAGATCACCCCAATTTCTGCACCTTCACACCTCAGACCACCCCAATTTCTGCACCTTCACACCTCAGGCCACCCCAATTTCTGCACCTTCACACCTCAGGCCACCCCAATTTCTGCACCTTCACACCTCAGACCACCCCAATTTCTGCACCTTCACACCTCAGACCACCCCAATTTCTGCACCTTCACACCTCAGACCACCCCAATTTCTGCACCTTCACACCTCAGACCACCCCAATTTCTGCACCTTCACACCTCAGGCCACCCCAATTCCTGCACCTTCACACCTCAGACCACCCCAATTTCTGCACCTTCACACCTCAGACCACCCCAATTCCTGCACCTTCACACCTCAGACCACCCCAATTTCTGCACCTTCACACCTCAGACCACCCCAATTCCTGCACCTTCACACCTCAGGTCACCCCAATTCCTGCACCTTCACACCTCAAAACAGCCCCTGGTAGGCTGGCACTGGCAGCAACAATTTTATTCAAATCAGGATTTCTTCTGCAAATAGGCTGGCATCAGAGTCAGACAATTACCAAAACCAATGTCATCATGACACATGATCAAAAAAATGAGGAAAAATAAGGATTTCTTCTGCAAATAGCCTGGCAGTGACATCATCAGATCAGACAAGGCACTGGCAGGCATTGTACTAGACTAGTACTATGCCTGGCTGCCAGTGCCAGGCCAGCCTATTTGCAAAAGAAATCCTGATTTGAATTAAATTGTTGCTGCCAGTGCCAGTATATTTGCAGAAGAAATCCTGATTTCTTTGAATAAAATTGTTGCTGCCAGTGCCAGCCCAGCCTATTTGCAAAATAAATCCCTAAGTAGAAGTCACTCCTCTCTCCAGTCCTCCACTTACCTTGGGTGTGCTGTGCGGTGTGGCTGCAGAGTGTTCCCGCTGGACATAGTACAGGAGATGGTCAGAGACTGCAAACATGATACAAGAGATGGTCAGAGACTACGGACCTGATACAAGAGATGGTCAGAGACTGAGGACATGATACAGGAGATGGTCAGAGACTGAGGACATGATACAGGAGATGGTCAGAGACTGAGGACATGATACAGGAGATGGTCAGAGACTGAGGACATGATACAGGAGATGGTCAGAGACTGAAGACATGATACAGGAGATGGTCAGAGACTGAAGACATGATACAGGAGATGGTCAGAGACTGAGGACATGATACAGGAGATGGTCAGAGACTGAGGACATGATACAGGAGATGGTCAGAGACTGAGGACATGATACAGGAGATGGTCAGAGACTGAGGGCATGATACAGGAGATGGTCAGAGACTGAGGGCATGATACAGGAGATGGTCAGAGACCGAGGGCATGATACAGGAGATGGTCAGAGACCGAGGGCATGATACAGGAGATGGTCAGAGACTGAGGGCATGATACAGGAGATGGTCAGAGACTGAGGGCATGATACAGGAGATGGTCAGAGACCGAGGGCATGATACAGGAGATGGTCAGAGACCGAGGGCATGATACAGGAGATGGTCAGAGACCGAGGGCATGATACAGGAGATGGTCAGAGACCGAGGGCATGATACAGGAGATGGTCAGAGACCGAGGGCATGATACAGGAGATGGTCAGAGACCGAGGGCATGATACAGGAGATGGTCAGAGACCGAGGGCATGATACAGGAGATGGTCAGAGACTGAGGGCATGATACAGGAGATGGCCAGAGACTGAGGGCATGATACAGGAGAAGGCCAGAGACTGAGGGCATGATACAGGAGATGGTCAGAGACTGAGGGCATGATACAGGAGATGGTCAGAGACTGAGGGCATGATACAGGAGATGGTCAGAGACTGAGGGCATGATACAGGAGATGGTCAGAGACTGAGGGCATGATACAGGAGATGGTCAGAGACTGAGGGCATGATACAGGAGATGGTCAGAGACTGAGGGCATGATACAGGAGATGGTCAGAGACTGAGGGCATGATACAGGAGATGGTCAGAGACTGAGGGCATGATACAGGAGATGGTCAGAGACTGAGGGCATGATACAGGAGATGGTCAGAGACTGAGGGCATGATACAGGAGATGGTCAGAGACTGAGGACACGATACAGGAGATGGTCAGAGACTGAGGGCACGATACAGGAGATGGTCAGAGACTGAGGGCACGATACAGTAGATGGTCAGAGAGTGCAGACGTGATACAAGAGATGGTCAGAGACTGCAGACGTGATACAGTAGATGGTCAGAGAGTGCAGACGTGATACAGTAGATGGTCAGAGAGTGCAGACGTGATACAGTAGATGGTCAGAGACTGCAGACGTGATACAAGAACTGGTCAGAGACTGCAGACATAGTACAGGAGATGGTCAGAGACTGAGGGCATGATACAGGAGATGGTCAGAGACTGAGGGCATGATACAGGAGATGGTCAGAGACTGAGGGCATGATACAGGAGATGGTCAGAGACTGAGGACACGATACAGGAGATGGTCAGAGACTGAGGGCACGATACAGGAGATGGTCAGAGACTGAGGGCACGATACAGTAGATGGTCAGAGAGTGCAGACGTGATACAAGAGATGGTCAGAGACTGCAGACGTGATACAGTAGATGGTCAGAGAGTGCAGACGTGATACAGTAGATGGTCAGAGACTGCAGACGTGATACAAGAACTGGTCAGAGACTGCAGACATAGTACAGGAGATGGTCCAGAGACTGCGGATGTGATACAAGAGAAGGTCAGAGACTGCAGACATGATAGAATATAGAAGGACACTAGGGGGGCTGGAGAGCACAGGGAAAGCAGATAGCACTGGAGGAGCTGAAGGGCAAGGGGGGGGGGAACTGGAGAGAATTAAGGGGGGGTTTGGAAAGCATTGCAGGGGGGTTGGAAGGCGCAGGGTGTGGATAGCACTGGGGGGGGGGGTTGGTGGGCAGGGAAAACCAGGGGGATGGAAAGCATGGGGGGGGGGGCTGGAAATCACTTAGGGGGGAGCCAGGGAGCACAGGGGGGTGGAGAGCACTGGGGGAGCCAGAGAGCATAGGGGGAGATGAAAAGCACTGTGGGGACTTGAAGAGCACGGGGGGGCTAAAGAGTACAGGGGGTTTAAGAGCACTGGGGAGGGGGGCTACGATCACTTGGGACGGGGGCTACGATCACTGGGGAGGGGGGCTACGATCACTGGGGACGGGGGCTACGATCACTGGGGAGGGGGGCTACGATCACTGGGGAGGGGGGCTACGATCACTGGGGACGGGGGCTACGATCACTGGGGACGGGGGCTACGATCACTGGGGAGGGGGGCTACGATCACTGGGGACGGGGGCTACGATCACTGGGGACGGGGGCTACGATCACTGGGGACGGGGGCTACGATCACTGGGGACGGGGGCTACGATCACTGGGGAGGGGGGCTACGATCACTGGGGAGGGGGGCTACGATCACTGGGGAGGGGGGCTACGATCACAACACTGGGGGGGGGCTAAGAACACGGGGGGGGCTAAGATCACTGTGGGGGGCAGTAAAAGAAGTTGAATAGGAGGGGGACGGGACAGCTCAGCTGCATATAGAGAAATTGATATTTCCATATCTCTCCTGCAGCCGCAGAATGCCTGCAGAAGGGAGGAGAAGAATCCATCCATCCAGCGGCATAAGGAGACATCAAATCCTCTCTATATGCAGCCGAGCCGCCCCACCCCCCTCCTATTCAGCACAGGCTGCAGTGGCAGTCACTTACCTTCTCTCCCCGCAGCCGCCCCCCCCCCCCCCCCCCGCGAGCAGCCCGAAGTCGGGCTGAAGGAGCTCCCATCTACGGCGGCTTCAGTGATCATCGGCGGCCGCGCGGGAAGGAACACACAGACACACACTGACTACTTGACTTCCGGACCGGCTCCGCGGCCAATCAGCCTTCTGCTCAGGGGGGGGTGTGACCCACACCCCCCCTGAACAGAAGGCTGATTGGCCGCGGAGTCGGTGTAGCTGGCAAGTACACCGGGAATGTCTTCTAGTGTCTGTGAGTGAATCTGATGACTCTGAGCGCTGTCATCAGATTCTGCCCGGTCCGGCCCTGGCTGACAGTGACACGGGGCCCCTGGACATTCGGGGGCCCTGGGCATTTGCCCAGTTTGCCCCCCCCTAACGCCGGCCCTGGGTGGACCTACCCCTGGCAACGTCAGTAGGCGGTATCAAGGGATCCCAATGGTTCATAGTCCTTGAGCTGGTGCAGTGGCGGCTGAGGGCCTGGAGGTCTATTGGGGTCAGGGATACAGCCAGGGGGGAAGTCAAGTTGCCTTCCAAGATCCTAAATGGTCATTCGCTTTTAAATTTTGGTATTGGATTGTTTTTGTTGAATAATGGTAATTCTTTGCTAGCTAGTGTTTTACTAGTTAGTTCTAATAAAGTTGGCTGCTATGGCCTTTTAAACCCAAACAAATGATTGTAGTGTCCTTCTTTCTTTAGACAAGTAAAAGGGGAGTCTGTTGGTAGGTTTGGGTTGTATGGGGCAAGGAGCAGCCGCAGCGTCGGCAATACCACAGTCAAGGGGGGAAGCCTGGAGATGGATGCACAGCAGTAAGCGGAAGGCTGGACATGACTGGGGTTTGCAGGGAAGGTTGCTACCCAGTGGGGGTTAACTTTTTTAAGGAAGAATTAAAGCAGGTGATTTGTTTTTGGGAAGGTGGGGCAGGGTGGGGCAAGGTGGGGTTAGCAGGGGCTAGTTTAGGGTGGGACCAGGGGTCCGGTCAGTTGGAGACCAGACAGCAATAGGAGAACTTCTCCCGCCCGCCCATCCCTTTGTCATTTCGGAGTGTGCAAAAAAAAAAAAAAGAAAAAAAAAAAAAAAAAAAAAGGGATATGGTTATACTCAGTTAAAAAAAAAAAAAAAAAAAAGACTAAAATACAAAAAAAAACAAAAAACAAAAATTTTATCGAACAAACAGGTTTAGGAAACATAGCAAAAAAAAAAAAAAAAATAAAAAAATAAACAAACTTAACTTACTCTTTACTGATGAGGGAATTTGTAATATTTTTTGGCTGCGTTTGTTGTATGATGAATGTTGCACGCATACTGTGAATGTCAATTTGTGTTTCGGACTTTGCTGTTCATCTAAGTTTTAGCTGGGGCACGGTTCGTGTGTTTTTCTTTGTCATGGCAGTGGCTGGGGTTTTAGGGTCTTGGAGGGCTGTGACTACTTGGAAAGGGAATATGGAGGGGTAGGGCCCATCTTAGGTATGGGTGGACCTACCCCTGGCAACGTCAGTAGGCGGTATCAAGGGATCCCAATGGTTCATAGTCCTTGAGCTGGTGCAGTGGCGGCTGAGGGCCTGGAGGTCTATTGGGGTCAGGGATACAGCCAGGGGGGAAGTCAAGTTGCCTTCCAAGATCCTAAATGGTCATTCGCTTTTAAATTTTGGTCTTGGATTGTTTTTGTTGAATAATGGTAATTCTTTGCTAGCTAGTGTTTTACTAGTTAGTTCTAATAAAGTTGGCTGCTATGGCCTTTTAAACCCAAACAAATGATTGTAGTGTCCTTCTTTCTTTAGACAAGTAAAAGGGGAGTCTGTTGGTAGGTTTGGGTTGTATGGGGCAAGGAGCAGCCGCAGCGTCGGCAATACCACAGTCATGCATTTGGACCAGAGTGGGTGCTCTTTTGAATCACTGAAAAACAAAAGCACAAAACCCCCATAGTGTAGTATATTAAGCAGAAAGCATTTGGTAAATAAAACATTTTGGTGCTAGGCATAACAGTCTAAGTCGCCTGGAAGTCAGGAGTGATGACGTGTAAACCAGGACCCCTGCCTTGGCTACCAGCAAGGGTGTGAGAGCACACTTGTGATGGAATAAAGCCACTGTCACTGAAGGAAAACTGTCACAGATCCACAACCCCAGAAGTGGAGGCTGCCCGACACAGCCGAAGTAGGACACAGAGCCGGGTTTCCAAGCTTCAAGCTTCCTCCTCAATCTACCTCAGATCCACATAAATGCTTTCCGCCTAATATACTACACTACAGTACGGGGTTTTTCCTTTTGTTTTTCACAAATACTGTAGCTGCTGCCTTTTAATAAAAGGAGACTTGCCAGTGCTGTTCTCATTCAGTCTAGTTCTTCGCCGGTCTACTAGCCCCACGGCGCCGACATATTTACTAGGGGAAGCCGGCTGTGACTCCCTGTAGCTTCACAGCCGGGGTTCCACTGCGCATGCGTGAGTCATGCTGCACTTTTTGAAGGGTCCAGCAGCTTTCTCCGACCTGTGATTGCTGCGGGCAATAAGGGAGTCCAACTTTCCGCTTAGTTTCATGCGGAAGTGGAAGCCGATACCTATCAACACTAGGTACCTGCTCCCCCCCCCTCATCCCCCCCCCAAAAAATGTGACCAGAAGTGGGAGAGGAGTGAGAAGGTGGAAAAGTGGAATACATTACACTAAATTGTTAAAAGTATTGGAACACCTGCCTTTACACGCACGTGAACTTTAATGGCATCCCAGTCTTGGTCCTAAACTTTAATGGCATCCCAGTCTTAGTCCGTAGAAGAAGAATGAGAAGGCCTGGCTTGCAGTCTCCGCTCTAATTCATCCCAAAGGTGTTTTATCGGGTTGAGGTAAGAACCGTGCAGGCCAGTCAAGTTCCTCCACCCCAAACTCGCTCATCCTTGTCTTTATGAACCTTGCTTTGTGCACCGGCCCAAATCATTTGGTGGAGGGGGGATTATGGTGTGGGGTTGTTTTTTATAGGTTGGGCTTGGCCCCTTAATTCCAGTGAAGGAAACTCTTAATGTGTCAGCATACCACGACATTTTGGACAATTTCATGCTCCCAACTTTGTGGGAACAGTTTTGGGATGGCCTCTTCCTGTCCCAACATGACTGTACACCAGTGCACAAAGCAAGGTCCAAAAAAACATGGATGAGCGAGCTTGGGGTAAAGGAACTTGACTGGCCTGCACAGAGTATTGACCTTACCCCAATAGAACACCTTTGGGATGAATTAGAGAGGAGACTGCAAGTCAGGCCTTCTCATCCAACATCAGTGCCTGACCTCACAAATGCGCTTCTGGAAGAATGGTCAAACATTCCCATAGACACACTTCCAAACCTTGTGGACAGCTTTCCCAGGAGAGTTGAAGCTTTTATAGCTGCAAAGGGTGGGCAAACTCAATATTGTACCCTACGGACTAACACCCGGTTCACACTACTCCGACTTGTCAGGCGCCTGACAAGTAGCTCTCCATTCTGTGCAATGGAACCATTCTAATCAGAGCGACTCAAGTCGCTCCAACTTAGAAAAAGGTTCCTGCACCTCTTGTGGGCGAAGTCGGAGCGACTTGTATTGACTTCTATTATGAGAAGTCGTTTGCAAGCCGCGATGAAGTCGTGCTGCACGGGCGACTTCAAAGTCTGGGTGACTTTGAGTCGCCCTGGTGTGAACCGACGCTAAGACTGGGATGCCGTTAAAGTTCATGTGCGTGTAAAGGCAGGCGTCCTAATACTTTTGACAATATAGTGTATATTATATACAGGAACTTCCCCTTTTGTATGAGGTTTTGCTTTAAAGGCATTGTTTTCAAATATCATATACTAATAGCATAACTTACATGCATTTGCTGTTTTGTTTCTTTGGGTTTTTTTTTATAAAATTTCCTTCTCTGAACTTCCTCATGAAACTGTCCTAAAACTGTTACATTTATAATCCCTTATGCCACTGAAACCTGAGATCCCCATGTGTACGCTCCTGCTTGGAACTACAACTGTATATGCAACCATTCAGAGCGCCGCTCACATAGGCTTGCTTCACATGTACAGTATCTCACAAAAGTGAGTACACCCCTCACATTTTTGTAAATATTTTATTATATCTTTTCATGTGACAACATTGAAGAAATGACACTTTGCTACAATGTAAAGTAGTGAGTGTACAGCTTGTATAACAGTGAAAACTTGCTGTCCCCTCAAAATAACTCAACACACAGCTATTAATGTCTAAACTGCTAACAGAAAAAGTGAGTACACCCCGAAGTGAAAATGTCCAAACTGGGCCCAAAGTGTCAATATTTTGTGTGGCCACCATTATTTTCCAGCACTGCCTTAACCCTCTTAGGCATGGCATTCACCAGAGCCTCACAGGTTGCAACTGGAGTCCTCTTCCACTCCTCCATAGCGACATTACAGAGCTGGTGGATGTTAGAGACCATGCGCTCCTCCACCTTCCGTTTGAGGATGCCCCACAGATGCTCAATAGGGTTTAGGTCTGGAGCCATGCTTGGCCAGTCCATCACCTTTACCCTCAGCTTCTTTAGCAAGGCAGTGGTTGTCTTGGAGATGTGTTTGGGGTCCTTATCATGTTGGAATACTGCCCTGCAGCCCAGTCTCCGAAGGGAGGGGATCATGCTCTGCTTCAGTATGTCACAGTACATGTTGTCATTCATGGTTCCCTCAATGAACTGTAGCTCCCCAGTGCCGGCAGCACTCATGCAGCTCCAGACCATGACACTCCCACTACCATGCTTTACTGTAGGCAAGACACACTTGTCTTTGTACTCCTCACCTGGTTGTCCCCACACACGCTTGACACCATCTGAACCAAATAAGTTTATCTTGGTCTCATCAGACCACAGGACATGGTTCCAGTAATCCATGTCCTTAGTTTGCTTGTCTTCAGCAAACTGTTTTCAGGCTTTCTTGTGCATCATCTTTAGAAGAGGCTTCCTTCTGGGATGACAGTCATGCAGTTTGATGCAGTGTGCAGCATATGGTCTGGTCTGAGCACTGACAGGCTGACCCCCCACCCATTTAACCTCTGCAGCAATGCTGGTAGCACTCATGCATCTATTTCCCAAAGACAACCTCTGGATATGATGCTGAGCACATGCACTCAACTTCTTTGATCTCTCATGGTGAGGCCTGTTCTGAGTGGAACCTGTCCTGCTAAACCGCTGTATGGTCTTGGCCACCATGCTGCAGCTCTTTTTCAGAGTCTTGGCAATCTTCTTATAGCCTAGGCCATCTTTATGTAGAGCAACGATTCTTTTTTTCAGATCCTCAGAGAGTTCTTTGCCATGAGGTGCCATGTTGAACTTCAAGTGACTAGTATGAGAGAGTGAGAGCGATAACACCAAATTTAACACACCTGCTCCCCATTCACACCGGATACCTTCTAACATTAACGAGTCACATGACACAGGGGAGGGGAAATGGCTAATTGGGCCCAATTTGGACATATTCACTTAGGGGTGTACTCACTTTTGTTGCCAGTGGTTTAGACATTAATAGCTGTGTGTTGAGGTATTTTGAGGGGACAGTAAATTTACACTGTTATACAAGCTGTACACTCATTACTTTACATTGCAGCAAAGTGTCATTTCTTCAGTGTTGTCACATGAAAAGATATAATAAAATATTTACATAAATGTGAGGGGTGTACTCACTTTTGTGAAATACTGTATGTGTGCTTGTTTTGGTTCACATGTTTGCTTGCACGTCTGCCCTACCAGTGAGAAATGCAGGGAAAGAAGACAGTTTAAAAAAAAAAACGCAACACCAGAGTGACATCACCTGGTTCCGATGCGTGGCCATTAATAATTGATGGTACCACAGCACGTCTGCTGAAGAACATTGCATTTCTCTGATCCCCATGACTAAGCTCTGGGGGGGGGGGGCAAGCGAAACGCAATAGAGGTGTGGCCTAGTCCTTTTGTACAGGGACTGCAAGAAGTCACATGTAGGCACTTACACTGCTCGTATCTAAAAAATAAATTCAATGAAGTATTCATGCATATAGAGGTGCATTAATGTGCGTCTTTGATATCTGTATGGTGTTCAACTTTATTTTTTAAAAAAATGATTAAAAGCGTAAACGAGCTACCAAAATCTAGCTTTTTTTAAGAAATATTCTGTCTTAAAGAGGATTATGAATTGCTCTTATCCACAACTGCATGGGTTATTCGTGATGTGTATACTAAAGGGGAGATGAAGGAATCATACATTGTACAAAGAGATCCATACCAGGAGACCAATGACTGGGTGTGAAATATCAAGTGGAGATATGTGCGATCACATACATGTGATAATTGCGGTCTTCGATGAAGGGAAGATCCGCAGGTCTGTGAGAAAATTTGAAGTTGCGAGTTATACTCCACCCAAACTTGTCGTAGGAATATTCTCTCCTTTTATACAATCAGGCCACTCGCAGGCCTAGTTAACAACAGGTCAGCCATGGATATTATAGGGCAGTTAGACCAAATCAAAATATTGTGCCGGTGTTTATCCAATCAGATTGTTGAAGGCTTGCCACAGACATAAGTGATTGGTTGGAAGTGTGCTCTATACAGGAATGCCAGGTCTCATGAATGCCTCCCACAGGCTATAGAGAAAGTAGGCACAGCCAGTCGTGGCTCCCTCTTATATCAGAGGGAACAACAGTGATCGGGCAACAATATGTAACCTGTCTGATTAGTAACCCCCCCCCCCCCCCTCCTCCAGATATGAGTAAAAACATTAGTACTTGATTATATGACATACATGCAGTCAGATCAAATGGAATCAGGCTGTATATGGGCACCTTAACCTCCCTGGCGGTATGATTCTTTTGGATTTTAGGTGCTGAAAGCGGTACCATTATTTTAGGTGCTGAAAGCATGTAATTCTTGTGAATGAGCAGCCCAAACCAACTGTATACATTTATTATACATATTATATATATATATATATATATATATATATATATATATATGTATACATATATTATGTATACATATATTATATATATATATATATATATACGTATATATATATATATATATATATATATATATATATATATATATATATAATGTATACAGTTGGTTTGGGCTGCTCATTCACAAGAATTACGTGTGTATATATATATATATATATATATATATATACATATATATGTATATATATATATATATATATAATATGTGTGTGTGTGTATATATATATATATATATATATATATATATATATATATATATATATGTATATGTGTATATATATACGTATATATATATATATATATATATACTGTGTATATATATGTATATATATATATATATATATATATATATATATACTGTATATATATGTATATATATATATATATATATATATACATATATTTACATAAAAAGTACAGTAAAACTGCAGGAAAGGGCACTGGGGGGTAATGTAATGTGATTTTATTTTATTTTGAACGATATCAGTGTGTTTGGTGCATTTTACATTCGAATTTGCCGCCGGTTCCACCCCCCGGCGGACGTCACGTCGCCGGAGACGGAAGCCGGGGCTCGCAGACGATCGGGAGGAAGCTCCGCCGCCGCACACCGCTCGCAGACATCGCTGGATCCCGGAGAAAAGGTAAGTAAAACCTCCTCCAGCATCCAGCGATCTTCCTAGCGCTACCCCGAGTGTGACTCGGGGTTACCGCTTTTGGCACTAAAATCTTACCCCGAGTCACACTCGGGAATACCGCTAGGAAGGTTAAACCAACCTGCAAATAAGAAGACCACACACACAAGGGCAGAGCAAACTGTAAATAAACCACTGCCCCCTTGAGGACTGTAGGATAATACACTTTTGGGTCCCCCTGGGTTACCATTAACAACAATGGCATTCACAGATTAACACTTTACTTCTTGGCTCAGTCAATGATCAGTCCAGGGGTATGTAGTTGTTTTTGGTGTTTTAATTTTAAAAGGGATGGGAGAAGGGAAGAGTGGGATACTCCAAATTAAACTATTCACAATGGATAAGAACTCTGTCTGAAGATGCAGCCAGGTTGCCGATTCACCTTGCCACTAGATGAATTTGGGTTAAGTCTCTATACAGATGACTCAGTTGGGTAGATTATCTTCAGGATACCTGCCTAATATCCCAATTCACTCCGCAGACTGACACCCGTCGTCTGACTATCCTACATCAGGGTGGCCCCCCCTTAGGTCAGGCCCCTAGACACGATCCCCTATACTCACAATACTGTTTTTCGAGGGTCTCCAGTGTCTCTACCCCTCCAGTCAGTTCTCCTGGACCTCTGGGTTCAGTTCCTTTCCTCTGGTCCCCAGGCCCACTGCCTGTGACCACAAGCCACTGCTACAGAGGATGAGGCAGCCGCCACCCTCCCTCCGGGACTCTGCTCACCAGCCAAAGACCCTGCAGCACATGTGCTCCTGGCTTTTATACAGTATCCCATAATGCACAGAGACAGCCAGTCTCTACCAATCACTGGGACTGTATCAAGGCCTGTGTACTCATTGGTCAGGTTTCCTCCCACTGTCCAACATGCCTCCCTAATGGACCAGTGTGAAAACACTATCCAGACCCAATGAATTACACACTGAACACACTGAGCAGACCTAACTCACAGATCCTGCTCTCTGATAGGCAGAAAGCAATATACATTTCCCTCCTGCTCTTCTGATACTCTCCCACTAGCACCTACCTAGGAGGGTGCTACATACCCATCCATTGAAAACATCTACAGGCATACACAAAACTACATCTATAAAGACCATTAGGATCACACAAAGGCATATCCTATTAGCTGACCACACATACTGAAATCTGATTGTGCATCCTTCTTTAGAGTTACCAACCACTATGTGAATGCTGGGGTCTGCCTGATTGGATATGCATTGATTGGAAAGTTTAGGTCCTCATAAAACATAATGTTGGTCAGTCTAAGGGCTGGGGTGGAGGGGCATCAATGGCTAAATGCAGAGTACTTTCGACATCTGTTTGAGACCCTTCTGAGATAATTTAGAATTCATTCACTTCTCTTTCACCTGCAGCTGACCTGGTTCTGACCTGCTGACCTCCCTTGGACCTTCTTCTGACTTGCAGCTGACCTCCTTCGAACCTACAGCTGACCTCCCTCAGACCCGCAGCTGATCAATTCCTGACCTGCAGCCTGTTTCCTTCTGACCTGCAGATGACCTCCCTCTGACCTGCAGCCTGTTTCCTTCGGACCTGCAGGTTACCTCCCTCTGACCTGCAGCTTATTTCCTTCTGACTTGCAGCTGACCTCCTTCTGACTTGCAGCTGACCTCCTTCTGACCTGCAACTGATCTACTTACCTGCTTTTAATCCGCAGATGACCTCCCTCTGAACTGCAGCTTATTTCCTTCTGACCTGCAGCTGATCTCCTTCTGACTTGCTTCCGACCAACAGCTGACCTGCTATGGCATTCCCATATACTAGTTTAAGGGGGAGAAGCAGTGACAAAAAGCTTACCGACACAGGCCCTGTAGCAGATTGTACAGAGATTGTATAATCAGGTTATAACATGTTAGAACAATTTAGGAATTGATCTGTCAGATCAACAAAAGTTACTAGCTGTTTAGAAATGGGAAAACCTCCACAGATCATCTAGCTTCTACCGAATGAGAGAGATCCTCACACTGCACAGCAGACAGTAAATATTTAAAGCCGGCCATAGACGGATTGAAATTTGATTTTGATCCATTTATGGACAGGCTAGTTGTGCTGAAGTCAGTGTATTGACTTCAGTACAACCAACCTATCCATTTTTTTCCCCTGCGATTACTGCCACCGGCTATAGCCGTCAGCAATAATCATTGCATTCTGAGGGCAGGGAAACCTCCCACTGTCAAAATACAATAGTGCAGCAGGAGGGATTCCCCCATCAACACTGAATGTGCTGATGAGGGAATCAAGCGATTTTCTTTTTCCTTCAACACGTGGTTGAAGGAAAGAAAATTGTTTAATGTATGGCCAACTTAAGAGTTTGAGGCCATCACAAAAGCAAATCAGAAAGTCCACAATCTTGCAATAGACAATGGGACTCCAAAGCTGGCCATACACCAATACAGTTTTGTTTGAAACTATTCATTTGAAGAACATTTGATTTTCTGATCGCCACTGGGGTCAAATCAGCGTTTGTTTTTGTCCATAGTAATGAGAAAATTGAAGGAGTCGGATGACAAATTTTTCTCGAACAAACAATTTTCGAATAGTGTATATGGTTTTTGTTTGGGAAATGACATTCATTCCAAAATCAAATGTTAAAAGCAAATTAAATGTTGAAGTACTTTTGAATGACATTTGTCAAGTCATTGAATGAACTGAGAATTTTTGTATAAATGTTTGTACTAATATTTGTATGAACGTTCATTCAAAAATCTACTATAGCCATCTAAAGATGTTCCTTTTATGATACACACTGTAGCAGAGAAGTGACACGTGGAAGGGGATTGGTTGCTGTTGGTTGGGGTGTCTGTGTCACCACCCTTGTAACAGTTCCCTCCTTCTCCTCCTGACGGATGACAGGCAAAGATTACAGATGACCTGATGAAGGGGAAGTCATGGGAAACATCGCCCTCGTCTGTGAGAAATCGATGACTCACCCTGAGAACTGATTTCTATGCGGAAGACGTCCGGGTGTGATTTATGGGAAGATGGTGGCCGGTGTGATAATTGTTGTCTCTCCAGATCTCGTACACGGGGAGAAGATGGCTTCTGGCTGGTGTCATAAAACAACCTTGTAAAGTGGCGATAAATGGAGTGCCACGTCCCTGCCACTGCAATTTACATAGATTGATCGATGGTGGTTGGCACAGCCGGACGATTTGCAGATATTACTCAGATTTCAGGCAGAAAATCCACACACACAGGATGTACGGGAAGCATGAAACACTCATACAGATCCTCTTTTCTGGATATCAGAAATATTTCACAATATTTATCATTGGACTGCTGCTTCTTTCTTAGGGTGGTGACCATGCTGAGTATGATGATGATGAAAGGCCACTTTACACATGACCTGCCAGTCTGGGAGCACTTTGTACATGGAGCTCTCAGACCAGATTGTACAATTGTGTCTGTTCCTCTCAACAAGTCAAAGTGACATGGCAGACACTCTTTCAAGCACATCTGCATTGATATGGCTCACAGATCCTCTGCTGATTAGAACAAAGCGGGAGGATGACAGGTCTGCGTCTGCTCAGTTTATGCAGGACTGACACAGACAGAGCCCCCTCTGCTCTATGGACTCTGCTGTCTGTTTACGCCCAACTACCTCCGATCCCACTAAACCGCTCAACCTTTTGAAGTGCTAAGGCCTCCTAAGTGATTTGGTAACCAGTCGCAGGCCAAATGACATGGTTCAGAATTTAAATTTTTTTTTATTTTTAATTGCATAATGATAATTTTCTTGAATGCCGGCGGGAGGGAGAGGAGGAGAAACCGACTTCCAGCGGTTGCAGGAGAAAAATGTATATGCCGCCCTGTCGCCTCTTCTGTCCAAGTGTAAAACAAAATGTGACAGGGAGGTCACATGGGCCCCCTGGGGGGGCATGGCGGTGTGGTCACCATTGCGACCCCTGATGCTACACCACTGGTTGGGGTGTGTGGTAAAAACACCTCTCAACTGTAGGGTTTTACTGCCCACCAAACCACAAATATAAATGAGCCCTAAAGCTGGGTTCACACTGATGCAGACGCGGGTCACAGCAGGGGTCCGGTGCATCCCTGTTAACCAATTCAAATGCAATATTCCCCACACACACTTTCAAGATAACCGGCTGTTTAATGATGCTGGGTGCTGTAATGACCATAGGTTGGAGACCGTGGATACTCAAAGTGAAGAAATGTCATCAGCACACTAAGGATATCTCATATTGGTGCAAAACTTTATTCCGTGGTCACATAAAATACAGCAATGTTTCAGAGCCACATAGGGCCTCTTCGTCAGGCAAGTGACCTTGGTTGACGAAGGGGCTCTGCGTGGCTTCCAAATGTTGCTTTATATTATGTGACCACGGAATAAAGTTTTGGCCCCCTTTCCTTAGTGTGCTGATGACATTTCTTCACTTTGAGTGTTCACCGATTCAGCTGCGAATCAGGTCAGAGTTTTTACCTGAATTCGCAACTGAAACAGATCCAAAGACACACAGGACCCTTTTCCAATGCGGACTGCGGCCGCCCTGGAGGTGTGTGAACCAGCTCCATTGAGAGCCGGTCACCCTCTCCCGTCATGCGAATTGGATGCAGGGAAACCTGCATCCAATTCGCATCAGTGTGAACCCAGCCTTAAAATTCTGAGCCCCCTATAAGGCTGCTTTGACATTTTGAAAGCGCTCCAAAACATCTGAATGCAGGATAGGTGCTAATACGCCCATTGCAAAAGCACAGTGTACAGTGTATGTGTTGTTTATTACACTGACTTTCTTTTCCTCCTCCAGCTTCTGCTGGCATTGTTCTCAGTCTCCAAGCTGCTAGAAAGGTCCCATGTGAAGTGCACTTGGTATTACTCTGCCTGGGACTGCTGGCACTACAGAGGAAGCATCAACTTATGCTGCTCCTGCTCCCTCCGTGGCAACCTGCTTCCTCCGCTGCTTGCGCTAGCTCGATGCACTCTGATGCTCTGGGATGGCGGGTTGGCAAGCCCAGATTGCAATCAATGTTTTTTTTTCCGACCCTGGGCATGTGCTTCCCTGGCTTGAGGTCAAGGGCCACATTAGAGGGCTCCAAGGGCCACATGTGGCCAACGGGCCACAAATTGAGCACCCCTGGCCTAGACAGAGGAAAACTGATCCCCTTCCATTTGTTTTTAATAGACCAGATTGGAGGTTGGAGGGTGTAAATGGACACAAGTCTGTTTACACCTGCCGGTCCATAGGGATAAATTGACTGTCTTGTGGGCAGGGGTCTGGCTGCGCCCATTCATGTGGGGTAACAGTTTGCCCGAAGGGGTGCACACTACCAATGCCCAGGACCACGCAGAGGTTGCAATCATGTGAAGAGTCAAACATTAGGGTAGTCCCCGACTGAGAGATGAGCCACTTGTGTGCAGCAGCAATAAACAGAGTTCCTTTGGAAGATGTTCTGTCCCACGTCACCACACACTTGTAACGGAGATGTTTGCATTAGGAAGAAAATGCAGAGCCTGCACCCACTCCACTATTCCAGCCTACCTCTGTAACACTCCCAGTAACAGAATGCAGTCCTGCAGAGAACATAGCGGTCCTCATGCATGCTCATTAACTCTATGAATCTTCATAACGCTAGTTTGCTCCTGGTGACGGTGACGGGAGCAGATGGACAGCTAAGTAGGGAGACAGCACACTGACCCCCTTGCTACTAGAGAGCCTGTCACTTTACCAGGTATCACGCCAAACGACTGGTCACTGTAGCTGTTCTTCCTTGCGTTTATCCACGGCAACTACCTTCCTTCTTGTTTATAGTGGTGTTACAAATACTCCTTTTACAGACCTTATCCTAACCACACCTAACTGAGGCTGCCCCGGGTTACCGGAACAGGTAAAGTAGTATTGGGAGAAGTCCATACTTGGAAAGGCTCGAAACAGAGAAGTCCATGTGCTTGGGGTGTCCTAATGAAACAGTGTTCTATGTTGGACCACAGGTCCTAGCAAGCACTCACACGTGCCCCATCCTCTCCTAAGTCTCAAGCCCCGTTAGGATCCAGACCTCTTCCCTTTTATAACACATTAGAGGGAGGCTGGACCTCAGAAAAAGCCTGCAAACACACTTAGGGAAGGGGGAAATACGTTAACCCCTTCCCCCTAATCTGGCCAGCCAGAGTTAACTAAACATATAGTAGGCTACCTGTCTACAGTCTGATCAGGTCCACCTGAAAAATTGACAGGTGGACCTGATCAGAAAGATGATATGCAATATAAAGGAAGACAGTACAGTTGCATGACTAAGGTACCACTGCCCCATTAAAGCACCTCTGACACCCTTCAAAATACACCTTATGTAACCAAATAATGAGAACCACACAAATATGAAGAAAATGTGTCCACAGTGGCCATTTATTAACAAAACCATTTCAAAATCATTTTAAGGCCTCTTTCACATGGACGTTCCGTATGTCCGTATATCACCCCATCCGTTTGCGGGTGATATATGGACATAATGCATGTCAATGGGATTGCGGATGTCAGCGGATGACCATCCGCTGACATCCGATTTGCGTCTTTTTAGTTCTGTTCCGTTTTTTGGAACAGAACAGAACCCTATTTTTCTTCCGTTTAAGAAGCGGAAAGGACGCAAAATCGGATGTCAGCGGTGTCATCCGGTGACATCCGCAATCCCATAGACATACATTATGTCCGTATATCATCCGCAAACGGATGGGATGACATACAGACCGGATGACACAAGTGTCATCCGTGTCTGTAAAAAAAAAAAAAAAAGTGCCGGAGCGGATCGAAATACGGTCCGCTCCGTATGAAAGAGGCCTAACATTCCTTATAACAGAAACAATAATAATAAATAACATAAAGGTTGCCGGTCTTAAAAAGGCACAACGAACCAACATCAAATTTGTATCTGTGTGTCTACTAAAAGTTCCCCAGCCGCGCTACACCAGCTCGGGTATAACCCACCTTTTCGCAGATACTTGCTATTTACCACTGCCCAATTAACCCACTATTAACTGGGAAACCACAGAAGACTCCATACCTTAGATGGGTCCCTAGAAAGAACTATCGTAGATCTGAATGCCTCTGAAATCCCCCACCCGCCAAACATTTCTAATCAACATGAAAAGAGAGGTGGGAGGGTGGAAAGCTTCTTCTATGGCCTTTGCTCCAACTGTTTGCCCAACCATTTCAGATCCTACTCTGCATACCCCTAACAGCCCTCCTACTTACCACAAGCTGACCAATCATGGTAACGTAGCATTCCCACTCTGACTGAATGAACTCTATCCTATCCTGTTCCACTGTCGACCCCCCCCCCCCCCCCCCCCGTAATGTGACCCCCTGCTTATTTTTTTATTTTTCTCTGGGCCTCTCTATACAATTCAATACAAGGGGGTAGGAGGTCCCTGCTCATGAGAGCTTATAATTTATTAGTCTGTAATAAAAATAGAAAGGTTCTATTTAATAAATGTTCTAGCATGTTGATGAGGGGTAGGCAGGAACCAGGAAAGGTGAAATTTAAGCAGATTTATTTTCAGCTTTACGTAATCCTTGGTGATCCTGCCATGAAGGCCTTCATTCTGTTTCCTACAATTTCAGGATGACACTACTCTGTTCCTGTCTCCCGATTGTGCTTCTGTCAGGGAGCGTAACTACAGGGGTTGCAACTGGGCCCCATGCTCCAGGGGGGCCGGTGCAGCTCCCCTGTACACCTGCATACAAGGGGCAACGGGGGGCAGCATGTAGAGAAATCACTGTCCTCCTTTTCCTTCCTGTAGCTGCAGGAGGAAAATGGAGGAGATTGATTCCTCTGTATGCTGCCCCCACCACTCCTCCTATCCAGTTAACTTGTGTTCTGCTGTCTCTGGGCCCCTGTGTGCTCCCCTGGTCCCCCCCCACCCCTACTGTGCTCCCTCCCCTCTCCTGCCGGCTGCTGCAGGGGATGGGTCACAATAGAGAACCAGGAAGGGGTCAGTAATTTACCAGCTTCTTTCTTTTCTGAATGGACAGAGTCAGTCCCCGTTCACACTAAGGCGACCTGGTCGCCTCACAGGTCGCCGTAGGTCGCCTTTCATAGGGAAGCTGCGGACCCGTTCTAATAGGAGCGACACAAGTCGCTCCGACTTAGAAAAAGGGTCCGGAGCTTCTTTGGGGCGACCCGGAGGCGACCGCCATAGACTTCAATGTTATGAAGTCCGTGGCGGCCGCTCCGAGGTCGCGGCGCGCTGCTCGCACCGCGACCTCGGAGGTCGCCCCCCCCCCCCCCCGCAATGTGAACGGGGCCTCATAGTCAGTGACATTGTAAAAAAATAAAAACAAATAATAAAAAATAATACAATTAAAATACCAAAAAATAAAAACTACTGACCAGTGGGTGAACTTCCAGGATCGCAAAGGTCACACTTGCAACTGGACCCTGGCATTCTGCCACGCCCCAAGATGGCAGAAGGGGGCCCACTGCAGAACTTGTGAAAGGGTCCCGATGCAGGACCGTAATAAAGGGCCCCGCAATGGGAGTAAAGGGCCCCAGGATCAGTGGGACGAGCCCAAGGCTTGAAGGGAAAGGCCCCTTCATGGTTTCTTGCACTGGGGCCCTGAAGGTTCTAGTTACGCCTCAGGCTCCTTTGTTGTCACATGATTCTAACAGAGACTACAGGTGGCCAAGGGCAATTTAGGTTATACAGACATGGTCCACTCTTGTCACCATCAGGAAACCCGTCTTGAGAAATGTGATCCAACCATCACTGAAATGCGAATGGACAGGAAGTGACTGCAAACAGGGCTGCAGGAGATCAGCAGCACTGAGATGGAACAAATGAGGAAGTAAAAGTATAAACAAGTATTTCCAGAACAAACACAATTGTTTATGATTCACAGGGCACAGAGCAAAATTGCTGTCACTTGGTCATCATTCAGTGCCAGCTCAGTGCATATCTTGTTCTCTAGTCAGACTCGGTGATCATTGTTGGGTTTCCCCAGCCCTGAGGTCCCCAGAGACAGGTTCTCTTTGTTTCAGCCTCGTGTAAGGAGCTAATGATGGCAGAACAGGACAGTAATGAAACCGTCGCCCTGAGAAGGTGAATTTAATTAAAGCGCAGAGGATCCTTTTCATACGACTGACCTGTTCCACCGTGTCAGCTCCGCCACAAAGCGATAAGCAGTGGGGGAAGGGGGGTTCTTTATTACCCGCCAGGTCTTCTCACCTCCATTCTTCATTCTTACACGGCAGAGTTAATGTACTCGGAATAATTCTGGATGGAAGTAAATGAAATGTTAATATACTCGGAATTTAATTAAAGTGATCCCAGGTTTGGCTAAGCAAAAAATAATTGAATCATCTTCTTCACATTATTTGCCTAAAATGCAGAATTCTCCCGGGAAAAGATGGAAACTGACGGGAGGAAATTGTTCAGTTTGCAGGTAACCAAGCGATGGGCGCCGAGTGGTACAAAAGGACCGCAGAGGGCAGGAACCCAAAGCCACCATTTACAGCTCACAGAGAAATGGAACATTGAAGAATTCCTCATTTCTTGTGCATAAGCAGAACTCCGGCTGACAAGTGAAAGCAATAAGTCAGCTGATAAAACTCTCTATAGGAAACAGAATATTTACTATATCTGAGCTTTATTTAATACAGCCATATTTAGCAGGCTTTTAGCAGTGCTTCTGGGAGAGGATTACAGCTTCCTGGTACATGATTCTCTGCTGTGTAACTGCTGCTTCTGAGATTTAGGCTCTATTCACACTTAGGCATTCTGGAATCGCGGCGGGACACATTTGCGGTGCCATTACTTCTTAAGGGCACCCCAGTCATGATAAGATTTTGCCATGGTTGTCCCGCAATAAATCGCTCTGCAATTGCGGCAAAATCGCAATTCGCAAAGCTTGTCACTCAAAAAGGAGCAGGAGCTTCTTTTGGGTGACAGTGCACGATGCAATTTGCCAAGCGATTCATGTCAATTGTAAAGTCTCGTTTAAAAAAAAAAGAATAAAAAAAAAATAAACATGTTATGCTTACCTTCTCTGTGCAGTTGTTTTTACACAGTGCAACCTGGATCCTTCTCAATTCGGGTCCCTCTTTGCTGCTCCTGGCTCCTCCCTCCTATCGAGTGCCCCCACAGCAAGCAGCTTGCTATGGGGGCACCCGAGCCGAGCTGCAGCTCCATGTGTCTTCGCTGTCTTAAGAAGTTGATTGCAGAGTAGCGGGAATCCCGGGCGAGCCCCCACGTGTATCGCTACCCCCTCAGGAGCCGCTGAAGTAAAACGGGTCCCTTGCTATGTCCTTCAACCTACAAGATCAAGCCCCACCCCTCTGGCACACCTGGTGATTTTCTGGGTGTATGCGCCTTTAAGAAAACACTTAGACACAATGAAGCACCAGTTTACTGGACAATTTAAGTGTAGCAGTTACAAATCAACATGACAGGAATTTAAGGTAAAGAGAACCAAATGGAAATCCTGAATCCTCAATCAAGGATTTAAGTAAAGTTCAGCATTCAGGATCTGGAACACAAATCACACATATATAATGTATATGCATACATATATATGCTAGAGGATTGCGTTCAGATACAATACAAAACACACTGAGGCTTCTAGTAAGTGGAGAGTGACCACAAATTAAGGTTAATCACACTTAGAGAATAAATGTAGAATGAGCAGTAGAACAGTACTAACTAAACATCAGAGTGCACTCTTTGTACTAATGGGGGCCCCCTTTATACTGAATCGCAAGAGTCTCCTGGAGAGTGAGGCATCACAGTCTTCACCGGCAAGGAATCCTTGATCATTCCAAGGAAAGTAATTGTAGTTCAAATAAAGGCGATTAGTAGCTGTAAATCCCAAAGTAGTAAGCAATTGTAATCCAAAAAGATGAATGTGAAACAGATCTTGATGCTTCATAATAGGCAAACAGCCTAGTACTGAAAAGGACTTAAGGCCTGGTTCACCCACTTCACACTAAGTGTAACAGCAGTGTCCGTGGTAATGCTATAATTCAGGGTGGCC
This sequence comes from Pelophylax lessonae, assembly GCF_965119305.1. Classification (NCBI taxonomy): domain Eukaryota; kingdom Metazoa; phylum Chordata; class Amphibia; order Anura; family Ranidae; genus Pelophylax; species Pelophylax lessonae. The sequence goes on along the minus strand of NC_138771.1, from coordinate 483,960,000 downwards.
TTCTTATGTAAACAGTTTGGCAGTCCCACCCTGGCTCAGTCAAAGTATAAGATAGATGCTTTAAGTTGGATTTCTCTCAACCAATGACGAACTCTGTTCCACAGTCTACTCCAGCAGTGTCTCGCTCTCCTCAGCGACACTCATGGCCTCTCCGGGTGACCTTCCACTCGGTCAGTTACTCCACTGTAACAGCCACCGCTGTGCGAACACCAGCATCTGCGCTGCTGAAGCCTCATCCACTAGGCCTCAAAACACAGTCTGTGTCTCAGCACACCTGCAGGCTGATCTGTCCTCCTTGGATGCCGGAAGCTAAGAGACAGATATCCTTGAAACAGGCACGTGTCTACCTCTGCTCTGATCCTCCCTTTCCCTCCGTTGCATCATGGGATTGTAGTTTCTTCTGCAATCCAAAACAACAGTCTGCTCACAGTTCAGAACTACATTTCACACACTCCTGTTCTTCTATTTCCTGTGAGAGGCTGACCTCTGCTGGCAGCAGTGTTAAAGGTGAATACACACACAGCCTGAAGAAACCAGAAGGGTTAAATCTGCCTTAGAACAATATTGTATTTCAAATTGTGTTAATTCTATAAAAAAAACTAAAGGCAAAACTTTTTTTTTATATTTTGGATAGACTTATAACCCATATCAAGTTCTCTTTTGCCATCTGTGTCTAATCGGGGAGATTCTTCTTCACCTCCTGTCCCATAGCCACAAAAGAAAGTTTGTCTGAATTTACACTAATGCATTTTTTCATGCTTTTTGCTTTTTTCAGAAATGCAAATAATTTTTTAACATGGGTTCCTATGGAACACGTTCTCATTAATGCATTTTTGTGCCTCTGCATTTTTTGAAAGGGTCAGGAACTTTTTTCTGCAAAATGCAGCTTTTTGCATGTAAGAGACTTCAATGAACTTGCATCCGAAATGCAAGTATTGCATTTTTACCGCAATTTTGCCGCGATTTACATTTTTAAACCTGCCCAACAACAAATTTTCCAAAACCCCCCCAAAAAAACACACATCTTGGCAGAATCGCGGTAAAAAAAAATTTGGAAAGCCCAGCAAAAAGCACTACAGAAATGCTCAAAAGCAAAATCCATAGGTGTGAATCAAGCCTAAAGCCCCGTACACACGAGTAGAAATTCGGCCGGGAAATTTTGTCTGACGACCGATCTGCCGATTTTCGGCTTGTTAGTATGGTGCTTCCGACAACCGACACACGTCCGATTTTCGTCTCATTAGTACAGATTTCGATGGGGAAAAATCTTATGAGCAAGACTAGGCATGCTCAGAGATGAAAGAACACAGAAAGCAATCCAACACGTGACATCACTTCTGAAGTAGAATTCTGTTGTGTGGGAAAATTCGTGTGCAGTCTAGAGCACATTCCAACCAACAGACACCACTCTGGACAAAAGACGGACAACCGGTCGGCGGAAATTCGTTGCACGTGTACGGGGCTTAAGAGAGAATCTCTCCAAAGAAAGCAAAAACATTGCATGTCACCAGAACTTTTGTCCCTATTGGAAGATTTCCCTGCTGTTACTGTTCTTGGGACAACCGAAAATTTTGGATTTTCTTACACTTTCACTTTTGCTGATAATAGTAAACAGGACAAACAGAAAGGGTGAATCCCCCTAAGGCCTGGTTCACACCCATGCGTCTTTTGGCACTTTTTTTGCAGAAAGGCACTACAGTTAATTTAACATTGTTTCCTATAGGACATGTTCACATCTATGCTTTTTTTAGCCGCTGCGTATTTGGAAAGGGTTGGGGACTTTTTTAACCACTTGACGACCGCCCACCGCAGATTTACTGCGGCGGGCGGCCGCTTCTGGGCAAACTGACGTAGTACTACGTCGCTCACTCAGGAGACTCTAGGGAGCGGCGCGCTCCCACCCCCGCTCATCAACTGGGGAACCAATGCATGTGACAGGCGGCTCCAATGGCCGCCGGCCACTAACGATCTCCCCCCGCTGACAGAGAAGGACAGGACGGTTGATGTAAACACAGCCGTCTGTCCTTCTCCCTAAAGTGATCACAGAGGCTATGTGATCCTGCTATATAGGATCACATGTCTCTGTGATGATCTCACAAGCCATGCCCCTCCACAGTTAATATCACTCTCTCTTGATCACTAATAGTATTAACCCCTTCCCTGCCAATGGCATTATTACAGTAACAGTGCATATTTTTAGCACTGATTACTGTAGTAATGTCACTGGTACCCCCAAAAGTGTCAAAAATGTCAGTTAGGGGTCTGATTTGTCCACCACAATATTGCAGTCCCGCAAAAAATCGCAGATTGCCGCCATTACTAAAAAAACAATAAAAATGACTTAAATCTTTCCCGTAGTTAGTAGACGCAATAACTTTTGCGCAAACCAATCAAAATATGCTTATTGCTATTTTTTTTACCAAAAATATGTAGCAGAAAACAAATTGGACTAAAGTGTTAAAAAATTTTGATTTAAAAATTTTTTTTGGGAATGTTATATAGCAGAATGTGAAAAATATTGTTTTTTTTTTTTTTCAAAATTGTCGCTATTGTTTTGTTTATAGCACAAAAAAAAAATCGCACAGGTGATCAAATACCACCAAAAGCTCGGGGTTGTCCAACAAAAATGTAATAAAATATGGTCCTCCTGAATGGATTCAGTTTCAGGGACAATAGATATATAGGCTCTCGGGATTCTTGACTAGATTTGAGGGTATGACATGGAAAGCCATTGCTGCTGTTTCTTCCATTGCTGCTGTAAACTTCCTTTTCCCGGAACTCTCCCTTTAAAGTTGTTTCTCTTGATTGCCTGCTCCGACAGAATTGCTCTAGGCGGGTTAGATGGTACCGCTGTCTATGCTGATTTATGCACTGTGTGAAGGGTTGCAATAAAATGTGTTTTATAAATAAAAAAAAAAAGTGGGGGTGCAGGGTGGTAAGGATTCATGTGTAACAGTTCTTGTTGATATGCTGCTTTTGATATATTACAGACCTGTCTTATCGCTCTTTGACTGTAAGGTCTTTTGCAATCTGTGATGCATCCCTGTATCTGTATCTGTTTTGCTACTTGGTTTACGTTTTGCATTAATAAAAATACCTTTAAAAAAAAAAAAATACCACCAAAAGAAAGCTCTATTTGTGGGAAAAAAAGGACGTCAATTGTATTTGGGTACAGCGTCGCACGACCGTGCAATTGTCCGTTAAAGTAACGCAGTGCCGAATCACAAAATAGGGCCTGGTCATTAAGCAGCAAAATCCTCCGGGGCTAAAGTGGTTAAACGCAAAATGGTGGGTTTTTTTTGCTTTTTTGGTTCACTCGACTTCAATGAAGAAGCTGCAGAAAAGCATGTAGTACGTTTTTGCAGCAATTTACCATGATATTTGCCTTTTTTAACCACTTCAACTACGGAAGGTTTTACCCCCTTCCTGACCAGGCCATTTTTTGCGATATGGCACTGCGTTGCTTTAACTGACAAATGCACGGTCCTGCAACACTGTACCCAAATAAAATTGATGTTCTTTTTTTCCCACAAATAAAACTTTCTTTTTGTGGTATTTGATCACCTCTGCTGGTTTTATTTTTTGCGCTATGAGCAAAAAAAAATTTAAAAAAATTAAAAAAAAACAATATTTTTTACTTTCTGCTATAAAACACATCCAATAAAAAAATGAATCAATTTAGGCCAATATGTATTCTGCTACATGTTTTTGGTAACAAAATATCCTAATAAGCTTATATTGGTTTGTGCAAAAGTTATCACGTCTACATACTATGGAATATATTTATAAACGTTTTATTTTTTTAATTTCTTTTACTATTAATGGTGGCGATAAGCGATTTTTAGCAGGACTGCGACATTGCAGCGGAAAAATATGACACCCAGTGACATTTTTTGGGGACCAGTGACACCAATACAGTGATCAATGCTAAAAAAAATGCACTGTCACTGTATAAATGACACTGGCAGGGAAGGGGTTAATATCAGGGGCTCGCGTCCCAGATCTCGTGCGCAGCCGGGCCACCCGCAATATTTATGTGGCAGGCGGTCCAGAAGTGGTTAATCTGCCCAACAACAAATTGGGCTAAAAAAAAGGATAAGAAATGCGAAACACAAATCATGGCAATATCGGGTGTGAAAAATGTCAAATCCCACAGCAAGAAGCACTGCAGAAATGATCAAAAGCAAACTATCATAAACAAACTGCATAGCTGTGAAACAAGCCTAATGGGGGCACAAACAACAATAAAAACCCGACAGGTGTTCTAATCCCTCTGCACTCTATCCAGAACTAACAAAACAAGTTTTGCCTTTAGTTACACTTTAACCCTTTAACTGCCAGGTCTGTAAGGCATATGGACCTACAGCACTGCTTGCAGCTGGCCAGGTCCGTACACCATTGGCCAGGTCTGTACGCCACATTTCTCCCTCTTCAATAAGCTCATGGTCACTTCAATGACCATGAACTTATAACAGAATTGTTCAGCAGACTCTGCTGAACAATTCTATAACTATGATCAGCAGATTACAATCAGAGTTATTAACGTAAAATGTGACTGCCCCCAGCCCCCCCTAACTGCCACTTCCCTGTCCCCAGCCTCTCCACCTCCCACCCACTCTCTTTCACCTACTCGCCCAGGTGCTGCAGGGGCTTAGAGGAGATCTCAGCATGTCCCCCCTGCCAGACCAATCCCGCCTTGTACTGGCACCCGCACCCAGATCCATCCATCCCTCCAGCTGCATCCCTTCCTTTCCCTCCCGCTGCCTGCTGACCGGCGTAGGTGCGGGTGAAACTTGGGCTTTAGAGGCAGGACCGGACTGGCCTACCAGGATACCGGAAAATTTCCTGGTAGGCCGGCACGGCTACCTGTCCTGAGGCTGCTTTGAGGGCAGCAGCGCCCGTAAGAATATGGCTGTGGCCGGGCCGACATGTAAACTGCACATGCGCCACCGCCGCTCGGGAAAGCTCATACACGCTTGGCCATTCTTGGGCAGGCGGGTGCTTGCGCAGTGATGTTACTGCTCTAGGCGGTGCCATTCTTAAATGTAAGGCAGCAGTGGTGTTCCATCTGGCAGTGGCGCGCCCCTCATCACAGCCCAGTAAGACCCCTCTGCAGTCTCTGACATTTCCTATACCATCCCAGCAGCCCCTACATCTCCTGTACCATGCCCACTGCCTCCTCCTGTACCATGTCCACAGCCTCTGTCTCCTCCTGTACTACGTCCGCAGCCCCTGTATCTCCTGTACCATGCCCACAGCCCCTGCATCTTCTGTACCATGCCTGCAGCCCCTGCATCTCCTGTACCATTTGTTATTTATTACTCAATACAGGTTTAGCTTTTATATTTAGAAAAAACCTAGCAGGGATTTTGTAAAATTTCCTTTGTTTGTATCTGCTATAATTGATTTTAGTGTATTTTTAGCGAAAATATTGATTTGGTAAACATTTGCGCAAATATTGTGGGGCCTTAAAAACCAGCAGTGCCTTCCTTTTATTCTACTGGTCCTATGCTTTCAGAAAATATATGGTTTGGGGGGTCTTTAACAAACTCTGAAAGCTGTAAGGGAACAAGGAAAACCTCCAGATTTTTAGAGAAATTTGGTTATTTATTGTTATTGTTTTGTGGTACGACCAATTTTTACCATTTCGCAAAAGGGTGCAATTAAAAATTTACAAATATTTGTTATATATTAATTCAATACAGGTTAAGCTTTTATATTTAGTAGGAATTTAGCAGGAATTTTGTATACATTGTTGTGTTTGTATCTGCTATAAATGATTTTAGTGTATTTTTAGCGAAAATATTGATTTGGTAAACATTTGTGCAAAGATCGTGGGGCCTTAAAAATCAGTAGCACTTTCCTTTTATTCTACTGGTCCTATGCTTTCAATATATGGTTTGGGGGGGGGGGGGTCTTTAACAAACTCTGAAAGCTGTAAGGGAACAATGAAAACCTTCAGATTTTCGGAGTTACATTTTTCAATACGTTCAATTTTCACCATTTTGCAAAAAGACGTCATTTAAAAATTACAAATAAGTGTTATTTATAAACGCAATACAGGGTAAGCTTTTATATTTAGTAGGAATTTAGCAGGAATTTTGTGAAATTTGCTGTGTTTATATCTGTTAAAAATTTAGAATATAGAGAATTTTTAGCAAATATATAGTCTGATAAACATTTGTGCAAATATCGCAGGGCGTTAAAATCAGTAGCAACTTCATTTTTTTCTTGAGGCCATGTGCTTTCAGAAAATATATGATTTGGGGGGTCTTAAATAAACTCTGAAAGCTGTAGGAGAACAATGAAATCCTTTAGATTTTTGGAGAAATGTGGATATTTCTATTTTTGAGTATGTTTGAATTTCACCATTTCATAAAAAGGTTCAAAATTTGCAAATAGTGGTTATTTATTAACTTAATACAGGTTAGCTTTAATATTTAGTAGGAATTTTGTAAAATGTGCTGTGTTTTTATCTGCTAATAATGATTTTAGTGAATTTTAGCGAAAATATTGTTTTGATTATTGTTTTGATAAACATTTGCGCAAATATCATTGTGCCCTAAAAAACAGTAGCACCTAATTTGTATCCTACTGGTCATGTGCTTTCAGAAAATATATGGTTTGGAGGGTCTTTAAGAAACCCTGAAAGCTGTATTGGAAAATTAAAAAAGCAATGGAAAAATTGCAAAAATGGCCTGGCCAGCTAAGTTTAAAAGTGGCGCACAGGGCCTGGCGGTGAAAGGGTTAATTCTTAAATAAACCCTAAAAGTATAAAGTCACTTAACCCCCAAAAGCCCAGGTAAACTGGCGATCACAGAGAAAATACTAACTAGTTCCAACTTGTCGCTCCTTCAGCTGCCAGTTAGACGAGGGAGATTCTGCAGCAATTTTAAAGGGATGGAGGGATGACCGGAAAACCAGAGATTGGTTTCTCTTCCTTGTAGCCATCCGGTTATTGGCGAATTGTAGCCAGTGATAGGACCGTCAGTGTGACATGGCACGTATCATATCTGAATAGTGCGGTATTGTTCGCCTCACAGTAATTCACACATTTACTGACAGACACAATTTTTTTCAAAGACTTCCATTAACAAATGTTCACACTTCACGGGTACAATGTAGCAAAAGGAATCCATCACTTAAAATAGATGTATCACTTAGTTCAAGTGGTGAGTTAAAAAAGTAAAGATTTGCTTTGTTAAAGCGAACATCTTTAAATAATAATTACGTCTAAAGCTTGGTATACAAATTCAAATGGTAAAATTCTGAACGAAAATTAGTACCGAAATTCATGGAATATTCCCAGTACATTTGAATGTATTTCAAAAGTAGTTCAAGATTTGCTTTTACGTTCGATTTTAGAATAAATGGACTTTACTGAATGAATACCACATAAACTGTCAGAAATGTACACATTTTCCGTCCTCTTCCTTCAAATTTTCTCATCATTTCTTTAAAAAAGAATGTTGATTTGGCCCCACCAATGATTATAGAAAAAAAATAATTCTTACAACATTCTTACAACAAAAATTCCCAGAAAAAAATCTGCTAGGGAATACCCAGTTTAACCTCTCACCCAAAAGGAGAAGTTCCACTTTTCTGCTTCTTCCCCTCCTCCTCTTCAACTTTTGGATTTTTAGATTTTTTTTTTTTTTTTTGAGGGGGGGGAGTGGGTACCTGATTTTGACAGGTACATATCCCACTTCTGTCTGGATCACTTAGGTAATCCAAGCTGAAGTTCACCCCCAGCCCCCCCTGCCCGCAGCCTTTTGGGACACAGTCAGCTGCTACAGTATTTGGGGGGGGGGGGCAGGGGGTGGGGGGGAATGAAGAACCACTTTCAAGTGGAACTATACTGCATCTGAGCAGTGAGCACCACAACAAAAAATGCTCTCTTATTCATTGTTAATAATAAGCGAACTCACCCATTCATCCAGGTCTTCAAGCTTTATTTTGCTGGGAAATCACTTTGAAAAACAGCCTTAGCAATTCTGGCCATGCCCACCTTGAGTAAGGACAGATGATTCATGTAGAATTGACTTCCTATAATCTATCTGCCCTTAGCTCAGGCATACAGGCAGGAGGATGTGCTTAGCTAAAAAAAAAAAACTCCCACCCTCCTCCCCTCCTGAAGACTCCTGGGATGTATGACATCATTTGCCTAGGTATAAAAACCTGGAAGTAACTGAAGAAATGTAAAAAAAAATGTAAAACAAATATGGTATACTTTCCTATCTATTTACTAATGCTAGCAATATAAGAATTTAAAAAAGTCAATGTTGATTGAGAGAGTGAAGTTTCACTTTAAGTAGTTCCCCGAAAAATCTACCTGTTGCCCGGAGTGATATTAGTGCATTTCCTGTGCTAGGCACTCCTGGTCTGTAGCCTCAAGACAGTGTACCTGCAGTGTATGATCATATAGAGCTGCCTTTGACTGATAGTCTCATCAAATTTGGAGTGAGCTTTGTTGAGGTTAATACTGTGCTGCTGGAGAGGAAGCAGTATCTGAGGACATACTGGCACTTTTTCACTGCAAGTACCGGCTCGGTTCTACTCGGCCCTTCTTGGCCCTGCTTGGCCTGGTTTGCTTTTCCACTGCTGGTACCGCATGGTACGGTGTTGGAACAGTTCGGTACGGTATGGTTTGCTTTTCCACTAAAGTAGTACTAAAGTTAAGTGGGTGGGATAACAACGATTCTCTGACCAATCAGTGGCTAGTAGTGACTGCATGCAAAGGATTGTGGGATATGGTTCCGGGCATGGTACCTCTTGGAACCACAATCGAGGTGGTACTGTTTTTGAGAGCCGTACCGTTCGGTTCCATGCAGTGGAAAAGCGCCGCCGTACCGTACCGAACCGTTCCTACACCGTACCATGCGGTACCAGCAGTGGAAAAGCACAAAAGCGAGCCGAACCGTTCGGTTCCATGCAGTGGAAAAGCGCCAGTAGTGTCAGAACTTCCCTGTCTCTCTTTTAGGCTTACTCCACATTTATCATTACCTCAGTGGTCATCAGATCACCAGTCATCAGAGGGCAGCTCTGACATGATGAAGCAAAGCCCTGCTTCTCTACCAATATGTCCTGCACCACACAGCAGCACAGAGCAGTGAGGTAAAGATCAGCTATAGGGAGACCCAGGTAAAGCTGGTGATTAGTTCCTTGGGGGAGGGTGGGCACAGCTTCCACAGTTAATGGACCATTTTAAAGTTGAACTCAAGGAAGATACAGAAGACACAAATTAATTCAGCTCTGTAATCTTTGGTAAGTTATCACATTTATTTTTTTAAATATTAGCAAGCCTTTTGAATTTCCTGCGCAATTTCCCAGCTCAGACTGGGAGAGGGAGGGGCAGGACTGGGAGACAATCAGGTGTTCTGATGATGAACATACTAATGGGATGATGAAAGGAGAGAAATGACCTCCACAGTCTTTAGGTGTTTTTTCATTGACTGGTCCGCCTGCACCATGGATACACATGACACTTATCTTGGATAGGTGGCATCCAGCCCCAGCCCCAGCATTCTGATGAAGACAGAAGTTCCCCTCTGTCCACACCTGCTCCACCTCCCATGCTGCCACTGCTGTACTAATTATCAGGTAGGATACTGATATGAGGGGGCTCTGAGAACACTGATGTGAAGGGGCTCTGAAGTGAAGGGGGCTCTAAAGACATAAATGTGAGGGGGCTCTGGGGAAACTGATGGGCGAAGGCTCTGATGTGAGGAGACTTTGAGGACACTGGTGTGAGAGGGGAGCTCTGAGGGCACTGATGTGAGGAGTCTTTGAGGACACTAACGTGAGCGGGGCTCTGTGGACTCTAATATAAGGAGGGCTCTAAGGACACTGTTGTGAGAGGGGAGCTCTGAGGGCAATGACATTAGGAGGCTTTGAGGACACTGATGTGAGGGGAGTCCTGAAGATTCCAATATAAGGAGGTCTCTACTGATGTGAGAGGGGAGCTTTGAGGGCATTGATGTAAGGAGACTTTGAGGACACTGATGTGAGGGGGGCCCCTGAGGACTCTTATATAAGGAGGGCTGTAAGGACACTGATGTGAGAAGGGAGCTCTGAGGGCACTGATGTGAGGAGTCTCTGAGAACACTGATGTGAGGGGGACCCGTGAAGGGTGCTATAAGGACACTGATTTGAAGGTGGTCTGAGGACTCTGAGGTGAAGGGGATACTCTGAGGTAAGGGGGAGGTTTAGTATTAAAAGGGGAGCACTGATGTAAGGGGGGCTTCTAGTTTGAAAGGAGGATATAGGTCTTTGATGTTAACAGGCTTCCAATGTAAAGTGGGCTCCTCCTGATTTGAAAGGTGGGATGACTTCAATGAGAAAGTGCGCCAACTCATGGAGATTGCAGAGACAGGGGAGAGCAGCATTGTGATGCTCACAAAACGCAGCATAAATATTGCTAAGCCAACTGGCCAGAGCCTGGGGCAACTGCACTTTCACACAGCTCAGAGGTGGATTGGAGTGCACTAACAACACGCAGGGTTAGTGCATATAAAGAACACTCTGTTATGACTATACTAATAATTAAAAAATGTAACATGCATTTAAAATATGGGTGTAAGTGTTTGGAGCTCAGTGCTTGTCATAGGTGATATTTTGCGTAGGTATGCCCCTGAAAGGACACCATTTTTGTATGCCTGAATTGTGACAGGTGTCATCCTCCTGGTTGTGCTGTGTGGCAGAACTCAGTAAATCCTAGGACCTGATGGACAAATACAAAACCTTTGGCAGATCAAAAAGGCTCCCTTAAATGCATTTTATTTGTGTATCTATGCTTGGCTGGAGTTCAGTTGTTATTTGCATTGTCACCGCAACCTCCAAATCATCATTCTTCTTAATTCTGACCAATTGATCTTTAATCATTTTACATCTACAAAAATTATAAAATAATAATAATAATATAAATCTATAGTCTTTTGTAACAGTCTACCCTGTTCTTGTACTTATACTTGATCTTTTGAGCCAGTGGCGAGTACCAAAATGAGAGAACAAAGCCATCATTTCTTAAGATTTAGGTTTTGACCATACAGATGCATTCCCTTTTTGACCTGTGGCTCTTTGATATACTGCCTGTATCTGTGTATCATAGCCTTAAGTGATTACTTCTTAAATTGACTTTGAAAATAAATTAGCTTGGTATTATTTCTCTATAATCTCCGAAATTGACAGATTGTCAGATAGAGACAAAGTCAAGGACTGATAGGCAGAAATCGTAGTCAGGTAACAAGCCGGTGTCTGTAGTTGGGTTGAGGCACTTAAAAAATGTCCTGAACTATTAAAGTGATATTAAACATACACTGTTTAATTTACATTGTCCCTTCTATTTGTATACAGTGCCTTGCGAAAGTATTGCCCCCCCCCCCCCTTGAACTTTGCGACCTTTTGCCACATTTCAGGCTTAAAACATAAAGATATAAAACTGTAATTTTTTGTGAAGAATCAACAACAAGTGGGATACAATCATGAAGTGGAACGAAATTAATTGGATATTTCAACCTTTGTTAACAAATAAAAAACTGAAAAATTGGGCGTGCAAAATTATTCAGCCCCTTTACTTTCAGTGCAGCAAACTCTCTCCAGAAGTTCAGTGAGGACCTCTGAATGATCCAATGTTGACCTAAATGACTAATGATGATAAATAAAATCCACCTGTGTGTAATCAAGTCTCCGTATAAATGCACCTGCACTGTGATAGTCTCAGAGGTCTGTTTAAAGCACAGAGCGCATCATGAAGAACAAGGAACACCCCAGGTAGGTCCGAGATACTGTTGTGGAGAAGTTTAAAGCCAGATTTGGATACAAAAAGATTTCCCAAGCTTTAAACATCCCAAGGAGCACTGTGCAAGCGATAATATTGAAATGGAAGGAGTATCAGACCACTGCAAATCTACGAAGACCTGGCTGTCCCTCTAAACTTTCAGCTCATACAAGGAGAAGACTGATCAGAGATGCAGCCAAGAGGCCCATGATCACTCTGGATGAACTGCAGAGATCTACAGCTGAGGTGGGAAACTCTGTCCATAGGATAACAATCAGTCGTATACTGCACAAATCTCGCCTTTATGGAAGAGTGGCAAGAAGAAAGCCATTTCTTAAAGATATCCATAAAAAGTGTCGTTTAAAGTATGCCACAAGCCACCTGGCAGACACACCAAACATGTGGAAGAAGGTGCTCTGGTCAGATGAAACCAAAATCGAACTTTTTGGCAACAATGCAAAACGTTATGTTTGGCGTAAAAGCAACACAGCTCATCACCCTGAACACACCATCCCCACTGTCAAACATGGTGGTGGCAGCATCATGGTTTGGGCCTGCTTTCCTTCAGCAGGGACAGGGAAGATGGTTAAAATTGATCGGAAGATGGATGGAGCCAAATACAGGACCATTCTGGAATAAAACCTGATGGAGTCTGCAAAAGACCTGAGACTGGGACGGAGATTTGTCTTCCAACAATACAATGATCCAAAACATAAAGCAAAATCTACAATGGAATGGTTCACAAATAAACATATCCAGGTGTTAGAATGACCAAGTCAAAGTCCAGACCTGAATCCAATCGAGAATCTGTGGAAAGAACTGAAAACTGCTGTTCACAAACGCTCTCCATCCAACCTCACTGAGCTCGAGCTGTTATGCAAGGAGGAATGGGCAAAAATGTCAGTCTCTCGATGTGCAAAACTGATAGAGACATACCCCAAGTGACTTACAGCTGTAATCGCAGCAAAAGGTGGCGCTACAAAGTATTAACTTAAGGGGGCTGAATAATTTTGCTTGCCCAATTTTTCAGTTTTTTATTTGTTAAAAAAAGTTTGAAATATCCAATAAATTTCGTTCCACTTCATGATTGTGTCCCACTTATTGTTGATTCTTCACAAAAAAAATACAGTTTTATATCTTTATGTTTGAAACCTGAAATGTGGCAAAAGGTCGAAAAGTTCAAGGGGGCCAAATACTTTCGCAAAGCACTGTATGTGGATATTGGTGTGAAATTCAAAATAAAAAAAAATACAAAACTCTAAGTACCTTTTTCCTAATCGATATACAGCTGTCACATGACCCAGATCTTTCCCAGTCTGTCTGCAGGCAAACATAAGCAGGAGGAGCTTCTAGTCCTCTTCTGCTGGTCACATGTTCTTAATTTAAAAATTGGAATACAGACTAAAATAAATGAGTTGTATCAATAAACTGTTTTAAATTGACACACAAATATATATTTGGAATTAAATCTTTATTATTTTGTGGAAATAACATGGTGTGGGTGGATATCTGCCAGTCAAAAGCTGTGTCACACCCCTCTAGCCTGTGTATTAAAATAAGAAGACGGTGAAGCCTCCATTGATATACATGTAATACCCTGCCCCCATTGTGTTTAGCTTGTTAGTGGGCATGGATGAGGAAGGAGGGAGTGGGCTGTCATTTACCACTGTGTATACGCCCACATGTGACTCTATAGTCACATGGGCTGCTCAGATGTGATAGGGAGGAAATGCCCAGCATAAAAACTCACTGAAAACTGAGCATGTGCAGAGTTGCCACCACAGCTGCAAAATCCCTAGCTGAATTGAGGACATGAACAGAAGGTGGATATAAAGAGCAGCAGGATCAACCAGGTTTTTTGCAGAATACAAATTCAACAAATACAAACGAATTTCATAGTGACTGGGTGAGTATGAACAGCATGCAATACACCATTTATTGAGAGTTTTTTATGATGTGGTTTTAATGACACTTTAGCAATCTCCCAACTAAACAACCAACATGTCATCTACATACTTCAACCTCATCCTGGTGAATGTGAGGGTTCTATGCCTAGAAAACCCACTCTTACTCAGTCATAGACAAGAAGGAAACCGTGGGCAGCAGAGGCCCCATCGCTGTGCTGGCCATATAATGGAACCATCTGCTGTAAAGAGGATGGAGTTAACAGAAAGCATGTATCCAGTAGGGATCAACCGATTATCGGGAAAGCCGACATATCGAGGGCCGATATGCACTTTCCCCGATATATCATAATCGGCCACCTATTACCGATATTCCGGAAAGTGCTTGTACCGGAGTGATGCCTGCAGCTAGAGGCATCACCCTGTACCGGCGTCCATAGCCGACGGTCAGCTGTCTTGTAATGACAACCGATGCGGCTGAGAAGCCGCTCGGCTGTCATTACAAGGAGAGGGAGGGGGACGCCCCCCTCCCGCCGCCTTCCGCGGCTCACCCGGGTCTCCACTCCCACTGGGAGACCCCGGGCAACCAGCATGCATGGCCGCCGAAGACCCGATCAAAGCCGCATTCGGGTCTGATCGGGTCTCCATGCAAAAACCCGGAAGTGATGTCATGACATCCCTCCACAAGAGTACCTGTCAAGTAAAAAAAAAAATGTAAATGTACGAAAATATCGGCCCATAACAGCCGATACCGATATGTGATGACCAAAAATATTGGTATCGGTATTGACAATGAAAAAACGATATCGGTCGATCTCTAGTATCTAGCTGGGCAGCCAGGTGCAAAAGTTAAATGCCAGGGTGAAGATTAAAGACTTACATGATTCTGCATTGTGTGGAGATTAAAGAACCATTCTGCCAGGTTAAAGATCCAACCACATATAAGCAGTCTGCCATTTTTCTTTTGAACCTATTTATGTAAAGAAAAACAAAGCATGTCATTCCCCCCTAATAACATTTCATTAGTCCAGACCCACAGAGGGGGCTATCCCCATAGAGGTCCCTAACAGGCCTGTCTTGAAGAGGAAGAGAGGGGGCATGCCTGATTAGAGAGTGGGTGTATCTGCCCAGCAAGGGGAACATGTCTGACCCAGAAGTGGGTGTGTCTGACCAGAGAGGGGGATGTGTCTGACCCAAATGTGGGTGTGTATGACCAAAGAGGAGTGTGTGTAGAGTATAAGCAGAGAGGGGGCATAATTGATAAAGTCTGTTACTAAATGCTAATTACTGAGAGTACGATGTGTCACAGCAGGAAAGTGAAGGTTGTAAGCACAATGTCTATCTGACTGCAGATCTATTTCTGTGACCTAATGAAATTCCTTCCACACGTCTGGCCAAGCAGTTTTTAAGGAAAGTTATTTAATGTATAAAAATAACATCAATACAAAATCAGAGCAAAAAAGAAATTTCTTTCTGCAACATACTACCGCAGGAGGGCAAAACCTGTGAATGGGCCTGCAGAGTTCCCCCTAATACAGGAAACAAGTTGCCTGATTTTTGACGATTCAATTCTGAGAAATGCCAGTGGGATCTTCAGGCTTTCTGTGCCTGCGACTCCTTCAACTCAAGCGACCAAAAACTAAAAAAGAAACCAAGCTCAAACTCTGACATCCTTGACCTGTGTCGGGTTTTACAAACTTTTCATGTTTGGATATAAATATTCAGCGCTGCCAGCATCTGCAGCTGATGGTTTGGAGAAACAGATGTTAATATTGCGTCCTGAAAATCGTAGCAGTTTATAATCATGTCCGCTGAGGACGGCACATCATCAATTATTGCAGCCGTACAATTATTCTGCCCCCGCCTGTCCTCTCATTTCAGACGTCTCTCTAACATCTCACGGTTACCTTTTATTATTTAAAGACTTTGAAATGTTGAAAGGAACGCGGCAGCAGTCTAGGGATTAAGCTGGAAGCGCTTGGCGGTCCCTCTCTCCACCGAACAATGACTTCTCAAGGTGAAAACTGACATGCGACAACTCTAGTCCACAAACTGCTGATTAGATGAGATGTGAGAAGAGGAATATCCAAGTGAGATTGGTCAATCAGAACATTTTAGCGTGTCTGTGATCTTTATTACAGCATGGGATGGAGAGACTTCACACCGTGAGTGGATGATGGACATGGTACAAAATGAGGAGGGGGAAAGCCCACAGCGTAGACTGCTATTTACTTATATAGACCTCATATATTTTGCAGTGCTGTACAGAGAACACTAAGTCATACGCACCAGTCTCTACACCACAGGAGCTTACACTCTGTTTCAATATTTTTATTAAAGTATTTTTTACAATAACAAAGTATACAATTATACAACAGAGAGTACATGACTTCCACAAGTGTCCAACATGTAATAACGGACTGATAGTCCACCCACTTATGTAAAGGAGTCTTCTTCTTCTCTTCCTGTTTTCCATTAGCAGTCTTTTCATCCCATGTTCTTTTGTTAGAAAAATAAAATTTTTCTCCAGCTAAATTAAGCAGTCTGGTTATGTGGGTTATCTCAAAAACTGTGTAGATTCCTAATATCGCATTGATAAGGCACACCATAATCTCATTGCATAATAAGATAATAAAACTATACCAACTCGTATTGTGGTCACCACCTCTGCAGTCCGGATGTACAGCTGACCACCATGTCTGCATCCGCTATAGGGGTCCCCCCCCTCGGGGAGGAGAGAGACCTCCCCTCTTCGCTTAGTGAACTACAGTCAATATTTAAAAGAATACTTCCTTATTGATATTTATTCAGGACAATCGGGAAGACCTGAGGAAGATGACATTAGAATTTTAGAATAGAAAGAAAGAAAGGGTAAAGATGAAGATGGGGTAATTGGACAAGACCTCGCACTCCGAACCCACGGGCTCAGAACTAGCTTAACCGGTTATGGATCGAGAATCATCAGTTAGGTACCTGACCCATGGTTCCCATATTTTCTCGAACATTGTAATTTTATCCTTAGGAGCTTACACTCTAATGTCCCCACCACAGTCATACTATTTTTTGTTATACATTTATATAGCATTATTATTATCATACAGAACACAGAGCTAGTCACATAAGTCTCTGCAGCACTAGTGTTGTCCCCCCCCCCCCATCACACACTATTTTTATTATATATTTTATAGTTAAATTTATGAAAACTGCAGTTTTAAAGAGACAGAATCAAACTTGAAAATTAAATTAACATGTTAGCACCGATTTGAGAATTTAGTGATTGGGTTTATGTCTACTTTAAGAAAAACAACTCTTTACCGAATAAGGGCTCAGGTTAGGAACAGACATATGTGTGCAAACTGTGGACCTTCAGGTCTTGGGGGTCCTTTTTTATAAATTTAGGTCAAATGGGTGCTGGGAGCCCTCCTGCTGTCACATTCTCTTTAATATGGCTCACTTCTTAATTTTATGTGGAAGACTGGTGCCATAGAAGTCTGCTAAAACATTGTTTTAATATTGCAGGTAAACAACAGGACCATGTCATGAGCCATTTCGGCCAATCATGAGCCATGATTTAGGCCTGATGGCCGAAACCCGTTGGCTTTTTTGACTGTTGTTCACCTGCAATAATAAAATTATGTTTTAGCCGACTTCCATGGCAACAATGTTTCCCTCTTTTTTTGCACAGCTTGCACATGGAGGTTTGCAGAGACTTCCCAGGCTGAGTGCTGTGTTCTTGAGGCTGACCAGGCATTACACATAAGGTAGTAGATTGGATGCACCGGTTTCAGTTCTCTTAATTTTTTTTTGACCATTTCATAAATAGGGGTTGGGGCGGCCCAAAAAACAGTCCTACGCAGAGGCCCCATGGCTATTCTGTCCATCTCAAGTAGCTAAAGACCAATGGTGGTATAACCTAAATATTGGGGTATGTAGAAAATGAAAGCTCCCCTGTTAAACAGAGAGGGCAGTCAATGTTTTTTTTTTCTTTGCTACTCAGGGCACAGTCCATGGGGCTTCCAAAGTTGATTCTACATCCAGATATACAGGAAGGCAAACTGAGGGGCAAACAGCTTTGGGAACAATATAAAAGGAGTATTTGAAAAGTGTCAGTAATAGCCTTATAGTGAGGCTACCTACAGCGCTTCCTGGAATTAATTATACAACCCTTAGTGAATATACATGTAATCATTAGTGATATATTCAAAACATATTGAAAGTGCTATGTACAATAAATAAATGGATATCCGTGTTATTGAACCAATAATATAGCATCAAATGGGCTTTAAAACATATTGAAAGTGCTATGTACAATAAATAAAAATCTGTGATAGTAAACCAATAAATAGCATCAATTAGGTTTTAAAACATATATATAAATACTGTATACAAAAGCTCTCTGGTGGTAGGGGGTTCCTCCTCTCCTCTCACCTCATAAGGTATGGGCCAGGGTATATAAGTAAAAGATGCTCCGGATAGTGTAATATTGTTAAAAAGCTCTATTCCCAATCCGCAGGTAAAATGGCATGAAAAAACGGCATAAAAATCAATGCAGAGCAGTAAATGTGACAGCCTGTGCGTACTAGACAAGCTAGCTGCAGAGTGGCGAACGGAGGTTCCGGTTTGCGTTCAACCTGATGTGACGCCGTCGCGCTGTGCATTCCAATCTAACGCGTTTCGGCACTTCCTGTGACATCATCAGAGAACATCTCTCTCACCAGAGAGCCTTTGTATATCCTGGCCCATACCTTATGAGGTGAGAGGAGGAATCCTATACCACCCCACCACCAGGGAACCACGGGGGAATCTATCTCGGCACTGGGGGCTAACAAGCGCAAGTGGTCTTAATGCTATAAGGCATATGAGACCCACTATTTCTGGTAAGTTACCCAATTTACCCTTACCACAGTGGAGAGATATATGGCACAAAGGAGGATTGAATAAGATCCACACTGAGCACCTGCACCTTGAGTATATTGGATGAGCATATCTGCACAAGGAATATTTTTGAACTTTTGATCACTACATACACTTTATATGGACTTGAATTAACCCTTATGGGTCACGTGCACCTTTAACCAACACCACAGTGTATCTATTTATTTAATCTCACTAATACAATTAAATACAGTATTTATATATATGTTTTAAAACCTAATTGATGCTATATATTGGTTTAATATCACCGATTTTTATTTATTGTACATAGCACTTTCAATATGTTTTGAAGCCCGTTTGATGCTATATTATTGGTTCAATAACACGGATATCCATTTATTTATTGTACATAGCACTTTCAATATGTTTTGAATATATCACTATTGATTACACGTATATGCACTAAGGGTTGTATAATTAATTCCAGCAAGCGCTGTAGGTAGCCTCACTATAAGGCCATTACTGACACTTTTCAATACCATTCTATATCTGCTGCTTTTATAATCTCTATACCCCACATTACTCACCACCTCCACACACTTCCAGGCGCGGGGAATATACCCTTGGTATTGGTATATTTTCTTTTAAAATGAGTATTTACTTTGTAAATAGAAAGATGTAAATGCAGGCAATAAGGGACAGTTCAAAGGTTTATAAGAAATTCCCATTATATATTTGTAGCAGTGTTGCCAACCCACCAGAATGAAATTTACTGACACGACACCCAAAATTTACTGGCACAGCCAAGTTTTTACTGGCATTACCAAAAGTTACAAAATTACAGTTTTAAGTGCAAATTTCAGTATTTAGTCTTCAAACGAATATAATATGCAATTAGCAATGTGATTTAAGGTAGATATTAAGACAAAAAACATATTTCTATTTTATTTTCAATATAGTAGGTCAGGGGCAGGACTCAGGAGGGCATGAAATTAGAATGGGTGGTACACACACACACACACAAGAAACTGACTCTGACAGTGACAATGACAGCAGTGGGCAGTAGCACAGATCATCAATACAACACCTCCCCTCCTGAGTCACAGTGATAGTCTCTCTCCACACTAGGTGGTCCCTTCAGTCCATTCCAGTCCAAACAGCGCTGACAGTCCCTGCTTCCGGCCTGCCTTGACCAGCACACAAGGCTTGGGCCGCGCCGCTCAGCTCCCTTGCACCATGACATCACACAACACACTCAGGCACTGCCTCTGCTAAACCCGTCCCCCCGCCACCACCTGAACACACTGTAGCATGCATTTGGATGGTTTTGAGCATCACAGCCATGTTTTTTACTGGCAATCTTTTCCTGTCACTGGCATTTACTGGCAGGAGAAAAGTGCCTGTTTTTTACTGGCTGCCAGTAAAAATACTGAGGGTTGCAACACTAATCTGCAGCAATACTTCCTCAGTAGTTGCTGGAAATGTTGGGCTTCCCTACTGTTTCCGGGGTGATTACCAGCTCTCTAATTGAACCCAACAGTCACACACTCTAAGAAAGATCCTGCGGTTTATTAAAGTGGTTGTAAACCCACTTTAAAGACTTTTACCTATAGGTAAGCCTATATTAAGGCTTACCTATAGGTGCTATAAATATCTCCTAAATATACAACGTTTAGGAGATATTTACAGTGCATGCAGCCGATGACGTCATTGGCGCATGCGCTCTGAAGAAAGGGCCGCCGGTGACGTTTCTTCAGAGCCCTGTGCCATGACTGGCGGCTCCCGTGCGCATGCGCAGGAGTGACGTCACGCGGCTCCAGCCAGTAATACTGCTGGAGTTCGCAGACCTTGAAGAAGACGAGTGAACATGGATGCGGTCAGCAGTGGGGACAACGCGGGCTTCGTTGGAGGTAAGTGTCACATAATGTGCTAGTATGCGATGTATACTAGTACATTATGCATTTACTTTGCAGGGGAGAAAAAAAAATTGGTTTTGAGGAGTTTTCTTCCTCTTTAAGGCAGAGACAAACACTACAAATGAATAATAGCAAAGCATTAGGATACATGATACAAGCAACAATTCAATGATAATGGGACAATACAACCACAAGATGAAATGGGCAAGGTGAGTCCATTGTCCTTGCCACCTGTAAGAGGCACTGCCATAACTTCACTAGGCGAGTAGGGAATGGTACTGATGCAGCAACAAAACAGAACCTAATAGAACAGGCATACCTAATTATAGAGTGTAAAAGATGTATTTAACTACTGGGGCCTAAGGACAATTTACTAGCCCTGGCTAACTACTAGTCAATGTCTAAATTGACCCCAGCACCAGCCAGTGGTGGAGCTCTTTAACCACTTCAGCTCCGGAAGGTTTTACCCCCTTCCTAACCAGGCCATTGTTTTGCGATACAGCACTGCGTTGATTTAACTGACAATTGCACAGTCATACTATGCTGTACCCCAAAAAAAGTATGTATTTTTTTCCCACAAAAAGAGCTTTCCTTTGGCGGATTTTATTTTTTGCATTATAAAGAAAAAAATTTATGATTTTGAAAAAAAAAAAAACAATTTTTTTTTACTTTCTGCTATAAAACATACCCATAAAAAAAATTAAAAATCTATTTTTTTTTCATCAATTTAGGCCAATATGTATTATGCTACATATTTTTGGTAAAAAAAACAAATCCCAATAAGTGTATATGGATTGGTTTGCGCAAAAGTTATAGCATCTTCAAACTATGGGATACATTTATGGACTTTTTTTTTATTGCTTTTACTAGTAATGGCGGCAATCAGGGATTTTTAGTGGGACTGGGACATTGCAGCAGACAAATCTGACACTAAATGACACTTTCTGGGAACCAGTGACACCAATACAGTGATTAGTGCTAAAAAAAATGCACTGTTACTGTATAAACTACACTGGCAGGGAAGGAGTTAACACCAGGGGCAATCAAGGTGTGAAGCATGCTCCTAGGGAGTGCTTTCTAGCTGTAAGGGGAGTGGATGCACTGGAGGAAAAGCGAGATCCGTGTTTCAGCTTAGCTGAAACACAAGATCTCTCTTTTACTCCCTGACAGAACAGTGGTCGGCCTTGTTTACATAGGTAATGACATCTGCCATTCCGCCAAGCGATCGCCATGTCCTGGCGGCCATCGCGGCCACCGGACCTGC
Source organism: Pelophylax lessonae (assembly GCF_965119305.1). NCBI lineage: Eukaryota > Metazoa > Chordata > Amphibia > Anura > Ranidae > Pelophylax > Pelophylax lessonae. Next base: position 483,938,265 of record NC_138771.1, on the reverse strand, counting down.
TGATTGGCTCCCGCAGTGTCGAATCACAGCTGGAGTGGCTCTCCGGCGACGTGTGCTACTGACATCTTTTGCACAAAATCATATACATGTACGTGACTTTGCATAGCCAGGCTGCCCTGCCGCAATGTATACCCGGTGGGTGGTCCGGAACTGGTTAAAATCATCAATGGAGTCTTCACCCTTCAAAATAAGGTATTTGTAACTCACAAGGGTAAAAGTGTCTCTGCAAAGTATTCTAGTTCAAATATACTGTACCCTCAAATAGGTATAAACAACATTCAACACATTGGAGAGTGGTCAAAGAGTATCCCCACCCACAGCTAGTATTTATATAGGCACTAACTCTACCCACTACATCACTAGCGGAGGGATTTTTCTAAAAGGAGAGCTAACTCCTGCTTACAACTTTCACCTTACAATGATAAAATAGCAACAAAGCCATTTTGTGGCAGGCAAGCTAACTGCACCTGCCAACATGCAGTTAGAGATGGTGTCTGCTGATCCACAAGAGTAACTGAAGGGTCCACATGTGGGGGGATTTACACAGATCTTGCAATGGACAGATATGGACAGAATATCTGACCCATCTATACTGATCCTGTGCTGGATAAACATAAGGGATCTGAAGGTAATTCATACCCTGAACATAACACTGTCTACTCAGCCAAAGTAGGAGGAGACCAGAATTTAAGAGTGGTCACACAATAATTTGTGTTAGTGTAGCATCCTTGTCCTAAGCAGGAATCCTAGTAAATTTAGTTGTGCTAGGTGATCACTAGCCTGGCTGATTTATGTATTGTGGTCATTGGATTTCCCTCCCAATCCTGGTTTGTCTGTAATTCTCCCTTCTGTCAGTAGGTGGCACTGTTACCTTTGGCATTAGTGTGATGAATTACAGTGAGTCAGGTTATGAATATGTATGTTTCTCTCAGCCAATCAAACCGGTGCGGAGCATGCTGGGAGAGGCTATTTATTTGGAGGAAGTCAGGTGATCTGTCTCTTACCACCCAGACCTCTGTCTGGGTGGGTGTGTGAGGAATAGCTGCTGCTGGGTAGGCCTGAAGCCTGAGGCCTAGCCATGTGCTCGGGGCTCTGGAAGAGAGAGCCTGCATACTGCTTGGAAGATTAAAGGAAAGGATGGAGACCTGAGATGAAGTACCAGAGGTGACTCTGCCATGTGTTGGAGAGCCTGGGAAAGCGTCAAGATGGAATCATCCTCAGAGTTCCTGCACCTTCTGTGAATTACATGCCATTGCTATAGGAGATAGCTTGTGCTACAAAGTACAGATAGCTACAGGAGACTGGACCCAGGGGAGAGGTGTTGCCTCCCAGGTCAGTCAAAGGTTCTTTTTCTGCACTTCTGTCTGCCTATTCTTCATTTTGTTTAAGGAGTCTGCCAATCTGCCGTTTTTTTTTTTTACTAAGGATGTCCTGTGCCCTACCCCTCTCTCCCATTTTTGTTCCTGTTGTGTGAAATAAACTTCTCTGTTTCAGCATAAAAGTGACTGGCGCCCATCTTTCTATCTTGTTCACCACCCACCATGCCTAGTAATCTGCACTCTGAGGAGGAATGTCGTCCCTCCCTGTCTCTGGGGGTCACCACCAGACCTCTAGAGGTTGGGGGGGGGGCGCAACATTAGCATTCACTTTAATTATACAATCATGTGCAGCTCAAACAGGGATTTTCTATTCACATGATTGGATAATCGAAGTAAATCTACACACATTTTAATGCAAGAATATTCTCAAATACTTTAGAAAACTAGCCCATTGCATTGATCCTCCATGCCCATAAGACCAGCAAGTCACCCAAAATCATTTGCTGAGATCTGTGTTGGATTCACAGACTTAGTGAGAGATTTATATTTGGCAAATTGTGTGTGTGTGTATATATATATATATATATATATATATATATATATAGTAGTATTATCACTTCTTAACTTTCACCCCAGCAAATATTGATACTTCCTATTTTTAACCACCTTGGCGGTAATCCCGAGCGTGACTCGGGGTGGATTTTTCATTGCAGGATCGGTAACCCCGAGTCACGCTCGGGGTGGATGTGCAGAGAGCGCAGCGGTGTTCTCTTACCTTCTCCTGGCGATCCAGCGATGATCTCTCATTGCTGAGATCGCCAGCCGAGAGTCCCGCCGCTCCTCCGTCCACCGTCGGTGTGATCACTTCCTAGTTCCGTTCCCTGCAGCAGCAATGCTGCATGGGAGCGGAACTAGGGAGGGAAATTAAAAAAAAAAAAAAACGTTGCACAAAACACATTTTATATATATATATATATATATATATATGCGCATATATATATATATATATATATATATACCGGTATATATATATATATATATATGCACACACACACACATATATATATAAAATTATATTATTGATTCAATTATAATTCATGCGTTATATATATATATATATATATATATATATATATATATATATATATTTATATATATATATATGTGTGTGTATATATATATATATATATATATATATATATATATACACACACATATATCTATATATAATATATAATGCATGAATTATAATCTAATCAATAATATAATTTTATTATATAAATTAAATAATAAAATAATATTATTGATTCGATTATAATTCACGCGTTTGTGTTTCAAATTTATCACATCTGGGATGTCTACTAGACTCTTGTTTTGGTCAGCTTTAAGTCAGTAATTACTAAGAATTGTAGGCCTATAATACATAACGCCAAATTTCCATGAAAACAATTGTACCACTTTTGGTATGTAATTCCTGACATAATCATACCGCCAGGGAGGTTAAACTCGTGAAATTTCATACACTGGACCTGTCAGGTCCTAATGTTAACAAACTTTGTGCCTTCGTTAGACATTGGTAAAGTATACAAAAATGTGTCAGCCTATGTTAATATTCTTAATTTACTTGATTTGAAATCCAATGCCATCAGTCTAATGCTGGCCATACATGTATAGATTTTCGTTCGGAAATTTTTGTTTTAAGAAAATTTGTTTGATTTTCTAATCGTTAGTGGGGTCAAATCGATATCCGTTTTCGACTGCAGTGACGGGAAAATTCGATGGGGCAGGAAGAAAAACTTTTCTCGATCAGCGAACTATTGGGCTGTGTACTTGGTTATCACTCAGAAATTATATTCATTTTAAAATTGTATGTTGTAAGCAAAAGACAATTTTCAAACGACATTTGTCCATTTATCGAATGCTCAAAGGATATTCGTATGAATGTTCTACAAACATTCTCGTACAAAAATCTATACGTGTTTGGCCAGCATTAGAATCAGAACAATTTTCTCTTTTTATTGCTCTCACATGTGTTAAATACAGTTTGGATCATCTTATTAAGGAATCCTTCATTCCTAGGAAGTTTGTGATCGTCATTGCCAGGACAGACCCCACCACCTACCTTGAGGAAGAACTTGGAATACTAGTGCACTGAGGACTATCTATGTCTGTCTGTCTGTCCTGCTGTCTGATTGGATAACACAAAGAATACCTAATGAAGCCACTGTAAAAGGTAGGATCTGAAACAAAATAAATATATGGTCTGCAGCACAATCATTGGGACTGTCGGTGCATGCCAACATACTGCTGGATGAAAACACAGCTTCCAACAGGTTACATACGGTATATCCAATAACAGGAAAACTGCAACCTGGTCATTAGAGAGACAAAACCACCCACACTCAGCACAGAGGTTTCAATGTTATTTTTAGGTGTTGAGTATCCAAAGTTTCTCCTCAGGACGACATTACTGGGATGTGGATGCGGGGAAGGAACTGCTCTGGTGAGAGAGGAAAAGACATCAGTCACAAATTAGAAATGATAGGAAATCCTGCTATTTACAAAAGTATATTATTCCATACTCAGTGGTACATAAAAAAAGAGAGACCACCATACCTGCCAAGATCTCCAGTGACAAAGGTCGAAAATATCTGGATTATGAGTCTGGCCAAATCTACTTTTACGATCTGTGTGATCCCATACAACACCTCCACACCTTCCCCGCCACCTTCACTGAGCCACTCCATGCTATCTTCTGGTTATTGAGAGGTTATTTTAAAATATGTAGGGGGAACTGAGATTACAGGTATGGTTTCAGGATTTGAAAGTTTGACCCTAGAATTGTGATTGGTAATGCTGAACAATTTTGATGATCGAATAAGAAAAATCCTCAATCCACCAATTTTTTATTTTCCTTGTTATTTACATGTAAATCCATGGAGAATCACGCAAATCTGGAATTTGGGCAGCTGTGATCCATCAACTGCATTAATCACTTAAAATTGAACAAACCTGGTGTACGTTTGCAGGAGAACAAAAAGATTAGCAATTTGCTAAATCGCCAAAATGTTTTTTGTTTTTTTTTTCTATTGTTGATTTGTGCATCATCAGTGAATACTGTAGTTGTACCATAAATGTTTAATTTCTCCTAAATGTATTTTCATCTACTTTTCGTAACCTGGTTTTTTTATTGTTGAGCTTCATTTAAAGTGGTTCTAAAGGCTCAAGGTTTTTTTCCTTCATGCAATCTATGCATGAAGTTAAAAAAAAATTTCTGTGTGCAGCATCCCCCCCAGCACCCCTAATATTTACCTGAGCCTGATCTTCCTCCAGCAATGTCAAGGAGAGCCTGGGCTCTCTGGGGACACTCCCTCCTCATTGGCTGAGACAGCAGCGGGAGAAATTGGCTTTCGCTGTTGTCATCACAGCCAGTGAGTCAATCAGGACAGAGAGGGGGCGGGGCCGAGCCACAGCTCTGTGTGTGAATAGCTCGGGAGCAAACCAGCTTGGGTGCCTCCATTGCAAGCTGTTAGCTCTGGGGGCACTTGGCAGGAGGGAGGGGCCAGGAGCGCTGGGGGGGGGGGGGGCCCAGGAAGAGGAGAATCTGAGCTTTTATGTGCAAAACTGCTGTACAGAGCAGGTAAAAATAACAAGTTTTTTTTTTTTTTTAATTGCCTTTAATATTACTTTAAAATTGAAAAATGTATACCCAGTTCTACCTAATGAAGATAACATGTAGGCTATAAAACAGAGGGGCAGAGATCACAAAAAAGCTGACCATACATGGATCAACATTCAGATGATATCTATCAAATGACTTCTGCTCATCCGCCCTGCCGATAATGCATGCATGTATATCAGTTGAGCAGTGGATGGTGTCTGCAGAGCAGAGATTGGTATCAGTAGTTTTTATTTTTACAATTTTTTTTTATATTAGGAGCCCTGTTGGGGGGCTTTGGTGAAATATCAAAAGACTGCAGACAGAGCTTCTTTAGTCCCTTACTCTGCAGCCCCAGCTGCACTGGATAGTGAACAAATGGGAAGTGTTCTGTGCTGAGCAGTTTGCTGCTTATTTACAAACTGAGGCATAGTAAATAGTTAACTATGCTTCAGTTGGCAGCTATACACGGCTCCTACTCAGCGTTGAGTAACTTAGTGTTTAGAGGACCAAAGGCGCACCCCAATATGACGACCCCGATGCGTACCACAGTTGTGGTTTGGAGACAGGTGTCAGAAGCGGTCTCTGATCGCGGAGACATCACTCCCCACACTCCACTGTGGGGTAACCCCCGCCTACCTCACTTCCACTCCATACCTGATCCTGCAATCTGGGCCAGATATGGAATTAAGAAGCTAGAGCATATCATGCCAGAGGGTAGTTTACGCTCTTTTGACGATCTTAAAGCCACATTTGTCTTGCCCCCCTCAATGTTCTTTCGCTTCCTGCAGCTCCGTCACGCGTCTTCAAAGCAATTCCCCACTCTAATTCAGGTGACTACGCACACGGTGGAGCGCTTTCTTATCTCTAAAAATGCAGATAGATTGCTTTCTTCACTCTACCTTAGGATCTCGACCTCCAACCCGATAGCCTTGACCCGAATCCTCCGTGCTTGGCAGGAGGATATACCTTCTCTAACGGCGGAGGACTGGGACGAGGGCCTGTGGAATTATATTCCGCTGGTTATATCGGCTAGAGACCGCTATACCCAACTCTGGTTCCTCCACAGAGTATACTACACCCTGCAAAAACTGGCCCGGATATATCCCACTAGGTCTGACAGATGCCCCAGGTGCCAGACTGCTCTGGGCTCCTTTACGCATGTAGTATGTTCGTGCCCTCTGGTCCAGGATTTCTGGAGGGCAGTTGCAGGAGAGCTATCCTCCATTGCAAATCTAGATGTCCTGCTAGATCCTAAAGTTCTTCTTCTGGGTATAGATGAGGCTATCCCTGCGGGTAGACATACTAAACTACTTATTTTCTACGCTGCCTTCTATGCCAGGAAAACTATACTCACCCAATGCAAGAAGGCTGATCCGCCTAGTGTGTCCCAATGGAAGAAGATGATTGACTCAGTCCTTCCTCTCCACAAACTCACTTACATGTCCAGAAAATATCCCAAAAAATTAGATAAGATTTGGGAGCCCTGGGTGGCTCGTTAACCCCATTCACTGTGGGTAAGGCTTTACTTTCCCGGGTCACTGCCTGTCTCTGGCTCGCCCCCCCCCCCCCCCCCATCATACAGAGAACTGTGGTCAGGAGTATGTAATGCACAGAACATCATATAGAGAATAGCAGTCAGGAGTATGTAATGTACAGAACATCATACAGAGAACAGCAGTCAGGAGTATGTAATGTACAGAACATCATACAGAGAACAGCAGTCAGGAGTATGTAATGTACAGAACATCATACAGAGAACAGCAGTCAGGACTATGTATTGTACAGAACATCATACAGAGAACAGCAGTCAGGAGTATGTAATGTACAGAACATCACACAGAGAACAGCAGTCAGGAGTATGTAATGTACAGAACATCATACAGAGAACAGCAGTCAGGAGTATGTAATGTACAGAACATCATACAGAGAACAGCAGTCAGGAGTATGTAATGTACAGAACATCATACAGAGAACAGCAGTCAGGAGTATGTAATGTACAGAACATCATACAGAGAATATCAGTCAGGAGTATGTAATGTACAGAACATCATACAGAGAACAGCAGTCAGGAGTATGTATTGTACAGAACATCATACAGAGAACAGCAGTCAGGAGTATGTAATGTACAGAACATCACACAGAGAACAGCAGTCAGGAGTATGTAATGTACAGAACATCATACAGAGAACAGCAGTCAGGAGTATGTAATGTACAGAACATCATACAGAGAACAGCAGTCAGGAGTATGTAATGTACAGAACATCATACAGAGAACAGCAGTCAGGAGTATGTAATGTACAGAACATCATACAGAGAATATCAGTCAGGAGTATGTATTGTACAGAACATCATACAGAGAACAGCAGTCAGGAGTATGTAATGTACAGAACATCATACAGAGAACAGCAGTCAGGACTATGTAATGTATAGAACATCATACAGAGAACAGCAGTCAGGAGTATGTAATGTACAGAACATCATACAGAGAAGATCAGTCAGAAGTATGTATTGTACAGAACATCATACAGAGAACAGCAGTCAGGAGTATGTAATGTACAGAACATCATACAGAGAACAGCAGTCAGGAGTATGTAATGTACAGAACATCATACAGAGAAGATCAGTCAGGAGTATGTATTGTACAGAACATCATACAGAGAAGATCAGTCAGGAGTATGTAATGTACAGAACATCATACAGAGAAGATCAGTCAGGAGTATGTAATGTACAGAACATCATACAGAGAACAGCAGTCAGGAGTATGTAATGTACAGAACATCATACAGAGAACAGCAGTCAGGAGTATGTAATGTACAGAACATCATACAGAGAACAGCAGTCAGGAGTATGTATTGTACAGAACATCATACAGAGAACAGCAGTCAGGAGTATGTATTGTACAGAACATCATACAGAGAACAGCAGTCAGGAGTATGTAATGTACAGAACATCATACAGAGAATATCAGTCAGGAGTATGTATTGTACAGAACATCATACAGAGAACAGCAGTCAGGAGTATGTATTGTACAGAACATTATGCATATTGCAGCACAAGTGAGGACTGGTAACATTTGGCTGGAGAGAAAAACACAATCGACTGACCCTATATAGGGAAAGATTTCTGAAGGCTAAATACAAAGCACCACGCAGACATGATTTATTGTAACATCTTTCCAAACGTTAAATATGAGGCAGTTGTAAAAAAAATGAATTTATAAGTTGAACAAGATGACAGCAACTGTATGAAATAATATGGACTCACTGAAATACAGTACTAAAGTAAATACCTTTATGCAACAGAATGCAGTCATCACATTCGCCTGAGAGATGAAGGGGAAGGAGAAGCATTAGCTGGAAGATTACGCAGAGAAGGAGCTGGGTAAATATACAGTAAGCAGCAATTGGTCAGCTATTTGTTATCACAAACTACAGGAGTCCAATTGCTTCTGAGCTTTTCAGACTGCTTAGCGAAAAAGGAAGGCACATGTAGAAAAAATAACTTTTTTATACTACTTCTGGATGAGGTAAGAGAGGGTTAAAATAGTTATCATTTTTCTTTCACTTCCTGTGCCAAAATGATTAGGAAATGGAAGGACATGTCTCTAAATCCCCTCTTAGACAGTTGCCACCAGAACAGGAGTCCCCATCCATTCCTGGTAACAATTGTAACATTGATGATGGATCTACATCACTGGACAATGTGAGTTTGGATTTAACTTGTGGGACATTTAAAAAAATGTACTTTGTCTTAAGTGTGTGTGTTTATTTCCTTTGTCAGTCTTTTTGTGTGACTGAGTAACAAAGACTATATACCCCTTAGTAATTTCCGTATATGTGAGCGCCCCCTTATCTTTAAGGTGACTTTCAGATTTGGAAAAGGCCCTCCCCCCCAGAACCCCCACATCCACCAGGCCAGGGATTTGGGGATGAGGCCCTTTCATCCCTAGTCTTCAATCTTCAAAGAATGCTAACATTCTACACTGTGCATGCTCACCTTAGTTTACAATATTTAGGAACTTGGTTGCAGTCAGGTGCTGCAGTCAGGCAAGATGATTTTATTGCAAAAGAGATATACATAGTCTGCAATAAAAGCTTTCCAGCTAACATTTTGTTTTTTTAAAGCTGATGGTTCACTTTAAAAGGGAAACCATAATGTATTAAGTTCAGCTTTGTTAACTTTTTTTTATGCTGTCCCTAACGATCTATGTCCCTTACTAACATGTGAGTTTGCTGGGTGTGCGGTATAACTGTATGTAGCTGAGGCTACATACAGCATACTCTTCCTGTTCCTGTAGGGTTGCCACCTCATCCCTTTAATCCAGGATACATACACTGGTTCTGAGGCTAATATAATGCACTTAAGGCACTAAAGCTGAATACACATTATACAAATCACATTGCACAAACATCGCATGTGATGTGCACAGGAATGCGATACGTGAGAACCCAAGTGTGAACCCAGGCTCAAGGGCGTTTAATGTTTTTTTTTCTGCCACTAAATGCCACTCTATGTTAGTCTATGGGGTTGATTTACTAAAACTGAAGAGTGAAAAATCTGGTGCAGCTGTGCATGGTAGCCAATCAGCTTCTAACTTCAGCTTGTTCAATTAGGCTTTGACAAAAAACCCTTGGAAGCTAAATGGTTTCTATGCAGAGCTGAACCAGATTTTAAACTCTCTAGTTTTATTAAATCAACCCCGCGACGGATCATACCCGCCAGGAAGACATCACTGCACCACCAATAATAGGCAGTGAGGCATTTCCCGGCCTGCAGCTGAACATACACGCTGCCTTTACCGTGGGAGAGGAGCATTATCAGTTTGTGCCGTTACCCTTTGGTCTCGCCTCTGCTCCTCGGGTCTCCACAAAAGTGTTAGCCCTGCTGTTAGCAATGTTATGCCAATGGTGGATCACGTTACTGGGCTACTTGGACGACCTCCTTATGCGCGTGGAATCTCCTACTGCTCTGGTGGCTAACCTGGAAATCACCATATGAACTCTGAGGGAGTTTGACTGGATTCTGATTCCGTCCACAAAGCTGGACTATCTTGGTCTGACTCTGAACTCAGCCATAGCCAGAGTGCTCCTTCCTTTGGACAAACTCCAGAAATTGCAGGCTGCAATTCGTCTCCTGCTGTTCAGCAGATGGTCATCCCTCCAGACTTGCATGTGGGTGCTGGGCCTGATGGTGTCTACCTTCGAGGTGGTTCAGTTTGCACAGTTCCATACGATGTCCCTGCTAAGGGAGATTCTGGCTAAATGGGAGAAGACTCCGCAGTCTCTGGACAATCAGATCCAGCTGTGCCGGGAAACGAAGGAGTCCCTGATATGGTGGCTTTGCTCTCCGGCGCTTCGACTGGGCAAAATCCTTCCTCAACTTGTATTTGACAGTGGTCATCACAGATGCCACAGAGGAAGTCTCTATGGAATACAGACAGGAAGTGATGTCAGATACAGACAGGAAGTTCCATAGGAAGTAGAGAGGAGACATTGGTGGAAGTGACAGCAGAGGAGGACCACCTCTAACTCGTTATACGTCAAATCTAGGAAGGTCTCGCCTGTACTCTGTTAGCCTGCTTTTCACCTGCACTTGTTGAAGTGCTCGCCTTGTAAGTACCCTGTATGCCAGGAATCTTCAAACTACGGCCCTCCAGCTGTTGCAGAACTACACTTACCATGAGGCATTGTAAAACTCTGGCATTCACCGACATGACTAGGCATGATGGGAATTGTAGTTCCTGAACAACTGGAGGGCCATAGTCTGAAGACCCCTGCTGTATGCCTTTGTGTGCTTCAATAAACATTTTAAATGAGAGCATTAGATCCCTCTTCCTTTTTCTACCTGAGTGATACCGAGATTTGGAGGCCGATCCACGGGAGGTTGGAGGTTTGGAGGAGGAGAGAGACGCTATTTATGTGCACACTGCTGTTGCTTGTATACCCCTTTATGGGTCTATCATTGAGGTGAGCTGCTATAAGAGCACAAGTCACTGAGAGCACCGGGATGAATTGAAGTGGTGTGGAGAACTCATTCCTGGTTATACAAAGCATATATTGTCCAAGCACTGGATTATTGATTGGGACTCTTTTTGAGCACTTTATTTATTCTATATTATGTTAGAACCCTATTGGATTTTTTTTTTTCAAGCTTATTAATTGTACAGTGTCATTTATCTATTTATACTGTATGTGATTTTTTTTCTTATGCACTATTGTTTGCATGGTTCACATTATTGATTTGCCACTCAAGTGAAAATTCACTATATTTATCGATTGGGTCACTTTTTCTTGGGCGCAGTATTATTGATTTTTGACAGATGCCAGCCTGTCCGGCTGGGGAGGCATCCTCAGCATAAATTCTGCTCAGTGGATCTGGACACTGGAATAGTCCAGACTACCGATCAATGTCTTGAAACTCCGAGCGATCTGACTGTGCCTGGACCATTGGACAGACCGTCTTCAGGGATGTCCAGTGCGCATTCAATTGGACAATGCCACGACCGTGGCTTATGTCAATCAACAAGGGGGCACAAGAAATGTCCTGGTGGCTCTGGAGGTAGCTGGCATTCTAAGATGGGTAGAACGGTTAGTTTCAGCCCTCTCTGCCGTACACATTCCCGGGTTGGAAAACTGGCAGGCGGATTATCTCAGTCGGCAGGTGTTGGACCAAGGGCAGTGGTCCCTTCCCTGTTTTATAAGTTGTGTCTCGGTGGGGCATCCCCGAGGTGGATCTGTTGGCATCTTGGCTCAACAGAAAGGTGCAGAGGTTTGTGGCTCAGTTATGGGATCCTCTGGTGGACGCCACTGACGTACTGGTTGCCCCGTGGGGTTAGCATCGTCTGCATTACGCCTTCCCTTCTCTCAAGCTTCTGCCAAGACTTCTACACAGGATCAAGGCAGAAGGGATTCTGATCATCTTAGTGGCTCTGGAGTGGCCTCGCCGGGCTTGGTATGTCGATATGATGCAGCTGGTTGCCGACATTCCTTGGAAGCTTCCTCTCAAGGAGGATATGCTGTCACAAGGACCAATCTTCCATCCTGCTTTACAGTTGCTGGCTTTGACAGCTTGGCTGTTGAACGCCAGGTGCTGATGGATTGAGGTTTATCTGAGTAGGTGATTCCAATGCTGTTAAAAGCTAGGAAATCTACTTCTAGGAAGATCTACCATCATACGTGGATGACGTACATTGCGTGGTGTGAGTCTCTTGAGGTTCGTCCTCGCTCCTTCTCGGTGGTTTGGATATTGACGTTCCTTCAACAGGGGGTTGGACAGAAATTGGTCTTGAGTACCATCAAGGGCCAGGTGTTGGCTTTGGCAGTCTTCTTCCAACGACCCTTGGAAACACACTCTCCCTGGTGTGTACCTTTCTTCAGGGGGTCCGACATCTGGTTCCTTCAGTGCCGTCTCCGTTGCTGCCTTGGGACCTCAGTTTGATCCATTCAGTCCTTCAACAGGGGGTTGGACAAAAATTGGTCTTGAGTACCATCAAGGGCCAGGTGTTGGCTTTGGCAGTCTTCTTCCAACGACCCTTGGAAACACACTCTCCCTGGTGTGTACCTTTCTTCAGGGGGTCCGACATCTGGTTCCTTCAGTGCCATCTCCGTTGCTGCCTTGGGACCTCAGTTTGGTCCTTTCAGTCCTCCAGAAGCCTCCCTTTGAGAATCTTCTGAAGATTCCCTTGTTTACGCTGTCTCAGATGGTGTTTTTTTTTGGTGGCTATCTCCTCTGCGCACAGGGAGTCGGAACTGGCGGCATTATCCTGTCGTTCACCTTCACAGAGATAAAGTGGTTCTTTGCCCCTGTCCTTCGTTCCTCCCAAAGGTTGTCTCTGATTTTCATTTGAATGAAGACATTGGATGTTTTGGCCTGGGACACAAGGAAGGCAACACAAAGGAAATTGCCTTGCATGCCTTGGATGTGGTCCGGGCAATTAGGGTGGCAGCTACAGAGTCTTTTCGGAAGTCAGACTCACTATTTGTGCTAAGGGATGGGCCTCGGAAAGGGTTGTCCGCTTCCTCTGCTACCATTTCCAGATGGATCAGACAGACGGGTATTCAGGCCTATTCCATCAGGGGTGCACTTTACTCAGGCACTTGGTGTCTCCTGGGCCTTCCATCATCAGGCGTCAGTGACACAGGTTTGCAAGGCGGCCATCTGGTTGTCGGTGCAAACTTTCACAAAGTTAAATAAAGTGGATGGGTTGGCATCTGTGGATGCTTCTTTTGGCCGCAAGGTTTTGCAGGCTGCTGTTTAGGGGACCTGGTCCTCTTTGAGGGTGTATTTTTTTTCAGGTGGGCTCCAGTTGTGTTTGGTTGAGCTTCTGTTGCCTGGTTGGCTACTGTTTAGCCTTGGGATTTTTTTTTTGCTGTTCCCACCCCTCATATTTAACACTGCTTTGGGACGTCCCAATGGTCATGAAGATCAGGACCTGTGTCCATCAATGAACGAAAGAGAAAATTGGATTTTTGACTTACCGTAAAATCCATTTCTCTGATGTTCATTGACGGACAGCACCCACCCCTCTGTGGAGTTGAAATTCTTCTTACACTGCTTGTAACAAAACTAAGTAACTAAAGCAGAGAGAGGGAGTATACCCCCTGGGACTGCCCATAGGCATAGCCAGATTCATTTTCTGCCTAGTGTCCTACTCCTGTAGGGGGCAGTATAACCAATGTTCATGAAGATCAGGAGCTGTGTCCGTCAATGAACATCAGAGATATGGATTTAAGCAGGGCTCGAAACCTGCAGGAACGCATGGGAACGGCGTCCCCGCACTTTTTTCACAGCAGCAATGCCATTCCCATTGCCAGCCGCATCCTGCAGGCAGGGCCATTGTCAAGGGGGAACCACAATCCCCCGCTGTGCAGCTATGTAGAGAAAAAAAGTCTTTGGGCCCCCTGAGTTCCATGGGAGCGGATAAAGTCAGTGGACTATTTTATCAGTTTCGGGTAGGCGGATTAATCCGCCGCAGCACGCTATTCAACTACAGCCTGGTCACCTACCTCTTCAATGTTAATAGATGGTGACAGGCTGGGAACACTGTGGCGGATTAATCCGCCTACCTGAAACTGATAAAATAGTCCACTGACTGTTCCCGCTTCCATGGAACACAGGGGAGCCCGGCCGGCGCTGTGGGCAGTGGCGTACCAGCGGGGGGGATGTGAGGCCAGTGTCCTGCATGGCGCCCCCTCGCTGTGTGAAGGAAACTGCAGTGCCACTGTGCCAGTCCGCGCTGCTCTCGCGGGGGTGGGGGGGCTTGGGGGGTGAGGCGGCGGCAAGAAGGTAAGTGCCTGCTTTCATGCTGTGCAGCCTCGTGTGTGCTGGATAGGAGGGGGATGGGGCGGCCGCATATAGAGGAATTGATTTTTCCATATTCCTCCTGTAGCCGCCGAATGCCTGATTCTCCTCTTCTCCCTCCTGCAGGCATTCGTCGGCTGCAGGAGGAATATGGAAAGATCAATTCCTCTTTATGCAGCTGCCCCATCCCCCTCCTATACAACTTATTTTGCTGGCCCCCCAGTGCTCTCTAGCCCCTCCTCCCAGTGCGCTCTTTAGCCCCCCCAGTGCTCTTAACCCCCCCCCCAGTGTCTTAGCCCCCCCCCGTGCTCTTTAGCCCCCCCTCAGTGCTCTTTAACCCCTCCAGTACTCTTTAACCCCACCAGTGCTCTTCAACCCCACCAGTGCTCTTCAACCCCCCCATGCCCTTTAGCCCCCCCCCCTAGTGCTCCTTAGCCCCCCCCCAGTGCTTTTCATCTCCCCCCATACTCTCTGGCTCCACCAGTCCCCCCCCCCTGTGCTCTCCAGTTTGCCCCCGTGCTCTCCATCCCCCTGGTTTTCCCTGCCCCCCCAGTGCTTCCCCCCCAGTGCTTTCCACTCCCTGCACCTTCCTACCCCCCTGCAATGCTTTCCAAATCCCCCTTAATTCTCTCCAGGCCCCCCCCCGTGCCCTTCAGTGCTCTCCGCTTTCCCTGGCCCCCCCTTGTGCTCCTCTATCTTCTATCACGTCATCAGTCTCTGACATATCACATAGATGCAATGACAGACCTCACATGTGATGTGCAGTGCACTGCTGTGCAAATCACATGTGATGTGTGTGCGATGTGAATTCAGCCATACAGATTGTATGGCTGAATTCACATCGCATTGGGACACAACTCGCATGGGACCCTTTTTTGGGTCCGCACCAGAATCGGATCGCATGGGTGTTCACACCCATGCGATCCGATTCATGATGGAACTGACAGTTCGCACTGCGATATGCAAACTGATCTGGGGGTGTGGTTAACTTTGTATTGACAGCCCCAGCAATTTGTATATGGCAGTGTGAACTGCCTGCGAGTTGAATGCGATGCGGGACCCCGCAGTGGATTTGCAGGGTTCCCGCATCAAATATATGTGAACTGGGACTAATACCAAGCACATTTGGAGTGACACATCTGAGGGGCATTACTGTAGATTAGGGTTCACTAGTTTTGCCCTCTGAAGAGTGAACCACAATGGATCACTTTTCAGAGGGTGTTTGCTAGGTGGCAAGGAAGCATTATGATGCCTCCTCACCATCTAATTTAATCCTTAAAAACCTGCACCACCTACAAAGGTTCCTCCTTATATCAGGACCCACCCCCCTTCCTTAGTGCATTCACTCTGCGGAAGGTGATCTCTGGTCACCAGAGTCCCCCCTCTGCAGGATTACACCTTACAGTGCAAGGGGGAACTCTGTGGACGCTGATGTGAAGGGCAATGCTGCAGACCCTGATGTAAGGGGGAACTCTAATGTGTTAAGGGGAATGCAGTGGACTCTGATATACAGTGCCTTGCGAAAGTATTCGGCCCCCATGAACTTTTCGACCTTTTGCCACATTTCAGGCTTCAAACATAAAGATATAAAACTAATTTTTTGTGAAGAATCAACAACAAGTGGGACACAATCATGAAGTGGATTGAAATTTATTGGATATTTCAAACTTTTTTTAACAAATATAAAACTGAAAAATTGGGCGTGCAAAACTATTCAGCCCCCTTAAGTTAATACTTTGTAACACCACCTTTTGCTGCGATTACAGCTGTAAGTCGCTTGGGGTATGTCTCTATCAGTTTTGCACATCGAGAGACTGACATTTTTGCTCATTCCTCCTTGCAAAACAGATCGAGCTCAGTGAGGTTGGATGGAGAGCGTTTGTGAACAGCAGTTTTCAGTTCTTTCCACAGATTCTCGATTGGATTCAGGTCTGAACTTTGACTTGGCCATTCTAACACCTGGATATGTTTATTTGTGAACCATTCCATTGTAGATTTTGCTTTATGTTTTGGATCATTGTCTTGTTGGAAGACAAATCTCCGTCCCAGTCTCAGGTCTTTTGCGGACTCCATCAGGTTTTCTTCCAGAATGGTCCTTTATTTGGCTCCATCCATCTTCCCATCAATTTTAACCATCTTCCCTGTCCCTGCTGAAGAAAAGCAGGCCCAAACCATGATGCTGCCACCACCATGTTTGACAGTGGGGATGGTGTGTTCAGGGTGATGAGCTGTGATGCTTTTATGCCAAACATAACGTTTTGCATTGTTGCCAAAAAGTTCCATTTTGGTTTCATCTGCCCAAAGCACCTTCTTCCACATGTTTGGTGCTTCTCCTAGGTGGCTTGTGGCAAACTTTAAACAACACTTTTTATGGATATCTTTAAGAAATGGCTTTCTTCTTGCCACTCTTCCATAAAGGCCAGATTTGTGCAGTATACGACTGATTGTTGTCCTATGGACAGAGTCTCCCACCTCAGCTTTAGATCTCTGCAGTTCATCCAGAGTGATCATGGGCCTCTTGGCTACATCTCTGATCAGTCTTCTCCTGGTATGAGCTGAAAGTTTAGAGGGACGGCCAGGTCTTCATAGATTTGCAGTGGTCTGATACTCCTTCCATTTCAATATTATCGCTTGCACAGTGCTCCTTGGGATGTTTAAAGCTTGGGAAATATTTTTGTATCCAAATCCGGCTTTAAACTTCTCTACAACAGTATCTCGGACCTGCCTGGTGTGTTCCTTGTTCTTCATGATGCTCTCTGCGCTTTAAACGGACCTCTGAGACTATCACGGTGCAGGTGCATTTATACGGAGACTTGATTACACACAGGTGGATTCTATTTATCATCATTAGTCATTTAGGTCAACATTGGATCATTCAGAGATCCTCACTGAACTTCTGGAGAGAGTTTGCTGCACTGAAAGTAAAGGGGCTGAATAATTTTGCACGCTCAATTTTTCAGTTTTTTATTTGTTAACAAAGTTTGAAATATCCAATACATTTCGTTCCACTTGTTGTTGATTCTTCACAAAAAATTACAGTTTTATATCTTTATGTTTGAAGCCTGAAATGTGGCAAAAGGTCGCAAAGTTCAAGGGGGCCGAATATTTTCGCAAGGCACTGTAAAGTGGTCTCTGGTCACCTTATATCAGAGTTCCCTTTTAGAGCATGATCTGCAGAATTCCTCTTTATGTCAGAGTTCCCTTGCATTGTAAGGGGGAATCCTGCAGACTCTGATGTAAGGAGGTACTGTTTGCTGGCTGGGTTATATTAACCTGACCTTCTTGTAAATGGAGAAATATGGCTTTTGACTTTTGTTTAACTTAAACACATTGCTAATAGCACAATCTACATGTTTATAATTTAAAATATTGATATTTGCACTGTTTACCACAGAATACGGGCATTTTAGGTACTTTTTGCAATGTCGAGGGGGGATCCTGGGTGAGTTCCCACACTTTTTTTCCCAGGACTTGACCCCTGGATTTAAGGGTAAGTCAAAAATCCAATTTATACTGATTTTGACACCGCCATTTCCCCGTAATGCACTGTTTGCTTGATGCATTTTGTAACATTTATAATACTGACTGCACCCCACTTTGTACAACACCCTAAACTTTGCCAGTATCCAGCCAATCTAAAGCCTAATGAGTGGTGGAGTTATAATTGAATTTTCAGGTAATTACAGGCAGGATACGGCTTGGGAAAGGTTTCATGGTTTAATTGAAATTTCAGGCACAGTTATTGATTTTGTGTCGGCTGGTTATGGGTTATTGTGTTTGCTCTTTCTTGTTAGTAAACTGACAGCATTTGGGTCATCAGAGCAGAAAACGTTATTTATGTATTAATGGATTGCAGTGTGTCTCTCAGATTATAGATCAATAATACACAACATTGAACTAAATAACATCTTAGATCAGAGTATGATAATATGAGAAATGATAATAATTATTGATGTTGTGTAAAAATATGCATTAAAGTATAACTAAAAATGGGCAGCAGAGCCAATGTTTTACCATCTGCCCATCCTAACTGTTAAATAAGAGCTGGACAGGCTGCACTGTTTGTCAACCTCGCTCACTGAGTTATATACCTGCAGTTGCAGCATGGTAGTGTGGCATTAAAGGGTTAAATCAGGAGGTGAGGAGGTAATATAATGCCTTCTCACTGCTTGTCAAATGTCTGTTGAAAGCGATTTCAAAGGGGAACACTCTTCAAAGAGCACCACACTCCACTGCAAGCCTGAAAGTGTCCTTAAAGGGCCATTCAGAAGATGAGAATACCAGCAACCAGAGTGATCTTGCTAGCAGGAAAACCAGCTGTACAAGATGAGCGCCAGAATGATGAATAGATCCACTCAACGGGCCGGCCAGCAATTTCTAACTGTCATCTCATTCATCACTACTACTCATCACTGAAATAAATATGGGATGGTTTTGTATTTCCCCTATTTAAATTATAAATATGTATATGTGTATACATAATACATATTATTAATACATAATAATATATATGTATATATATATATATATATATATATATATATATATATATATATATATATATATATATATATATATATTATCCTGTCTATTCCTATAGTTAGATAGTCTGTCACAGCTCTGATAAGGTTAACCACTTGCCGACCGCTCACTGAGCTGGTACTGCAGCAAAGTGGCTTGTTATGCTCCAGCGACGTAGACCTACGTCGCTGGACAACGCCCCCTCTCGGCGGCGCGCGCGCGCCTCCGGAGGCTCTCTCCCGCTGTATTCAGACACAGACTGCCGCTCTTCCCCAATCATCTGTGATCGAGTGTGGAAATCCGCCCACTTGTGTAAACAATGTGGGCGGATCTCCTATGTGACAGACAGTCACAGATTACAGGATTCAGCATAGCTGAACCTGCGATCTGTGTCTGTGTCACACAATCCCCTCCCCCCACACACGTCAGTAAGCATGAGGCATACATTTAACCCCTTGATCACCAATAAAGTTAACCCCTTCCCTGCCAGTGTCATTATTACAGTAACAGTGCATATTTATAGCACTGATTACTGTAGTAATGTCACTGGTACCCCCAAAAGTGTCAAACGTGTCAGTTAGGGGTCCGATCTGTCCGCCGCAATGTCGCAGTCCCGCAAAAACAATCGCAGATCGCCGCCATTACTAGTAAAAAAATAAACAATAAAAATGACAAATCTTTCCCGTAGTTAGTAAACGCGATAACTTTTGCGCAAACCAATCAAAATACGCTTATTGTGATTTTTTTTTTTTTACCAAAAATATGTAGCAGAAAACAAATTGGCCTAAAATGTTAAAAAATTTTGATTTTTAAATTTTTTTTTTGGAATGTTATATATCAGAATGTAAAAAATATTGTTTTTTTTTTCAAAAGTGTCGCTCTTTTTTTCAAAAATTAAAAATCGCACAGGTGATCAAATACCACCAAAATAAAGCTCTATTTGTGGGGAAAAAAAGGACATACATTTAATTTGGGTACAGCGTCGCATGACCGCACAATTGTCCGTTAAAGTAACGCAGTGCCGAATCGCAAAATATAGCCTGGTCAAGAATGGGGTAAAATCTTCCGGTCTTAAAGCGGTTAAAAATACGCTCATTGATGATTTTTTTATCAAAGACATGTAGCTAAATACATTTTGGCCTAAATATATGACAAAAATTGAATATATTGGATATTTTTTAACTGTCAAAGTAGAAAATGTCAATTTTTTCGCAAAATTTTAGCTTTTTTTATTAATATCGCAAAAAATTAAAAGCGCAGAGGTGATCAAAAAAGGACGTAAATTTCGTTTGGGTACAGGGTTGCATGACCCGGCAATTGTCAGTTAAAGTCATGCAATGCCAAGTTGCAAAAAGTAGCAGGGACGTAAAGCAGGAAAATCCTCCGGTGGTAAAGTGGTTAAAGGGTAATTCCACTTTCATGGGGAAAAAAAATAGCAAATAAAGAATAAACAATACAGCATATACAATTGCGACACAAGTCATATTGTAATTCAATGTTATTAAAAATTACCTTTCCTTTTTAATCTGCAGCTGTTGTAATTTTCTGAAATTGCAATGCAATATGGCTACCTGGAGCTGTTCTGTATACAGAATGTGTACTGACCACCCCCCAGAAACATAATTTCCTGCTTATGTGATTGGCTCCCAGAAGTCTGCATAAGATACAGGTCAGATTTCTGGCATCCCATGCAACAAATATATCATTTTTGGTGAGATACACCCAATAGGAACACGTCTAAAGGGATGCAGGCCCAGCAGCTTCCCTCATTAGAGCCCTGCAGCTGCCGCTATTGATTGATAATTATGAAACCACTCCCATTTGACCGACTCAGCACAGAGGCATGGTGGAACAAGCAATGATTTCTTCAGAATACCAAAAGGTAGGAATCTGCAACAAAGTTGGTTAAAATCCTTGTAATGTACATAGATCACCCAGAGGGGAATGTTTTTTTCTCAACAAAAGTGTAGTTATGCTTTAATGGTGATGATATAATAATGCTAGCTATAGAAATAAATACAATGTTTAAAGAAGTGTAGCACCCTCCTAGATAGATGCTAGGTAAAAGCATCTAATGCTCCTGCTGCTTATCAAGGGAGCCTGATCTTTAGTTAGATCAGCTCTCTGTGCTCAGTGTGTATTCATCTGGTCTGAGGGAGTGTCCCCACTGTACCCAATGGGGAGGCCTGTTGGACAGTGGAGGAAACATGGCCAATGATACACAAGCTTTTGTACTGTCTCAGTGGGTTGGCACCTGGAGAGGTGCGTCATGGGATTTATGATAAAAGCGGGGAGCGCATGGGGCAGGGTGTCTTTCGGTGGGAGCAAAGTCTCAGGAGGAGGTGGACGGCTGTCTCTCCTCCTGCAGGTGTGAGGAAGGTGGTTCACGTGGTCGGCCTAGTGAACCAGGTGTGTGGAGCTGAGCTGCCAAGGATCCAGATCGCTGACAAGTGGAGCTGTTGGCAGGGACTATTGGGAAAAACAGTATCGTGAGTACCAGGAGTTCTGCCTAAGGGTCTGCCTAGGAGAGGTGACCACTCCAGAGAAGTCAGGGGATCAAGGAGCTAGCTCACACAGGAAGTTGACCCTGAAGAATAGGAACAAAGGGGGTGCCAGGAAGGGCCCTGAAGTTGTTCAGCAGTACAGTACAGATTACCTCAGAAAGCTCATTCACTTATACTTCACAGTTAAGGGCAAAGCGAAGCAGCGGCCTAGCCGTGACTAGCGTTACTCAGCATTACTCAACATTTTCAAGTCATCCCAGCCAATTGTGCATAGTTGTATAAATTTGGAGTAGCCCACTCATTCCCTTCTCTTATCCAAGTTCCAAATAAAAACACAAAAACCAAAGCTACTGGACTGTTTCCTGACTGAGCTAAAACACTTGTCACACTGTCATGTTGTTGCTAATGGTAATCCAGTGGAACGCGTAATCAGCAGCTCCCAAGGGAGTAGTGCTACAGAAGCAAAGATCTCTCTTATTTACAAAGAAAGTAGAAATGCTAACAAAAACACTAAAAGAATACTACAGAGCCTATAAAAAAAAAAAAAAAAAAAATAGATGTTACTTTACGTATGGTCGTCTTCAGTTTTCTGTGTCTCTCGGCTGGGCTAAGCTCACTCTGACACAACCCACACAAACAACCTCTGCCCGCCCATGTAGTCCTCTGTCCAAAAGGAAGCTATAATCACCAGGAAGTATGTTATTCCCTCGAACATTTTCCAGGAAGCATATTATTCTCTTCCACAAGGGGAGCAGCATTAGTCCGTGAACACCTGCCTTGAAGTAACAGCTGGCCTTTGATGTTGCCGTGAGTCAGGAAATCAGTAACTTCAATCTGCACCTCCCCTGGAGGTCTTAACTCATGCCCCTCTACCCCTTCATACATCACATCAGGAGGCCTATGCAAGAACATCCTTCAAGAGATGAATTCCTATTTATGATTTCTTTCAAACACCGTGCTGGGTAAACTTGCTGTACTGACATTCCATGATGACTTCCAACAGGCAGAATGACTTTATTAACCAGGCAGTAAAAATCCATAAATGACAACATATACTGCTTTGTGCCTGAATGGCACACATCACCCTTCTTCAAAGACAGCCTTCATGGAACAGTCCAGAAATGTCTGACCTCAAGAAATGTTGTGCTTCCCAACATATCTATGCTGCTTTGCCCCTGAATGACACAACACCACCATTCTTCCGCGGCAACTCCATGGCACCATTTCGTGTCTTCTGCATTGTGGCATCTTCCTAATGGGGTCCACTACAGACAATTGGCGTCTATTCACTCACCATTAATCAACAAACACTAAGAACGATACATCAACCAGCTTCAGATACAGAACCTTGAGGATGGCCTTACCCAACCATATCACTGACCTACTACATGTATGTCAAGCTATAATAGCTCACAAATCAACACATTACCATAATTTATACATACAGTATCTCACAAAAGTAAATACACCCCTCACATTTTTGTAAATATTTTATTATAGCTTTTCATGTGACAATGCTGAAGAAATGACACTTTGCTACAATGTAAAGTAGTAGGTGTACAGCTTGTATAACAGTGTAAATTTGCTGTCCCCTCAAAATATCTCAACACTCAGCCATTAATGTCTAAACTGCTGGCAACAAAAGTGAGTACACCCCTAAGTGAAAATGTCCAAATTGGGCCCAATTAGCCATTTCCCTCCCCGGTGTCATGTGACTCCTTAGTGTTGCAAGGTCTCAGGTGTGAATGAGGAGCAGGTGTGTTAAACTTGGTGTTTGTTAAGGCTTTCATTCTCTCATACCAGTCACTGGAAGTTCATCATGGCACCTCATGGCAAAGAACTCTCTGAGGATCTGAAAAAAGAATTGTTACTCTACATAAAGATGGCCTAGGCTATAAAAAGATTGCCAAGACCCTGAAACTGAGCTGCAGCATGATGGCCAAGACCATGCAGCGGTTTACCAGGACAGGTTCCACTCAGAACAGGCTTTGCCATGGTCGATCAAAGAAGTTGAGTGCACGTGCTCAGCGTCATATCCAGAGGTTGTCTCTGGGAAATTGACGTATGAGTGCTGCCAGCATTGCTGCAGAGGTTGAAGAGGTGGGGGGTCAGCCTGTCAGTGCTCAGACCATACGCAGCACACTGCACTGTTCCTACCCACACCCTTTTCACTGCTTCCCATGGAGGTCTATGTCCATACACAACCCTTCCCCTCTCCCCCCTCTTTAGTACCTGGTTACTTCATTTGTATTCTTCCTGCCTGTCCACACGCCTGAATATGTTTCCATCGTTTGATCCATATCCATGTCTAAATTGGAGATACTCAAACACTCTTCACATATTAAGGCACATCCTCATCCCTGATCCAGTGTAGCATCCCTTTGGGCTCCTGCTCCTTCAGCTCCCTTTCGGACATATTGTCTGCCACCGTATGGCAGCGCTGTTTTTAAGCAAGATGACATGACTTTGTATGGGAGTATGGTGTCTCCCCACTTGGGTCTCACATTTATTGAGTATCCATGCCCCATCTGTTATTCACTCTGCATGTCGACTAACAACATTTATTATATTTTCAGATATGCTTTTATACACACACTCCTAATGATTGGGCAATGCGACCCATGAAACGCGTTGAGTTCAACGTTCAAAATGTATTTATGTGCATACTGTTATTACCATGTCATATTTTACTGATAATTTGCATTATTATGCTCATGTAATGATGTTTTACTTGGATATGTATTTATATGGTTACTATTCTATACATTACGGTTTTGTTAATAAACCAGACGCATTGCATTTTAAGGACACATTGAGTCCTCCTCATTTAAAGTCCCACCGGGCTCTCTTTTCCTGTTTGATGCACACTGCATCAAATTGGTCTGCATGGCTGTCGTCCCAGAAGGAAGCCTCTTCTAAAGATGGTGCACAAGAAAGCCCGCAAACAGTTTGCTGAAGACAAGCAGACTAAGGACATGGATTACTGGAACCATGTCCTGTGGTCTGATGAGACCAAGATCAATTTATTTGGTTCAGATTGTGTCAAGCGTGTGTAGTGGCAACCAGTTGAGGAGTACCAAGAGAAGTGTGTCTTGCCTTATGCCTACAGTCAAGCATGGTGGTGGGAGTATCATGGTCTGGGGCTGCATGAGTGCTGCTGCACTGGGGAGCTACAGTTCATTGGAGGGAACCATGACTGCCAGCATGTACTGTGACATACTGAAGCAGAGCATGATCCCCTCCCTTCGGAGATTGACCACAGGGCAGTATTCCAACATGATAACCACACCAAACACACCTCCAAGGCAACCACTGCCTTGCTAAAGAAGCTTAGGGTAAAGGTGATGGACTGGCCAAGCATGACTCAAGAACCTAAGCAATACCTAAGAACCTAAGCAAGACCTAAACCCTATTAAGCATCTGTTGGGCACCCTCAAACGGAAGATGGAGGAGCACAAGGTGTCTAACATCCACCAGCTACGGCCTCCTGAAACTCCCTCCTAAGCAGTATTATAATACGCTCATTCGTAGCCTCTCTTTGCTTTAAATAGGCAATACAACTTTCTCTTAGTTTACACGTTTCTTCTAATTCATCCATTATCTGTTCCAATGCACACTTCTCAGTTACCAATTATCCAATATTATCACAAACATTCGCATCTTCTTTTGCAGTTATCGCTAATATATTTTTACTTACATTTTCTATCTGTTCCTTAAGCTGCATTCTCTCAGCATACCATTGCATCTCTTTCTGCTCCGCAATCGCCTTAATTCTTAATAGCATGCATACCACACTCACCATTCTGGGCTTCTTGCTTTTCTTAGACAATCGTTTATTTCTCATGCTACTATTTTGTACATCACATTGCTATACGAGATCATTAAATTGATGAATCAATGCATGTTGTTTACCACTGTTAAAACTGACACAGGCATGTTTCCTAAGAAAATCTTCAACAACATCCATTGATATGCTAATTACATTCACAGTGAAAGCAGCTGCTGACACAAGACACACACACACACACACACACACACAGACACACACAGACACAGCTGTTCCAAAGCTAATATGGAGGAATTTGTGCTTCCACAAGGAGAATCACGCGATTAAACTAGTGTTTCAATCTTTCCTTACCACCACTGACTGTACCCCTAGTATCTCAGATCTTAGGCTGTGAGGGACCTTCTTTCGGAGCAGAAAGCTACTCTTTCACGTGGATAAAAAATATAATCTATATTACTCCCACTTTCTCCTCAAAGATGTCTGATTTATCCTATAGATCTACATGGCAGATCAGTTAACCAAGGGTGATCAGCCCTTCACTTTCCAACACACAGCTGAACAGCTAAACAGGCCTAAAACAATTGCATCAACAATCCAATAAACTTTAACACAAACAAATATACCAGCCAAAGATACGAAAACATTTTACTCACCAGATATGTGCGTCCGCTCACTAATGGAGTATTTTACACAACTTTCAGTACCACTCAAGCAGGGCTTCAGAATTCACAAAGCAGCGGAAATCTTGTCCACAGTACAGGAATGCTTTCAGTTCTGGGTCTCTTGTAGAGGACTTCTTAGCTTTTAGGAACTCAAGATAAAAATACATTAGGGTTTAAGTTCTGTGCAGAATTTCTTTCCACACTCCCGCTTCTGGGGTGCCAAATGAAATAAATAGGGGGTGGTTTTGTATTTCCCCTATTTAAATTATAAATATGTATTATCTTGTCTATTCCTATAGTTGGCTAGTCTGTCACAGCTCTAATAAGGTTAAAGTTGATGATATATTAATAATGTTAGCTATAGAAATAAACACAATGTTTAAATAAGCAAAATCTCATTTATTTACAAAGAAAGTAGAAATGCTAACATAAAGCACTAAAAGAATACTATAAAACAAAAAAAAAAAAGATAGATGGTACTTTACGTATGGTCGTCGTCAGTATTCTGTGTCTCTCGGCTGGGCTCAATGGGAAAAGAGAGCCTCATCGCTTTTCCCTCACTTTTTAAAGTGCACTATCCCCACACAATCCCCACAAACACCCTCTGCCCACCTGTGTAGTCCTCTGTCTAATGAGAAGCTATAAGGGGCTGTTCTTCTGAATCACCAGGAAGTATGTTATTCCCCCGGACATCTTCCAGGAAGTATATCATCCTCTTCCACAAGGGGTGCAGCATTAGTCCGTGAACACCTACCTTAACCCAGGTCAACTTCCATTAACAGCTTTAAGCCTTTAAGGTTGCTGTGAGTCAGGAAATCAGTCATTTCAATTTGCACCTCCCCTGGAGGTCTTAGCTGATGCTCCTCTCCCTCCTCATACATCACTAAAGGAGGCCTATGTGAGAACATCCTTCAGGAGATTACTTCCCGTTCATGACTCCTTGTTACAAACCCCCTACTGGGCAAACTTGCTGTACTGACATTCCAAGATGACTTCCAAAAGTCCAAATGGCTTTAATCACAAGGCAGTAAAAATTCAGAAATGTCATAATGACTTCTAACAATCACCTAAGGCTCCTATCTAGAATTAAAATCTGCCAGTTCTTACAAGCTGTGGCCAATTAAATTACCCCTTTGTGGTATCTGGCACAGGTACATGCCACACACCCCCCAGTAATGGCTTCAAGCACTGGATGGGAATCTTGTCTATGACAGGTCATGGCTGCCCTAACATAAAAATTTTAAAAAGGGGCACGTCTGTGATAAAAGTCATCACTGACTGCTAGGGTTCTTTCACACGTATGTGTGTGTGTGGGGGGAGGGGAGCTGATATCTGGGTCCCTTACTTTAATTGTAAATCCATGGGGCCAGGAATGTGATGATATGGCTTGGGTAGTTACACTACCATTATTCAATGATTTCCGGCTGCAGCAGCCGGAGTTTGAGCCAACTGTGAACACCTCGGGTTTGAGTGGAACTCATTGTCAGCTGGAACCCAAAGCTCATGCCTAGTGTTAATTAATAAATAATACATTTTCTCTGGGAGAATTTAAAGTGTAAATATAACTCATAATCGTGACGCCTAATGATTTTAATTCTGTTCTATTGATCATTTAACAAAATTTATGAGACGGTTGTATAAAGCCATCTGCTTTCCCCTTTATACTTTATCTTCTTATTTTCTATGGTTTGTTATTATGCTTATATTGGTTTGATATTGTATTTAGGTTTTCTTTTTTAGCTATAACCTTCTCTTATAACTGTAATGTCTATGAGTCTATTACAACTTATGTTAAATGTAGCACTACCCCCAAAGGAGCTTCTGGTTAAAACTTGTCCTCTATTCTTTGCCTTGACCTGCTTAAGGGCCTCCGCCCCTTTGACACACCAGGTTGAGCAAAAGAAAAAAAAATGGCAAATAGTTCTTATCACCCAACAACAGTGCTAATTTGATACAAAAACCAAGCAGTTAGCAAGGATAAAATAAATTGTTACTCAGTAAAGTTGATAACCAAGCAAAGACAAATACATTTGCAACTGTGGTAGGAGACTTGATCTAACAATACAGGAGCTCTGCTGCCAGTGTGCACTGATGGCAGCTGTGCCAGTCCTAAACCTTCTGAGTAGGCACGGTCAATATTTACCAGCATAAACAATGAATGGGAAACAGGCGTAAATCTGCAAGGTGGGCGATAGGGGCAGTCCTTAAAGTTGGTCTGTCGGCTAATGTTGGGGCCCTTTAACTGAGCACTGGTGCACATATGGGGGTCCTTTAAACCTGCATGCTGTAGGGTGACAACAGGTGCAATACAACTCAGTGCAAGGCGCAAACAGGAGTGGGCTAGATAGAATGATGGTGCAATACAACCACAGCTCAGAGTTGGTAGTAGTTTGGTATGGACTTGAAGGTAATGAGGTATGGAATGCTATGGAGGGGTGTGGGTTGGGTGCTATGCTCCCTGCGATATGGCTACTTCTAAACAGTAGCAAAACGGGCCAGTGGCCCTCTCACTAACTCCCTGAGGTGCTGGTAGGCTTCTGCAGTGGAAGGGGCCGCTTTAGTTCTGTCTTAGTGTGACTGCAATACTCCAGTCTCTCAGACACAATCCTGCATATTCAATGTGGCTAATAGTCCTGCTGATTCCAGAACGATCTTGCCCTCAACCTCTGGGTCTTTAGGACTGGCTCAGTCACCTGTTCACACAAACAGGTTCTAAATGTGGGAACTCCCACAGCACCAAGAGAGTGTGCTTTTTCTGGGCAACTCAATCAAAGCTCTCCCTAGCTCCTCCTATTCACACAAAGTCTATTGGGCCCTGTAGGTCAGAGAGTCAATTTTACCAATACATGGCTGCAACCTCAGACTAAACCTCCCAGGATTCCAGGTGCTCTATGGGTACACTGGACTCAGATCTCCCTCTGCTGGCTGGAGTAAGGTTGTGCATTACAACATTAACATCACAAACTGGAATGTAAAAGTAAATAAGAACAGTGTTCTTCTCCATACTGTTGTAGCCCAGTACCTGTCTACATATTAAAAATATAATTTACTAAGAAAAAAAAAAAAGTGTTATTTTTGTTTACATGTGAAATTATACTTTCGTAACCATGACAGGGCAGATTATACAGTAAAGTGCTGTAGAAGTGGAGAGTGAGCTGTTACTAGGGGGACACGAGGGATGGTGATTTGATATCACTCATTCTTTGTGATGATATTGCAGACTTCTTTATCAAACAACACCAGGCAGGAAATCCGAGACGGCAATCATATCAGGATCTGCTACAGCTCTCAGGGGACAGCAAAGGAATGGAAAAAGCTGAACAATTATATTTACAAACTTCCTTGACTTGTCTGGATAAATTGGGTGAAGATGTGTTACAAGAACTCTTATTCTATAATATGGCCTGCTCCCCAGTGGATAGATTTCCTTCATATTCAGGAAAATAAGACATTTTGTACAACAGAAGGATGGCGATTGTGCAGGTGTATGACTGGCGCAGTGCCACTCGCTGCGCTCGTGATGTTATTATTCGCTTTGTGATCCTGAAAAACTTGTCTACATTTCCACAAGCAGTTGTATATAACAGGGTGTGTGATGTGAATACAGAGGAACGGCAACCTATTACTGATTTTTTTTTTTATTACAGGCATTTGTATAGTCAACTTATGCAGCACTTTACATACTGTACCTTCACTGCCCTCAAGTGGCTTGCAATCTAAGGTCCCTATCTAAAGCTTACATACAGTACTGTGAAAAAGCTTTAGCCAGGTGTGAAGAAATGCTGTAAAGTAAAAATGCTTTAAAAAATATATATATACTTGCATTTTTTATTGTTATCATTTTACAAAATGCACAGTGAGAGAGCAGAAGAAAATCTAGTACGCTTGCACAATGTCAGAGACTTTGTAGCATTAGAGTCAGGTGTATAATTAACCAATTATACGAAGCAAGTGCTAATGATCATCAATCATCAATCATGTAGTAGGGCTGGGCGATAAATCGATTTATCGATTTTTTAGTTTGAAACGATTTTTTTTTTTAAAACTCGAGTTTTTTCTACAATGCTTTTTTCTGCCTTGTGCAGCCACCGAACTCCCCAGTAACGGACCACCGCCGCGCCTGGATGTGACGTCAGCTGCGGGGCGGGCGGTGCGTCTGTACAGGCCGGGGCTGCGGCGCGCTGTGATAGGTACAGTCTCCCCGGCCTGGATGTGACGTCAGCTGCGGGGCGGGCGGTGCGTCTGTACAGGCCGGGGCTGCGGCGCGCTGTGATAGGTACAGTCTCCCCGGCCTGGATGTGACGTCAGCTGTGGGGCGGGCAGTGCGTCTGTACAGGCCGGGGCTGCAGCGCGCTGTGATAGGTACAGTCTCCCCCCGGCCTGGATGTGACGTCAGCTGCGGGGCGGCCAGAGTTGGGGGAGGGAGGGGGGGGGGGCTAGGAGGTGGAGCAGCTCTAGAGCAGAAAATCCCATGTGTGCACAACAGCGAAAGGGCCATTGGTTGCAAGGTCACTGGGCCATCCTAGCAAACAATGAATGCAAAGTGCAAGGGAGATCATTGAGAGTAGTGGAGAAGGGGGAGCTGTTGCCACAGGGAAGAAGGCAGACTGCACAGGCAGGTGCAGTCGACAGGAATCATCACTGGGTTTGATGATGCCCGAACTGGCTGTCTACATCACAGGACAGACTGGGACTTCAGGTGAACAGAAACCCGGGCACAAGTGTCAAAACCTGGACTGTCCGAGTCAATCTTGTACAGGTGGCAACCTTATGCCCGGTGCCAACAGTGAATGGATTGACAGAAGCCCAAGCGCCATAACGCAATATTTAGCAGCCATGGCGACTGGGCGTCTGGGATTTGTTTAGCTCTGTTTAAGCCCCATCAAACATCCAGTTTTAATATGGTAAATGTTCCAGGTACCTATCCTATCACAGCCCCTGGCCTGTACAGACGCACCGCCCGCTTCCTCTCCCGGCAGCTGACGTCACATCCAGGTCGGGGAGACTGTACCTATCACAGTGCGCCGCAGCCCCGGCCTGTACAGACGCACCGCCCGCCTCGCAGCTGACGTCACATCCAGGCCGGGGAGACTGTACCTATCACAGCGCAGCCCCTGTCACATCCAGGCGCGGCGGTGGTCCGTCAGAGTCAGACACACATATACAGTGCTTCTCCTTCTCCTCAGTCCACCCTCCAGACTCTGCAGTAATTTTTTAAGTGCATTGGAAAAAAAAAATCGAAAATCAAATCGAAACTCGAATTTTTCTTTAAAAAATCGAAGATTTTTTTTTTTTTAGGCAAAATCGCCCAGCCCTATCATGTAGGTAGAAAAGCAGTCATTAACAGAAACAGTTGTGTAGGAGGCCTAAAATTGGGTGAGGAACAGCCATACTCTGCAACTATGGTGAGGTTGTGGAAGTCAGCTTCATGTCACAGGTCATACACTATGGCAAGACTGAGCACAGCAACAAGACACAAGGTAGTTACATTGCATCAGAAAAATCTCTCCCAGGCAAGGCGTACACAGTCCGAGTCACTATCCGATCGGTGTGGATAGACCACCGATTGTCACCTGTGGCAACGGGTGTATAAGTCCAAAATAGACAATATTGTAGCCATAGGGAGATTGTTGAGACTTAAGACTGGTGCAGCTCAGCAATGTGTAGAAAGATAGCAAGCAGTAAAGCAGCTAGCAAGCCGGTATTAATATTCACTAGATGTATGGATATGCAATTCATATAAACCACTACACTTGATATAATCCAGTATTGACAGAGGTTGCAGGAACGCAGCAAGGCGCATCAATAATTTCAGCTCAAAGCAGTATAGAGGATGCAGCATGAAGTAACAAGCGACAGTGGAAAAGCATATAAGCTATCAAGGTGGGCATACACAGTCCAAGTCGCTATCTGGTCGGTGTGAATAAACAACCGATTATCACCTGTGGCAACGTATGTGGAAGTCCAGAGTAGACAGTGTTGAAACCATAGGGAAATCGTTAAGACTTAGGACTGGTGCAGCTCAACAATGAGTAGAAAGGTTGCAGGCAGTAAGGCAGTTTGCAAGCCAGTTTAAGCATATATACGTATATTTTCCGGTTATTGACCGTGGAAGTCCTTTGTATAAAGTTCCATGTAGGTGATCAAGGACCATTAGGTATCGGTCCTACCTTAGTGCCGGCTGCTGCTTCCAATTGTTGAAGTTTGCGAAGTGTCCGCCATTGATTATGGGGCCATCAGATGTAAGTCCTCTATGGTGCCGAATGCCGGAAGCTGCTTGTGGTGGTGTGAGTATCGGAGTGTCCACCAGTAACTGGGGGAGCTTCCTGCTTGTCCAGGTGGGTTGGCGCCAAGCCGCCGGCAGGCACTGGAGCGATCGGTTCCTACCGCATGAGGTTCAAGGTAGTGGGCGGAGTCAGCAGTGTAGGCAGCGTGTGACATCGACGCATTTCGCGTGACGCAGCATGCTTCTTCAGGACGTGAACTCTGCTCCATCTTGTTCACCAATATCCCCAGTGGTAGATCTTTTTTACCTACCATAGATTCAGCATGGGATGGGTGGTGGGCGGAGCCTAGCACTACGTAGGCAGTGTCTTCTATGAGACAGGACCATTCAGGTTTTATCCAAGTGTCTATAAGCACACCTTTTTTTCCAATTCATATATTTGTTGTTGTTGTTTTCCAGTCACTTGTTTTTGCCTCAATAAAGCTATTCACTTTTTATACACCATATTCTTGTTAGAGCCATAATTTGCAACTTCTTTTCTTTTCTTTTTCCTTGTTCATTGACATAGTTGCGTGGCTCACAGGTTATATACCTTTGTCTATAGGTTTTAGATTTATTAACTGTGTCACATCCTCATACCCCTCACAGGGATTTTGAGTTGATTTCCTGGTATCCATCTCTACTCCCCTTCCCTTGGTATGTCTATTTAACAATGTAAACAACCTGTTATGAATTGCTTTCCATTTCTGAACAGTTTGCTTACTGCTGTGATTTGTGATTGTCCCACAGTAATCACATGGTACCTGGTTACCTGTACCATGTGATTACCTATAGACAGGGAATAGGTGCAGGTACTCCCTCCTTCCGAATCACCCCTTGTCTCCACCCCTACCCACCTTCGTGCACCATCCCTTGGTTCCAACCTCCTACCCACCTTCCAGTATTACACCTTTTAGAGAATACAGAACCAAGTAATTTGTATGGAATTTGATATTGATAACAAGAAAAGCAATCACACAAATGCCCTGCAGTCAACACCAATATGCCTCCCCCATCAACAATTGCCCCACCATCAATAATAGACCCCCAGCAACAATAGATCTTCCCAGCAAAAGTAGAAAAACCACAAAAAATAAAGCCGACTCCAGCAACACTAGACCCCACTAGCAACAATAGATTATTAACCCCCCCCCTTCCAGCAGCAACAGAACCTTTTACTAGCTACAATATCAAGCAACATTAGACCCCCCCCACAAAACAATATATCCCAACAGTGACCATAGATCCACAGCAGCCAGTATCAAAAGACCCCCAGCACACTCCAGTACCCCTTACCTTTGCATATATTCAAGTGTTGGAGGTGCCAGAACTGCGTTCCCCCACGTTCCCCCGCAGAAAAATCCCTGGCTGTAGCCAATCACAGATCACATCCAGAGGCAAGCTGTTAATGAATGGTTGACCTATTCATGACAGCTAAAACTATTGCTTATACAGTCATCTTTACTGTATAAGCAATAACAGTGAATAAAAAAAATCCTTGATCACCATGCAGAGTAGTACAGTGTCACTATGGTGACACTGAGCTACTCTGGTAACAGCTTTTAAAAAAAAATAGATAAAGAAAAAAATGTTAAAAAAAGAAAACAATTGTTTTTTTTTTTTCATACTTTCACTAGTCAGTATACCCGTCATATGATGGTGCTTTACTGCTCTGATGACAGTACGTAAAATAAAATGTAAAAACTTTTTTTTTTTCCTAAAATATTTGGTGTTGCATGACCACAACATTGCCATTTAAAGTAGTGCATTGCTAAATAGCAGAAAATACCCTGGTGGGCCTCCAGCTTTTTCACCAGCAGTAGATGTAGCAAGGTTTGGGACTTGAGACTGGGAGAACGAGTTGTTTTACCTGGGAAGACGACCTCCTCTCTCCCCTACAGCACCTGCTTGATTAATGGTATGTGTTTTCAGCTTTTCAAGTCATGTCCATGTGGGATCAAAGACACGTGTGATTGACATATACACAGTCCAGTCTGTTTACACAGGAGCCTTTTTATCTTTTTTAAGTTTGTTGTTGGACCAATAAACATTTTATATGTTTGTATTACCTGTGGTTTTGGTCTTTCACCTATGTGAAACTACAATTACCAGCCACCAGCCTTCATAACACTGGTTTGCGGCTGTACAGACTCATAGAATCCGTCAGCGCTTTTATTGAGGATCTTTATGGTTAAATTGTTATTTTTGGGCATCATAATTGGTGCTTACGGTTTTACCTCCCAGCTGCGAGGAAATTCAGTTTTTTTTCACTATTTTATGAACTGAATATCATTGCACAGGGCCTGAATTGTCTATTTTGTAATTTAAAGGTTTGAGACTTACCACCTATGAGAACATAGAAGACTTGCCCAGGTTCTTCAGGCTGACCCATCCTTAATGACGGCAACTTCTTCCTCCCCATTCATGCACAATCTAACACAGTGGCTACAGATGCAGCAGGCCTTATCATATATACTGGTAAATTATATACTCCAAATTGGTGTATATCCCTCGCGCCTATGGTGGTCCTAGTTTAGGACACACGCTCTGACGAAACGCGCGTCAGGTGGAATGCACGCTGCACGCTCCGGGAGCCTGGTGGAACGCAAGCTGGTAGTTACCGCTCTCCACTCACAGGCACCATCTGTAGCAGGCGCAATCTTGAACTTTTAAACTTTTTTTGTACTGTGCAATAGCAATACCTAATAAAGGCAACTTTTTAATGGTACTGCACTATCTGGAGCACTTTATTTTTCCCTAAACCGGACCCTGAGGATCGAGGCTATCCAGGAGAGGGATCCCGGACCGCAGGGGGGACTACAAGGCCCAGCAGTTACCTTCCAGGCCCAGGAGGCCATAAAGCCCTAAAGGTCTTTTTACCATACGGTACTTAAGACCCACTACATCTGGTGAGTGCATACCCCCCCATTAATCCATAAAAATTACGCTCAAGTACCAGCAGTTGGACTACTGGAGGACTCAGCACTAAGCACCTGCACTTTACCTTACCTGGCACTGAAGGTTTCTATTCATGCACTAAATTCACCTATGAACTGTTTATTTGGACATTCCTTGGCACACTTTTTGGCACTAATATGCACTTTATGACACACTAGGCTTTTATTGTGAATCTTTTATTGTGAATCATTTTACTGTGAAATTTTTTTTTTTGTGTGGTCTATTTTATAAAATATCAATTGTGAATAATACTGTGACACAGTCACGTGCTACACACATAATTTAATTTATATATATATATATATATATATATATATATATATATATATATATATATATATATATTTATACCACTTTGATGGCCTAAATTCCACTATCTGGGGTATAGACAAGCAATTGCCCATCCCTGAGTAGTACCAGCAAGCGCTATAATAAATCCCACTATTTGGGGTTTTCCCTCTATCACTTATCATATATACGCTCTCTCCCTTCTCTGTTGGATGTACTTACGAAAATGACGGAATTTGAATCTATGCTCTTGCAAGAAGACCCCCCAATGCACTTAGTTACCCAATTGTACTCTTTACTTCTTTGATTTCCCACCTTACACACAGGTTTATGAAACAGAGCTCCATCACACTATTTCTCTCTCCCACTGGCAAAAGTGTTTTATCTTGACACATAAACTATCCCTAGCCATCAAGAAACCGGATTTAAACTAGTGACACAGTGGTATTGGTGCATGTCGGTTCTTTGCCATTTATCCATCAATATTTGATACTTGTTGGCGCTGCCATTCCTCCAAAGGCAATATGCTTCATATCTGGTGGGATAGACCCTCCCCGTCCCCGTCAGGAGATTTTGACTAGAAATCTTTGACTTATACTGTAAACTGATGGTAACTTCTACTCAAGCCACTCCCGAGATAGCCCTTTTATCTAGATCCTTTAAATCCGTGAAAAGAGGGGTTCTTCATCTTGCCTGCTGCTAGGGCAATCATTCCCTGTGATTGGAAATCGACCACCATGCCTTCCCTTGGGAATGGGCCACTGAGGTAGACTCTATAGGAGACCTAGAACATCTGTTGGCGCAGGAGGCAGGAAAGGAAGAACAAGTTTTCTCACACCTGAACCACATGGACCATGTTCTGCTACTCATCTGAGTTTCTATCATGGGCTAACAGCGATCCAGAACCCATCTCTACCCTGTCGTTACGGAGTGTATCTGCCATCTGTTTCTAACCTACCTGCTTTATCCTCACCCGCTCCTTAACCCTCTTTATACTTTCTTTACTCTCTGTTCTGACCCCATCCATTTACTATGCAAAGACATCTCTGATGTGATCCATATGCTAATGATCCCTTCAACATACACACTTTCTATGAATCTTCGAACATTTGCTCATGCTTTGAAGCCTTATCTTTTCAATTCAACCCAGTTTGACTCCAAGATGGTGCTTTTCACCTTTTTTATGTTTCTGTTCTTTTGATCTTATTTGCATTTGAAAGACTGAATACTACACTAGTATTTTATAATACATCTAATCTCTGTAAGTGCTACCTGTCTGTACTCACATCTTTAATTCCATAAAATAGGATTGAACAACAACAACAAAAAAATGCCCTGGTCGGTCATGAAGGGGGTAAACCCTTCAGGAGCTCAAGGGGTTAGGATGTACTCTTCAAGCTCTTTTGAAGAAGCATAGCCAATGTTGAGGACCATAGACATGGTTGGTCAAGGAAATTTAATGCAGCAGATGAAAGACACATCTTGCTTACTTCTCTTCAACAATGGTATATATCCAGCAGTGCCATGAGCAAAGAAATGACAAAAAGCAGTGGGAACCAGTACAACCATCTACTGGCAAAAAATGGTCTTAATGGGAGAATTGCGGCAAAAAAGCCATGCTTCCGATGTGGATACAAGCCAAATTGACTCAACTATGCACAAAAGCATAGGTACTAGGGTGCAGAAAAATGGCAGAAGGTGCTCTGGACTAATGAGCCAAAATTTGAAATTATTGGCTGTAGTAGAAGGCAGTTTATTCACCAAAGGCTGTAGAGCGGTGCAATAATGAGTGTCCGCAGACAACAGTGAAGCATAGTGGAGGTTCCTAGCAAGTTTGGGACTGCATTTCTGAAATTGGAGTTTGAGATCTGGTCAGGATCAATAGTGTCCTCAATGATGAGAAATACAGGCAGATACTTATCCATAATAACATACCATCAGGGAGGCGTGTGATTGGCCACAAATTAATTCTGCAGCATGACAACAACCCAAACATACAGCCAATGCCATTAGGAACTACAGTATCTTCGGCCTCAAGAATTAAGAAAAGTAGTTCTGGAAGTGATGATTTGCCTCCCACAGAGCCCTGATCTCAACATCATCCAATCTGTCTGGAATTACATGAAGAGACAGAAGGATTTGTGGCAGCCTACATACACAGAAGATCTGTGGCTAGTTCTCCATAACAACAACTGGAACAACCTACCTGCCAAGTTCCATAAAAAAACTTGTGTGCAACTGTACCTAATAGAATGGATGTGGTTTTGAAGGCCAATTGTGGCCACACCAAATATTGATTTGAATTTCTCTTCTATGTCTGAAAGCATTTTTAAAGGGATTGTAAAGGCAGAAGGCTCTTTTTTATCTTAATGCATTCTATGCATTAAGATTAAAAAAAAACCTGTGTGCAGTAGCCCCCCTCAGCCCCCCTAATACTTACTTGAGCCCATCTCTATCAAGCGATGTTGCAGGAGTGTCTTAGCTGCCGGAGACTCCCCTCCTTATTGGCTAAGGCAGTAGCACGGCACGATTGGCTCTCGCTGCTGTCAAAGTCAGTCAGCCAATCAGGACAAAGAGGGGGAGGGTCCGGGTTGTGGCTCCATGTCTGAATGGACACAGGGAGCTGTGAATCGGCTTGGGTGCCCCCATAGCAAGCTGCTTACTGAGGGGGCACTTGACAGAAAGGCGGGGCCAGGAGCACAGAGGAGGGACCAGAGAAGAGGAGGATCTGGGCCACATTGTGCAAAACCAACTGCATAGAGCAGGTAAGTATACCATGTTTGTTTTAAAAAAAAAAAAAAGACATTACAATTACTTTAATTTACAGCTTTTTTATCACACCAGCCTAAAGCCTTTGCACAGTGGTGTACATGGACCAGTTATTCTACCAATAAGTCCCTTGAGTGTGGGAGTTAACCCACACATGCAAAACATGCAAACAGTATCCTGAACAGGACTGAAACCAATGAACCCAGTGCTGCAAGGTGGATGTGGTAACCACTACTGTTATACCTGTACATTGCAGCAAAAGGAACCTGTGATTTAGGGATGGGCTAAATTAAGAATGTTTACTTTCCTAAAATTTTAGTAAATGTCAAAAGATTCAAATAAATATTGCAATTTGATCAATTATATTGAAGTCAATGGGGTAGGAAAAATGACAACCTGTGAGTCTGAACCGCATTAGAAAACCTCCTCTCCCATAATTCTACTTCAGCTCTGCAAGATCCCCCCCCCCCCGCCCTCCCCTTCCTGTTCAGGCCATTTTTTGCTATACGGAACTGTGTTATTTTAACTGACAATTGCACGGAAACCTGTTATCCAAATAAAATTTTTGTCATTTTTTCCCCACAAATAGTACTTTCTTATGGTGGTATTTGATCACCTCTGCACCTTTTTTTATTTTTTTTGCGCTTTAAACAAAACATTAAAACAATGTTTTTTACTTTCTGCTATAAAACATATCCCATAAAAAATGTATAAACTCAAATTTCTTCATCAATTTAGGCCAATATGTATTCTGATACATATTTTGGTAAAATAAATCCCAATAAGCATACATTGATTGGTTTGCGTAAAAGTTATAGTGTCTACAAACTATGGGATATATTTATAGAGTTTTTTTTTTTTTACTAGTAATGGTGGCGATCAGTGACTTATAGTGGGACTGCGATATTGCGGTGGACAAATTGGACACTAACTGACACTTTTTTGGGGACCAGTAACACTAATACAGTGATTAATGTTTAAAATATGCACTGTCACTGTACTAATGACACTGGCTGGAAAGGGGATACTATTAGGGATGATCAAGGGGTTAACTGTGTGTCTAGCTGGTGTTTTACTGTAGTGGAGGAGATGCTTGTTTTAAGGGAAGGCATAGATCCATGTCCCTGCTTTGCAAGAACACAGGATCAGTGCCTTCCTTATGCCCCATACACACGTGCAGAGTATCTGAAGACTTTTGTCTGCAGACTTACCTTTTCTATGTAGTGCAAGGGCCTGCCTGATTGCATACAAATTGAAAGTGTTTAGGTTTGACCTCATATTATATGGTTTTGGTAAGTCTGCAGACAAAAGTCTTCAGATAATCTGCACGTGTGTACGGGCATTACTGACAGAATGGGGATCTGCCTTGTTTACATAGGTAGATTGTGGTTCTGCATGTGTCCAGGATAATCAGCGGGTGCCACGAACATCGGGTTTGGGTGACCTGTTGATCAGCACCCACTGTGTAGATCATAGCAGGAGCGAGCCTCCAGTGGCGCACACTCATACCCGATACCCGGAAATGCAGGATCACGTATATATATAAGTGATCCAGTGCAGCACGGCCGCCCTGTAGCAGTAAAACTGCTATAGGGCGGCCGGCAAGTGGTTTCGAGAAAGAAAACCTGCTTAACAACCATTTCTTCTTGTCTGTTAAACTGAGTTTGCATTAGCATACAGAGACCCAGGGAGTGAGCCCGGGCCTGATAGGAGTTTATCCCCTTGCAAGCTGATTTCCTTTCCTATTGGGATAGTTGATAATACTTCAAGGGCCCCACCATTGCGGGCCAACACACTATCTCCACCTACCACTGATCAGCAAGGACAGAGTATATTCCAAATAGTCTTTATTCAGTAGTCGTATATTGCTAGATATGAATTTAAGAGAATTTAGCCAATATACTCCCTGGAGCAAAATATTTTTTATCGTCTTTAGGTACTTTGCTTACTAATTGTTTTACCTCAGGCTGTTGTTGTTCACATAAATTCTTTGAAATTCCCCAAGGTGTGCTGGGTAGGCAAGGTATGTCATCTCTTGGCATATCCGGCGGCTCCTTCAGCGGTGGCACTACACACCTATCTCTAAAAACATTCCATCCTAAGCCTTGATGTAGCCAAGCCTGGCTATTTCGCTTTGCCATAAAGGGACACTCTTTATTGAGGATTACATTGAGCTTTGTTTCCTCTAGTACCGAGCATGGGGATTATTGCATAATTTCCTGACTGCAGAGGGAGAAAGTCCACTATTGAAAGCAGGGGATCGTGGGACATATCGTCCGGAAAGCCAAGATTCCAAATAGATCTAATGCAGCTGCAGACTATATTTACCAGCTGGCTGGAGGGAGAAAGAATTATGGGTGAGCAGATAAATTGAACAGTCTGGGGAGGGGCTCTCTTGGGAAAAGAGA
Source organism: Pelophylax lessonae (assembly GCF_965119305.1). Classification (NCBI taxonomy): domain Eukaryota; kingdom Metazoa; phylum Chordata; class Amphibia; order Anura; family Ranidae; genus Pelophylax; species Pelophylax lessonae. The sequence goes on along the minus strand of NC_138771.1, from coordinate 483,897,823 downwards.
CCTGCAGCTACAGGGGCAAGAGGCTAGCCTCCCCTGGCCGGGTTCAGTGGGCGCCATGGCCTGGATGGCATGGGGGGGGGGGCTTTTCTGTGAGTGAGCTTTATCCCTGAATGCAGATCCTCAGCTACTGGCCTCTCATTGGCAGAGTGGCTATCCAGAGCCACTCTCACCTATGCCCACACAGACGACGCTGAATCCTTAGATTGTCAGGTGGCCAGTCGGGCATCTTCAACTGATTGCAAGTTCTTCAAGAGCCTGTTTCGGGACACCCTATCTCAACAAGCTTTAGTATCAGGAGGATTGGTGATTAGGCAGAAGCCCAGCCTAAGTATTACATTCAGTGACACTGCATGCAGACACCTTTACCCTACCCTTTCTACATTAAATACCTTCTGCAAGGAAACACCTTGCTTCTGCTATTCACCTTTGCTGGTCGCCATTGCACAGCAACATCTTTGGCTCCTTTATAGCTAGCTTAAAAGAGATGTATGGGATTTTTTTCCCCCATTTATAATTACCTAGGTGGATCAGTGTGATGCTGTATCTGTCCCCCGTCGGCTCTACACTGAGAACTGAGCGATCGAACACCGCCGACCACTTGGTTCTGACAGCTCCCCTGTCAGTCAGCAGCTCTCTACTCTGTCCCCTCCTTGCTCACTGGAGCGTTGAGCTATGGAGGGGCAGGAGCAGCTGGCTCAGCCTCTCAGCGGCTCGCTGAGAGGCTGAGCCGGTTGTCAGATCCCGAATCCGTAGTCGTGATGACACGTGCCTGTACCGACTTCTGTGAGGTCAGCAGAGAGCAGACTTCAGACCGCTCTCTGCTGAAAATCGGTCACAAGAGTGCAGAACAAACTGCACTCCTATGATCCATAGGAGATGTACAGCCAAATGAGCTTTGGCTGTACATCTCCTTTAAGATTATGGACAACCTTTAGCACTCCCCCACACAAAGGAATCAGCCCACAACACCTGTTTACCTTCAAGGGAAACTCTCACTCAGGTTGTACATTTTGGGTTTTGTTATTTCTTTCTGCTCATGGCATCAAGGCTTAGAGGGATCTGACTGACAAAAAGTATTTTCTTCCCCCTCTTCTACCTGGGGTCATAGGCTTCCCTTGATATCTGCTGGTTTCTACCGCCAGGTTCACTGTTATTGCCATTTCATTTTATATCTCTGTAATTCTGTTTATGCTAAAGTTGCAATTTGGGGAAAACCCACATTCTATATTTTCTTTCCTTTGTTAACTTAAGAATATCCAGTAAAATATCCATGTGCAATCTCTGATATTTATTTAATGTCTTTTCCATTCGTATTCTCTCTTTGAATAATGTGAGAACCCAGGGTGTCAGAGGTTTCGGGAGGCTTGTGAAGATCAGGACAACCTCAGGGAACAGCCATTTTCCAGCAGCAACTATGGGGGGTGGCGCTACAATAATATTTTACATTTCTTCCACTAAAAAACTTAGAGCCGGTTCACACAACCACGACCAGAAAGTCGCCCCGTGACTTGAAGAGACTTGTTTAGAGACTTGTTTAGAGCCCATTCACACTAGCACGACTTGTGAGGCGACTTGTGTTGCCCCAGGTCGCTTGACATAACAAAAGCAATGTTAATCAATCAGTGCCGTCTTAATTGGCACTACTGAAGTTGCTCCGACTTCAGAAAAGGGTCCTGTACTACTTTGAGGCGACCTATGATCCGACTGTCCCATATACTTCAATGGGAGTCGCCTCCTTATCTTAATTGACACGACTTGTTATCAGACTTTCCAGGAAGAAGAAAGAGATTAGCCAGGCATTCCCCACAGACAAAGTCGCCTGTCTCTTTAAAGTAGTGCACAAGTCTCTTCCAAGTCTCTAAACAAGTCTCTAAACAAGTCTCTTCAAGTCACGGGGCGACTTTCTGGTCGTGGTAGTGTGAACCAGCTCTTAGAGACTTGTTTAGAGACTTGTGCACTACTTTGAAGAGACAGGCGGCTTTGTCTGTGGGGAATGCCTGGCTAATCTCTTTCTTCTTCCTGGAAAGTCTGATAACAAGTTGTGTCAATTAAGATAAGGAGGCGACTCCCATTGAAGTATATGGGACAGTCGGATCACAGGTCGCCTCAAAGTAGTACAGGACCCTTTTCTGAAGTCGGAGCGACTTCAGTAGTGCCAATTAAGACGGCACTGATTGATTAACATTGCTTTTGTTATGTCAAGCGACCTGGGGCTACACAAGTCGCCTCACAAGTCGTGCTAGTGTGAATGGGCTCTAAAAGAAACAGTTTACAAAAAATGATCAAATACATACAATAGAATAGAAACACAAATACTAAACTACCCTAAATAAATCTGTAGCACCCTTCCTGGCTGGGTTTGAGGATAATCGCCAGCACAGGGAGAGGGCTGACATTACCCCACGGTGTATCCATGACCACAGTGGAGAGCATCACATGACAATGAAGGGCACCAGCCACTTTCTTCCATGTTTTATTGCTCTTACATCTTCCTCAGGCCAAGGGAGTGCCAAGATCCTCTGAGGGCGGACTGATCCCCCTCCAGCTTGACTTCTGTTGGGCTTTACCACCTTGTAAGCTGTACCTTACTTGACCAGGTAGAGCAGCTTCAGGAACTCTGTGCTAACCCCCCTTAATAGGTCTACACAGCAAAAGCACTTGCACACACCTCTCCAGGCCGCAGCCCAGAGTAAAGAGAGTTCACCAGGTATTTATATCCTCCCCCAATATGCACAACTGGCATGAACCTCCTAGTAGTAGCCAAAGAGGACATGAAGGGTCAGTAGCACAAGATTGTCACTGCCCCATAAGTATTGCCCTGAATGCTAGTGACACCCAGTGGTGACAGCAGGGAACTGCAACAATCCTAAACATAGGAGGGAGACCAAGTGAAGGATACTACAAATTGGCCTGAGCAAACGATTGCCCGGGAGAGCTAAATTTATTAGAAACCACTGATGACAGGGTGGCTACACATCCAAATTACCCCATACACTCTAGATAAAGAAAAAAAACAATCTTTTTTATTATTATTTTTAGGCATAATATGTCTAAATGAACAAAATGTAGAGTTTTAATTTTGTTAGAATTTACTGAACTGCTAAATTAATTTCAACAAAATCCCTCTACTCATAAATAATCCTGAATATATACAGACTTTTTAACAGCCTTATCGTGGTTAGCTTGTAGAATGATTTATGTCTATTTAACTTCCAAAATAAGTTTTATCCATATATCTAAAGCCCCACCATATCCAATGGAAGATTGTTCCTGCTCTTATCCCACAGACACAATTCACTAAGCATGCGGGGTCCAGGATCAGCAATTTCTGAAATCGTGGATTGTTGGCGTTTGTAATGCCGCTACATACTTGTACTAACCTCAGAATGCGTGAGTGCTTTTCTATTTATTAAATAGTTGCTTTTAAATAATATTACACTGTTGTGGCCATCTTTTTTTATCTGCCCAAACCTATCTGGAGCTGTGAAGTGTTTGGAATTTACCCCATTGACATCCACCTCGGGTTGTGCTGTATACTGGATGTTGCTTTATGCTGGAGGATGGTTGTTTGAATGTTTATGCTGGTGAGCTGGAATACACACAAGCTCACATTGACCACTCTAATAGGGGGCAAAAAAGAAGAATGGCCAAGGGACTTTGTAAGACACAAACTACAAGGTATAAAATGTACAAAATGTATTACATTTTAAACACTTTGGTACATACAATTGAAATCATTCTAGTAGACATAGGTACATAGATATATGCATGGGTTTCCATAGTTACATAAATCAAAATATGAGCGAAAATCCAAGGTGTAAATGTGTATATGGTAAAATTTCTCTATGCGTTTCGTGAGACCATGCTCGCTTCCTCAGGAGATACATATATAAATGCCTGAAATTAGAGACAGTTGTTAGGCCTTGGAGCAGAAAGGAAAGGATAAGAAAGGAACGTGTTTGTGTGTGTGTGTGTGTGTGTGGGGTTGAAGGAGAGAACTAGGGGGGGGAGGGGGGGAGGGGGAGGGAAACAGAGGCAAAAAAGAGAGAGGGAAGACCAAAACTTACAATTGAGTATATATTGGGCCCTAAAGTACTATCAAACCAGGGTAAATAGTCAAGTAGATTCATGGTTCCCATAGGAGAGATCCCCAAACAGTCCATGTAGTTCTCCCCAGGGGCTGTGGAAGGGAGGGGGCCAGCCAGACAGGCAAACATCCAAGAAGGTGACAGGGTGTCACAGTGGTCAGGGATGTACAAATACTGAAAGTTAGAAAACAGCAACGGAAAAGCTCACCGAGGGGGCCATTGGTCCCAGTAGCGAACAGCAAGCTCCTAAACATCACATCCCACATGTAATAGTGCAAAAAACAACCCAGTGTAAACGCAGGAGTAGCTGATAGTGAAGGTATGAAGTGTAGACAGTATTAAAAAAAAAAAAACAGAAAAACACTCTATTAGGGGGTCTCATAGGCTTCCGATTAATCAACACGACTGTGGGACTACTGCACTATTTTAATTTTTCTCCTGGTTTTTCTTGGAACATTTATATACGGTACTTGCTTATTCAAGCGACAACATTTAAATTATTCACTTCTAGCGCTGCACTTTTTTATACTATATACTTTACTACACTGTTCCTCATGTGTCTGCAACTGAGCGATCGCTGCGTGTGTCTGTATTCTGCTCACCTCCTGTACACTTTGCCCCCCTTTTCCTCAGCACACGCTGCTCCCCTCCACATACTGTCCCCCTCTCTATATACATCCACCCTCCCACCAAGACACCTAGTAGCTAGGCCATTGCAGGGATTATTGTTCAGCCAGGCAAGGGCTAAAGCTTCACCTTGCATTGGACATTTACCTGTTGCAGATTGGGGCCTGAGAGTGAACGGAACAGCAGCCATGAGGGGAAAATCTTTCTCTGCACTGGGACATTGCTTGGATTGTAAAAAATCGGAGTCACATTTGGGCACAATAGGGAAAGTAGTAATGCAGTATGCAGCGGTAAACAGTGCGCGTGGCCAAACTTTTGCCAGTGGGAGGGGCTTAGGGGCATGGTAATCTTCATCTCTGTAACATCTCCAAAGTACACCCCTTTTTAACCATTGAAACCACAAAGCAACTTTTTCACCCCCTTGTTATCTCTCGCCTTGACTATTGTAACTCCATCCTCATAGGCCTACCTCTTGGCAGGCTATCCCCTCTTCAGTCTGTCATGAATGCTGCTGCCGGACTCATCCACCTTACCAACTGCTCAGTGTCCGTCACCCCTCACTGCCAATCCCCACACTGGATTCCTATTGCCCAACAAATAAAATTCAAAATATTACAAACAACATACAAAGCCATTCACAACTCTGCCTCAAGCTACACCACCTATCTTGTTTCCAAATATCACCCAAACTGTACTCTTCGCTCCTCCCAAGACCTCCTGCTCTTTAGTTCCCTTGTCTGCTCCTCCCATGCTCCTCTTCATGACTTTTCCAGAGCCTCTCCCATCCTTTGGGACTCCCTACCCTTACTGTGTCCACTTTTAGGTGATCCCTGAAACCTAATTTCTTCGGGGAAGCCTGTCCTGCCTCCACCTAACAACTGAATCTTTTATTGCCCCCATCACTTCATCCCTCACAGGTATTAACTTTTGTTTCACTAGCTCCTGCCTGATAGATTGTAAACTCCCAGGAGCAGGACCCTCCAAAAACTTTTGTATTGAATTGTATCTTAATATAGTTAATATTGTAAAGCGCTGCGCAAACTGTTGGCCCTATATAAAACCATAATAATAATAGTAATTAAACAAAACCCAATTCCTCAATTAAACAAAACCCAATTCCTTTTGTACCTAACAAATGTGATTTTATTTCTGTTCCCTTAAGTAAGAGTCCTATAGACACTCCTATGACCCGTGTTCAGCTGACTGCAGGATAAAGTCTGCTGTCGGCTGACGTCACACAGCCGATCCAGACTCTGGATCGATACCAACTTTAATGTTGGGATCCACCCAGATGGCTAACCGACATCTAGCTCAGCCTCTCGGCGTGCCGCTGGAAGACTGAGCCAGCCACTCCTGCCCCCTCCACAGCTCGATGCTCCAGTGAGCACTGGAAAGGCAAAGCAGAGAGAGTCACCAGCTCTCTGCTCACTGAAAACCAAGAACTGTACAATCAGTGGTCTTAGCTGGCAGATGACAAATGCAGCATACACCTAGGTGAGTATAGTTGTTTATTTTTTCAGCTACAGAACTTCTCTTTAAAACACTGCCATTACATATGATTTTGTGAAAATGAAAAACAGACACAGAGCTAACACTTTGCCTAAGCCTAGCTTCATTAAAGAAAAAGTCAGGTACTGCTTAGCAACAAGCAACTGTTTCAACAATTAATGCTTTGATGAGAAATATGAAATGTACAACATAGTGAATATAGTGCAGGAGTCTGTAATGCAGAGCGTCGGGGCCAGGGGTGTGCAATAAATATAGAGCAAGGATCATAAGTATGTAATGAGCAGTGTTCTGGAACACTTAGCCTGTATCCATCACCTTGCATAGGACTTGGTTATGTAACGTATAATGCCTTTGTACTGACACCTAATGGTAATCTAGTATAACTACAACTTGCAATGTAATTCTTGTAAAATGGTATAATCCAATCTACCTGTGTGTCTAGATTAATGTCTAGATTAGTTAGTTTTTTCCTTAGCTAGACCCCTCCTGTTCTTCAGTTACTTATTACCCAGCCCTCATAGAAGACAGGGTGTAGACGATTGTCTATTTACACTTTGATATGACCACATCCATGTATTGCATTTTACAAGAAAAACTGATTCAACAGGCGATCGTACTGGGCGCATGGACTGAGGTCTATGGGCGGTATGTCAATGTATAAGGCAGTGCCTCAAACAGAGCACACACAGTGCTGCATTAATTGTCAGATTTAGGAAAGCAGGGATCAGGAGTGTGTAATGGAAAGAGTTTCAGGCCTTTTTTTGGACGTTTTTCAGGCGTTTTTTTCAGACATTTTTTGCAGGTGTTTGGAGGCAGGCATTGACATCTAACAAAAACGCGTATAATTTGCCAAAAAAGAAGCTCATGTACTTTTTGAGCTTCAGGCGACAAATTGCTCATATGTGAACAGGGGTCATTGAAATGAATAGGATTTTGCTTGTTGGGCGTTTTCAGAGATTAGCGTTTTACGAGCTGAAAAATGCTCAGGTGTGAACAGGGTCAGAAATATGTAAGGCACAGAGTGCTACAGTCAGTACCAGTTTAGGAGCAACACTTAGACAGCAGGGGGTCAGGAGTATGTACTACACAGTAGGGGTCAGGAGTACAAAACAAAAAGTGCAGGAGTCAGGGGTGTGTTCCACAAGCAAAACTGTCCCCCACTTCACAAAAATCCCCACTCCCACCCTCCAAAAAAATCCAGCACTAATCTCCATGTTCACCCCTCCAAGAACAAATCTTTGCCCTACAAATCCTCCTCCCAGCACAACCCCCCCCCCCCCCCACACACACACCCGGTATAAATCCTCCTTCATCCCCTACATTCGCCCCCTTTCAGAACAAATCCCTCACCCTCCCACCAGCACTAATCTAAATGCTCATCCCTTCCAGCACAAATATTTACCCCCTCCAAATCCCCTCCCCCAATTCCCCCTCACAGCTCAAGTTCTCGTCCCTCCTTTAACATATATAACCCTCTATTCCCTCCTTTTAGCTCAAATGCCCCCATAAATCCCCCAACCAGCACAAATTCTCTCCCTCAAGTAGCACCCCCCCCAAATCCACCCTCCCAGCATAAATCCTCCCTACCTTCTAACACAATTTCCTCCTTCTTGAATAAATCCTTTCACTCTCCAGCATACATCCACTCTTCTAGCAAAGATACCCCCCCCCTGTATTCTACAACAAATCATCTCCCCCCAAAATTGCCTCCCCCTAGCACAAATCCTCCTATTCCACCCTCCACCCAAATCACTCCTGTCATCATAAAACCTTCAATCCAAGCACAATTCTTTGTTACCTGTGTCATTGTGCCCCCCCCCCCCCCCCCCAAGTGCAAACCCCCGTTATAAAACTTTCAGACTTCAACATGGCTCGATGCTGGGGGGAGTTCTTCCTCCAGGGCTCCTCCTCATGTTGTGTCGCAAGAAAGATGTGTAACCTGGTGGCAACTATTTTCATTGCTTCTGCCGCTTCTCACCTTGTGACTTACTACAAAGTTAAAATGTAATAGTCTGATCACTGGGGGAGAGGAGACTGAGGAAATTCTTCCTCCTGCCTGCAGCAGACTGATGGCATCATCTCAGTCTAGGCAGAGTAAAGTCTGGTACACACGGCTGAATATCGGCCAGTCAGCTGGTCCGACATTTGGCCTGTGCACAGCATCTGATAGAAGCTGGCTAAACATTCGGCTTCTGACGAACGGGTATGCTGGAAAACAATAGCTCAGCGAGGAGATCACTGTACTAACATCTAATAGTTAGTACAGTGAGCTCCTCTCAGGCTTCTCCATTTTTTATTTTTTTTGTTCAGCCTTTTTGTGTACCAGGCTTTACTAACAGGAGCTGAAGAATGGCTTTTCATGATAATAGGTGGAGCTTTTCTGAAAAATGATACTGTTGGTGCACATTTTAACATGTCAGAAATGTATCAATGCAGCTTATAAAGTTATAGACAGGACTATTTTAATATCTAATTTCTGGTGCATGAGTAGCAATAGCGTTAAGGCAGAATATTTTAGAGTTTAATTTTGGGATGAAGTATTAGTATGGCCTGAAGGAAAATAACTCATCATCAAACATTTAGGAAATGAGAAGGGTAATGTATTGTCTGACTGTGGAGCCCTGGGGCGACAGATTGATGCAGATTCACAAATGATTCAGCTTGTGCAATGCGACAACAATTTACTGTCCAGCGACCCAATCATTATATCGCTAATTAAACAGCTTCTCTCGTCACCATGTTCAGTGTGGGGGAATGTAAGAAACCACTGATGATTCTCTCTGTAATTATTGAGATGGTTTGTGCCTTCCAGATGTGTTTCTTCTATCAGAGGCATACTTGCCTATAATAATGTACAGCGCAAGGGGTGGAGACTAATGCACAGCCAATAATTATATCACCAACCTAATACCACAACATAAAAAAGTTGCATAAAAATCTCTTTCTACATACTGTATCCTGTATATTCTATCTAATTTGTATCTATTTATCTGTATTTTCTATATCTAAGGAAAGACAGTAAATATTGAGTAGGAAACTCTATCTATCTATCTATCTATCTATCATTTTTGTTTCCTTTAGCGCGGTTACTATCCCTTATTCTATCTATCTATCTATCTATCTATCTATCTATCTATCTATCTATCTATCTATCTATCTATCTATCTATCTATCTATCTATCTATCTATCTATCTTATCTATCTATCTATCTATCTATCTATCTATCTATCTATCTATCTATCTATCTATCTATCTATCTATCTATCTATCTATCTATCTATCTATCTATCTATCTATCTATCTAGCTATCTATCTATCTATCTATCTTATCTATCTTATCTATCCATCCATCCATCCATCCATCCATCCATCCATCCATCCATCCATCCATCCATCCATCCATCCATCTATCTATCTATCTATCTATCTATCTATCTATCTATCTATCTATCTATCTATCTATCTATCTATCTATCTATCTATCATGACTCTCAGGGTAGGAGGATAAAAAATGATCACTCTTTGGGGAGGGGTCAGTGTGGGGTGCATGATTTGGGCATCTTTGGCTTGAAAAAAACTCATAAAGGACATTTGTGCCATAACAAGTCCTGGAATACTAATTTGCAGCATTTTCTACTAGGCTGGGTATGGGAAATGTTGTAGGATTGGAAGATATTAGATGCTGTCTGAGCAAAAAGAGCCTCTTAGGTGAGGTCTTTAGAGTGTCCATCTGTCCCCTGGCCTCCCCCCTCAATGTCTGACCTCTGAAGTTCACCGTCTTCATTTGCCCCCCTGCCATTCATCTCATCTGTCACCTGTGCTCCCCCCTAATCTTCTTCCCCACGGGATTCCTCTATAACCTTCTTCCTGATGAGAGTTCCCTCTTATTGTCTATCCCCTAATTATCTCCCACCCAATATGATCCATCTTCTTTATCTACTCTTTGGTTTCTCCCATTATCATCTGCCACCATGGAGTTCCCCTTCATTATCTACCCTACTGGGATCCCCTATATCAGGGATCCTCAAACTATGGCCCTCCAGCTGTTGCGAAACTACACATCCCATGTGGCATTGTAAACTCTGACATGACTAGGCATAATGGAAATTGTAGTTCCTGAACAACTGGAGGGCCATAGTTTAAAGTTCCCTGCCCTATATTATCATCCCCATTTTTCCACCTCCCTAAACACTCTATCATCTGTCCCCCTGAACTCCTCTCTCATCGTCTATCCTTCATGGGATTCCCCTCTTTGCCTCCCACCTGAGATCACCCTTATAATCCCCCCCCCCCCCGGGTTACCCCTTATTATCCGCTCTTTTATGTGATCTCTCCTTTTTATTTGCCCTTTGGATGCTTCCTATCATCTGTCATCCTGAGCTACCCACTCGTCATCATCTGTCCTCCTGCTCATCTTTTACCACAGAAGGCTCTCCTTTATCATCTTCCCCTCGTTCGAGATTCTTCCTCTGGACTGACTTCTGGGATCCCTCTCATCATCTGTCCCCCTTGGCCTTGCCTTCACCTGCCCTCCTTGGGTCCCTCCTCATCCTTTAACTACCTAGCCTTCCCCTTATCATCTTTCCCCCTTGGCTCCCCCTTTGTCTGCCCACCTGGGTTCCCCCCTCATTCTCTGACTGCCTTGGTCCCCACTCATCACCTGGGAGTCCCTCTTTGGCTTCCCCTTATTATCTATCCCTCTTGGCTTCCCCTCATCATCTGCCCCCCTGGCCTCCCCTCCTATCATCTACTACCCTGAACTCTTTGTCTACCTTTGTTAATTCCTGCTCTTCATCTGCCCCCAGTGATTCCCCCTCCTCACCTGCCCCTTGAAATCCCTCTTCAATATTTTCCCCCTGGGCTCCCCCATCACTTCCCCCCTAAACCTTTAGTAGCGGTGACAGTTGTGTAAGAAGAATTCTTCTCCAGCTGTCTCATAATATGAGGATTTGTAATTCAGAGCCTCTTCCATCGCCTGCACTACAGAGCTCTGGCTGCTTTACATACCCCTGCTGGCTCCGAGCGATTAGCATTCACCCCACAGCTGACGCTCATTTTCCATCTCTCTCTCGGAGCTGAGTCAATTTCTACTTTGCTGAATGAGTAAGTGCGGACATTATCTGGGGAATATAAAACACCAGAACCTGCTGGAGAAATGCAGGTTTATGATGTTACGTACTACTGACCCTCTCAACATGCTACCTAAGTGGATGTATATAGATGACCTGATCTGCACAGACATTCCCCCTCTCTCCCCACCCCCTATCATCTCTCTCCTCTCTATTCACTCTCCAGTTTTTCTCCTTCTGACTCTTAAATCAAAAAATACATTACTGAGAGATCCAAGTTTATTTTAGCATTAACAAAAAAAGGTATTTCTTGGGATAGAGTAGAGAACGCCTGTCAAGTTTTTTTTCTTTTTGTGCCCCTGTCAGGGAGATTCGCCTTCTCTATTTGTCCTGTTTTTGGTTATCACTGAGAATAAAAAGAAAATCCCAAATTTTGTGTTGTCTGCAGAACAGAAAAAGAAGTGAATTCTTCCAATGGGGACACTAGTTCTGTTGAGCTTAATGACAACCAGGGATCTCACTTTGGAGAGATATCCTTTCATCCCGCATTGTGGCTACGATACAGGAAGTGAAAGGAAATCTCCCCAATAGGCCACAGATTTCAAGGAGATGGGTGTTGGGCGCTAATTACCAGGAGGAATGTCCACCAAGAAAACACAGAAGATGACCAATGGGTGCTTTTTTGGACTGTCCAAGTAGCCAACATTCAGGGCAGCACTGGCGGTTAAACTCGAGAAATCCCGCTGGCAACAATAGAAAAAAACAGGCGCCACTATAGTAAGCCAAGACTTTATTGCATAACAAAACGATGTAGTAACTTACATCAAGGATAGCTTCAATCCATATTCTGTGTAACGATGTTTCCTAGCGTCTAGTCTACACTGTTCCGGCCGTCCTGCAGCCACTTCCGGTTAGCCTGTGTTCCATTGCGGCTTCCGGTTCAACCAGCTCTGTAGACCAGCTTCCTAGAACATCACTTCCTGGCTGCAGGACGGCCGGAACAGTGTAGACTGGACGCTAGGAAACATCGTTACACGGAATATGGATTGAAGCTATCCTTAATGTAAGTTACTACATCGTTTTGTTATGCAATAAAGTCTTGGCTTACTACAGTGGCGCCTGTTCTTTTCTACAATAGGCCACAGATGGCAAAGGGGGTTATGACCCTTCAAAAGGCCCTTTCACATGGGCGCTTTCCATTGTGAGCTGATTCCCTGTTGACCTGAGCAGAGCAGGGTGGTCTTAGTTTCTGCAGAGTGCATACGGACAGACCCTGCTCCACTCTGTTCTATGGGCCGCCGGAAGTAAATGATCTCTGCTGTCCATTACACCTGGTGTGGCAGGCGCAGCACTACAAAGTGCCTTATGCGCTGTGGCATTAGAAGAACTTGATCTCTCTGACTTCAGTCTTACCAGACTGTCTGTTACTCTATAAATTCCTCTAATACCGTTCTATGGAAAGCAGTAGGTTTAAAGAGCACACCAAACGCTTAAGATATCTTCTTTATTAACTTCAACTTTTCTTCATAGATAACAGTGACACTTTTGCAGCAGACAGTCCATGTACAACATGTGCTGAATACAGTATAACAAATGGTGGATATATTTCTCTCTCTATTGCTGTTTGCTGTTTGAGTTTGTTTGCTTGGGTTTGGTTTTGAGTTGTTAGAGTTGTTTGGGTTTGTTCGATAGTTTGAATTCGATATAACTTTTGAAGTTTGATAGTTTGTTTGTTTGATTTTGTGTTTGAGTTTGTTTGGTGGAACTACAAGTGAACACATAACTAGTTCAGTATATAGCTCTAATCACATTACTAACAATAGGAACATGTATAACTGTTAATTACCTATTTTTGGCCACTTGCTTCCATAAAACTGCTCTGAGGATCTGTGTGTCTGTTCAGTTCTCTTGCTCTGTAGTGGAATGAGAAGGTTGGCTGAAAGCATGAGGCTTCAGAGAAAAAATGGGTGTAAGGCTGGCTGTGATTGGCCAAGACTGCTGCTGAGTGTGAGATTGGCTGTGATTGGCCACAAACTCCTTATGGGTAATAAAGTTTAACTCTGTGCTTTCTGGTTTAAATTCTGCTGTGTCTGAGCTTACCTTACAGGCATATAAATGAATCTTACGGGCAAATTTCCTTTTGCTTCTGTGAACACAACATACAATTGTTATGTGACATCCAAACATGAAATCACAGTAAATAACTCTGCTTTTGTCTCTCACATATAAACATATGCACTGTATTGAGATTATTAACAGGTCTAGCTGTATATACATGTAGGTCATATTAGCAACCTAGGACAGGTTCTAGCTGGCCAGCTACAGCTACACCTGGCTGGCTGCCTCCAATTTGCTTCTCCCAAACAGAAAAGGATGCAGTCTTATGGGCCATACACACTATAAGATTTTCTGAAGACTTTTTCCTTTAGATTTACCAAAACCAGATAATATGAGGTCAGACCTAAACACTTTCAATTTGTATGCAATCCGGCAGGCCCTTGCACTACATAGAAAAGGTAAATATGAAGGAAAAAGTCTTCAGAAAATCTTAAAGTGTGTATGGCCCTTTAAGCTGGATACACACTATCCAACTTTTGTGGTTAGATTTCCTTCAGATTTACCTTTTCTATGTAGTGCAAGGGCCTGCCAGATTGCATACAAATTGAAAGTGTTTAGGTTTGACCTCATATTATATGGTTTTGGTAAGTCTAAAGGAAAAAGTCTTCTGAAAATCTTATAGTGTGTATGGCCCATTACTCCACTTTTTTTTAGCGGGCCTGATCGGACTCAATGCTAGGTGGGTGTAAACGGACAAGTCCATTCACATCCGCTGACCTATAGGAATGCATGGAACTTCCGATCAAGTCCGCCTGAAAAAGTAACAGGACAGGTTGACCAGATTGGATTACCCGTACGAAAGGGTGTACTCTACCCAAAATGAGAAAGAAGAAAGTTTTCCTTTCAATTCTACTTTAAGTGATTATATAATAAGGGGGGATAGGAGGTGAGTCTAGGAACATAATCAGGGTAAGGAATAATATCAATGGGATAGGAGCTGAGTCCAAGCATGTTATAAGGGGTAAAGAAGACTATAAAGTCCATAGTATATTAGTCAAGGGACATTATCAGAGCTAAGGGGTAATATAAATAGAACAGGAGGTCAGTTCAGGGAAAATATCAGAGTAGGAGTTTACCACTTACCCACTGGGCACTTATGCCCCCTTCCTAACCAGACCAATTTTCAGCTTTCAGTGCTCTTACATTTTGAATGGCAATTACTCAGTCATGCAACACTGTACTTTTAGTGGCATTTAATCATTACTGTTTTTTTTTTTTTTTAATGAAAAAAGACCGAAAGTTTTGTAAAAAATGAATTTTTCTTTGTTTCAGTTTTAACCACTTCAATACAGGGCACTTTCACCCCCTTCCTGCCCAGGCCAATTTTCCCCTTTTAGCGCTGTTGCATTTTGAATGACAATTGCGCGGTCATGCAACACTGTACCTACACCAAATTTATGTCATTTTCCCCCCACAAATAGAGCTTTCTTTTGGTGGTATTTGATCACCTCTGGGTTTTTTCCTTTTTGCTAAACAAATAAAAAAACACAGAAAAGTTTGAAAAAAAAAAAAAAGTTTTTTTGTTTATGTTATACAATTTTGTAAATAAATACGTTTTTTCCTGCACTGATGAGCACTGATGAGACTGCGCTGACAGGCACTGATGAGGAGGCACTGATGGAGTGGCACTGATGGGGTGGCACTGATGGGGTGGCACTGATAGGCAGCACTGATAGGCGGCACTGATAGGCACTGATATGTGGCACTGATAGGTAGCACAGATATGCAGCATTGGTGGGCACTGATAGGCGGCACTGCTGGGCACTGATAGGCGGAATTGAT
Source organism: Pelophylax lessonae (assembly GCF_965119305.1). Lineage (NCBI taxonomy): Eukaryota > Metazoa > Chordata > Amphibia > Anura > Ranidae > Pelophylax > Pelophylax lessonae. The sequence continues at coordinate 483,882,629 of NC_138771.1, read as the reverse complement.
GGGCACTGATAGGTGGCACTGACTGGCACTGATAGGTGGCACTGATGGGCACTGATAGGCGGCACTGGTGGGCACTGATGGGCACTGACGGGCGGCACTGATAGGCACTAATGGGCACTAATGGGCACTGATAGGCGACACTGGTGGGCAATAATGAGCACTGGTGGGCGACACTGAAAGATGGCAATGATGGGCACTGGTGAGCAGCACTGACAGGGAGGGCACTGGCGGGCAGCACTGATGGGGAGGGCAATGGGGGGCTCCCTGAGCCCTGATTGCCATCCCTGGTGGCCATAGTGGGCATCCCTGGGGTCATAGGTGGGCATCCCTGGGGTCCCCGAGGGTCTGCACTGGTAATCAATGATCTGATTACCAGTGCCGACCCCCCCCCCCTGTCAGGGGAGCCACCGATCTGCGCTCCTTTACTCGTGCCTGTCAGGCACGAACTAAGGAAAGCCGATCAACGGCTGTTTCTGTTTACTATGTGACCAGCCATGGTTGGACACAGCTGGTCACATGGTAAAGAGCCTACGTCAGAGGCTCTTTACCGAGACCGGAGATGCAGGGTGTCAGGCTGACACCTCGCATCACCGATCGCCGCTCTGCGCACCCCGGGGGGGGGGGGGGCGCGCAGAGCTGTATTATCCTGCCGCCGTCATATGATGTCCGGTCAGGATAATACAACCACATTCCCGCTGTCAATCTGCAATAGGGAGGGCGGGACGTGGTTAAAATTTTGCAAATTTTGTAATTTTCCTTTATAAATGTTGGCCAAAAGTTATACTGCTACTTATTTTTGGTAAAAGTAACCCAAGGCTGGCCATACACTATACAATTTTCTTATTCAATTTCCTTTAGATTTACCTTAAACTATGTAGTGCAAGGGCCTGCCTGACTGCATACAAATTGAAAGTGTTTAGGTTTGACCCTATATTACATGGTTTTGGTAAATCTAAAGGAAAGTTGAACAAGAAAATTGTATAGTGTATGGCCAGCCTAAGTCTATAAGCTATGGTGCCAATCATTGAAAATTCATCACACCTGATGTACTGACAGCCTAAGGCCCCTTTCACACTAGCGGACTGTTCAGATCCGCCTGTCTGTTTTTCAGGCGGATCTGAACGGATGCCCCATGCATCTCTATGGGGCATCGGATGTCAGCAGAGACATGTCTGCTGACATCCGATCCGTCAAATCTGGACGGATGGAAACCCTAGCGGATCGGATGGGATTGGATGAGAACGGACAGACGGTCCGTTCCCATCCGATTCCCCCATAGAGAACAGCGGGACATGACAGCTGTGTCTCCGCACATAGTGCGGAGACACAGCTGCCATCCGCCTGCTCAGCGGGGGATCGGCGGATCGATCCCCCACTGTGTGAAAGGGGCCTTAGGCTGGCCATACATGTTCAATTTTCTTGTACAATTTTCTGTTAGATTTACCACAAACCACATAATATGAGGGCAAAGGTAAACAACACTTTCACTTGTATTCAATTAGGCAGGCCTTTGTACTACATAGGTGAAGGTAAATTTCAAGAAAATTGTACAGAAAATTGTAAGAAAATTGTATAATGTATGGCCAGCCGAAGGCCCCTTTCACACGGGCTTTCCGATCCGGTCCGCCTGTCAATTTTTCAAGCGGACCTGATTGGAGGCTCCATGCAGCCTTATGGAGCAGCGGATGTCAGCAGAGACATCTCCGCTGACACCCGCTGCTATCCGATCCAATCCTGTCTGTGAAATCCGAATGGATGGAAGCCCTATTTTCCATCTGTCTGGAGGATTGAATCAGATCGGATGAAAAAGAACAGGCAGTCCGTTCTCATTCGATCTCCCATAGAGGAGAGTGGGGCTCTGACAGCTCCGTCTCTGCAAAGTAAGCGGAGACAGACTTGTCTCGATCCGTTGATCCCTGCTGAGCAAAACTGAGTCCGTCGGGCGCATCACCCGTGTGAAAGGGGCCTATCTTATTTCTTGGGTCAGGAAAGTACAAATACCCCCAAAATTACCCCTTTTGGAAAGCAGACATTCCAAGGTATTTAGTAAGAGGCATGGTGATTTTTTTGAAGTTGTAGTTTCTTTCCCACAATTCTTTGCTAAATGAAGATTTTTTATTTATTTATTTTTGTCACATAAATAAATTACACATATCATTCCTGACAACCTATCACACTTTTGAAGGCCCTGGAGCACCAGGACAATGGAAACGTTCACAAAATAAACCCATTTTGGAAAGCAAACACCCCAACACATAATCTAGGGGGCATTATGAGTCTTTTGAACATGTCATTTTTTTCTACAAGTTTTTGGAAAATGTGGAAAGAAAACGAAAACACATTTTCTTTTTTTTTTTTTACAGGAAGTTGTCCATTTATCAGATATTTCTAAGACATAGCATGTACATAGCAAAAAATGACACCCCAAAATACATTCTGCTACTCCTCCTAAGTATGGCAATACCACATGTGAGACTTTTTCACAGATGAGCACTGACGTGGCATGGACGTGACTGATGTGGCACAGATGAGCACTGAGGTTGCATGGGTGTGGCACAGATGTGGCATGGGTGAGCACTGTTGTGGCATAGATGTAGCACTGATGTGGCACGGATGAGCACTGATGTGGCCTGGATGAGACACGGATGAGCACTGATGTGGCATGGGTGGGCACGGATGTGGCATGAATGAGGCACAGATGGGCATGAATGAGGCATGGATGAGGCACAGATGGGCATGATTGAGGCACGGATGGGCATGATTGAGGCATGGATGTGGCACAGACTGGCATGGTTAAGGCATGAATGAGGCATGGATGAGGCACGAATGGGCATGACTGAGGCACAGATGGGCATGATTGAGGCATGGATGGGCATGATTAAGGCATGGATGAGGCACAGATTGGCATGATTTAGGAATGGATGAGGTACAGATGGGCATGGTAGAGGCATAAATGATGCATGATTGAGGCACAGATGAGGCACAGATGGGCATGGCTGAGGTACAGATGGGCATGATTGAGGCACAGATGGGCATGATTGAGGCACGAATGAGGCACAGATTGTCATGATTGAGGCATGAATGAGGCATGATTGAGGTACGGATGAGGCACAGATGGGCATGACTGAGACACAGATGGACATGATTGGGGCATGGATGGGCATGTTTGAGTAACGGATGAGGCTCAGATTGGCATGATTTAGGAATGAATGAGAACCAGATGGGCATGATTGAGGCAGGATTGAGGCACGGTTGAGGCCCGATTAAGCCTTGATTGACGCATGAATCAGGCAGGGGTGAGTGCTGCTGCAGTCCCCCTCCTCTCATCGCATGCTGTATCGATCGATGTGTACAGCGTGCGAGGAGAGAACTGAACCGGACATACCCTGGTTTACTGACAAGTGATAGCTCCGTCATTGGACAGAGCTATCACGTGGTAAAGGGCGGCTGTTATTGGCCCTTTACCACGATCCGTGATGCACCGGGTCCCGGCGAGCACAGACACTTTTGTGTGCGTGCCCCAGCGGGAAGCGCGACTCTGGAAGGACGTCATTGTACGCCCTCCCAGAATAAGCCGGCTGTGCTGTAGCTGCCATTCGACTATGGCCTGGTCGGCAAGTGGTAATATAAAGGATATAGAAGATACGTCCTGGCATATTATCAGGGGTAATGGATAATGTAATAGGGATAGGCAGGGAGTCAAGGACATTATCAGGGTAAGGCATAATGTAAAGGTGATAGGAGGTAAGTTAAAGGATATTATCAGTGTAAGGGATAATATAAAAGGGATAGGATGTGAGTCCAGGGACATTACTAGGGATAATGAATAATATAAAAGGGATAGGAGGTGAGTCCAGGGACATTATCGTGGTAAGGGATAATATAAATGGGATAGGAGGTGAGTACAGGGACATTATCTGGGTAAGGGATAATATAAATGGGATAGGAGGTGAGTACAGGGACATTATCGGGGTAAGGGATAATATAAAGGGGATAGGAGGTGAGTACAGGGACATTATCGGGGTAAGGGATAATATAAATGGGATAGGAGGTGAGTACAGGGACATTATCGGGGTAAGGGATAATATAAAGGGGATAGGAGGTGAGTACAGGGACATTATCGGGGTAAGGGATAATATAAAGGGGATAGGAGGTGAGTACAGGGACATTATCGGGGTAAGGGATAATATAAAGGGGATAGGAGGTGAGTACAGGGACATTATCGGGGTAAGGGATAATATAAAGGGGATAGGAGGTGAGTACAGGGACATTATCGGGGTAAGGGATAATATAAATGGGATAGGAGGTGAGTACAGGGACATTATCTGGGTAAGGGATAATATAAATGGGATAGGAGGTGAGTACAGGGACATTATCGGGGTAAGGGATAATATAAATGGGATAGGAGGTGAGTACAGGGACATTATCGTGGTAAGGGATAATATAAAGGGGATAGGAGGTGAGTCCAGGGACATTATCGTGGTAAGGGATAATATAAAGGGGATAGGAGGTGAGTACAGGGACATTATCGGGGTAAGGGATAATATAAATGGGATAGGAGGTGAGTACAGGGACATTATCGGGGTAAGGGATAATATAAATGGGATAGGAGGTGAGTACAGGGACATTATCGGGGTAAGGGATAATATAAATGGGATAGGAGGTGAGTCTAGGCACATTACAAGGGGGAAGGAATAATATAAACGAAATAGGAGGTGAGTACCGGGACATTACCAGGGGTAAGGGATTTTAAAAATGGAAAAGGAGGCGAGTTCAGGAACATTAATAGAGGTAAGGGATAATATACTATAAATTGGATAGGAGGTAAGTCCAAGGATATTATCAGAGGTAGGGGATGATATAAATGGGATAGGGAGTGAGTCCATGGACACTATCTGGGGTAAAGTATAACATAAAGAGGATAGGAGGTGAATCCAGGGACATTATCAGAATATACCATACATTTACTCCACAGCTGAATCTCTTTTTCTATCTCTCTCTGAACTGAGTCAATTTCTACTTTACTGAATGAATAAGCGCAGGCATCATCTGGGGAATATGAAACACCAGAACAAGTCGAAGGAATACTGCGAGTTTATGATGTTACGTACTACTGACTCTCCAACACTGCCTAAGTGGATGTATATAGATGACCTGACCTGCACAGACATCCCCACTCTCCATCATCTCTCGCCTCTCTTTTCTCCCTCCAGTTTGTCTCTTTTTGTCCTTTAAATTTGAGTATACATTACAGAGAGAACTACATTTGTTTTTATTCTCTATTGATAAGACACAGATAACACAGAAATACAGTATAAACATGGCATCTCATGTTTTTACATGAAGTAAGGAATTAAATAGCACATCCATCCAAAGGAGAAAGTGGTAAATCAAATAAAAACACATCTTTGTACATTTTGAATGAAACGAAAAATATCGCTCTAGGTCGGTCCACCCTTCTGTACCTGTAAATTAGGTGCCAGCCAATAACTGAAGAATAAATAAGATGATAAGTTAATGACTGCACTCTGATTACAACTTCATTATTCTTTATTATTATTTATCTATTATTATTATTTATTTATTTTTCATTATTATTGTATCATTCTGATACAACTTCATTATTGTAATATATCCATATAGACAATGCATTACATCTGGAGAAATAAGACTGCCAGTCTGATATTTCACCTAAGCCCCCCTCCCAACAGGGCTGTTAAAATTTTTTTTAAAAATACTAAAAATCTACTGACACCATCCATTGCCCTACTGACACCAATCTCTACTCTCCTGACACTGTCCTCTGCCTTTTTGACAAAGTCCAGTACCCTACTGACACCGTCCACTGCTCTACTGACTGACACCACCCACTGCCCTACTAACACTAACCTCTGCCTACTGACATATCCACTGCCCTACTGACACCATCCTCTTCTCTACTGACTACGTCCACTGCTCTACTGACAACGTCCACTGCTCTACTGACTGCGTCCACTGCTCTACTGACTACGTCCACTGCTCTACTGACTACATCCACTGCTCTACTGACAACGTCCACTGCTCTACTGACAACGTCCACTGCTCTACTGACTACGTCCACTGCTCTACTGACAATGTCCACTGCTCTACTGACTACGTCCACTGCTCTACTGACAACGTCCACTGCTCTACTGACAACGTCCACTGCTCTACTGACTACGTCCACTGCTCTACTGACTACGTCCACTGCTCTACTGACAACGTCCACTGCTCTACTGACTACGTCCACTGCTCTACTGACAACGTCCACTGCTCTACTGACTACGTCCACTGCTCTACTGACAACGTCCACTGCTCTACTGACTACGTCCACTGCTCTACTGACAACGTCCACTGCTCTACTGACTACGTCCACTGCTCTACTGACTACGTCCACTGCTCTACTGAAAACGTCCACTGCCCTACTGAAATCATCCTCTGCACTACTGACAGCATCCACTGCTCTACTGGTACTGTCCACACACCGTCCACTGCCCTACTGACACTGTCCACTGCTCTACCCACTAAAAATGTGCACTTTTAACCACTTTAAGACCGGAAGGATTTGCCCCCTTAATGACCAGGCCCTATTTTGCAATTCGGCACTGTGTTACTTTAACAGACAACTTTTTTTTCCCATTTCTTTCTTCTTCCCTTTTCTTTTCTAGCTTTATATCTTCTTTCTTTTGCTTTAGAAAATTAAGAAGGAGATGAAGTGATTACCACAGCCCTGACAGTAGCAAAATGTATAAATTATTATTTAAAATTGATGGGCTGATTACGGTCTCTACCTAGGCAGGTATCTTATTTTTATTGCTACGTTTGTGATACATTACTACTAATGTTCCTTTTTTTTTTGTTGATGTAGGTTACCAATATTAATTTAGTATTGTTGACAAGCACTGTAAGTGTTGTTTCTACTGGATCTGCTATGTTTGTTCTCTTTCATGAATAAAATATTTGAAAAAATAAAAAATAAAATAACAGGCGATTGCGCAGTCGTGCGACGCTGTACCCAAAATAAATTGATGTCTTTTTTTCCCACAAATAGAGCTTTCTTTTGGTGGTATTTGATCACTTGTGTGATTTTTATTTTTAGCGCTATAAACAAAGAAAGAGCAACAATTTTTCTTTTACTAGTAATGGTGGCAATCTGCAATTTTTTGCGGGACTGCGACATTGCGGCGGACAGATCGGACCCCTGACTGATATTTTTGACACTTTTGGGGGGGACCAGTGACATTACTACAGTAATCAGTGCTAAAAATATGCACTGTTACTGTAATAATGACACTGGCAGGGAAGGGGTTAACATTATGGGTGATCATGGGGCTAAATGGGAGCCTAGGAGAGTGATTCTAACTGTGGGGGGGGGGGGGGGGGTCAGGGCTTCTGAAATGACCATAGAGACATGTGATCCTATATAGAAGGATCACATGGGCTCTATGATCATTGCAGGGAGAAGAACGGTCAGCTGACCTTTCTTCTCTCTCAGCGGGGAACAATCGCGGGTGTCAGGCGGCAATCGGAGCCGCCTGACACACGCATCGGCTTCCCTGCTGACGAGTGGGAGCGGGAGCACATCACTGGAGGCGCACACTCGCCCTTTAGCCTTCTGAGAACGAGCGACATATACCTATGTCACTTTGCCCAGGGGCAGCTGCCTGCTGCAGTATATCTGCGGTGGGCAGTCGTAAAGTGTTTAAGGTAGTGTAATTTCAAATTTTACAGTGACATTTGTTTTATTAATCTAAGCAAGTTTTCTGGTTACAAGAATGCTTTTATTTTATTTACATATGCCCCTTTAGGCCCCTCCCACTGTTAACGCAATTTGGTCACACCCACTGTTCGCGCCACATTACTACTCTTCTTGGGGCACTCATACATTTCTATAGTGTATACTAGTAAAAAAAAAATGTTGTGTGCCACTGTTTGGGTTTGGCTTGGAGAAAAGGTGGCAAACCTAATATTCAGGGGAAGGAGATAATATACAACTGGGATAGGATGTCAGTCTAAGAACATTATTAGGGGTAAGGGATATTATAAAGTGTAAAGGAGGTGAGTTCAGGGACATTATCAGGGGTAAGGGATAATATAAAGAGTATAAGAGGTGAGTTCAGGAACATTTCCAGGGGTAAGGGATAATATAAAGAGTATAGGAGGTGAGTTCAGGGACATTTCCATGGGTAAGGGATAATATAAAGAGTATAGGAGGTGAGTTCAGGGACATTTCCATGGGTAAGGGATAATATAAAGAGTATAGGAGGTGAGTTCAGGGACATTTCCATGGTTAAGGGATAATATAAAGAGTATAGGAGGTGAGTTCAGGGACATTTCCAGGGGTAAGGGATAATCTAAAGAGTATAGGAGGTGAGTTCAGGGACATTTCCAGGGGTAAGGGATAATATAAAGAGTATAGGAGGTGAGTTCAGGGACATTTCCAGGGGTAAGGGATAATATAAAGAGTATAGGAGGTGAGTTCAGGGACATTATCAGAGGTAAGGGATAATATAAAGAGTATAGGAGGTGAGTTCAGGGACATTTCCAGGGGTAAGGAATAATATAAAGAGTATAGGAGGTGAGTTCAGGGACATTTCCATGGGTAAGGGATAATATAAAGAGTATAGGAGGTGAGTTCAGGGACATTTCCATGGGTAAGGGATAATATAAAGAGTATAGGAGGTGAGTTCAGGGACATTTTCAGGGGTAAGGGATAATATAAAGAGTAAAGGAGGTGAGTTCAGGGACATTTCCAGGGGTAAGGGATAATATAAATGGAATAGGACGTCAGTCCAGGGACATTATTAGAATAAGGGACCTCGCTCTAATCTTTTATTTTGAAATTTAAACTATTTTGCCTCCCATGAGGTCTCAGACAATCTCATCTGTTGCAGAACGGATCTGTGAAGTTATTGGAAGGAAATTGAAGCTGCAGATTAATATAACCATCACTCTGTTATCCCCGTCACATTTTATTTCTGCAGAGTCACAAACCAGCCACAAGAAATGGAATGCCTCATGTGGGGAGTTCTTCTAATGGGTCATATAAGAAGAGGAACGGGAAACGCTGCTGCTCGGTAAACACTCTCTATCGCTCACTTGGTGTTAACAAATCCTGACATTTTTTCTGCAGTGCGGTCTGTGAGACGAAAAACAACTCCAGAGAATCACACAGATTGCTGCATCATCCTCCATCATGTTCTAAACTTGCTTTACTGACAAATATCTGCTTGTGGTCCTAAAAAGGGATTTCAGGACCACAAATTAGCAGGAGGTTGCAGAAGATACAGCAGGCCCTGGCATTTACGTCAAAGTGCCCACACAGATATGCTCTACTCTCTGTTTTCCAGCGGCGTGCTCCTTTATGTTTAAATAAAATAAAGCTGAAAAGAATGGATTACTTTCCTCAGGTAGTCCACCACCTCCAGGGCCTGTGCTATGACTGGTATTCTTTAATCCTGGATCATTATGGTTACAGGCAGGTCACATTTGTATTATCAAGTTATTGCAACAGAGACAACCCAGTGACATCACCAGCTAGCAAAAAATATTTACCCTCAACTCTGTTACAACTCTGCCTGCGCACCATCTTCCCTGATCTGTGTTTTAATTCCGCCTGAGCAATGTTTGCCCTGACCTATTTTACACCTCTGTCTGAACGCCACCTGCCCTGACCTCTGTTATGGCTCTGCCTAAGTACCCTCTACCCTAGTCTGTGTTATGGCTCTGCCTAAGTACCCTCTGCCCTCACCTCTGTTATGGAACTGCCTAAGTACCCTCTACCCTAGTCTGTGTTATGGCTCTGCCTAAGTACACTCTGCCCTGACCTCTGTTATGGCTCTGCCTAAGTACCCTCTACCCTAGCCTGTGTTATGGCTCTGCCTAAGTACCCTCTGCCCTGACCTGTGTTATGGCTCTGCCTAAGTAACCTCTGCCCTGACCTCTATTATGGCACTGCCTAAGTATCCTCTACCCTAGTCTGTGTTATGGCTCTGACCAGACTATCGAGGTTGAGCAGCCCTCCCCACCCCCCACATACACCTGTACTCAATCAGTGTCCACCATCAAGTGGATATAGGAGGAGTCCCCTGTAGTGCATTTGCACATTTTTCCCAGCAAGGAGTATTATCTCCAAGGGTTAGAAAGGCTGGATTCATCTCTTTTTCATGGATAGTGTAGGACCCACTGATAATGGGGTACTTTGACGCAGTAGTGGGCTTGAGCACGATATGGCCATATGGTGGGACCAAACCCCCATTTTTATTTATGGACTCTCTTCAGATTTGGTAGTAATTTATTTTGCATTTGCGCGCTATTCTTTTTTAATATACATGTCTTTTGGTTCATAGCTGCAGCAGCTTTGGAAATACATGGGTATGCTCCCCCAAATTTTTTGCCTGTTTATTATGTATTCGGTCTGACCAGACTATCGAGGTTGAGCAGCCCTCCCCACCCCCCACATACACCTGTACTCAATCAGTGTCCACCATCAAGTGGATATAGGAGGAGTCCCCTGTAGTGCATTTGCACATTTTTCCCAACAAGGAGTATTATCTCCAAGGGTTAGAACGGCTGGATTCATCTCTTTTTCATGGATAGTGTAGGACCCACTGATAATGGGGTACTTTGACGCAGTAGTGGGCTTGAGCACGATATGGCCATATGGTGGGACCAAACCCCCATTTTTATTTATGGACTCTCTTCAGATTTGGTAGTAATTTCTTTTGCATTTGCGCGCTATTCTTTTTTAATATACATGTGTTATGGCTCTGCCTAAGTACCCTCTGCCCTGACCTGTGTTATGGCTCTGCCTAAGTACCCTCTGCCCTGACCTCTGTTATGGCTCTACCTAAGTACCCTCTGCCCTGACCTGTGTTATGGCTCTGCCTAACTACCCTCTGCCCTGACCTGTGTTATGGTTCGGCCTGGGCACCCTCTACCCTGACCTGCATGTAAACAGGTGCATTCCATCTTCTCCTCTGCAGGTGACACTCATCCGCAGCAGAATTGAAATTGGAGAGGAAGTCAAGAGGAACCTGGTTACTCTATGGTTTCCTGGGTCACTGGGGAAGCTATCTGATTGGATGCTGCCACCCCATGTGACTTAAACAGCCATCCTTGGTCAGGCAGAAACTTTTTAAGGCCCTGGCTCCCAGACTTAGTGTGCATTTGCGAGTGGGTAGCAGAGGAACAGGTACCCCGTCTGGTAGCGACAGAACTAGTGGCAGAGAAAGGTTCCTGACGAGGAGGGAAAGTGTAGGGTTCACAACTTCTTTGGACATCTTCCCGCTTGGGAACGAGACAGCCAAGCCGCATTCTGCCCCTCCTAACAGGCGCTGCCAGTTCAGGTGAAACCTGCTCTCTACACACTATTGGAATTGGTGAGTGTTCCTGGTTTGGCTATCTTCTCACTGGGTTTATTGTGAACTGTCTTTGCATCACTTCAATACAAGTTAATTACGTTGCACCTGAACTATGTGTGTTATTGCTGCCGCACCACACCTACACGTGTTATGTCTCTGCCTGAGCACCATCTGCCCTGAACTGTATTACAGCCTTGCCTGTTATGGTTTTGCCTGATCACCATCTACCCTGGCCTGGATGACAACTCTGCCTGAGTACTGTCTGCCGTGGACTGTGCTTCAATTCTGCATGAGAAATGTGACTGTCCTCTGCCATGACCTGTGTTATGGGTCACCTGAGCATTGTCTGCCCTGTCCTGTGTTACGCCTCTGCCTGAGCACTGTTTGCCCTTACCTATGTTATGCCTCGTTATTTCGTAAAGGAGCACGGGGGAGAGAAGAGCAGGGCACCTCGGGTACTTTCTGACATTTACAGCGGATCTGCTTTAGTACCGAGCCTGGAAATTACATCATTTTTTCTTTGGCGGGCAACTTCAGAAAGAACCAATCATGCCAAAACCATTGACGCTCCTCTCCAACATCCCTAGCGGAGGCCACAGAGGATTGATCGTATGAGCATACCAACCTTGCCCATTTTTACTTGGAATCGGTAAGGGTATTTAGAATCGGTGTCACCCACTCTGGTTTTGCATGGTCGGGACCCCTTGTTAATTTTTCATGCTCTTTATACTCGTCACTTTGGTAGGCTGCATTCCTATCGGGGGAGGTGTCTGGCTTTTCAATTTTGGCTATTTTTTCTTACTCTTTGGTAAGGAGTATCTATTGAGTTCAATTGGTGGTTGAGTTTCCGCTTATTTTCACGTCTACTTACTAGATCCATTTTTCAGCATTTGGACTTTTTGGTGTCTCCTATCACTTTGGGTGTTACCTTCTTACTGGTTATTTTGGTTTTACGCTATGGCGTTTTTTATTTATGTATTCCACATGCAATCATCATACTGAGGCGATCTACGTGGGAACCGTGAGGTCCACCGTGGTCAACTTCCCGAGTGCATCTGAAATTGTTGTCACCTTTGGCATTTACTTATTTTGTTTCCGGTAAGCGGTACCTGCACAGTTACCCCACATCACGTTTCCAACTATTGGACATTTACACGGACATTTTTTTTGATTACCATATAATTCAAATTATATGTTTCATTTTTCTAGCGCAACTTATTTATATTACTATGTTATCCTCTGCCTGAGCACCATTTGGCCTGACCTATGCTAATTTATACTAATCTTAGTCACAATCAGCGCAATTCTATAGGATTCTACCCAAAAACTCTCCCCAAAATGTTTAAATATACACTATATTACCAAAAGTATTGGGACTCCCGTCTCTACATGCACATAATTGTCTTTAATGGAATCCCAGTCTTAGTTTGCAGGGTTCAATATTGAGTTGACTCACCCTTTGCAGCTATAACAGCTTCAACTCTTCTGGGAAAGCTGTCCACAAGGTTTAGGAGTGTGTCTATGGGAATGTTTGACCATTCTTCCAGAAGCGCATTTGTGAGGTAAGAGACTGATGTGGACTAGAAGGCCTGGCTTGCAGTCTCCGCTCAAATTCATCCCAAAGGTGTTCTATCGGGTTAAGGTCAGGTCTGGGTGCAGGCCAGTCAAGTTCCTCCACCCCAAACTCACTCATCCATGTCTTTATGGACCTTGCTTTGTGATGATTTGGGGAGCCATGTCATCTGCTGGTGTTGGTCCACAGTGTTTTAACAAGTCCAAAGTCAGCGTAGCCCTCTAGCAGGAAATTCTAGAGAACTTCATACTTCCCTCTGCTGACCAGCTTTATGGAGATTTCATTTTCCAGCAGGACTTGGAACCTGCCCACACTAACAAAGGTACCAATACCTGGTTTGATGATCAAAGTATCACTGTGCTTGATTGGCCAGCAAACTCGCCTGACCTAAACCTCATAGAGAATCTGTAGGGTATTGTCAAGTAGAAGATGAGAGACACCAGACCCAACAATGCAAAAAAGCTGAAGGCCACTATCAAAGCAACCTGGGCTTTCATAATATCTCAGCTGTACCACAGTCTGATCGCCTCCATGCCACACCACATTGATGCAGTAATTCATGCAAAAGGAGCCCTGACCAAGTATTGAGTGCATACAAAACTGTACATGGACATACTTTTCAGAAAGCCAACATTTCTGTATTAATGGTACATACATATTCGCCAGCACACCATGGTTCTTGCAAAAGCAGTCCAAAAGCTTTATTGCAAAAAAGATCACATCAAAAAACAGTGCAACGTTTCGGAGCCATGCAGGCCCCCTTCGTCAGGCACTATTTTTTTTTTTTTTTTTTTGCAATAAAGCTTTTGGACTGCTTTTGAAAGAACCTGGCGAATATGTATGTACCTGTAATAGATCCAGTGCCCAGCTGGTGATCGCTTCAGCACCCAATATATATGTGCTTATATACCAGGAAGGTGTGTGATGGGAATATGAACTTTTCTGTATTAATGGTCTTCTGTAATATTCAAATTTTCTGAGATACAGAATTTTGGGTTTTCACCAGCTGTAAGCCATTATCATCAAACTTAAAGGAAAGAAATGCTTGAACTATAGCACTGTGTAACGCATCTACTGTATATAAAATATAGAAGTTTTGAATATCTCCCTAGAGGAAAGCACACTCTCAGCTCCCAAACAGTCCAATATTTTTATTTATTAATCTTCCATATTTGGGCATAAATCTAATCTCCTCTACCTTGCACACTTTGTATTCCCAGAACTATCTAGTGCTATTTAATTGTCTAACAGCTTACATGGCTAGATGGTTGCTCCACCCTCCGTCGTGGTTTGGCTTTTCTGAAGCTTATTGATTGAATCTATTGGACCAAAAAAGCAAAAAAAAAAAAAGCACCGTTTTGCATTTAAAAAAGTCCCTGACCCTTTCTAAAAATGCAGAGGCACAAAAATGCACTGATGTGAATGTGTTGTTAAAAAAAAACCTGTGTTAAAAAAAATGTCCTGCCATTCAGCATAAAATAAAAAAAAGGAAAAAACATATTGGTGTGAATAGAGCCTAGAGGTGTTTCCTGAGGAGCAACATCATTGGGAATTTTAAGGAAATCTTGTTGTTTAAGGTGAGCAGGTTTTTTACCTGGTGGAGATGCACAGTAACATGGAGAAGTAATGAAAACAGTTGAGGGGAGATTTACTAAAACTGGTGCACACAGAATCTGGTGCAGTTGTGCATAATAAACAATCAACTTCTAGGTTCAGCTTGTTGAATTAAGCTTTGAGGTTGGGTTCACACTGATGCGGTGTACCGCATTGCATGTCATTTGTACAGGAATTGCACCGGATTCCTGTACAAATGACAAGCAAATTCAGTGCGATGCGAATTGTATGGCTCGATTCGAACTGGATCCACACCAAAAAGGCGCAGGACCCTTTTTTTCATCCGCACCTAAATAATTTTGCATGGGTGTTCAGACAGATGCGATCTGATTCCATCTAATCTCACAGTTCGCACTGCGTTGTACAAATCAATTTGGGGGGTGTCATTAACTTTATAATGACACCTGCCGGGGTTCGCAGAGTGCAGTGTGAACTGCTCACGATTCTGATGTGGTGCAGGAACCCACACAGGAATCGTTGTGGTTCCTGCACCGCATCAGTGTGAACCCAGCCTAACAATAAGGCTGGGTTTACACTGCTGCGACCTGAAAGTTGCGTGACTTGCGGCGTGACTTTGCCAGGTGACTTCCTGGGGACTTGAGTACTACTTTGATAGAAGTATAGAATAGAAGAATATAGAAGTCGGATAGAAGTCGCCCTAAAGTCGTACAGAAACCTTTTCTGAAGTCAGAGTGATTTCAGTAGTGCTAATTATGACAGCTCTTATTGACTAACAAGGGATTTCACATGTCACGAGATTTGGGGTCTCACAAGTCCGATCCCAAGTCGCGACAGTGTGAACCGAGCCTGAAACCTAGTGCCTGTTACTATGCACAGCTCCACCAGATTCTCCAATTCCCCCCCCCCCCCCCCCCCTGGTGTTTTTCTTTTCATTTCTATGAACACTGAACTATTTAAATTTACTACATGAATTTTTACTTGCACTATATGACATTTTGATAATTGATATGTTTACCATTTTTGAGTTGGATTGGTGATATTAGTTGTTGAGAATAAGTGTTGCGCTGCTCTATTGTATTATAAGTTATGCTAGTTAATAGACTGACCTCTTACTTACAGTTTGCTACTCAATTTGTGTGTCCAAATGCTAGCAGTCATAAGGGAGATTTTAGGAAGCATCAAAAGGCAAAACGCATATGGGGGCTCATAATCAACTTTGGACATTGTTTTTACATTTGTTTTCACAGAGGGCACATGGCTCTGCGCAATTCTTGACAATAGCTGCTCTTTTCTGTCACCCTATTCTCATTTCTGTTACTTTTAGATTCTCCCCTGATCTGTACCAGAAGCATGTGTTTTTAGAAGAGGTGAATTTGACCCAATGGGTGCATGGAATATGGCTGAGCAGCATGTCGGAGGATCAACAAATGGCCTAATGACGTTATCTGCAGTGATGGGACCATGAAGACGAGGCAGAGACTTGACACCGCGGCTCATTTATTTATCTCTGCCAGGCTGCGGTCATTACAAGGAGCCTGGAGCGGAAATAGGCTAATAACTAAAACGAAGGAGAACCCTATCCCAGAAATAGTAAACTCTGAAAGCACAAAGAAATAGATATTCTTGCAGCACTGTTACCAAAGAAAATATGTTATCTGGAGCCCCCCTTTAATATAGTGTTCCCTTGCTCGTGGTACATTGCATGGCGCTCGTTGGTGACATTGATTGTGCATCACAGAGCGTTTTATCATCACTTTCTCCTCCAATTTGTATTATTCTTTTATTTAAACTGATTTTTTTTTTCTGGTTACTATAGAAACAGCTTTTCCTGAAGTTTAATGTTCTCATTCTCCTCTCTATTATTCCAGCTGATGGATTCTGAATATCGGCTGCTCTGCAAGCCTTGAAAAGGCAGATAGGAACATTGTTTTTAGAGCTGTCGGTACATTGTGGTTAGTTGTGCGGGGATGAGAATGTACAACTGTCGCAGAGCTTACAATCTACACTGTCCGCCAGATTCCGTCTAGTGAGATATTAGAGTCACCCTCTCACTGCATAAAACAGCTCAATAAGATATAATTTCTGAATCCATATTAAAATAATACCAATTACATATGTCAATATGGAAAATGAATATGTCAAATCTATATACGCATATGTATAATCATTAAAGTAATAGTAATATGTGACTTTGGAGGGATGTTAGAGTGTAAGCTCCTCTGGTGCAGAAACTAATGTGACTGTCAATGTTTTTTGTATAGCACTGTGGAATATGTCAGAGTTATAGAAATGTAAAATACATAGTTTTAATAATAATAATAGTGTGTGACAGCAGTGGAACATAAAAGTGTAAGCTCCTTTGATGCTGATACTGATGTGAATGGCTCAATGTTCTCTGCACAGGACTACGGAATATGTCGGAGAAATTTAAATGTATAATAATAGTAAGTGACTGTGGTGGTACATTAGAGTGTAAATTTTTGTTTATTAAAAATCTTACATAATAAAAACATATTTACATATATACAAAATAAATAAAAATATACATAAACAAAAATAGCTTACATCAGCATAGAAACAGAAAATGTAGTTTTTGCCAGAAAAAAAAAAACATAAATAAAACGAATTATACCAACCAATACACATTTTCATATTATTGGTATTATCATGATTCAACTCAACAAAGCTCTAACCTCAACACAACCTCAGGCTAAGAAACGATTACACATTTATCCCATGCATGCAGCCTTTTTTCAAAAATCTGATCTTATAGAAAAAAAAAACAGGGAATGTGAAAGGACAGAAAGAAATGCCGCACACCCAGAGACTGGCAGACAGCATTTATGAGGACCTGACATTCCTCCACGCCTTTGTCCAGGCTCCTGGCCTCCACCTTCTCAAGACCCTGAATCTTCCCAACCTCACCCAGAATGTTGAGCACCACCACCTCGACAGGATGGACTTTTTTCCGAGTAGAAACCGGACACCGTGCATAACACGTGCTACACGGGCTACTAAACTAACTAGAAAAAGTGTCTCAAAAATCAAAATCCCAATGCGTCCTTAAGGACCCGTACGACCACTCTACATAACTCAAGCAGAAAGGAATACCCAGAGCCCTACCCACCTGCTTATAGACTCCTATATTGAAGGGGCACTGAAACAAGAAATGGTCCATTGTCCCCTCCACACTGCCACACTCCACTCTTGGACAACCACGGTTCTCCGCAGAGCGATGCTTCAAGTTGCCCTTCACAAAGAGTCTTCCATGGTACAAGAGCCAGGCCAAATCCCAAAACTTTAAAGGGATTCTCTCCAGATTAATCAAATGCAGACCCTCCCTCATAACAGGGCTTGGACAATCCCTCAAAGCCAGTGACTCGCTATAGGCAGATTCAACAATTTTCCCCTTCAGGGCCTTTCATTTGAGTGTAAGTTCTTCTGGCGCAGAGAATGGTGTGAATGGAGCTATACAAATGTGTGTTAATGATAATAGTATGTGACTGTGGTTGGACATTGTAGTGTTAAGCCCCGTACACACGAGTAGAAATTCAGCCAGGAAATTTCGTCCGACGACCGATCTGCCGATTTTCGGCTTGTTAGTATGGTTCTTCCGACAACCGACTCCGACTTTTCGGCCGAAAAAATCCTGGTGTGCAGGCTATATAATTTTTGTCGACCGTCAAAACACGTCCGATTTTCGTCTCATTAGTACAGATTTCGAGGGGGAAAAATCTTATGAGTAAGACTAGGCATGCTCAGAGATGAAAGAACACATAGAAAGCAATCCAACACATGACATCACTTCTGAAGTAGAATTCTGTCGTGCGGGAAAATTCGTGTGCAGTCTAGAGCACATTCCAACAAACAGACACGCACTCTGGACAAAAGACGGACGACCGGTCGGCGGAAATTCGTTGCGTGTGTACGAGGCTTTAGCTCCTCTGGTGCAGAGGCTGATGTGACTGGCTCAGTGTTCGCTATAGTATGTCAGAGCTATATACTGTATATATGGTATATGACGAAAAGTAATAGAGAATTTCTCTGGTAGGGACATTAGAGTGTAAGTTTATGTGATAAGCGAATAAACTGATACAGAATTATAAAGCAGATTTTGTTCCTTAAAGCTAACATTCTAAAGATCTTGATTTCCAGTTTGAGGAATATCGCTGAGTGTGGTTTATACCCCATCGCTCTCACGTGGTATATTGCGGTCAGGGGACATTGCTCTTGGTATATTTATAGTCATCCTCTGGGGTAATTCTCTCCGAAGCTCCATAAATTTTAATTTTAATGTCAGTCAGTGATGTTCTCTGAGCGTCGCCGCATCCATTGCTTGTAATCTCAGCATCGCACTGATAAATAATGAATGCAGGTGTGTGATCTTAACCAACAGTTTAACTAGTGGTGTGCTGGAGGCGTGCTTCTAGTGGGGGGTGCTTAGGATAAGTCACTTAGTACTACTTACTATACCTTATATTCGTGAATTGTACTTTTAGATGTATCATGCCGTGATTGGTCAGCAGAAATAAATTCTAAAGGCATAATATCATAATAGATTATTTCCAAGTGTTAGATCCACTCAGCAAAAGATTCAGTTTGGGGTGGAGGGAATGCTAACTGCAGAATTTTCTCTGTATAGTACTCTGGGTGCTGAGTTTTGGTTGTCTAAGGTCTTAGATCACTGTCTGTTCTTGCAGAGAGACAATTGCAAGTCTATGGAGCACAATGGCAGATGCCCCAGAACTGACCGACCTGAAAAATATTGTTCATCCATATTGGGTTTTCCCAATTTACTGATTGTTTTGGTTTCTCCTCAGGGGTAATCTTCACTGTGCCTACACTCTATAAACATGTTCATCTAGCCAAAGAGAGTAAGCATGTTTATACTGCATTATTCTGAACAGTCATAAAGCTGGGGGATCTTCCAACTCTCACCAAATATCTATACTGCAAATTTGATAATTTTTCATCCATTATAACCCACCAGAAATCAGTGTGTCATCAGAGTCTTAAGGTAGACAGGAAAATCAGTGAAAAAGATCCATCTTCAGCACATCTCCACTCTAATTTGCTTTCAGCCTTTGATTTTTGGGATTATTTGTGTTCAATTTTTAGTTTAAAAAGTGGATCTGAATGGAAAAAGAAAGATTTTCTATGATAAAGGGAGCCTATAAGAATGGCAATTGGCCCTTTTTAAAAGGATTTCCTGTGCCTGGCCACCCCTGTTTTGTGGCCTCATTGCTGTATATCTGCAGTGTGAAATCATGTAAGGCGGGCCATACACTATGCAGTTCTCTTGTACAAGTTTCCTTATATGAGGTTTGACCTCATATAATATGAGTTCAAACCTAAACACTTTTTATTTGAATGCAATCAGGTATAGTTGAAGATAAATCTAAAGGGAATTGAAAAAGAAAATTGTATAATGTATAGCCAGCTTGACCACTTGCCGACCGGGCCATAGCCGGATGAAGGCTACATCTTGGTCGGTTAGTTCTGGGAGGGCCTACAGGGACATCCTCCCAGAATCGCGCTTTCTGCGGGCCTTCAGTGGCGCGCACACGGGCGTGTCCATGCATCACGGATCATGGTAAAGGGCCAATGACAGCGGCCCTTTACCACGTGATTGCTCCGTCCATTGATGGAGCAATCAGTTGTCAATAAACTGGTGCATGTCTGGTTCAGTTCTCTCCTCGCACGCTGTACACATCGATCAGTACAGCGTGCGAGGAGAGGAGGGAGACTGCAACACCGCACCCCCCTGCCTCATCCATGCCTCATTCATACCTCAATCATGCCTGGTATATGCCTCAAACATGCCTCAATGATGCCCGTCCGTGCCTCAAACATGCCTATCCGTGCCTCAATCATGCCAATCTGTACCTAATTTGTGCCTCAGTCATGCCTATCTGTGCCTTAATTATAACAATCTGTGCCTCGGTCATGCCCATCTGTGCCTCAATCATGCCCATCCATGCCTCAATCATGCTCATCCATGCCTCATCAGTGCCTCAATCATGCCACATCAGTGCTCATCCGTGCCACATCAATGCCATGTCAGTGCTCATTTGTGCCATATCCATCCCACATCAGTGCTCATTTGTGCTCATCTGTGCCACATCAATGCTCATCTGTGCCACATCTATTCCACATCAGTGCTCATCCGTGCCACATCAGTTCTCATCCGTGCCACCTCCATGCCACGTCAGTGCTCATCCGTGCCACTTAATGCCACATCAGTACTCATCTGTGCCACATCAGTGATCATCCGTGCCACATCAGTTGCACTACAGTGCTTATCAGTGCCCTACAGTGCCTCACAAAAGTGTAATGGGTAGTCAGGAAATTAAATTTGTAATTTTATGTCACTAGAGCACCTTACGGTGCTCCCTGAATGTTGGGCCTTTGTATGTGTCAAGGCTGTGTAAAAGTCTCACACATGTGGTATCGCCATACTCAGGAGGAGTAGCAGAATGTATTTTGGGGTTTAATTTTTGCTATGTACATGCTATGTGTTAGAAATATCTTATAAATTGACAACTTCCTGTTAACAAAAAATGTGTTTTAATTTTCTTTCCACATTTTAGAAAAACTTGTGGAACAAAATGACATGTTCAAAAGACTCATAATGCCTCATAGATTATGCTATAATAAATAATAATGATTTTTTTTTTTTTAACAAAATGTTTGGTCTCTTTTCATTTATAGTGCAAAAAATAAAAACCCAGTGATCATTAAATACCACTTAAAGAAAACTCTATTTGTGTGAAAAAAAAGAACAAAAATTTCATATGGGTACGGTGTTGCATGACTGAGTAATTGCCAGAGCATTGTCAAAGCACTGAAAGCTGAAAATTGGTCTGGTTAGGAAGGGGGTATAAATGCCCAGTGGGTAGGTGGTTAACCACTTGCCGATTGCCGCACGACGATTTACGTCGGCAGTCAGCCCCTCACAGGCCGAGTAACGTAGATCTACGTCGCTAGCCTGTGAGGGTTTTGGGAGCGAGCGAGCGCCGCCGGAGGCGCGCTCCCGCTCCCGCGCGGTCACGGACCCCCCCGCGCGTGTGCCCGGCGGACCTGATGTCTGCCGGGCACTCGCGATTGTCCGTGACAGTGGGAGAAAGGCAGGCGGCTAGTGTAAACAAAGCCGCCTGTCAGTTCTCCCTGTGTAAGAATGATGATCAAACGATTCTACTATGTAGGACCGTTGATCACTGTTCTTACACATCAAGCCACAGCCAATCACAGTTAGAAGCACGCCCCTAGGACACACTTAACCCCTCCCTTTCCAATACAGTTAACTCCTTCACTGCCAGTGTCATTTTTACAGTAACGGTGCATATATATAGCACTGATTACTGTAGTAATGTCACTGGTAACCCCAAAAGTGTAAAAAATTTCAGTCAAGGGTCCGATCTGTCCGCCACAATATCGCAGTCCCGCAAAAAAAAAATCGCAGATCGCCGCCATTGCACGCTAAAAAAAAAAAAACAACAAAAATGACAAAAATCTTTCCCTTTGTTAGTAAACGCAATAACTTTTGCGCAAACCAATCAAAATACGCTTTTTGCAATTTTTTTTACCAAACATATGGTAAAAAAAAAAAATGGCCTAGAACGTTAAAAAATTTTGATTTTTACATTTTTTTTTGGGGAATTTCATATAAAAAAAATGTGAAAAATATTGTTATTTTTGCAAAATTGACGCTCGTCTTTTGTTTATAGCGCATGATCGAAGAATCGCACAGGTGATCAAATACCACCAAAAGAAAGCTCTGTTTGTGGGAAAAATAGGACGCCAAATTCGTTTAGGTACAGTGTCGCACGACCGCGTTAAAGTCACGCAGTGCCGAATCGCAAAATAGGCCCTGGTCAGGAAGGGGATAAAATCTTCCGGGGCTTAAGTGGTTAAAGAGGAACTGCAGTCTGCTCACATAATTTGTAATAAAAACATATTTGCCATTCTGAAGCTTTCCTCTATCCACTTTGCATATTAATTTATATATGGTATCTCACAAAAGTGAGTACACCCCTCACATTTTTGTAAATATTTTTTTATATCTTTTTTATGTGACAACACTGAAGAAATGACACTTTGCTACAATGTAAAGTAGTGAGTGTACAGCTTGTATAACAGTGTAAATTTGCTGTCCCCTCAAAATAACTCAACAACCATTAATGTCTAAACCGCTGGCAGCAAAAGTGAGTACACCCCTAAGTTAAAATGTCCAAATTGAGCCCAAAGTGACAATATTTTGTGTGGCCACCATTATTTTTTAGCACTGCCTTAACCCTCTTGGGCATTGAGATCACCAGAGCTTCACATCTTGCCACTGGAGTCCTCTTCCACTCCTCCATGATGACATCACAGGGCTAGTGGATGTTAGAGACCTTGCGCTCCTCCACCTTCCATTTGATGATGCCCCACAGATGCTTAATAGGGTTTGGGTCTAGACATATGCTTGGCCAGTCCATCACCTTTACCCTCAGCTTCTTTAACAAGGCAGTGGTCGTCTTGGAGGTGTGTTTGGGGTCGTTATCATGTTGGAATACTGCCCTGCAGCTCAGTCTCCAAAGGGAGGGGATCATACTCTGCTTCAGTATGTCACAGTACATGTTGGCATTCATGGTTCCCTCAATGAACTGTAGCTCCCCAGTGCCGGCAGCACTCATGCAGCCCCAGACCATGACACTCCCACCACCATGCTTGACTGTAGGCAAGACACACTTGTTTTTGTACTCCTCACCTGGTTGCCGCCACACACGCTTGACACCATCTGAACCAAATAAGTTTATCTTGGTCTCATCAGACCACAGGCCATGGTTCCAGTAATCCATGTCCTTAGTCTGCTTGTATTGGGCAAACTGGTTGCAGGCTTTCTTGTGCATCATCTTTAGAAGAGGCTTTCTTCTGGGACGACAGCCATGCAGAGCAATTTTATGCAGCAAGCAGCGTATGGTCTGAGCACTGACAAGCTTATCCCCCACCCGTTCAACCTCTGCAGCAATGCTGGCAGCACTCATACGTCTATTTCCTAGATATGACGCTGAGCACGTGCACTCAACTTATTTGGTCGACCATGGCTGTCCTGTTAACCCGCTGTATGGTCTTGGTCACCGTGCTGCAGCTCAGTTTCAGGGACTTGGCAATCTTCTTATAGCCTATGCCAGTGATGGTGAACCTTGGCAGTCACACATATATATATATTTATATACAGACAGACAGGCAGACATACTCACACCACTGCTTGCCTGCACATTTCTCCTCTCTTAACCACTTCTGAACCGGAAGATTTTTTCCATTAATGTCCAGGCCAATTTTTGCGATTTGGCACTGCGTTAATTAAACAAATAAATGCGCAGTCGTGCGACGCTGTACCGAAATAAAATTGAAGTCCTTTTTTCCCACAAATAGAGCTTTCTTTTGGTGGTATTTTATCACCTGTGCGATTTTTATTTTCTGCGCTATAACAAAATAGATGGACAATTCTGAAAATTACAGAACAAAAAAAAAAAACAATATACAGTATTTCACTTTCTGCAATATAACATTCTGCAAAAAAAAAAAAAATTAAATTCTATTTTTTTCATCATTTTAGGCCAATTTGTATTCTGCTACATATTTTTGGTAAAAAAAATCCCAATAAGCGTATTTTGATTGGTTTGCGCAAAAGTTATCACGTCTACAAACTAGGGAAAAGATTTATGTCATTTTTATTTATTTATTTATGTTGTTTACTAGTAATGGCAGCAATCAGCGATTTTTTAGTGGGACTGCGACATCGCGGCGGACAGATGGGACCCCTAACTGGCATTTTTGACACTTTTGGGGGGACCAGTGACAATACTACAGTAATCAGTGCTAAAAATATGCAGTTACTGTAATAATGACATTGGGAAGGGGTTAACCCAGGGGCGATCAAAGGGTTAAATGTGTGCCCAGGAAGGGTTTTCTAACTGTGATAGGGATAGGCTTTTGAAATCAATACAGAGACCTTTGTTCCTAAAAAGGAAGAACACAGGAGCTCTGTGTTGATACCTGAGAGAAGAACGGTCTGCTGTATTTACAATAGCAGACCGCCATTCTCTTTTCGAGAGGAGGCCCCAGAGATCAGCTTCCACGCTGGTGAGTTGCCGTGCACGCACCCCCAGGATCGCTCCCGTGAACCGATTTGTGGGAATCTACCGACCTGCCGCCGTATAACTGCGGAGGCTGGTCGGCAAGTGGTTAGTGAATACTCATGGATGAGTCTCCTGTTATCTCCGCCCTCATCTAGCCCCCTCCAGCTTTGCAGCTCTCATTGGCTCTCCTATGACTTACCCCTTCTCCCTTGCTGGCAAACTCTCACGAGAGTTAGAGAGAGAGCTGTGTATGATGTCATTAGCCTAGGCAAATTACCAGAAAAGAAAGAGGAAGTGAGCTGTATAGGGTATTTACTGGCAGAAAAGAAATGTTTTACTTTCCAAAGTTAAAACAAGGGCAGAGGATTTAATAGATGGAAAGATGAAAAAATGACTGTAGAACCGCTTTAAGGCATTGCTACCTTTGCTACCATTGCGACTTTTAATTTCACCAGATTTGAAGTGAGATTTGGTGATGTCACTGCTGTGCGGTTCACTGTTCTACTTACTGACAGGAAGCTGTACCTGAGGATCTGCAGTGGATGCAGATGACATGGATGAAGTAATCCCCTCCATCCAAACACTGTATTGCCGCTGTCAGAATACATTTGATACATACAGGGATCAGCTGCAGCAGCTGATTGACTGCAGTCACTGATCAAGGGAACATTATTCAACATGTCCTAAAATTGATCGGTGTATGGCCAGCTTAAGCCTTGATGCCGATCACAAGAACTAGTTACCAGTAGAATGACTATACTGTGCAGCCTCCTTTTCTTTGCCCACCACTTATTAGTAAAGCTGCACTTAGCTCAGAGATAGAACAGGGCTGGGAGAATACACAGGATATATTTTACAAGGCTTGGACTTGGGGATAATCAGAGGACGTGAATACTGCCAGGATTTAGGATAAGGATGAAGAGACATGGGTACAACAGAGAATAAAATACTGTAAGTCAATGCCCACAGCAGCCAATCAGGAAATGGCTCCCATCCTTGGCCATGGTCTGGTGATGTAACACAGGAGGTGATTGGTTGCTGTTGAGCTACCAGATGTTTTGATGTGGGTTTTATTTTACAAAGGTTTTTATTATTGTTCAGTCAAATAAACATAGCCAACAATTCGACAGCTACAATGCAAAATGAACATATGCAGGTTGGAAGGACATACATAACCAAGGCACGAAGCTTTACGTTATATATACCAAAAAAAATACTGGATCCAAGCCACTGTATAGGTTTTGGTAACACAGAAACATCAAACCACATGTCAGGATACATATAAACATAAACCATAACGTTTTAAACCTAAAGCTTGCTCTATTGTCATAGTTGAGAAAGGCACATATCCTAATGTTCCAGACCAGGCCAATGCTAGGCAGCCAGATAATAATATAAGCTAGCCAAGAAATAAGAAGGCAGGAGAAGCGGAAAAAAGGAAACGATAAAAGAAAAAAAAAAGAAAGAGGGAGAAGAAAAGGAGTCCCAGGAAATTCACGATACAGGGCCACTAGATCGACAAAAGAGTATTGTCGAACTGAGATGGGTGTGTGTGGGCAATCCAGGGTTGCCAAACCCTAAGAAATTTCTCATGGGTATCTGATAATATGGCTGCCAATTTCTCATTGACTGTAATGTCAATTATATGGTTTTTGACAGCTTCAAAGCTAAGAATTAGGGGTATTCCCCAGCTCTGAACTGGGCCATTATTTAACTATAATTGAGTTTTTTTCGCTCAAAAGGCACCGTATCACTGAACCCACCATTTACTGTGTTTGAGAACATTTGCTCCTCCTCTCCCAGAGGAAAGGGTATGATTTCTACATTGTACTCACATTTAGTTGGTGTCTCTCTTCCTGAGAAGCAGGGGTATATGATTAAATGAGAAGGAGACCTGGGTTGTGTTTTTTCACCTCTGGAATGGAATAATATGTGGAGTAATCTACGTTGATGTTCCCGTTCTAGCGCTTGCAGGGAATCCCCCCTTAAACTCTTTACTAGATGGTATTTAACCCCTTCTCTAATGCATTCTTTTTACGAGTCAGTCCCTCCTTCCTGCTTTAGAGGCTGTACTGAAGAGGGTACTCTGCTTCATCTCTTCTGGGACTGCAATTATTTGCGACCCATTTGGGATCAAGCCCAAAAGCTCATTTCGAAAATTGTTGGGTCAAGTTTTTCCCTCTCCCCTAAAATTTGTTTACTCTTTATGAAAATTCCTGATGTTCCAACCCAAACGGGGAGACTAATCCATACTTTGATGTGTTCCATTCATTGGATGGTTGCTCTTAATTGGAGGTCAGATACCTTGATATGGTCTCAGGTTCTCTCCCGAATGGAAAGAGAAAAAGTTTTTCATTCTGTACACAACTCGATGGCAATATTTCAGGCCAAATGGGCCATATGGGACTCCAATGTTTGAAACTATTAAACTTTAGTATATGGCCTCTTTGATCATGTAGTAGAGCCTTACGGCACTCTTTATCTTTTTCGGTGCCATTGTCATTATGCTTATCTTCCTTGTTATTTCTAGTATGCAGACCCTTGTATGTAATATCTTTGTTATGAGATGCAACCACCGTATATCGCTAAAATATACTTTTTTTTTTATATATGTTGAAAATGATCTGTACTGTTTTTCATGACTTTCTAATAAAAATCTTTTGAAAACAAAAAAAGAATTAGGGGTATTCAAGCTCTCACAATAGTCAGTTTAGTTGCAGTAAAGAGATGCAGGGCCATTTGTCATTCAGGGTGAAGCAATTCATTGATCCTTTGCAAAGAGGAATTTACTACGGATTTCTCTTAAGATTAGTGTGAAGCAGAGTGCAAAGAAGTGCATAGACCCTGACCCAACGTCTGCACAATCTCGGGCAAGACCACCAAACGTGTGTCATCATACCCACTTGTAAACATCCTCAGAAAGAAAGCGGGGAATAGACGGGTGATAAAGCGAGCCAGCCTAGCCAGCATACAGTATGATCTGTATAAGATTTTGTAGGCGTTTTTCAATATAAGTACATTCTTAGAGCTCTTAGAAAGTGCCAGGGTGATGATCCAGCCACACTTCTAGTTAATTTTCCCAGTGGAGATGGTACGGTCCTATCGGGGGCCTTCTGGAGGATATTATTGCAGAATAGATCAATAAAATTAGGCCAGGGGAGCAGGGTCAGGCTCTACAAAGGCTTTTGAATGGGGTCAGCGCATAAGGGGTGGGCTGGGACCTAAGAAGTTGTGAGAGTGAAAAAGTCGGAAATGCCTATAATGCTCTTGCAATGGAATGCCATGTGAAGATCTAAGGGCATCAACATAATCCTAAACAGGGTATAAGAAGTGGATATCAACAAACCCATTATCATTTCACCAAGAAAATTGTCTTGAATTATCAAGCCTCGAAGAGAAAAAGCGGACACTGAAAAAGACAGGGGGGGGGGGGGGAATTAGCCTTTAATGTGGGTTTTCATACATCAACCTCATAGTGGTGGAACAGGTTGCAGCACACAACGGCTCATGGAATTCTGATCTAAACTGAACATTTACTGCCCCTTCTGGTGAAGGGTCTCCAGAACCTCCTGATATTTCCTAATTTTTTTCTCTTTCTCGCTGGAGAGACTCGCAGAGCGAAGAACATTTTACAATTCAGCACCAATTAAACTTTTAGGGAAAGGTCTTGATTGCTCGGCATCCCATTGAATTGCAAATCTTCCGGCTGTTTTGCGGTGCTGAGATGGCCACAGCGGTGGGAGATGGAATCATTCGTCGTGTGATGAATGACAAATCTCCAGAGCAGCATCTCTTATTTCCTCAAGGAATAGACAAATCCCATTTCCAGCGTCATCTGTGCTGACGCTTGTATCCTGCGATGGATTTACATAAAATGCCAGTAACGTTCAGTGTGTACCCAATAAAAAGGACCTGTTTTCAGGTGTGATCTTTGCTGTAGGAGCAGAAAGAATCATCTAATCTGTGCAATAAACCCTGACACAACATAATACAATATTCCAAGCGCAAACTCTAAGAAAAGTGATATAAATAGCAAGACACCTAAAATATGAAAAATTATAATGTACCGTACAGCTGATAGTTCCCATAGTTAAAGTATAACTAAAGGTTAAACTTTTTTTTTTTAGTTTTGGAAAGAGTGGAGAGGGAATAGAATGCCTGCCAGTTTTGAGGCTCCATTCACACATGGGCGTTTTTGAGCGTTTTTCAGCTCCAAAAACGCTCAAAAAAAACATTCCAAAACGCCCAACAAGTAAAACCCCATTCATTTAAATGGCCCCTGTTCACATCTGAGCGTTTTAACGCATGAAGCAAAATGACTGTAGCCAAAAAAAGTACATTAGCTTCTGTTTGGGCTGATTACCAGCGTTTTTGATAGATGTCACTGAAAATCGTGGTAAAATCGCGGTAAAAATCGAGGTAAAAATCGCGGCGAAAACGCTACGTTCAAGTGTGAATGCAGCCTCAATGCTTCCTGTGCCCCAGTTAGGCAGATTCACCCTCACCTGTTGTCTCCTTTGTCCTGTTTACCTTTATCTTTGAAAGTAAAAGCAAAAGAAGCCCCACATTTTGGGTTGTCCCCAGAAAAATTAATAGAGGGTAAATTTTCCAATGAGGACACTCGTTCTGGTGACCTGGGGGTCCCAAAGGAATTCCCTAAATTTGCAGGGATTTCCTCTCACTTAATGTTTGGCTATGGGACAGGTAGTAAAGGGAAATCTCCGCAATGAGGCACAGATGGCGAAAAAAACTTTATAACCCTCCCTTACTTAAAACGTTTTGCCTATTGTTCTACTTTAATAATTCTGTAAAGTTCCCATGTCTGGGACAGCAGAAATGATATTCATTTTTATTGCTGTTCTCTGTTTTCAGCCATACTGCCTGTAAGGGGACTTGTTATTGGTCAGGTGTTGGTGTCAAACTGTACAAGTCACCACCCTTCTTCTTTTTGGATAGGACAGTTTCCCACCTGCTGGAGATAGAACTTTTCGCCATATTGGGACACACTGCTGGCCATAGGCCCACTCATGACATTTCTGGCCGTAGGACCACTCATGACATTCCTGGCTGTAGACCTATCCATGACATTCCTCTAGGCCCTAATATTTGAGAAAAAAGGGATGTCCACACACAAATGCATTTTCTGCACTTTACTGTAACTTTGCAAGTTTTCGGTGACATATAACATCACACTGACATACTAGCAAAATTATTCAGAGCGGAACGCCATACGCAGGAGTAGACATTCTGAAGTTGTCATTAAGGCGCAGAACACCAGCAGATCATTTTCTATGCCATCTTCCATTATCACCTGCTTTCCTTGGGAGAGGGAGTTGGGACCTCTTTCCCTTTTATAGATAAAAGGGTAATAATAATAAAATGAAGGAAACCGGTTGGAAAACAATGGCAGAAACCCAGGAATGCAGGTTTCCCAGTATTGAAGGTGTTAATGTATCCAGGTACATATCGCAGTGTCTCCAGGCGTATCCAAAATCACAGATTTACTTTCACCTGGTGAAATCTGACGAGAGTGCTGCCTGTCCTGGCAGATGTCGCTGCCAACCTGTATTTACATAATGAGCGTAAAGAGGGCTGTGTGCACCATATAATGGCAGGGCGCGGCGGGTCAAAGCGAGGACACCAGACCGCCACATTGTCCTCGCCTCTCTCATATATAAATCTTCCTACTCAGAATGGTTAACCCCTTGCTGAACTCTTACTGTACATTGTAAAGAATTTAGGAAGTCAGTTTTATTATGTGAACTCCATTTCAGCTGTAATAAAATCTGACAGATTATTACCTACAGGAATCTATTACCTCTGGATTTTCTCTGCACATTATTGAATGCTGCTCCCTGCACTGCAATGTGTTGTGGTGTGAATGAGCCTCAATAATGTGACATACAGTGCCTTGTGAAAGTATTCGGACCCCTTGAACTTTGCAAACTTTTCCGGCTTCAAACATAAAGATATAAAACTGTAATTTTTTGTGAAGTATCAACAACAAGTGGGACACAATCATGAAGTGGAACGAGGTGCATTTATACAGAGACTTGATTAAACACAGGTGGATTCTATTTATCATTATTAGTCATTTAGGTCAACATTGGATCATTCAGAGATCCTCACTGAACTTCTGGAGAGAGTTTGCTGCACTGAAAGTAAAGGGGCTGAATAACTTTGCACGCCCAATTTTTCAGTTTTTTATTTGTTAACAAAGTTTGAAATATCCAATAAATTCCGTTCCACTTCATGATTGTGTCCCACTTGTGGTTGATTGTTCACAAAAAATTACAGTTTTATATCTTTATGTTTGAAGCCTGAAATGTGGCAAAAGGTCGCAAAGTTCAAAGGGGGCCGAATACTTTCGCAAAGGCACTGTAAAACACTTTTTTATTATTTATAAGAGTAGCCAGTCCCATCATAGGGCTACACAAATGTCATCATTGCTGCCCTGTGCATGGAACCCCACAATGTGCAGAGGGACCCCCAGTGTCATTACAAGACACCCAGTGTCATTACAAGAACCCTAAGGCCAGTTCTCCCTTTGGTTTATCGTATTCTCTGCAGGAAGTTGGTAGTCCAGGGGAGCCTAAAAAAACATTGTATCTTCCAATTTTGAAATACCATCCTAGAGCAGAAAAAGGCATTATACCCCATCCTGAGGCAAATAAAAACACACTGGAGGGATGGAAGGGAAGGATCATACTCAATCCTGGGGCAATGTTGATGGTGATCAGGTTTATACAGGATATCTACAATAAAGAGTATTGCTAGTGTGAAAACTGAAATTCCGCTTTCCTGCAAGCAGAGTAATAGGAGAAGGTGTCAGTGTCTTCAGGTCCCCATACACTGTACAGAGCCGAAAATAATTTCCTCACTACCTACAGATCACTGTGCAGGGACACATCCAATTATTTTTTAGCTATGTGTCCCTTTAAGGGAAGAGTATGAAGCTTAGGAATATTTGAGGATGGGCGAAGACGCTGCCATATGAGGAATTGTGGGAATTTCATATAATCAAAAGCAAAAACATCCTTTGAAAATTCTGACTGGTGACCCCACCCGGGCTTAATTACATCTTCCATATTTTATTCGTAGAACAAGTCACACAAGGACATCGGCAGCCCAGAGTCATATTTCAGCGACTTCCTCTTTGTGCGACACCAGATGGAATAAATAATTTATATCCCCAAACTGCTGGAAGATACATCTGCTGTTTATGGTAATCATTAAATAGACACTGTCCCATGTGCCTACACTTCCCCCCGCAATACCTGAAGTTTATCACTGGGTATAACGGATACACTAAGAGCTGGACAGTCATTTTTTATCAAGATGAATATTAAGCGGTAGTGCTCTACTACGTCTTTTAATTACAGACATTTTTTTAAGGACCTGATATGGTTGTTCTGTCTATGGAATATGTTCGCGCTATATAAAATGCAGGAAATGAATAATAAACTGATTCAATTTTTTCATAGGCTCAGTAAGCATCTTATCGCATCGTATAGAGATTTGAGTAAGAAATAATAATGAAAGCTGAATGAATACACACACAGGCATGTACAAAAAAATAAGGGAGGCTGATCCCAAGAGCTTACAGTCTAAAGAAAGAACCATCAATTAATTCTCCACACAGCAGTAAATGGAAAGAATATTTCTTTCTAATCCCCCCTAAGGTCCTCTCTGTTTTGTTTTGGATCTCTCTTGAATCTTGTAAAAATGTAAAAATTCTGTAGAAAAAGAACCAGAGCACACCGATTATTAGGGGAGGAGGGGTGTACAAGATACCTGGAGGGCAGGGGCTTTAATGGAGCACTCCGCCATATAGTATTATTATTTCATACTAAATTATTTTTAATAATAAGAATGAATCATTACTATAATATCATCATTTTCATTTCTGCTCCTCCCACATTTTTGGAGTGCTCGCAGTGTTCTTGGTTCTTCCAGTCATGAATCATTAATATTACATGAAGCACCCCTCTGACACCCCAAAAGGAAGGATAGCACCTCCAGAGGCAGGGACAGGCTAGCATTTCACCCTAGAACTGAGTCCATGGCTAAAATGGTTGGGACTGAGAAAGGATGTTGGGCGCCAGTCACTTTTATGTTTTTAACATTTAATTGCAGAATGGTTAAGGAGGTGAGGGTTAGGGGTCCCCAGGGCCGTCTTTTCCAATGGGCATGCCCGGCGGTTGCCCGGGGGCCCCACTTGCCAAGGGGCTCCACACACAGGGTGGCAATTACACTGTCCCCCCCAGGCCAGATTAGTTTACCTGGTGGTCTAGGGCCGCCCCGTTGTCCGCCGCCCCCCCCCCCCCCATGGTCCCCCATACTGTAGCAGATCACTGTCCAGCTTCACAGTATCCAAAACCTTTAAGCTGACCTGGCCACACTGTAAGCATGTTCCTGAATTCCAGTGCGTCCTCCAAGTGAGTAATCAGGCCCTTCTTAGAGATAAGCCTTCTTGCTAGCTCTCTCCAGCAAGGGGCCTCCTCCTTCGGACAGCTTACTCCAGACTAGGCAGGACAGCTTCAGGACTACTTAAGGACATGTTAGGCCCCAAAACAGGCTACTGGGTCTAACAGCAGAGCTCCATCCACTAGCACCTCCCTAGAACTCAGCCCAAGGGAAGAGAGTGAGCACATGGCCTATCCTAAATGTTTATATCCTCCCCTAGCATGCACCAATGAAATAAACCTCCTACTGGATTGGCTAAGGAAAATATATATATTCATAACTTTGTTGTGTTTGTGAAATCTCATACTACAGTGACATTTACTGGCGACAGTGAGAAATCACAAGCCAACTTAAAGTGTTACTAAACCCAGGACCCTGCATTAATTATATCTGGCCCCCCACAGTACACAGAACATGGAAATGCCTTTATTTTAGTAAATATAAACTGCTAAATACCTTTTCTCATCAGCAGTATATAGCAGTCATGCTACTTCTATCAGTGTCTGGTTAAAGCTTGTAGGAGGAGTTTTCATTCTGCTCTCACTGTCCTATGAGGCTGCAGGGCCCCTGATCCTCTGTCTGGACCTGTGCTGATCACATGCACCTTCCCAAGAACAAAAAAAAAACTCTCTAGCAATACACACCAAACTGAGCATATGCAGAGTGACTCCAAAGGTTCTGTCTTATCAGGAGATGGATTGGGAACAGTAGGAGAAGGGGAGGATCAGAGTAGACAGGATCAAACAGCCTTTTTACACAATGCACAGGATAAACCCCTTAGGTTCCACAGTGAGTATAACAAGCATGCTTTACTGCATATACAGACTGATTTTACTGTTGTGGGTTTAGTAACACTTTAAGCTTAGGATAAAACCAGGTCACAAACTATACAATCCATCTGAGCTAACTACAGCCCAGCCTAAAACTAAATTTACATAGTAGCCCCTGTTTAGTACATGGGGGCTACATACAGAAAATATGTAGGATATTTTCCAGGCAAAATACATTAGGATTTGAAAAGAGCCTCTGGTGAATATGTAAAATGGCAAATATATCCATATACAAAATGCAATGTGATACCCCCAATCCATCAATAGTTTTGAATCCTGATTGATTGCCAGTTAATCTTACTTGGCATTGTAGCACTCACTCTGTGTTCAGCCTTTGTGGATAGAGCAGATGTGTTAATGCTTAAGA